>NC_058083.1:268114965-268716632 GCF_014858855.1 Bufo gargarizans
AGGTATTTGGATTGTCCATATAGCATCCTTTGCTGGCTTGATTCATTTTTTAATCACATTAGATACTGCTTGTTTCCAAGGGTTATGACCACCCTGAAATTCAGCAGCGGTGGCCATTCTTGCACACTATAGGAAAAAAGAGCAGGCTTATGTGCGCTCCCATTGTCCCAGCCACCAGAGAGGCCCACGCTTTTTCCTATAGTGAGCAAGCACGACCACTGCCGTGGTCAGATTGGACTTTTCCTCAGCTTGCCACCCGCAATACATTGGGTATGTGGAACGAACTAACCAGACTTTAGTTAACTATTTGCAGCACCTAATCTCTGGCTACCATGATGACTGTTTTTTGTTTCGTGCCTTGGGCATAGTTCTCTTACAGTAATCATCCTAGTGACTCAACTGGAAATCTTCTTTCATCATTGTGTATGTTCAACATATGCAAATTCCTCTTCCAGTACCTGTCTTTTCTGGAGTTCCTGTAGCTGAATGCACTGTCAATAATTTTCTCCAGACTTAAGCTGCATTTACATGAGCCAACAATTGTCCTGATTATCCGGAACGACAGTTCCTGCGAAATGCTCGTTCATTGGGTGATCCTCTCGTTCATGCGGGCACCACCGATCATAGTTTCTGGGCAGCAGATCATGTGCTCTAAACAGCAATCTGCTGCTCATAAACCATAAATCTCCTTCAATGAACGAGCAGCCGACTGTCAGGAAGGAACGCTTCCTTCCTGCCAATCGGCTGCAGAATCGTCCGGTCTAAATCCATCTAAGGCTACTTTCACACTGGTGTTATGGCTTTCCGTTTGTGAGATCCGTTCAGGGCTCTCACAAGAGGTCCAAAACTGATCAGTGCATTCTGAATGGAAAAGGATTGGCTCAGAATGCATCAGTTTGCCTCCATCTCCATTCTGCTTTGGAGGCGGACACCAAAACGCTGCTTGCAGCGTTTTGGTGTCCGTCTGACGAAACTGAGCCAAACAGATCTGTTCTGACACACAATGTAAGTCAATAAATGACGGATCCGTTTTCTTTGACACAATATGACACAATATAAAACGGATCCGTCCTCCATTAACTTTTTAATGGTGTTCAAGACGGATCCATCTTGGCTATGTTAAAGATAATACAAATGGATCCGTTCTAAATGGATGCAGAAGGTTGTATTATCTGAATGGATCCGTCTGTGCAGATCCATGACGGATCCACACCAAATGTGAGTGTGAAAGTAGCTTTAATGCTTCTTTTCTCTTACAGGCTTTTGCTCATATTAAGAGAAGTCTGTTGATCATAGGTGCAGGACTTTGACACAATTTTCTCCAGGAGACAAGGTCTGACTCTCTTCCAAAAACATCACACTCAAGGTACCCTCATACAAATTGGCATACTGTTTCATTGTTCTTTTTGAGGTTTTGAGACAGTAGTTGCACATTCACTGCGTAACATGTGTTCGCATGAGCGCTACAACCAATGGCGTAACTAGAAATGAATGTGCCCCACAGCACATTTTTGAATGGGGCTCTCCCGACCCCAGCAAATTCTTTGCAACCCCCTCCTCCCGTGCAAACCCCACTGCTGTAGCAAGTCAAGATTGCTCTCTCAGAGCAGGCCAGGCAGCAGCTCAGTCCATTTCCTACAGTGTCTGTATATTTTATAATACTGTTTAGGGGGCCCTAACTATAAAATATTTTAGTCCTCCTCCTGGGTGGGCCCCTTCTGAGTTTGAGCCCAAAAGCAGCCGCTTCCCCTACAGTTACGCCCCTAGCGACAACAGATGATCTGATATTGATGACCTATCCTGGGGATAGGTTATCAATATTGTGCCACTGCACAAACCCTTTAAGGGCCCTTTATACAGACCGACAATCTGGCCAAATATCAAGGGTGAGCATTTGTAGAAACTCACGTTTCCAATAATCGTTCTGAGTAAAAGGTGCGATCACCTGATGAATGAGCAAGCGCTCGTTCATCAGGTGATTGTGTCTTTTGACTGGCACCTAAAATGATTGTTTCCTTGCAGCAGATCGGTCTGTATATACAGTGATCTGCTGCCCAGAAACAATGAAACTCTATGGGGACAAGTGATCACTTTTCCTCATACCAATGCAGTGTCGGACTTGGGGCCTTGGGCCCATCAGAGTATACTATTCTCAGCGTCCAACCCTTATATAATCAATGAAGTTTTAGTGATTTTGAATCAAAGAAATAGACCCTAATGGAAAGAGACTGGCGCCAAAGGCAGCTAAATGTTTTCTTTTTTCTGGATATTTGCGGCCCACTATGGTAACAGAGCCTGGGCCCACAAGAGGATCCTCTGGTACTCTGGTGGGCCAGTCTGACCTTGTACAGAGGAGTGGATTGCTGAATGTAAATGCATCTTTCAGAATGGCAGCAGGCATGGGCCACCTTCATAACAGTGCATAACAAATTTGTGATAACGTGGGTGGCCTTTGAGATGCAGCAGCTTTGGCCATTTAGAACCTTCTCTACATGTATAAAAGTGCCTGAATATACACCAACTCAAAGGGCAAACAAACCCCAATCATAGACAGCCTCTCACTACCTTAACATTTTTTTTTTGTGCATCATCTGATAAAACAATACGTCATGACAAGGTGCTTTAAAAATACTGAGTTTGTGTATGTGCGTACTCTTGAATATGAAATGGTATTCAAGCTCTTAATAAATGCAGTTACCCGCTGGTTCAGTGCTAAAGGGTTAATTCACTGTTAAAATGTTTATATTCAGTTTCAACACTTCAAAATGTTTACTGTGATGGTGATTTGTGCACTGTGTATCCCAAAAGGTTGCATATAGGTAGGAACTAGTAAAACTGACAGTCTTTAGTTTGTTTTCCGGGACACAAGATGGTCCTGCCCCTTCGATTGTAGTCGGGAGTGCCTAGCCAGTGAAGTTATTGACAAGATCTGTTTGTGTGTGCTGCTGAAAAATAGGACTAAAGAGAAGCCTTATCCAGGAAAACACCATTGCTAAGAGAGAAAAACTGCCAGAAACAAACTTCACCAAGGATTATTCAAAGAGAGAAATAAAGCATTGAGTATTTACAGAAGGTTGAGAAGCATTTTAAAGGCTGTGCTGGAGTGATATGGTAAGGTAAACACACATTTATGGCAATAGACTTTACTGCATGTGGAAAAGGTTAATTGCTTCAGGCGCCTGCTACACTTCTGAAATAGACTGGCCATCCACTGAGGAACGCCACCCTGCATCTAGGAACTGCAGAAAGTATATTGAGAATAATTGCACACCTGTGGTTTTTTGGAAGGATTGCATAGTATATCTAGAGAGAGAGACTCAGGGAGTACTACCATCATTGCACCTTCTATACTTATGGGAACAACCTGCTCTGTGAAAGACTGTGCCTGCTGCATGTATTTATATTGTGATCTATCTATTCAAAAAGAGAGACTATATTTACACTAATCAAATGGGTGTGGTCATTGCCACCTTTATCTGGCAGCAACTCCTTGCACCCTACTGCTCATCAGCCTAACACCATTGGCACCCCAGTCATCAACAGGAAGTAGACCCCAAAGCACAGGGTGTTCCTTAAGGGGAAGAAGAGTTGTGCCTCTCCACTCACTGAATGCATGGCCCACAGAGCGTTAGAGGGAAAGGGATTAGCCACAGTGAGGACTATAGCCACCACTCCCATCCTCGCTGGCTCCAGTCACTGTGCCTCCCCTGCGAACTGGTGTGCTACATAAACAGCCACGTCTCTCGAAACCCGCCCTATTATTTTCCTCTCACATACACAGACTATGCTGTCCAAAAGAGAATCAATTCTCTAGCATCCCCTAACAGGTTTCGTCACATTCATGGCATCATCAGGGGATTGGGACACACTAATATGCAGTACAGTTGGTAACGCCGCACCCATTATATATAGGTTCTGCCTTTGGCATCTCCAACCGACACATCCCAGCCCCTAGACACAATCCTCCCTTGATTATGTGAGTGCTTCATCTGAGTAATGTGTGAACACCACCAAACATGTGACAAGAGCTTCCGGCGAACCTCCCTATCTGTGACCGGTACTCGGCCTGTCACATGCTGCATGATGTAAACATTTTATCACCAGCTACTACCCCTCGTTCACCAGTATGCCTCACCTGAATCATCTCTATAGCTACTTCATTTAATCCAATAATGAATTAATAAAGCAAATATACACTGATTACATTATATCTGTTACTATTATATATTATCAATTATATTATCACAATCATGTACACTGTTATTTCTTATTAGCATAAAGATTATGTCAGTAGAATATATATATGTATCTATAGTAGAATCATGTCCATTATGATATCTCTCCATATTAGATATATTATTGAATATCTTTTTATTTTATTTTATTTTTTATTGTTTTTCTGAACCAAAAATGTGAATTCCATTACAGATAATTTAAAAAATAAATACAGATAGTCATACACCAATTCACATATTTTACCCCATTATACCCACCCCCCACCCCTTGATTCACCGCTGCGGGATCCAGCCAACTCCTATTGCTGCTCGTGGTCATTCCCCGATGCCACAAACAGCCAAACTCTTTGGAACAAAGAAAAGGGAAACATCAAAGACCCGCCCCTTCCAGGACTACTTTGCTTTTGTTACAATTCTTCTATATGCATCAATAGTATCTATCTGAACCCTCCACTCGGAGTAGGTAGGGCTGTTTTTTGTGCCCCAATATTTGAGAATCAAGACCTTTGCGACCATAAAGCTCTCCAAAGAGGTTCTGATCTGACAAGGCATTAAATCCGTATGGGTAAAAAAAACTAATATTGCCTGCGTAAAACAGCGATTCAAGTTAATCTTGTATCTGCTATACAGTGCTTCATAAATGCTGGTCCAAAATCTTTTTATTTCTGGGCAATCCCATAGCAGTTGACCTAGACCAGCATTTTCGGTTGAACATTTCCAACACGTATCCCTTCTTTTCCTATATATTTTGGCAAGGAAGGTAGGGGAGTAATACAGGCGATGTACAATCCTGAACTGGATTAATCTATATTTTTCGGATATCGATAGCTTTTTAATATTTCGATATACTATATCCCAATCAACAGTACTTCCTATGCCTAATTCGGCTTCCCATCCTCCCTCGCTTTTAAATTTTGTTACTTCTCCTACGCAGTCCCGAAATCTACGATATATTTGTGAAAGGGTGAGTTGTGTATCCCTAAATTTAAAGCAGTAATCTAAGAAAAAGTTTGCCCTAACAATCAAAGAATCTTTATCCTGAGTGTTCATGTATGCGTGTCTAATTTGTGCATATCTATATCTATCTAAAGAGGTGACTTTTATACCCTTTATTAAATCATCAAAGGGGATAATGCTTCCATGCAATGTTATTTGGATTAAACGGTTAATACCACGTGAATTCCAATACTTATAATCTTCAATTAACCTAAACTTTTAAATTGTGATTGTGCCAGAGTGGAGTAAAAAGTGTGGGGCTGCTTACACCCAATATCTTTTTCGTTTTATTCCAGACCTTATCTAATGTATCACTGATTAAGCACTTTTTTTTTCTTTTTCCTGGATCCCCAGTCTCCAGAATAGAAAAAATATCTTCATATGGCCCCAAAAAGTCCCTTGACAAGATATTCAGAAGCGTTGCAGACTGCTGGTCCCACCTTATCTGAGCTGCGATGTAATATCCCTGCAGGGATGGAAGGGAGAGCCCGCCATCCCTCTCAGAGAGACAAAGATATTTTTGCTTAATCCTAACCCTCCCCCTCCCCCAGATTAGCTAATTTAGCAATCTATCTAACAGCCCAAAAAAAGAGTCATCGATCCATATAGGACATGCTGTCAAAGGGTATAGGGCGATGGGGA
The DNA here is from genome assembly GCF_014858855.1 of Bufo gargarizans. Lineage (NCBI taxonomy): Eukaryota > Metazoa > Chordata > Amphibia > Anura > Bufonidae > Bufo > Bufo gargarizans. Next base: position 268,120,839 of record NC_058083.1, read on the forward strand.
GGACCACCATCCTTACCAACGCAATCCTCTCTGCCTGAGACAGAGGCAATTTCTGCCGAATCTTTTCCTTCACCTTATTAATCATATGAGTTATATTTAAGAGGTTATATCTAGTCAGGTCTGCGCTAATTCTGATACCCAAATATCGGATAGAATCGGTGAGGCCGAGTGGCCTAATACCTAATACTCCATCAGGGGGAGATCGAATTAGAGGGAGGAGCTCAGACTTATCCCAGGTCACCTTATAGCCTGATAAGGCCCCATACTCTTCCAGAATGTCAATCAAGGGTTGGACTCCCTTCCATCCCTGCCTCAAAAAGACGAGGATGTCGTCCGCATGCAGACTAATTTTATCTTCTTCACCTCTCCCTCCAAAGCCTATGATCTCTTTAGACTGTCTGATTCTGCATGCAAGAGGCTCTAAGACCAGGGCGAATATCAGAGGTGAAAGGGGACATCCCTGCCGGGTGCCTTGCTGTAAGGGGAACTGTTCTGAGTCAATCCCATTTATCTTAACGCTGGCCAAGGATCCAGAGTATAACAACTGTATCCATTTAATAAAATGTTCCCCCAAGTTCATTCTGGTCAGGGTTCCCCATAGGAAGGGCCACTCCACCCTGTCAAAGGCCTTCTTGGCATCCAAAGACAGGATGGAGCGGTCCTCCCCATCTCCTACATATATGTTAAGAAAGGCTCTATGAATATTAGATTTTATTTCAAGACACGGAGGCTCATATTTGCTTAACTCTTTCTTTACTGGAATTTAGCAGCAAAGACAATTGAAGAAAAAAACCATAAGAGTATCCATGGTAATAACTCCACCCCTTCTACCCCTATATAAGGGACATCTCTGGCTGGACACTTCCTCTTTCTTTGCTGCTCCAGCTCAGATAAGTGGTTAAAATTTTTCATACTGACTGTCTTACTGGTGTTTTCTCCTTATATGTTTCTGAGGAGTACTATTTTGAGATTTATTATTTGATATATATTTCTGCCCCAGTTCCTTCTTGGGGCGGTCTTTTATCCCTTTATCTTTTTGCTATTTCCTTAGTTTGTTTATTCTGTGTTTTTCCCACTTTCATGGGTTAATTGTGCCGCTTTATTGTCCCTTCCGCTCACCCCTGTGACGCCTGGTCAGTTCCCTGCCGTTCGGTGCCCCGTTTTTCAATAGCCTTAATAATTGTCTCTCGGCCATTTTGTCTCGCCCCCTTTCTATTTCCTCCCCTCTTCTTCTTCGTTACCTGTGCCTTCCCGCTCCGTTTTCCCGGGCTTCGGCATCTCGGATCTCGTCAGACGAGATTCTCGGGCGCCATCTTTGATTTTTCCCTTCTGGCGCCGAGATCTCGCGCTGCTGAGCGAGATTCTCGGGCGCCATCTTTCTCCTCCCTGTCACCTCATTGGACACTCTGGGTGAAGGGGAGGAGTCTTATCCCTGCGCTCCTCGTCGGCTCACTGTATCGCAGTGCGCTTTCCGCATCGTTCGTCGGTACTGTAGCTCTCTGTGCCAGCGTTTCTTCTATCTGGTGGGGTGACCTACTCCTCAGGTATTCCGTCTATAATGTCTATGGTCCCTGTGTCCCCGGTCAGCTCTGTGCAGGTGAGACGCCCTAGTCAGGTTTCACCTTCCCCCCCTCATAGGGTTAATGATGCCCCTGTCCAGGAGTTGCAGGCTGCTAACCTACAGCAGTCTATTTCTGAAGCTATAGTAGCTGCTATGGGATCAGTTTCAGTGTCCTTATCACAGACTATATCCCAGGCCCTAAGGGCTCAAACTAATCCTGTAATGCCCCCTCCTGCCTCCAGAACACATGTGAATGTGGGCTCTGGCCCATCCAATGAATGCGCAGTCAAATCGCGTAAAAGAGCTAATCCGCGCCCAGGCAGAAAGGGCACGAGCATGGAAAACGCCCGGTCCCTACCGGAGCAGGTTTCTGATTCAGACGCAGAGTCTGTTGAGGAGGCTTATGATGATTACCCCCACCATTCTGGGGAAGATGATTTAATTGACAGTGGTAGTTGATCCTGCTATTAAGGAGGACCCGTCTAAATTAGCGGGGACCGATATAGACCCTTCTGGAGTCCGGCAAGGACACAATTCTGGATCCCATGGGTGACCCCCTATTTAATCCAGACCAGTTACACCATCCTAGATCCTCCGAATGGCTTCCCGCCACTCATGTGGCGCAGTATCTGGAAGCGAGGATTCGTACTCCCCTCTCCAAAGAAGCTCGCAGCAAGCTTCGGGCTGAATGCCCACGACCCCTGATTCCCCACAGGATTTGTGAGACACCTAGTGTGGACCCTAAGGTGGTTCAATTTCTAGCAAAAACGGGGTTCAACACGCGTAAGGGGTTGGACTCCGCATTAAAAGCTTGCCAAGACAAGTTGCTAGATATGACCGGGCCGCTGACCAAAATATTTGACCTAGCCGAATCTGCTAAAGCAGCGGGCACATAAGTTGATCTTAGTGGTTGGGCCCAAAGGGCTATTTGTATGGCAGGCAATGTAAATACCTCAATTGCCATTGAAAGGAGGAAAGCCATACTGATGAAAATTGAGCCTAAATTAGCAAATTTATCCCTGTCAGAATCCGGGAAAGAGGCGCAAGGCCTATTATTTGGAGACCCCTTCATAAAGGAGCTGGGGAAGTATGTTGGCGCCTTTACGGCCCTCGATAAGGTGCAGAGCTCCATGCGCCGCGTCTTTCAGACGCGTTTTTCCTCCAGGGCCGGCAATCCTAGGGGCCGATTGTCCGGCCGATCCAACTTTCAGCCCAGAGGCACGGGCCGTGGCTCCTTTAATTACCGACAGTCGCTGCAGGACTCCAGGTACCAACCTACCTTCTTCCCGTCCCGCGGAGGTCCTTCCCGTTCCAGAAGTTTCCGAGGCACTCCTAGATCAAGGCGCCCATATGGTAAGTCGTCCTTGTGTGTCGTCTCTGAGTTCCCAGCAGGTTGGGGGAAGACTCCGTCACTTTTCCCATGTGTGGTCAAGGATCACCTCAGACCAGTGGGTCCTTTCTACGGTCCGGGGTTTTACCATCGAGCTGGTATCCACCCCACAGGGCCTTCCCACTATTTCATGGGGTCCGATCTCGGACCAAACACTCTTAAATGCAGAACTGTCTTCCCTTCTATTCAAAGGAGCCATAGAATTATCTCCCGATCCTCTCACAGGGGTACTGAGCAGTATCTTTCTGGTACAGAAGAAGGGTGGCCAGTTCCGGCCAGTCATAAATCTCAAACATTTGAATGTCTTCGTTCGCTACAGACATTTCAAGATGGAGGGCATCCATCTTCTCCGGGATATGCTACTTCCAGGAGACTGGTTCGTCAAACTGGATCTTAAGGATGCATACCTAACGATCCCAGTAGCTCCTCCATCTCGAAATATCCTTCAGTTCTTATGAAAAGGCCAGACATGGCGGTTTACGTGCCTCCCGTTTGGCCTATCATCTGCCCCGTGGTGTTTTACGAAGATCATGAAACCAGTAGTGGCTTGGCTAAGAGCGAGAGGGGTGCGTCTAATTATTTATTTGGACGACATCCTGATCATGGCCCAGAATCCTTCCCTTCTGTTGTATCATTTAGAGATGGCTAAATCCCTGCTTCAGGGGTTGGGATTTATTCTCAACCTAGAGAAGTCATGTCTGGTTCCGGCCACCTCAGTAGAGTTTCTAGGTTTTACCATAAACTCTTTGGATCAATCACTCAGTCTGCCCTTAGCCAAGGTCAAAACGATCCGCAAGGAGATTCGTCATGCTCTCTTGCTTCCACGGTTATCTCTCCGGCACCTTGCTCGCTTGATCGGTCTTCTCACTTCCTCCATTCAGGCGATATTCCCTGCTCCCCTTCATTATCGTGCTCTACAGAGACTGAAAATTGCTCACCTGAGAGCAGGGGCCTCATATTCGGACACTCTTGTCTTAGACACGGAGACCAGAGACGAATTGGTGTGGTGGATACACAATTTGTCGGTATGGAATGGCCGGGCTATATTCGGCCCGCACCCGGATCTGGTTATCGAGTCCGATGCCAGTCTGATGGGGTGGGGAGCACACTGTCAAGGGATATCCACGGGTGGAGCGTGGTCCCCAGAAGAGGCTCATCTTCACATCAATGCCCTCGAGCTCTTGGCGGGGTCTTTCGCGATCCGCAGCTTCGCACAGGGTTCCATGCGGGCGTGTATTCGCCTACGTATGGACAATGTCTCTGCTGTCCGGTACGTGAACTGCCTAGGGGGGACTCGATCCAGGGTTTTGTCTTATCTGGCCAAAGATTTTTGGGAGTTTTGTCTTTCCAGGGGAATTTCGGTGGTGGCGGAATACATTCCAGGCCTCCACAACACATTAGCCGACTGGAGTTCTCGTTGCATTTCAGACTCCAGCGACTGGAGGTTGGATCCGAGGGTCTTCCGAGATATTGTATCTCTTTGGGGCCCGTGTTGCATCGATTTGTTCGCGTCACGCCTGAACGCGCAACTGCCCAGGTACTTCAGTTGGCGTCCAGACCCACAGGCAGAGGCGGTAGATGCTTTCCTCCAGAACTGGGGGGGCTCCCTCCACTATGCCTTTCCCCCGTTCGCTCTCATCCCTCGTGTACTCGCTCAGGTTCGTCGCCAGCAGGCGCAGTTGGTACTTTTGGTTCCCTTCTGGCAAACACAATCGTGGTTTCCCCAATTACTGCATCTTCTCACGGAGGAGCCTCGGCTTCTGCCGTCGTTTCCACAGCTTTTGCTCGACCCTTATGGTCGCCATCACCCACTTCTGCTAGACGGATCTCTGCAGCTTCTAGCATGCCGAGTTTCAGGGGTCCCTGGGATCCCTCGGAATTTTCGGCAGCAACCAGACAGCTGTTGGAGTCAGCTTGGGCTCCAGGCACTAGACGAGCCTATCAGGCGGCTTGGGACGTATGGGTTCGTTGGTGCGATCCACGGGACTTGGATCCCCTGCAAGCCCCTGTAGTCGCTGTTCTCCAGTTTCTTACTTCTCTCTTTGAGGCGGGTAATAAAGCTTACCGTACCCTGAACGTATACCGCTCGGCTATTTCTGCTAGACATTCCGGGTTTGATGGTTGCCCCGCCGGTCAACACCCTTTGATCTGTCGGCTGTTACGTGGGTCTCGCTTGTCGCGTCCTCCTAGACCGCGTTTCTCTACCACTTGGGATGTCGCGACGGTTCTCCGATTTCTGGAAGGTTGGCCCCTCAATTCGTTGCTCTCTCTTCGACAACTCTCAGCCAAGTTGGTGACCATTCTTTGTTTGGTGTCTTGTAAACGCGTCTCTGACGTCCGGGCTTTGGACATTGACGCGCGTTATTTTACACCACAAGGGGTTCTGTTCAATATTTCTCGTCGCACTAAAACGGGTATTAGGTCGGTTACTTACCCGTCTTTTCCTTCTTCTCTGCAACTGTGCCCCGTGGCTTGCTTACGGGAGTACGAGTCTCGCACCTTAGCTTTTCGCTCTCGGGATTCCCCGCAATTGTTCATATCTTTCCGTCGCCCCTTTTCCCCGGTTACCAGCGTTACGCTTTCCCGGTGGGTTAAGTGGATCCTTTCCCTTTCCGGTATTGATACTTCCATTTTCACCGCGCATTCGGTACGGGGAGCGGCGGCTACCTCAATGTCGGTGGCAGGGGCCCGTTTGGAGGATGTCATGAAGTTGGCGGATTGGTCCCGAGTCTCTACCTTTCGGGAATTCTATTTCAGGCCGGATCCTCACGTTTTTACCTCCGTAATCGCTCAGCTTTAAACTTGCAAATATGAGCCTCCGTGTCTTGAAATAAAATTAAGGATTTTCCTAAGTCATGACGTAAAGTCATGATTTTATGAAAGACACGGAGGCGAGTATTTCCCGCCCGTTGCATTTACGCCCTCCCTGCTGGGTTGTAGTGTTTTTGTACTGTATGATATTATTTATCTGTCTGTTTTAATGCACGGGGAGTAGTTGGGCTGGTGGTTGTTCGTAGAACAATACAGTTGGGTAGTTTACTACCATGATGTTTGTTTTTCTCTCTTCCCTCCAGGTTGATGCACCTTTGTCGTCCGTCTTCTGATACTCACCTTCCAGAGGATTCCGTTTGGTTCCGCGGCTGCTGTTCCGGCTGCTGTTGTCCGTTCCAGGGTTCAGTTTTCGCCGTTTGAAGACTGCAAAGAAAGAGGAAGTGTCCAGCCAGAGATGTCCCTTATATAGGGGTAGAAGGGGTGGAGTTGTTACCATGGATACTCTTATGGTTTTTTTCTTCAATTGTCTTTGCTGCTAAATTCCAGTAAAGAAAGAGTTAAGCAAATACTCGCCTCCGTGTCTTTCATAAAATCATGACTTTACGTCATGACTTAGGAAAATCCTTAATTGTATGTTTCGTTTTGGGATGAATCCCGTCTGATCCGGATGGATCAGATAGTGTATAACCCCCCTCAACCTATTAGCAAGCATTTTGTAATCGGTATTGAGTAATGAAATTGGACGATACGATCCAACTTCAGTCTTATCTTTATCCTTTTTCAGAATTAGAGAAATGGAGGCCTCCCTCAAAGAGGGGGGAAGGGAACCATTCCTCCAAGATTCATTAAACATCTGAAGGAGAAGAGGCAATATCGTTTTACGGTGTACTCTATATATTTCGAAAGGCAGACCATCTCGGCCCGTCGCCGTATTATTTTTTATACTATCTACCGCAGCCTCCAATTCTGCAAGAGTTATTGGTGAATTTCATTTAGTACAGTCTTGGTCGGAGAGGCAAGGGAGTTCCACTTTGTCCAAAAAATGAACCGGGGCTCCACCCTCCACCCCGAGATTCGACTGATATAGTTTAGTAAAGTATTCTGTAAAGGCGGATTTGACATTAAGGTAATCATTAGTTAAGGCGCCAGAAGGTAACTTAATTTGCTTTATCAGAGTTTGGGTCTTTTGGTTAGCAACTACCAATGCCAGCAATCTGCCTGTTTCCCCCTTTTCAAAAAAGGGACGCTGTCCTGCAAAAAAGGCCTTATGTTGCGCTTTTTCATATAAAAAGGTCTGATATTCCCTCTTAGCATCTATTAATAAAAGTCGAACATCTCCCCTGTTCTGTCTGGCCAACTCTGCCTCCAAGGCCCCAACCCTCTCTGCCAACCCTTTTTCCATTTTGGCGTATTCTGCCCTTTTTTTAAAAATCCTCTTACAGTATACCCCTCTTATCATAGCCTTCAGGGAGTCCCACACAAAATGTATATGTGTGGATAGTTTAGTGCCCAAAATTCTGAAATATCCTCCCCAATACTTTCTTGGTCCCCAACCAGTTGTATCCAGTGTGGATTTAACCTAAAAGGTTTTCTGCTTTTTTGTGCATAATCAACCATTGATAACAACATTGGGGTATGGTCAGATATACCATGTGGCTCAAACTTCATTTTTTGTATCCATTCCAACAGTCCTGGAGTCGCCAGGGATAAATCTATCCTAGACATAACCCTGCAGGATCTGCTAAAACAGGAGAAGGCACTTTTTTTTCCATATAGGGACTGCCACACATCTATAAGGCCCAACTCCTGGCAGATCCTGCTTAGGGCTATTGGCTGATCGCCCACACTCCCCGCTCCACTAATCACAGATACCCTATCCTTATTGTCCATCACGGCATTGAAGTCCCCCTGAACTAATACGGGACACGGGTCCCATTTACCCATATATTCCGCAAGTTTCCTCAGCACCTCGGACGAAAAGGGGGGGGGGGGGGATATGGACAAACGCAAGCATGCACACCAGTCCCATCCATCGGCCGTATAGAAATACAAATCTGCCTTCTTTGTCGATCCATTGATCATATGGGTCGTAATCCACATTTCTATGAATGTAGACACTTACTCCCCGCGAATAGGCCGAATAGTGGGAGTGGTACTCGTACTGCTTCTAGGACTTTCGCATCAGGGGATTGGGACACAGTAATATGCAGTACAGTTGGTAACGCAGCACCCATTATATATAGGTTCTGCCTTTGGCATCTCCAACCGACACATCCCAGCCCCTAGACACAATCCTCCCTTGATTATGTGAGTGCTTCATCTGAGTAATGTGTGAACACCACCAAACATGTGACAAGAGCTTCCGGCGAACCTCCCTATCTGTGACCGTTACTCGGCCTGTCACATGCTGCATGATGTAAACATTTTATCATCAGCTACTACCCCTCGTTCACCAGTATGCCTCACCTGAATCATCTCTATAGCTACTTCATTTAATCCAATAATGAATTAATAAAGCAAATATACACTGATTACATTATATCTGTTACTATTATATATTATCAATTATATTATCACAATCATGTACACTGTTATTTCTTATTAGCATAAAGATTATGTCAGTAGAAGATATATATGTATCTATAGTAGAATCATGTCCATTATGGTATCTCTCCATATTAGATATATTATTGAATGATATCTATTATTATTTGATTTATATAATTGAAATCATGTCTATAAACCAAATATACGTATTATAAAATCATAGCCATCGTTGCATCTGCATTATCATAGTTACATAGTTAATACGGTTGAAAAAAGACATAGGTCCAGATGGTACATGTTATTATTAGTAATAACGAAATACTAGACTACATTTTCTTGAATCAAATTTACTTACAAATGACGTCCTGACACATATTTTGTACATGGCTAATGAACATAAATTTATTTTTCCAGCAGTGGGATATAATTAAGTAGACCCACTATTCCATCATAACAGTTGTTATATTGGATGGTATCACAGCTTGTCTACTGTGAACCTAGGTGTATAATTTGTAATATTGGATGATATCACAGCTTGTCTACTTTGAACCTAGGTGTATAATTTGTAATATTGGATGGTATCAGAGCTTGTCTACTGTGAACCTAGGCGTATAATTTGTTATATTGGATGGTATCACAGCTTGTCTACTGTGAACCTAGGCGTATAATTTGTTATATTGGATGGGTTCACAGCTTGTCTAACCAGAGTCTTACATGGAGCAGAGATATAATAAACCTAGCAAGTTTTATATATGTAAAATAATCATGGGAGAAAGCCAGAACCAAATAGCAGCAGCCCAATTTTCATTTATCAAACTAGTTGGACATCATTATTACTCTCAACCTCGAACACATTACCAAATCATCACTTATCTCTTGTAACACTATTATGGTTATCCAAACCCATGCACTGTATTAGGGCGCTAAAAGTAAAGCCCTTATTTAGACCATTTGGATTAAGAGACTAAAAGCAATAAATCTATTTAGAGTCCTCCTTCTAAGCAGTAGGAGCGGACGGATGATAATCATCCATTGGTGCTCATTTGCACCGGCCTAACGACACAGGCCGATGCAAACAAGGCTTGTTTGGAAAAGGCTGTTTATGTGTCACATTTGCCTGTATTCTGTTTATGTCAATAAAGTGAAGATTTATTAGCATCAAAGGGAGAGTGCTGATCCACTTCTTCTACTTGGATGCATGGGCCTGAGCACCGCCACCTTCTTCCAGAGTGCCGAATCATTGTTTCTACAATATGAATTGCTAAATAGGGATCAGAATTTCACCACAGGAGATATCCCATGCATATAGATGGCAGGCTTGATAAAAGGGGTTGTCTGAGAGTACAATATCTTCAGGATAGGTCGTGAAAATCTGAATATTGGGGGTCTGAATCATGGAGCCCCACCAGTCAACAATGCTGCGGCCTCCTCATAACATACCAAGCACGGTGCTGTACATTGTACAGTGGCTGTTCTTGGTATTGCAATTCAGACCCATTAACTTGAAGTTGAAGGGTTGTGCCTGGCCATGGGACCGATAAACATGACATCACTGACTTAGGAAGAGGTTGCAACACTCAAGTGAGCATTGCAGCCTTTTCAAATAGCTGATAGGTTAAAGTGCCAGGAGTCAGACCACCCCCACTGATCTGATATTGACAACCTACCCTGAAGATAGGGCATCAATATTTTACTCGTGGAAAACCCCTTTAATACTCTACAGTCAGAGATCTTGAATTATATCCTGCTTTATTTAGCTGTTTTGGAGCATTTCTTGCACCTTCTTCAGTAGCTGAATAAAGAATTGGCTACTGAAGAAGAAACACTGTAAAATGTGTTTAGCAGATATTGGAGTGTAATCTGAAAAGAGCTAACAGGGTAGTCTATAACACAAGATTTCTGACTGCAGAGTATTATTTGAGCCTGCCACCTATTCTGATCCCTATTTAGTATTTCAGTGGCACAAGGGGCAGATTGAACTAGAAGGATCAGCGGGAATATATCTACACTGACCAAAAATATAAACGCAACACTCAAAGATCTGAAACATTTTCTACATACACAAAAGACCCATTACTCTCAAATATTGTTCACAAATCTGTCTAAATCTGTGTTAGTGAGCGCTTCTCGTTTGCCGAGATAATCCATCCCACCTCACAGGTGTGGCAAATCAAGGTGCTGATTAGACAGCATGAATATTGCAAAGGTGTGCATTAGACTGCCCACAATAAAAGACCACTCTGAAATGTGCAGTTTGATCACACAGCATAATGCCACAGATGTCGCAACATTTGAGGGAGCGTGCAATTGGTGATTATCTCGGCAAAGGAAAAGTGGTCACTAACACAGATTTGTGAACAATATTTGAGAGTAATGGGTCTTTTGTGTATGTAGAAAATGTTTCAGATCTTTGAGTTCAGCTTATGCACAATGGTCAGTGTATAAGCAGCACAGGTGTCTAAAAGCGATCTACTGTATATTTACCTTCAGCCATTTGAAATTACACTCCTCTTGGAACATAAGTATACAGTACATGCCTCTAGAAATCACAGGTCGTGACTATTTTTCTCGACACTGTGTAACTATGAATTGGAAAGCTCGGTGGCGTCTAATAAACCGGCTTAAACATATTGAAAACTTACTACTATTGCCACTGGCACTGAATATCATATTTGTACAGTCAGTGGATGTGCCATCCTTGTCTTTTTTTCTTCAGTTTACCATATTTGCACATTCTTTCCCCTCTTTTTTTTGCTTTTTCATAGCATCATGGTGCAGTGCTGCGGGGTAGCTGTGGATGCTGTAGGGCTGTGCAGGAGTGATATTGGGCTACTGCATCTCGCTGGCTGCCTGCGATGTGTTGCAATATTCTCCATATGATGCAGCGCCAATCTAGTGTAGGAACCCACTTAAAAGAGGCTTATGCATTTTGATCAAAACATATATAAAGTGCCTCATGTACACACATTATACTTAGCAGCAAGAGAGCAATGCATAGCATGTGGCTGCACGTGTCTTTTTTTTCTACATTTTGGCACCATATTTGAATTGTGCTGATTTAATTTTATATCGTTACACAACTTTTGAATTTACAAGTAATCTAAGAACTATCAATACCTGTATATTTTTCTCAGCAATTATAGGCCCTTTATATGGACAGCATGTGGTTAGTCTAACCTCTCAGGCTGGGTTCAGACCTGAGCGTTTTACAGCGCGTTCCTACGTGCTGTAAAACGCTCAACAGGCAAGAACCAATGATTCCCTATGGGAATGGTTCTCACCTGAGCATTTTACAGCGCGTACGATCGCGCTGTAAAACGCCCGACGCCCCAAGAAGTACAGGAGCTTCTTTGGGGCGTCTAGTCGTGCGTTCCCGTACATAGACTTCCGGGAACGCGCAACAATGGGCGTTCGCTTGTTCCGGAGCCGCGATTGTAAACGCGCATACAATCGCGCATAAAGAGCGCTCCATCCCGAACGCTCAGGTCTGAGCCCAGCCTTAGACACATTATATATTCTTGGATCCAACTAATGTTCAGATTGTTAGACTGACCAAGGGGCAAGTATTAATCAGTAATTGCTGAATATATGACATGTACTTATTATCCTGAGTTTTATGTAACCAGATATAGCTAGCTATTACCTATTTTTTAAGATTTAGGCGTTTCATTTGTATATATTTTTTTATAATTTTGTATTTTAACTTTATTTTTCTTAAATATTGTTATGTTTTTTTTTTTCTTTTTAAACCAATACATGTCTTCAATAACTTATTAGGTAATTAGTATAATTGTTATGGCAGGCAGCAAATAAATTACAATTTGTTGACAAAAAGGAGCCTAAAGAGCCTGTTTTATTATGCCATTTTTGTAATACAGGATTCACTGGGTGTTGCATTAAATCACTACACATTAAAGGGTTGTCTAGGATTTGGATTTTGAAACTGTAGATAGACGATCAGTATCAGATAGCTGGAGGACCAACACCCCATTCCCCCACCGATCAGCTGTTACTATGTATAGTAGCGCCACTACACAATGGGCACAAGAATTAGTCAAACAGAAGTGCAAAAAGCACTGTCTAGATCAGGGATCTCAAACTGCGGCCCTCCAGCTGTTGCAAAACTACAACTCCCAGCATGCCCGGACAGCCTACAGGTATCAGCCTACAGCAGGGCATTGTGGGAGTTGTAGTTTTGCAACAGCTGGAGGGCCGCAGTTTGAGATGCCTGGTCTAGATTCACAATCTCACCATGCCATCCAGGAAGCTACATTAGCTTGATAAAGGGCACTTAACACATGCCTGAAATGTTGTAACACATATGTAACTAATGCATACTGGTGGAGAATGAAAATTAAGAATAAAATAACATAACTGCAATGAATTTACCAAGTGCTATCCTTTTAACTGTCTTGTACTTCCGGCACCAAAGCTACATAATAACAGCTGATCGTCAGGGGTTCAGGGTGGCAGGCAACTGCAGATTTGATACTGATGGTCTACCCTGTGGATAGACCCTCAATACTGAAATCCTGGACAATCCCTTTAAGGTATACCACAGGTGAGCCATCTACACATATATAATATTATAAATCTGTCTATTTTTATGCATACTAGCTATTTAAAGTGGTTGTCTCATTAGGGCGTGTCAAATTTTTTTACTTTTCAAAAAATGAGGGTGGTCAAAAAGTTGTGTTGTGGTTAGCAATTCACAATAATATTTACAAGAAATGGCAATTACACTGTTTTGCTTGGTAAATAGCTACTTCAATTTTGTGATATTTTGACGTTTTATGTAAAATTCGCAGCAAACTGTCTTCTTTCAAGAAGTGCCTTCTTCTCATTATTTCTGTCTGTACTTCTGCTCTAAGGTTAAGAATATATTTATATTATACTATAAAATATGTAAAAAAAAAAAAATATGCCATTCGTAAAAAAAATGTAACTAGCAATAGTCATTTGCAGCAAAGTGTCTTTTTAATAATTTTTACTAATGTCATACTTTATAAATTTTTATCATAGTATCATACAAATAGTAATATTTTCTTTTTCCAGGCACAAATAGTTTCTTCCACTTGTACAATCTGAAAATTCGGAACCATGGCTAGTAAAAGGAAGACAAGACTGGCAACTTCCACTCACATGAGTAACTTCATTGGAACTGGTCGAGCAATGCTGCCTTCTGAACTCCCAACTCTGTGTGATGTTCTAATATATGGCCTTCTGCTAAGAGAGCAGAGTGGTGAGAATGTCAGAAATTACCCAGCAGCCACTCTTGCAAAGGATAGTTATCCAAAAGTGCTTGAAAAGTGGGAGCTAGCAAACAGTTGTTTTGTGGTGCCAATTTTAAATTCGAGAGTCACAGTCCTGAAGAAAATAGAAGAAAACTGGGAAAAGGCCAAAAACATATCACTTGGCAGAGGCAAACTGGAAGTGAAAGAGGCTTTCATAGCAACGTTAGACAAGCTCTTTGACATCCTCAGTTGCAAGTGTGAGATTAAGGCTACTTTTCACACTGGCATTTCAAGCGGCCCAAAACGGATCAGTTTACCTCCAATGCATTCTGAATGGATAAGGATCCGTTCAGAATGCATCAGTTTGCCTCCGTTCAGCCTCCATTCCGCTCTGGAGGCGGACACCAAAACGCTGCTTGCAATGTAAGTCAATGGGGACGGATCAGTTTTCACTGACACAATATGGTGCAATTGAAAACGGATCCGCCTCCCATTGACTTTCAGTGTGAGTCAAAACGGATCTGTTTGCATTATCATGAACAAAAATGTTCATGGTAATGCAAACGGATCCGTTCTGAACAGATACAAGCGTTTGCATTATCGGTGCGGATCCGTCTGTGCAGATACAAGACGGATCCGCACCTAACGCAGGTGTAAAAGTAGCCTCAGCTAGGTTCAGAATTTGAGGGTCCATATCCAGGTGGTGCTGACTGTAAACATAAAGTGCACATCTCCTGCTCTTGTTCTAAGGACATGAAGATCCCTGTCAAAGTACTAGTGTTTATTAATGGCCAAAGAGAGAAGGTTGGATCTGTTGGACAGCATCAAATTGGATTACCAGATCTACCTGAGTACAGAAGACAAATTAAAAAGCAGAAGAGGCAAGAAAGTGAAGTAGGAAGAATTTCTGAATATAAGCAGAAAAGGAAGGAAGAGTTAACATTGCAGTCATTACAACCAAATTGAGTATTTTTCTTCGAACAACATGAAGAGCCAACTGATGTTGAAGATGAATATTCTGAAGAACCTTTGCAGATACCATGTCATGATTCTGATGTACCTTCTACTTCAAGTCAGTATAATAGATTACAATTGCGCAATGCTGCATTGCAAAGTATTAGGTATGGTGTCGGTCTACGTGCTACAGCTGCCATTACAACAGCTGCATTTTTGGATGCTGGATTAATTACTGAAGGAGACCAGCCGCTGGTTTATTGCGTTGTTACCCCCAACCAGAAGGGTTTCATCTGCCAGGGATTATTGCGTTCCCCGGACCATTCAGCGCAGGACTACCCCTGCTGCGCAATACTGCATCCCACCCTGGGATAGCAGAGCACAAGCTTTTCAACTTGTCCCCTTCTCCAGTGTATACTTAGCCTCAGGTCAGATACCTGTGGCTATCTACCCTTCACCTTCCTGCAGTCTTTCCCCTGAAGAGTCACGGACAGAAACGTGCCACGTCTGGAGACCATTGGAAGCATATTCATCTTTTTTTCACTGGCAAATCGTCTGTAGTTTTAGGGTTAGGTCCAATACAGGGACAGGCTACCGGACGGGGTTGCCTTTTCCAAGGCGAGTGCTCCGTGTAGATAGGTGGAAGCATAATAGCCTCCTTCATCTTGGTAGGGTTATACAGGATTTATTCCATTGCTCCATCTACTCTGCCCTACAGTGAATGCACCTACTCCAGCACGGCATGCACCGAGTGTCTTCTGTTTCCTGCTTCTAAGGACCTTTCCCATTACCTACAAAGGATCTGGTAAGACTGTTCGCGTCTTCACGGACGGAGCAGCATTTTTGTCTATACCAGCAAGGCACCATTAAGTTGGTCGTTAATGTGTATGTATGTCTACTATGTGTAGTGAGTCTTATTATTCTGTAATCTTCAGATCATATTAAAAGTTATATTTTAAATAAGTATACTCCCCCCTTCCCCGGTGTAGGGGCCCATTGTCTGCTTGTCACTTTGGAGTGTCTGAATAGCCTGAATTGTTTCAGTGCTCTGATCAATTTTTGATTACAATAAAGTAAAAAGGGCCCAAGAAAAAGTCATGAAATCACTTGATGAAGAATTTCATGCTCGATGCCGGATTCTTTGATGGACGCCAAGATTCCACTAAAGTTCTGTTACAAGCAGATAACTCAAGTCATCAGTTTCCAAGTATTGTGAAAGAAGAGCATTGCACTGTTTGCAGTGAGCCAGGTGGAAGGTATCTTTGCCATTTTACTCCAGAGAAAGAATTAACGAAAAAGAAACCTGCTGAAGTTATTGCTAACCATCTTGTGGATTTTTTTAAAGAAAAACAGCATTGATAAAAGCTTGCAGGCTATTGGTGGTGACTCAACGAATGTTAACACTGGTTGTGAAGGAGGAGTCATTCATTGGGTTGAGTTAAAGCTGAATCGTAAACTCATCTTGTTGGTTTGTGCTCTGTCTTCATACTAATGAGCTAACTTTGCGGCACTTGATCAAACAGTTGGATGGGAAAACTTTTTGTCTAACAACAAGTGGTAAAATTGTCAACATGCTTGATAGTGCAACTGAACTTGAAATCAATCCTTCATTTGTCAGAATATCCTTTCCAGAGCCTTTGGTTCCATTGAGTGACACTGTTGTCAAAGATCTCTGTACAGATCAGGCTTATGGTTACAGGATAACTCAGAACATAAGGACAGGTGTACTTCCAACTGATCTGGCATTATTAGAAATTGGCCCTTTAAGCCACTCTCGGTGGTTAACAACTGCAAATAGGATTTGTCGCATATGGGTCTCAAAACATGGCCTTAAAGTCAACAACTTGAAGACGTTGCAACTGCTTGTGGAATACATTGTTGCGTATACTATCCCTGCTGGTTTACAATCAAATCGAAATTCTCTTGGGTGGAAGGACCCCGCCACATTCTTTATCAATTAAAGCTCCTTAAATCCCAGAAGAAGGCAGTAGCAGATATTGTTTTGCAAACAATTCAACGTTCATCGTGGTTCGCATTTAGTGAAATGGTGCTTCAGACACCTTTACGCTCGGAAGACCAAGAAGAAAGGAAAGCAGGGGTCTAGAAGATAATTGAATTAAGGAATGAAGATGATGATACACCAGGAGACCTATTTGTTCGGCCTAGGAAAACACCTGCAGTAAATCCAAATGCAACTTCACTTTTGGAACTGGTCAGAAAAAGTATATGAACCTCCACTTACTCAGAAATACGAAAGTTTGTTCAAGAGCCAATGCAAATTCCAAAGTGGCCATGTCATGGACAGTCCATAGAGAGGTGTGTGAAACAAGTAACAGAGGCTTCTGGCAAAGTGTGAACTCATGAGAAATGAGAAGGATTCATTAGAGGCCAGGAAGGAAGCAGAAGAGTGATGTCTAGGAATGAATTGAAGCAAGATTTGATGAATATTGTTGGTTGAAGCTTTAAAAAAAAAATTTACAATGTGTTTTCAGTTTTTGATAATAGAGACAGAATATAAATAAAATAGTTTTACGTCATTAAACAATTTTTTTAGCAGATTTTTGTGGAGTTTATATAAATGTATTCCCTTTTTTTTGGGGAAATTTCAATATACATTATAATCAAGCACAAATTTACCAAGCTAAATGTTTATCAATAACGAAAAAAACTTTTAAATTAGGATATTACACATCAAAAGGCACATTTTTTGACCCCCTCATTTACATAAATCCCACATTTTAATTTTTCTCCTCTAAATTGACACAGTCCTGACCACCAGCTGCCCATAAAACAGTGGAGCAAGCTGGTGCTTGCTGTTTCAGCACCTCCCATTGTGGGGCACATAGTGCTGACAAGTGTATTTCACACCTTGTGCAGAAGAGCAAGACAAAGATGTAAAGGTAGGAACAGTGGCTGTGTGTGAAGATGAAACCTTGGCAGGTGCTACCGTCTCGCCAGCCTCATCTAGATAATAAAGAGGCATAGCAATGCAGTTTCCTGACACACAAACATTAGAATCAATCAAGCCTGCTTGTAGGAATAAGTAAAGGCTTATCATAGAGACAAGCAGTATTGATTCAAGTTATATTAATATCACCTTGCCTACAGAGGAATGGTGTCATGCTATTGCAATGCCTCTTGACTATGGACATTGTTTTTCAAACAAAGATAAAGCAGTATTTACTGCATGTCATCTAGCACAGATAAGTCCCTGAGATATACCATCCATCTCTGTCCTTCCTGTTTTCTAATAGAAAAGTGAACAAGGACAATAAATAAAGTTAAAGAGGACCTTTCACCACTCCTGACTGTCACGGATGGTGTTGCAGAAAACTAGAAGACACAAATGAAGATCCGACTGACTTGATCCAAAACTAAGGAACAAGAGGGTAAGCCCTGTAACAGCCCTAGCACTCTCCCTTACTGCTCAGCCTATGCAAAAATCTCTATGGTAGATAATTGCATACCCTCGTTCGTCGACTGTATGACACCTGAACACCCTATAATAGTGAGGGGACACGACCACCAGCTTCCTACACTAAATACGGAGGGAGTCAGGGTCACCTAGGATCAAGACCACAGGAAAACAGAAATAAAGGAACAGACTTATCTTGTGGATGCAGCAGTAGCAGCTTCTAGCATCAGCACAGTCCAGGAAGTTGTATAAACCGTAAAGTAATGCAGTATGGGAGGGGATTTAAAGGGATGCAATCAGTACAACTAGATGACAGCTGAGAGAGGGAAACGAGATGACAAAACAAAAGCAAAACAAAAGAACCTCAGGCAGGAGGTTCTGAAGAACGTCTGTCAGAGCTTCTCAGATGTTTGGCGGTGACACGCGCTTCTCCCACTGTGGTGCTATAATTTTTACTTACCAGTGGATCTGCCTCCTCCAGCTGATTCCGGTGCGGCAGCGTCACTTCCGATGCGACCGCGTCACTTACGGGTATAGCATTCTGCCAAGATATAGCATTCTGGCAGAACACTAGAATGCAGAGAGATCTGGCAGGCTGCTCCCTGCCGAAACAGCCTGCCAGATCCCTTTAACGCAAATGTGAAACAGGCCTTAAACAACAGATCTCTTTGGGGGCGTGGCCTGCTGCTGAGCCGCCAAGACGCGCTTCAGAGAGCTCTCTGATCTACAGTATTTAATCCTGGGTCAACGGCGGTTACCTCGGTCAAAAACATGACCAAAGCCACCAGAACCGGTTCATACACTCTGCTCCATACTTCCTGGTCTTCCCAAATCCTCCTCTGAACAGAGACCGGTACTATATTTACTGAGGCCTACGCGGAGTGAAGCCTGCCGGCCGTTCCGGAGTTTCCGTGTTCTCTGCCAGCTGACCCTCTGCATGGCTGCCTCCAGGTGTGGGTTCTCACCTAGTTTACTACTTGTCCTATACTAGGCCACATCTGCGGTCTGGAGCTCGTGATAGGCCCAACCAAAAGCTCTGAAGTCGACAGAGTCCTAGCAGATGTGACGGATTCTCAAGACGACCCTGTTAACAGTTGCAATCTAGAGGCCCTGTTTCATTACAGCAGCTATCTGAAGTAAAATACATACCGTGGGTCCCGATGCAGAGGAACTGAATTCGGACCTGACAGGCTGCTCTGAGGTCCCTGGAGGCCCGCTACATACCGAGTTCTGTGAGTGAGCTTAAAACCCTTATTTTTCACCACTGAATACCATTACCTTTTCTTCACTGGTGATACTAGGCCCCCCCTCCCCCTCTTCCATCACACCCTTGGGGAGTAACGCTCCAATTTTTCAAGACGGTTGGTCGGTCTACTGAAACTACACCTCAGCCTGTGAATTTACATTAACACTTTAAGGACTTAGTCCTAATTTTTCGACTGGTTGTAACCCTAGCAATCACTGTTAAATTCTCTACAAATCCTTTAAACTGTGGTTCCTGATGTGATCAAGATACACGGCAAACAAGAGACCCAACTACTTTACTGCTTATTATTGCCATCATAGTGAAAATAGGGAACGCTACCACTAAAGACCTCAGCAACACCCAAAAATCCAATGCCCTGTGTGGAGAAATGGATATGTACTGTACATGAAAAGGAAGAACTCTGCTCCCGCCATTTCAAAGATGACCATGCCATCTAAAGATTCTCTTTCAATGGCACAAGTAGATACAGGAGAAGAGACGGACAGTGATATAGATACCCCTCTACACCTAGACTCCCTCCCAATCTCTCTCTCCTTCTTACAAAAATCTCTTGACAAAGCCCTGGCCAAGGCTTTAAGTCCTCCTTCAAAGGACTTACAGGACATAAAGCAAGAGGTGAAATAGGGTCACGAGTTGAGCAATTGGAAACTACACAAGCAGCCATATGCAGCTATAGTACAGCAGTCACAGACAGCAAGTCCTCATGCCAAAACTACCTCAATGCTGCCTTTGAAGCCATTGAAGATTAAGGAAACAGGAGCCGTAGGAATAACTTGAGAATAAAAGGCCTCCTGAATCCGTGGCACCTATGTCCTTACACTCTACTATGCAGCAAGTCTTTCACTCCATTCTTGGAGATTCTCATCCAGAGGATATCATCATAGACTGTGTCCACAGGGCACTGAGAAGGAAACCGCAGACACCGAAACACCATGTGATGTAATATGTCGTTACAAAGTGAAGGAAGAGATACTTTGCATTACTAGACCATCTACCTATATAGAATTTGAAGATGCCCAACAACATATCTACCAAGACCTATCCCCACAAACACTTTAGAAGAGGAGAATCCTTAAACCATTGTAAGGGGTTACACTCTCAGGTAGGGCGGCGATGACAGATTCTCTTGCAGACCGCAGGGTTAAAGTGCAAATGTTGATTTATTTCTCACACTCTGGCAATATAGGCAACCCCAGTTATAATTCACTGGGTAAGCTGAAGTCCAGCACCACAAAACATAATCCAAAATAAACACCTGCACGTCTGGGCTCTGGCTAATACAGTGAAGTTCCTAACTCACCTATTGAGCACAGTTCACACAGAGAACTCGGCTTCTCTAGCCAGCAGGGCAGCCAGCTTCCCAGACTTTCTCTCCTAGACTCACAGCCTGGACTATGCTTTATTTCCCCTTGATGATCCCAGCTGGCTTCAGCTGGGGATCCCTCTGGCTAGGGGGAAACCTGTCCCGGAATGGGGTGGACTGGGGAGGTCCCTCTACCAATCCTACCTTCTCCCAGTCCAATAAAATCCAGCCCATTAACTTAACAAAACTATCTCAGCAACATTGCTGAGACCATTTTAACCTTCTGGATTTTATTTACCTCACCCAGTTGAGGAAGCTGGGTGGGATATACACCCCTTCCAGGACTCTACCATACACTTTTCTGTTCACCTTACCACACCATTAACCGAAGCCCTCAAATCTCAATATAGCTGGAAGTTCCTATTTGGACTTATGTTCTCAATTGGAGGTAAACGGCTCCTCGTCCGATCGGTTTCAGACCCTCCTGATGTTTACACAGCACTAGATATGCCTGACCTCCAAATTCCTGACTGGGTAGTGGTGAAGGACTTGGCCAACTTACCACATCTTCAAACCACCAACTCCCTGGGAAGAGGTGTCCCACGGTCTCTACGCAAAATCCAAGAAGAAGGCGGGAAGGCTGACACCAAAAAGCATCATAGCAGACAACACCTGAACCAGTATATTGGTAATAGGGATACTGCTTTAACTTACTGTACCCTACTTACGAGGGGTACTAAACCTTTACTAGACATTTACTGACTGTCTTTCCTACTTAGCTAGCAACATACACTATTCGCTCTGGTAACATTCTTAGACTTTCTCAGTTTTTCTGCTACTCTCTTGTAGCACTGCAATCTCCTTCTTTCTAACTTCTTTGCAAAATTTCCTCCCTATCTTTCTCCCTTTGCCCTCAACACCAAGTATGTGCGTCCTACTAGGCCCCATGGCCATATCGTAACCTCAAGTTGGTGTGTGACAGTTCTCTCTAGCCCGGCTACCACTCTTTGCCTGACTGTCTCTTCTTTAATAAGATGTCTCCCCACAGACATAACATTGAGCTGACATAGTCCTTTATCCTCTTATTATTCTCTCAGACTATCTCTGCTTTCACACTACACTCTTGTAGTACCGTACTTTACCATCCTGCTTTACTATCATCCTTTCAACGTTCTCCACCCTTTATTTTTCCCTCTTAGCACTTGACACCATTTTTATATGACTTGTTGGGTCTCTACAACCATGATGCCACAGACAGCACGCCTCGGTAGATATTTGACTACTATTGTGCATGTTCTGATTTGCCCCCCACTTCCCCGTCCTCTGGCTATTATGTTATCACACAGCCAATAATATACCTATACAGATTCAAGTATGACATGCCTTCACATAGTTTCCTACAAAGTGAGAGGTCTCAATTCCCCATCCAAGAGAGGACAGGTGATTTATTTCCTTAAAAATAATAAAGCTGATATTTGTTTACTGCAGGAAACAAACATCCCCACCATGAACAGACAATATGTTTCCTCATTGTACCATTCCGGCTCTATTAGTGGCTTGTCGAAGGGTGTCAGCATCGGGATTATCAAACATGTCTCCTTTTCAGTAGTGAAAAAGTGTGTGGACTCTGAGGGCCGCTACCTCTTTATAAAAGGTAAATTGGGTAACTTCATGATTACACTAGCAAATATATACGCTCCCAGTAAGGAACAGATCCCTTGGCTCCTCGAGGTCCTTAAAAGACTCTCCCGTTTCACAGAGGGTACCTTAATTCTAGGCGGCGACTTTAATGTGGCCTTGAACCTGCTAATTAACACGTCCAGTGGGAGATCTACTCTTCGATATCGGGCCTAGGCGAAACTAAAACAACTTATTTGTTCTCTACAATTAACTGACGCATGGCGCGCTTTACATCTATCTGTTAAAGATTATACACATTACTCTGCACTGCATAACTCCTATCAAAGAATTGACTATATATTTATACCCGTCACCCACATTCAGCACTGCCAGTCTTCCTCTATTAAATCCCAAGTTCTATCTGATCACTCTCTGGTAGAACTTATATACACAATACCCTTATCCCCACCTACTACTAGATGTTGGAGGTTAAATGACCTACTGCTGAAATCTCCCCAAAACATCAAGAAAATCAAGCGACACCTAGTGGAGTTCTTTGAGACTAATGATAATGGAGAGGTCTCCCTGCAGACGCTTTGGGAAGCTCATAAAGCATATCAGAGGTGAGTTCATATCTCTCTCTGCCTATGTTCACAAAAAAAAGAAAAGAAAAGAATATATATATATATATATATATATATATATATGACGATAATTCAGGGCAGCACTCCAAGTCCAAGTATTGAAAGACTGGGTGCCAGCAGGAAAAACACCTGACCAAGGTGTATAATGCAAAAAATAGAAAACACTGCAGCACATCCGTTGGTGAAAATAGTGGATCTTTATTCACCCAAGCGACGTTTCAGTCCTCTTACTGGGACCTTTCTCAAGCAATACATTTTATCAAACTGTGAGTTTTTATATAGTCAGAGATCATTAGCATACAGAAATGACAATTAAGAATTCATATAAAAAATGTGCAAGAAAATCTTATACAGATCTGTACAAAGAAAACATTGTACCTGAAAAAAATATATCCGATACAAATAATCGAATATCAAGAATATCCAAGTACTGTGATTATACCATAACATAGACAATTACATAAGTGGCAATCAAGCATAAATAGTAAACACCTGTGTATATATAATTGTGAACAAACCTCGTGTGGAATCGGGCAGGCTCAATGGTTGGCTGATACACTGTTGCGGACATCACCGCCTGGAGACGGCGTCCCGGAACTCAAGCTGCGCATGTCCATGATGTCACAACGGGGACAGTCACCTATTCCTGTGTGAGAACATGGAACAACACCTGCGCCTGTCCGTGACTTCACCAAAGGGCTAATCACATGACCCCATAGGGGGACATCACGTGACAGGTCGCAGATTGTTCGCTACCATAAAATAAGTATAGACATCTTTGACAGTACGTAAATCGAAAGCAGCGGCTAATCGAAAAGGATGAAGCACCCCGGGTATAGTTACGGAAGACGTGCAATAAGTAGAAGCGGGGGAGCCGGCAGCAGCCGTATTCCCCCGATTCCACTCAAGTAACCCTATCAGGTGAAAAAACATCCATAATAGTCATAAAGTCATCATTGTAAAATTGTGTCAAGACACTCTAACATGTATGCAGCTGTCGCGGGATAAGCCATAGAGATTCAAAAGTATCCAGCTTCATGTTGAGCAAAGCCCGTCCATCCAAGGAATCTATAAGTGACAGATATAAAAAATATATTATCCAAATATATTCATTAAAAGAAAAAACAATTTTTTTCACTACAAAAGTCGACTGGGGCAGACTAGAAAGGAAGTCATATAAATAGCCATGGCTTGTACTCTGCATTCAAACCACCCGGTTTCACAGTTTGTAACTTGAAAATCCATTCGGACTCACGTTTTTTAGGCATTTTCATGCGATTACCGCCAGTTCGTGGCTGTGGAACGTGATCAAGAATCATGAATTTTAAGTCTCCCTCAACATGACCCAGATCCGCAAAATGATGCGAAACAGGAAGATCCCTGCGCTTCTTACGTATAGAGAAGCGGTGCTGGTTGAAGCGTGACTTAAAATCACATGTGGTTTCCCCCATGTACAAAAGTTTGCAGGGGCACCATAAGACATAAATGACAAAGCTCGAATCACAGGTCAAATAAAATTTCAGGGGATAAGAAATCCTTGTCTGGGGATGTATAAATTCACGTCCCTTCACCATGTACTTACAATTTACACAGTGGAGGCACGGAAAACTGCCACTTTTCCTGGGGGCCAAAAATCGTTGACTAATACCTTTTTGTGATCCTATATCGTTTTTACCTAATTTATCTTTTAGATTACAACCTCTCTTATATGACATGATCGGTCTAGTTTTAAATTCTGGGATATTTTTATGTTCTGTACTTAAAATCGACCAATATTTATTAATTATTTTGCTCACATATGGAGTAGCTTCACAAAAAGTAGATACAAAGGGTATTTTCTGGGATTGGTTCCTCTTAGTGCCCTGAAATAATTCACTTCGTTTTTTCTGATTGATACGTTTTAATTGCTTTTGCAATACAGAGGCTGGATAATGCCGTTGTTTAAAACCTATTGTCATCCTATCCAAAGTGATATCCAGTAGGGATGTATCACAAATTATTCTCTTTGCTCTGATAAATTGACTATATGGTAATGACCGCACCATTGTCCGCGGATGAGCACTATCAAACCTAAGGACGGTGTTGCGGTCAGTAGGTTTAGTATAAACCTCAGTGCTTAATGTACTACCAATACGTCGGACATTTACATCCAAAAAGTGCATCGCACTGATAGAGAATTCCAACGTAAATTGTATATTGGGAATCAAACTGTTCAGAAAATTATGAAACAATTGCAACTCAGATGTTGTGCCCGTCCAAATAACAAAAATGTCATCTATGTATCTCCAGCACCTCAGCACATGGCTGAAGTGGTGGGACACATAGATGTACTGCTCCTCCAAATAGGAGACGACCATGTTGGCGTAAGTGGGCGCCACGTTCGTCCCCATGGCCGTCCCCCTAATTTGCATATAATAATCATCTCCAAAGAGGAAATAATTATTATATAAAATCATCTCTAATAAAGCCAGAAAAAAAGTTTGGGCCTCAATGGTATATTCCGAATTCTCTAAAACAGATTTCACAACAGCCATACCGATATTATGCTGTATAGAAGTGTACAGACTGACGATGTCGAACGAGGCCAGAATGGCGTCCTCCGGCACCGTCACGTCTGCCAGCTTTGTCAGAAAGTCTGTAGTGTCCTTCAAGTAAGACTTAGAATTTATTACATATGTCTGCAATACTTTATCTAAAAAGACAGAAGCATTGCTAAGTAAAGAACCACGGCCAGAAACAATAGGTCTGCCGGGAGGGCACTGCAGATTTTTGTGAATTTTTGGTAATAAATAAAATAAAGGAGTAACTGGATGTTCTATCAATAAAAATTCACTAAGTTGTTCATCTATGAGGCCCATTGATGTATAAATAACAAGTGATTTTAATTGACGTTGTATGTCAAATTTGGGGTCCCTTTGGAGTTTAACATATACTGCAGTATCAGATAGCTGGCGGGCGGCTTCGGCCAAGTACATGGAAGTATCCATGACCACTACCGCACCACCCTTGTCAGCGGACTTGATGGTGAGGGAGTGGTCACGGATTAACTGATTAAGCGCCTGTAACTCCTGTTTGGTCACATTTGGGTGTCGAATGTGATATAAAAGGCCCGATTGTTTTAATTCTTGTATGTCCCTCAGCACTGCATCAGAAAATACTTCAAAAGCTTTAGAGAATATTTTGGGGAAAAAATATTTTTTTAAACTTAACCCCCAATCAGACAAACGTAACTCATGTGTAGATTGAGCCAAGATATTATGTACATCCTGAAAATTAAATTTTTAGTTTAATTAATCTAAAGAAATATGACAAATCGGCCTCTAAATCATACCAATTAATAGCACTAGCTGGACAAAAGCTTAATCCCTTTTCTAGCAATTGTATTTGTACTGGTGTCAAAATGTGAGATGAAATGTTTACCACAGTCTGTTCAATCAAGCGGGGGTCTTTCACAGTATTTTCTGACTCCTTGTTTTTACGGTATCTGTTTCTATGCCGACCACCCCTTCTTGTGGCTTTTTTACGTTGCTGAGTGGGGCTCCTAAAAAAGTCGCAGAAGTGCTTGTAGTTGGCTCATCCCTCTTTTTAACTCTCTTTTGACCTTGATTGAAGTTCAGTCGATTACCGTCCGTCCAGTTGTATATATGTCCCGTCGTATAGTCCGTGGTGTCTCTTTGCCATTTACCTCTTTTGGTCTCTTGGATCTCATTTTTAAGCTTATTCAAATGGGGTTGAAACTTGTTATAGTAATCATCAAAATCCTGTGTGGACAAAGCTGTTGTTAATGCGGTGTCCTCCTCCATTTTGCTGGCTGTTTTAGATATTAATTCTTTACGCATAAACTCTATATTTAAAAGCATCAAGTCCACTATATATATATAGTGGCTTAACCCCTCTTTTTTGACTATGGTAAAGGTGCACTGTTTTTTCTAAAAGAAAAGGAAAAAACAGGCACTCACCATCTCTATCGTAGATTCAAAATACAAAGATACATTTATTATAAAACATCTAATAAAAAACCATACATTAAAATGAGATAAAATGTACCCAATAAAATACTGTACTACTTTGTCAAAGGGTATACTATATCTACTAGTTCATCTAAATATGTATTGAATCCAAATGCGCGTTTTTGTATTCACTAGACAGTGAAACATTGACACCAGATACCCTATATAATATAGTAAAATACATAATAATAATAAGGGGTATTTGAATCCTAAAAGAGCCTTGATACGTGAAAAAAAGAGTTCAAAATATAAAGTGTTCCAAAGTAACAGTGACAAAATGAAAGATAATCTCTTGTAGACAAACCAATGTGTCTTTATATTGGCAGAATAAAAGCTGAATGTATGCAGATATAATCTTTATAAATTGTGACTTTTAAAAAACTGTGAAAAATATAAAATATAGAAAATAGTCTCCTTGTGTTATATCAGATTGTGATAAACATATATAGCTTTGTGTTTGCTGAATATATAAAGGCTGAGAACATTGGGATATTCAAGGTAATTATAACCACATCAAATGTCCTCTTATATTTAATCTGACGGAGGTATGTGACTTTATATTGGCTGAATGAAAGCTGATTATTTGTAGACATAGTCTTTATAATTAGGAGTAAAGAGTCAATGTATGCCACAAACAATTGCGCTGTATGGTGAGTATGTTAGTAGATTAGTGTCACAACCAGACAGCTGAGAAGCTCTGACAGAGGCCTTTCAGAACCTCCTCCTTGAGTTCTCTTTGTTGTGCTGTTCAGTTCCTCATCTCGTTAGCCTCTCTCAGCTGTCATGGAGTTGGACTGATTGCTTCCCTTTAAATCCCTCCCCATGGTGCATTGCTGGGCGGCTTATACTTCCTCCTGGAGTGTGTGTGCATGCTGATCTTGTTTTCCTGTCTGCTACAAAGTTAAGTGCTGAACATTTATCTGTTATTTTCTGTTTGCTGGATCCCAGGTGACCCTGACTCCCTCCGTGTCTGGAGCAGGGAGCCGGTGGTCGTGTCCCCTCACTATTGTAGGGTGTTCAGGGATTATATAGTCGAGGTACGTGGATATGCAAACCTCCACCTTTCGGATCTTTGCATAGGCTGAGCAGCCAGAGATAGTCTCAGGTCTTGTGCAGGGGTCTCCCTTTTGGTTCCTTAGCTTTGGATCCACTCAGTCATATATGCATGTTGCTTTGTCTTGTTTCCTGTACACCGTCCGTGACAATTAGTTTTTAAGTCTCTACTCACAGGAGACTATTTCATATACATGCTGACAGCGGGGGCGTCCCACCCTTTGTACAGCCACTCACACGGCCTTGTTCTTCTGTGCGGTACTGCTTCTCTAAGGCCGAGTTCACACGAACGTGTGTGACCCGTGCCCGTGCTGCGGCCCGCAATGCACGATCGCCGGCCGTAGGTCAGCCGCATCGGATCGCGGACCCATTCACTTTAATGGGTCTGCGATCCGCCCGTTCCGCTAAAAGATAGGACATGTTCTATCTTTTTGCGGAATGGAAGTACGGGACGTAACCCCACAGAAGCATTCCGTAGTGCTTCCGTGCGGTCCTGTTCCGTGCGGCCGTTCCGCGATTCCGGATTTGCGGACCCATTGAAGTGAATGGGTCCGCATCCGTGATGCGGAATGCACACGGAACTGTGGCCGTGTATTGCGGCCTGCAATTTGCGGGCCGCAATACGGCCACGGATCACACACGTTCGTGTGAACTAGGCCTAAGCCTGTCAGTCTGTATTGCAGATCCCATGGCGAGGATGGCGTCCCACGTGGTTTGAAGTGGATCACGTGATGCAGGAGTAGTGTCATGCCCTGCTCTGACTATGTGCGGAGGTCGGCCAGAATAGCAGCACGTATTTAGTGTTTTGTTTTGGAGACGTGCTGGATCCGCCTTCCATCAGGTGCACTGGGTGGGGTCATTAGTTTAAATAACACTCCATCCCAGTGCTCTGAGCGGGTTATAGAAATCATTCTGGCCTTGGAAGCAAGGAAGGAAGGTTGTCTGTTCCACCTCTGAAAAGATGAGTGTGGTTTCAGTTTTTGTTGTTTGCTATCTTGGTTGTACTGGTGTCATCTCTCCAATCCAGGTTCTGTGCGAGCAGGCTGCTCCTATTCCCCTTTTCACCATCTCAGGGAATCTAGGGTGTTTTAGCCCAGGCACGAGGACACATCATTCCTTCCATCTAGGTCTGAATGTGGGCTGAGCAGAGCAGGGAGAGAAGTCAGGGTTGGTGAGGCATTAGGCATTAGGAGGAGGTCAAAGGTTGCTCTTCCTGATCGATTTGCAGGGGGTAAGGATGATTTTATCCATTTTAGAGAGTCTTGCAAATTATATTTTCGGCTGCGTCCATCGTCTTCTGGTGATGAAAGTCAGAGGATAGGTATAGTCATTTCTCTGCTTAAGGGGGACGCGCAATCCTGGGCCTTTTCTCTGCCGCCCGGTTCTCAGGCTCTCCGGTTGGTGGAGGAATTATTTAAGGCCCTGGGATTGATCTACGATGACCCAGACCGGGTCTCGATGGCGGAATCGAGATTACGTAATTTATTTCAGGGTGAACATTCTGCAGAGGCTTACTGTGTCGAGTTTAGGAGATGGGCGACCGAATCAAAGTGGAATGATCCCGCGTTACGTAGTCAGTTTTGTCAGGGGTTATCTGAGAGATTGAAATATGCCCTTGCTTTTCATGAGTACCCAGATTCTTTGGAGAATGCAATGTCTTTAGCAGTACGGCTAGATAGACGTATCAGAGAAAGGAGTAGGGCTCCCTCCGCGCAAGGGATCCCTTCTGTGAGTGGTTTCGTCTTGACTGCCTACCCGGGTGATGTTACAGGTAACGAATAAGAACTGTTACGAATAAGAACCTTTCGAAACGCGTCAACAGCCTACATCGTGACTATGATTGTCCAGTTAATCTCATCCCAGGGGCTAAGTTGCCAAAGTCTCGGCTTTACAACCTCTCTCAACCCGAAAGAGAGGTCATGCGAAAGTATATCGCCGAGAGTTTGGCAAAAGGTCATATTAGTCCATCTAAGTCTCCGGTGGCAGTAGGTTTGTTCTTTGTAAAAAAAAAAGGATGGATCGCTGAGACCGTGTTTGGATTTGGATTGGGAATTGAACCGTATTACGGTCCGGGATCCATATCCCCTGCCTTTGATCTCTGACCTTTTTGATCAGATTGTTGGAGCCAAGGTGTTCTCCAAGTTGGATTTGAGAGGGGCATACAATCTGATCAGAATCAAGGAGGGGGATGAGTGGAAAACGGCCTGCAATACGGACGAGGGTCATTTTGAGAACCTGGTTATGCCTTTTGGGTTGAGGAACGCGCCAGCAGTATTTCAGCGATTCGTCAATGACATTTTTCATCATTTGGTGGGGAGGTTCGTAGTAGTTTACTTGGATGACATTTTAATTTACTCTCCTGATCTGAAGACCCATCAGGATCATGTGAGACAGGTTTTGACGATCCTTCGGGAGAATAAATTATATGCCAAATTGGAGAAATGTTTGTTTGCGGTGCAAGAGCTTCCGTTCTTGGGATATCTGCTTTCTGATTCTGGTTTTCGTATAGACCCCGAAAAGGTCCGGACGGTTCCGGAATGGGACCGACCAGAGAATCAGAAAGCTTTGATGCGGTTCTTGGGGTTTACGAATTATTATAGAAAATGTATTTCAAACTATTCTACCATAGTAAAACCTCTCACTGATATGACTAAGAAGGGCGCCTATTAAGGAGCGTTTTGCGTCTGCTCCCATTCTGGTGCAGCCGGATGTGTCTCAGCCATTCGTAGTGGAGGTTGATGCATCAGAAGTGGGCGTTGGAGCGGTGCTGTCACAGGGTTCATCCCCTGGCAAATGGGTCCAGTGTGACTTTTTCTCCAAGAAGCTCTCGGTCGCCGAGAGGAATTATGATGTTGGAGATAGAGAGTTGTTGGCTATCAAGTTGGCCTTTGAGGAATTGCGTCACTGGATTGAGGGGGCGTCTCACCCCGTTACGGTATATACAGACCATAAGAATTTGGCTTACCTGCAATCTGCCAAGCGTCTGAACCCTAGACAGGCCAAATGGTCACTTTTTTTTATCAGGTTTAATTTTGTGGTTACCTTTCGTCCAGGGGTTAAGAACGTCAAGGCAGATACCTTGTCTCGCAGCTTTCCTGGGGGAGGTAATTCAGAGGATCCTGCGCCGATTTTAGCGGATGAGGTGGTGGTCTCCGCTCTGTACCCTGAATTGGAGATGGAGGTGTTGGGAGCCCAGGAGGGGGCTCCTGGTTCTTGTCCCCCTGGGAGGTTGTTTGTTCCTGAGGGCCTGCAATACAAGGTGTTTTAAGGAACATCACGATACTCTCCTTGCTGGACATCCTGGTGGTAAGTCCACCTATGATCTGGTGTCCCGGAGGTTCAAAGGTTGCTCATACTCGACCGGCTGGTTCACTTCTTCCATTGTCTATTCCGTCTCGTCCTTGGACACACTTGTCTATGTACTTTATTACGGATCTGCCGTGTTCCTTCGGGAGAACAGTGATTTTGGTGGTAGTTGACCGTTTCAGTAAAATGGCTCACTTTATATCATTAACTAGTCTGCCTAATGCCAAGACTCTGGCGCAGATTTTTGTGGATAATATTGTGAAATTGCATGGTATTCCTTCAGATGTGGTCTCTGATAGGGGCACGCAGTTTGTCTCCAGGTTTTGGAGGGCGTTCTGCTCTCGGCTTGGCATTCAACTTTCATTCTCTTCTGCTTTTCATCCGCAGTCGAATGGTCAGACGGAGCGTACTAATCAAAACCTGGAGACCTACTTGAGGTGCTTTGTGGCTGAGAATCAGTAGGACTGGTCCTCATTCTTATCCCTAGCAGAGTTTGCGTTGAATAACCGTAGGCAGGAGTCCACGGGTAAGTCGCCATTTTTGGGCGTATACGGTTTTCATCCTCAGTTTGGTACCTTTTCTGGGACTGGTTCCTCTGGAATGCCAGAGGAGAAGAGATTTTCTTCTGCTTATCCTCCATCTGGTGGAGGATCCAAGGGAATTTGGAGAAGATGGGTGAGAGGTATAAACGAATGGCTGACAAGAGACGTGTGACTGGTCCGGACCTGTGTGTGGGTGATCTGGTGTGGTTGTCCACAAAAAATATCAAATTGAGAGTGCCATCTTGGAAACTGGTTCCAAGATTTATTGGTCCGTACAAAATATCTGCGGTGATCAATCCTGTAGAGTTTCGGCTGGATCTTCCGCAGACTTGGAGGATCCATGATGTGTTCCACAGGTCTTTACTGAAAAAATATGTGAAACCGGTGGAACCATTGCCATTGCCTCCTCCTCCTGTTCTGGTCGATGGAAACTTGGAGTTCGAGATCTCCAGGATTCTCGACTCTAGAATTCTTCGGGGTTCCCTTCAGTACCTGGTGCACTGGAGGGGATACGGCCCTGAAGAGAGGATGTGGGTTCCGGCGCTGGATGTCAACGCCAGCCGACTGGTGAGGGCTTTTCATAGATCCCATCCGGATAAGGTTGGTCTGGAGTGTCCTGAGGTCACCCGTAGAAGGGGGGGTACTGTCATGCCCTGCTTTGACTATGTGCGGAGGTCGGCCAGAATAGCAGCACGTATTTAGTGTTTTGTTTTGGAGCCGTGCTGGATCCGCCTTCCATCAGGTGCACTGGGTGGGGTCATTAGTTTAAATAGCACTCCATCCCAGTGCTCTGAGCGGGTTATAGAAATCATTCTGGTTGTCTGTTCCAGCTCTGAAAAGATAAGTGTGGTTTCAGTTTTTGTTGTTTGCTATCTTGGTTGTATTGGTGTCCTCTCTCCAATCCAGGTTCTGTGCGAGCAGGCTGCTCCTATTCCCCTTTTCACCATCTCAGGGAATCTAGGGTGTTTTAGCCCAGGCACGAGGACACATCATTCCTACCATCTAGGTCTGAATGTGGGCTGAGCAGAGCAGGGAGAGAAGTCAGGGATTTGCTAGGAGGTGACCCTTCCCCTGCTTGTCGCCTAGAGCCTGGTTTGCTGGTTTATCTGTATGTCTGATATCCCATCCGGCGTGACAAGTAGGTCATGTGATGTTTCTACTCATAATGCGTAGCCTGCGAGTAGTTTATTGAATCTTCAAAAGAGGGGTATATTTCCAATCCAATAAAACTTCAAAACAAAACCTTTTTATAAAACTTCAGAAAAGACTGCAGAAAAACTAGCAAATAGAGGGGTGGACAACTTGTTTGACCTTACATTAATTTCTTCTTTTTATGTGTATTTGTCTTCACATGAGATATCTTGCTGACGGATTTTATATATAGCTTGTGACATAAAAGTATAAAAGAAGCGGGTAGATCCAGACCTAGTTATGGCCACTGAGGAAGAGGTTGGAATACCTCGAAACGCGTCTGGCAAAGCTACAGGACGGAACTATCCATTATAATTCATCTGACGTCAGCTTTTATACAAATCTAAGGGGGACGCCATCCTCACCACGGGATCTGCAATACAGACTGACCGGCTTAGAGAAGCAGTACCGCACAGAAGAACAAGGCCGGGTGAGTGGCTGTACAAAGGGTGGGACGCCCCCGCTGTCAGCCTGTATATGAAATAGTCTCCTGTGAGTAGAGACTTAAAAACGAATCTACTAACATACTCACCATACGGCGCAATTGTTTGTGGCATACATTGACTCTTTACTCCTAATTATAAAGACTATGTCTACAAATAATCAGCTTTCATTCAGCCAATATAAAGTCACATTAGCTTACCTCCGTTGGATTAAATATAAGAGGACATTTGATGTGGTTATAATTACCTTGAATATCCCAATGTACTCAGCGTTTATGTACTCAGCCTTTATATATTCAGCAAACACAAACCTATATATGTTTACCACAATCTGATATAACACAAGGAGACTATTTTCTATATTTTCTATTTTTCACTGGTAAAAAACTAAGAAGATCTCTGATCTTCAGCAGAAAATCTCACAACTAGAGTGTCTGCACAAGAAATCTCTATTAGCCTCACATCTCACAGATTTGACGTCCCTCTGAAACTAATTTAAAAAACGTTCTTAACCCTTAGGATACCAGGTCCGTATCGACCGGTTCTATAAAAATATCGATGATCCACCCCGTCAGGTAAATGCCATAAAAAAAATAAAAAAAATAAAAACAGTGTAAAAAAAGCCATTTTCTGGTCACCTTGCCTCACAAAAAGTATAATATCAAGTGATCAAAAAGGTGTATTTAACCTAAAATGGTACCAATCAAACCGTCATCTCATCCCTCAAAAAATGAGCCCCTACCTAAGACAATCGCCAAAAAATAAAATAAATAGAGCTCTCAGAAAATGGCAACACAAAAACAAGATTTTTTTCTGTTCAATAATGCTTTCACAGTAACATAGTAACATAGTACATAAGGCCGAAAAAAGACATTTGTCCATCTAGTTCGGCCTGTTATCCTGCAAGTTGATCCAGAGGAAGGCAAAAAAAAAAAACTGTGAGGTAGAAGCCAATTTTCCCCACTTTAGGGGAATTAAAAATTCCTTCCTGACTCCAATCAGGCAATCAGAATAACTCCCTGAATCAATGACGCCTCTCTAGAAGCTATAGCCTGTAATATTATTACGCTCCAGAAATACATCCAGGCCCCTCTTGAATTCCTTTATTTACTCACCATCACTACCTCCTCAGGCAGAGAGTTCCATAGTCTCACTGCTCTTACCTTAAAGAATCCTTTTCTATGTTTGTGTACAAACCTTCTTTCCTCCAGACGCAGAGGATGTCCCCTCGTCACAGTCACAGTCCTGGGGATAAATAGATGATGGGATAGATCTCTGTACAGACCCCTGATATATTTATACATATTAATTTGATCTCCCCTTAGTCGTCTTTTTTCTAAAGTGAATAGCCATAATTTTGATATTCTTTCAGGGTACTGTAGTTGCCCCATTCCAGTTATTACTTTAGTTGCCCTCCTCTGGACCTTCTCCAGCTCTGCTATGTCTGCCATGTTTACAGGAGCCCAGAACTGTACACAGTACTCCATGTGTGGTCTGACTAGCGATTGGTAGGACTATGTTCTTATCACGGGCATCTATGCCCCTTCTGATGCAACCCATTATCTTATTGGCCTTGGCAGCAGCTGCCTGACACAGTTTTTTGCAGCTTAGTTTGCTGTTTATTAAAACTCCTAGATCCTTTTCCATGTCAGTGTTATGGTCCATTCACACATCCGCTGTTTCTTTCCTGATCTGTTCCGTTTTTTGCGGAACAGATCTGGACCAGTTGCGTACCCATTCATTTTCAATGGGTCCTGAAAAAAATCGGACAGCACAAAAAATCGGACAGCACAACAGATCAGGAAAGAAACAACGGACGTGTGAATGGACCCTTACCAAGTGTTTTACCATTTAGTATGTACGGGTGACTTGCATTATTCCTTCCCATGTGCATAACTTTACATTTGTCAGTGTTAAACCTCATCTGCCACTTATCTGCCCAAGCCTCCAATCTATCCAGATCCCTCTGCAGTAGTATACTGTCCTCATCAGTGTAAATTACTTTGCACAGTTTAGTGTCAACAGTGTAAAACTTAACAAAAATAAAAATGATAGACATATTAGGTATCGCTGTGTCCGTAACAAACTACTCTATAACAATATCACATTATATGCCCCCTCAAATAAATGCTGTCAAAAGAAAATAAAACAAAAACTATGCCAAAACAGCATAAAAAGTGTAATACAAAGTGATCAAAAAGTCTTATGTACCCCAAAATGGTACCAATCAAACCGTCATCTCATCCCACCAAAATATTAGCCCCACTTAAGATGAATCGGCCAAAAAATTAAAAAAATGGGGCTCATAAAATGGCAACACAAAAACAAGATTTTATTCTGTTCACAAAAATTAACAAAAATAAAAATTATAGACATATTAGGTATCGCCGCGTCCATAACAAACTGCTTTATAAAAATATCACATGATATGCCCCCTCAGGTGAATGCTATAAAAAAATAATAATAATAAAAACGATGCCAAAACAGCAATTTTTTTCACCTTGCCTCACAAAAAGTTTAATACCAAGAGATCAAGAAGTCTTATGTACCCCAAAAGCCATATGGCGCTCTTTCCGTTCTAAATCCTGCCATGTGCCCCCACAGCAGTTTACCACCATATATGGGGTGTTGCCGTATTCAGGAGAAAATGGGTAACAAATTATAGGGTGCTTTATCTCCTGTTACCCCTTGTGAAAATGAAAAATTTGGGGCTAAACAACACGAGGAGAGTGGCAGCAGGAGAGGTAAATTAATTAATTAATTTTGACATCTAATCTGAGGTCTAATATGGGGGTCTGGAAGTCTAATAGGTGTCTCATATGGGGACTGGAGGTCTAATGGGGTCTGGACATCCTATGGGGGTCTGATTGGGGGTCTGGAAGTCTAATGGGGTGTGATTTGGAGGTTTTGAGGTCTAATGGGGGTCTGGAAGTCTAATAGGGAGTCTGATATGTGGATTTAAAGGTCTAATGGGGTCTTATATGGGTGTTTGGAGGTCTAATAGGGGTCTAATTGGGGGTCTGAGGGTTTATTGGGGTCTGGAGGTCTGGTCTAAGGTCCAATGGGGGTCTGGCGGTCTGGTCTGAGGGCCAATGTGGGTCTGGAGGTCTAATGGGGGTCTGATATGGGGGTCTGGAAGTCTAATGGGGGTCTCATCTGAGGTTTGGTATGGGGGTCTGATCTAAGGTCTGATATGGGGGTCAGATCTGAAAGGTAAGGGGGTATTTTTTGTACTGGTGCGCAATATAAAGGGGTATATTTGTACTGTGTGGTACCAGTATTTTCAGGGGGACTGTTACTGCAGGATAATATTAGGGGGCGCAGCGGCCAGAGTATTGGTGGTGGATGGGGTGTTGAGAAGGTGGAGAGGATAGTGAAAAAGTAGGAAACTAAGATGTCTTTTTGTCAATCTCTGCAGAGATGAGAGCTGGCTGAAAGAAATCATTGTGGCGGTCTGGTCTGAATGGAGAAGATGAGGAAAGAGAACATCTACATCAGAGGAGACGTCACTGGATGTAAGAGGTATGTGGAGCTGTACTACCCTGTATGTTCTGTTGCGCTGTATGTAATGTTTTCAAAGTATGTCTTTAAAGGGGTTGTCCACATTTTTTTTTCTTACAAACGCTATCTTCTCTGCTCTGTTTACCTGCTCACCACTGCAATTGCTGCAGCGACCAGGTAAACAGGGCAGAGAAAGAAGCTCTCATATGAGCGCTAACGCTAACTTCTCCTCAAACAGCTGATCAGAGGGGGTGCTAGGAGTGGGACCTCCACCAATCTGTTATTGATGACCTATCCTGAGGATAGTAAAAGTACAGACAACCCCTTTAACAGAAGGACTGGAGGGAATGGATAAGGTTGAGAATTTGGCATGGGTGGGATGTTTCAATTTTTGCCTCAAGCAGCAGAAAGGCTAGGTGCACCCTTGCGCCTTGCTACAAAGTACTAGTTAAGAGGGGGGGGGGGGGGGGGCAAGCTGAACTCTTGCACCAGGGCCCATGAGACTGTAGCTACACCCCTTCCTTCATGCCAACCTGGTACTTTCCTACTATCTTCTGCTTATTACAATGCAGTGGTAACCTATTTCATGATAGCATTATATGAACAATTACCATTGCCTACAATAACTACAACACTTCATATAATTATTACGGTTTTTGTACCTATGTACGTATGGGAGGTAAACCCTTCCAAAATTAAAATAAAATTGAAAATCCTAAAATTATCATTAAAATAACATTTTAACATTTTAATTTTATCTAGTGTCTGCAAATTGCATATCAAAATCAAAAGAAAATGAAAATTCTCTATTTGAATTATATTTTCCACCTCCAGCGTGGGTCATAAGTGCCAAAAATAAATGTAAAAATAAATAGCCCTTTTCATTTTAAATTTCCATTGAAAATAGTAGATTGAGATTTTAATTTAATCTCTTACAGGCATTTTCCCTGCCAAAAGTCAAATGAAAAAGAAAGCCCATTTGAATTTTCATAGGGCTTCTGTCACTCCACTAAACTCATTTATTTTTTTTGGTCTCCCTACAATCCTTATGCTGCGATTTCTCAATATATATGGCTATTACACTGTTTGGTTCAGTAGTTCTATCAAAAAACGGACTTTTATATTATGCAAATTACCTCTCTAGCAGCAGGTAGGGCGGCTACCTGCTGCTAGAAGCCGCATCCTCCATTCATAATGACGCCCCCTCCTCATGTTGATTGACAGGGTCAGCGGACACGCTCGTCCTCTGACTGGCCCTGTCTGCGTTTTAAATCTCGCGACGGTCTTCAGTTGGCGCAGGCGCACTCAGAGGAGGACGCTCGCTCGGTCGCTCCATCCTCAGTGCGCCTGCGTCGATGACGTCACATGTACACCCGGCGCAGGCGCACTGAGGATGAAGTGGCCGAGCGAGCGGCCGAGCAAGCGTCCTCCTCTGAGTGCGCCTGCGCCAACTGAAGACCGGCGTGAGATTTAAAATGCAGACAGGGCCAGTCAGAGGACGAGCGCGTCCGCTGGCCCTGTCAATCAACATGAGGAGGGGGCGTCATTATGAATGGAGGATGCGGCTTCTAGCAGCAGGTAGCCGCCCTACCTGCTGCTAGAGAGGTAATTTGCATAATATAAAAGTCCGTTTTTTGATAGAACTACTGAACCAAACAGTGTAATAGCCATATATATTGAGAAATCGCAGCATAAGGATTGTAGGGAGACCAAAAAAAAATAATGAGTTTAGTGGAGTGACAGAAGCCCTTTAACGTTGTACTAACATTCAGATTTATTTAAATGAGCAGTAGTAGGCATGGTGCAGCATGCAAAATGTTATTTAATTCCTGACTGAACAGACAGTGACTCTGTATGTCCACTAGAGGGCGCTGTGCTTCCCCACATTTCCAACAGCTAACACAGGATCAAGTTTACAATTCCAATAGATGGCGCTGTGATGGTGAAATCTTAGTACTGTGCTGACTGCATAGGATAAGATTAGGAGTCTAATAGATGGTGCCCTCTTTTTGAGGAGTGAATTATACTAGGATTATGATTATATCATCAACTCTGCTGCCCTGTTAACCCCCAAGATGCCGTGGTGCCTAATCACCTGCAGCATCTATAGGGTTAATCCGCTCTGCCATACTTGAGTGAGGATGAGGTGGACATTGCCTCAGTAAAGTGCCAAGTGCAAATTATGGTACACATATGTCATGCGCCATTTGCGTCATTGCATCCATTTTTTGTTTTTGTTTTTATTTTGCAGATCCATTGTAACAATGCCTGTGTTTGTCTGCAACATGGACAAGAATAGGATATAGCTATGCTAAAGCTGCGTTCCTGGCTGTTCCTGAGCACTATTGTAGGCCATCAATAATAATCATGGGGGTCTGAACTCTCCCAGCAATCAGAACAGTGATTCCAAGGATGCTCCGCGTTTCTCCAAGTCATGCACCCTGATTTTTGGTCACACAGACACAATGGAGGACATTTACTAATTGTTTTATGCCACTATACTGATGTAAAAAGTCACCAATTTTGGCACATGACATGTGTACCATGATTTGCAACTTTTTAAGCTTCTTGGCACTTTTCTGCAGCAACGTCCACCACATCCTCACTCAAGTATGGCAGAGCGGATTAACCCCATAGATGCTACAGGTGATTCGGCACCACGGCATCTAGAGGGTTAACAGGGCAGCAGAGTTGATAAAATCATAATCCTAGTCTATTTCACTCCTCAAAAAGAGGGCACCATCTATTAGACTCGTAATTAGAGATGAGCGAATTTCATATTTTGAAATTCGTTCACACTTCGTTTAGTGGTAAAAGGTGAATTGCTTTATGGATTCCGTTACCACGGACCATAACGCAATTCTATGACGGAATGCATAACGGAATGCCGTTAGAGGCATTCCGTTATTTATTCAGTTATAATAGAAGTCTATGAGCTGCAAAACGGATCCGTCCCGTTTCCGTTATGCTAGGGAGTCCTCTCCTGCATAACGGAAATGGGACGGATCTGTTTTGTAGCCCATAGACTTCTATTATGACAGAATGAATAACGGAATGCCTCTAAAGGCATTCCGTTATGCATTGCATCATAGAATTGAGTTATGGTCCGTGGTAACGGAATCCATAATGCAATTCACCTTTTACCTCCAAACGAAGTGTGAACGAATTTCATAAGCGGAAATTCGCTCATCTCTACTCATAATCTTATCCTATGCATTCGGCACAATACTAAGATTTCACCATCACAGCGCCATCTATAGGAATTGTAAACTTGATCCTGTGTTAGCTGTTGGAAATGTGGAGAAGCACAGCGCCCTCTAGTAGACATACAGAGTCACTGTCTGTTAATAACAACATTTTGCATGCTGCACCATGCCCACTAGTGCTCATTTAAATGAATCTGAATGTTAGTACAACGTTAAAATGAAAATTCAAATGTGCTTTCTTTTTCATTTGATTTTTGGCAGGGAAAATGCCTACAAGAGATGAAATTGAAATTGAAATCTACCATTTTCAGCTTCTACATGGTGTTTTCATTTGATTTATCATTTTGACATGAAAACCCACTATGGGAAGAGGAGAAATAATTGACAAAGTGGAAATATAAAATGAAAAGGGCTATTTATTTGTACATTTATTTTTGGCACTTATGACCCACGCTGGAGAAAATTCTAATGGAGAAATTGAATTTTCTTTTTAATTTTGGCATGCATTTTGCAGATACTGGATAAAATTAAAATGTTAAAATGTTATTTTCATTATAATTTTAGGTTTTTCAATTTCATTTAAATTTTCATGTAATTGCGCTATATACTGTTTGATTACTAATTTCCTTGTAACGTATTACCTTGTTTAAAATTAATAAAATTGTACAAAAAAGTAAAAAATCATAAATACCAGAAAAAGTACCCAGTGCTGCCTAAGTATGAAGTGTTGGTCTGTGTGTGTTTATTGGATTTTCTAGTAGTCCTATATATCCCTGCAGTTTAACTGCCCCTGATGTAATTCTCCAGATCCGTCACTGCCGTATACAAACAGAATGCCCACTGGCCCCATTAAATATAATGGGGTTCATTGAAGATCCATATGCATTCCAGCAGACAATGCAGAGAATTGGACAGACACAAACCAATGTACGCTGCGGTTTGTGTCCGGCTGATTTC
The DNA here is from genome assembly GCF_014858855.1 of Bufo gargarizans. NCBI lineage: Eukaryota > Metazoa > Chordata > Amphibia > Anura > Bufonidae > Bufo > Bufo gargarizans. Next base: position 268,161,755 of record NC_058083.1, read on the forward strand.
CGGCATTGTCTGTTTGAACAGCTTGCCGGAATTCACACCGCAGGGGAAAGAGAGATTTTCTCTGATAAGATATATTACAAAGTATCTTATATATCCATCTGCTTTATTACTGAGGACTGATGTAATGCAATTGTAATGCTATTGGACATTGAACCATGCCTTTTAAAAAGATAAACCAGTGTTTGCTATATGTTATCTAGCACAGATATGTCCCAGGGCAATAAACTTCAAACTATGGTAAAGGAAAAACTTCAACAGTATTGCTGATTATGAAGTCATGCAGGAAACATGAAACCTATATAAGTACATTGTAGACAGTTACATGGCCATATTTGTGCATAAAGAGAATGTAAGCTTTCCCCTTTATAAAAAAAATAAATACATTTAATACTTAGGCTCTATTCATATAACATTTGCAGTATATTTTGGTGTATGTTATTGGAAATGCTTTAGACTTTGAGTATGTTTTTGGCATATGTTCAGTTGGTATATGTCGGTATATTTTTTTCACTGTATTGAAAAACATAGCTGCTTTCACCACAAAAAAACTGAATACTAGAGGGTATATTTTTTTTTATAGTAGGACTCAATGAGCAACAAATGCAACTGTAGGGCATACAGCTCCATGAATCCACACCACACATTTGGCATACAAATTTAATGCATCTAGATATCGATAGACAGTGACACTGACAGTTAGCCCTGACCTGGAACCCAGCCCACTTTCCTTACCTACTTGCAGTTCAAGCCTTAGGTAGCAAGACTGCAACTGGTCGACAGTCCCTACTATGCTACTATGGTACAGAGACAAACACCAAGAAATAAAAACAACACAAAAGGATAGTCATATGAAAATGGGTCAGAACCAGGCGGACAATGCAGTACAAAAGTGAGAGAATAGAAAAGACAAGCTGAGATCAAATAGATGGGGTGCACAGTACAAATCATGAGAGATAGAGAGTGTTGAAAAGACAAGCCAAGGTAAAAACCACAAACAAGTCCAAATAAATCCAATAACCAGGAAAATAGCTAGTGAGTCCAAACAAGACTATCACTGGCACTGGTGTATAGCTAGAAAAGGATTTTAATAGAACAAAGATTCCCTGGATCAGAACCTGATAGGTCCATGTCTTAGTGCTCAATTAGTCAGAACACAACACACAGAAATAGAGCAGCTGAGCAATCAGCCTACTGCTAGTTACCTCCAGCACACACCCGCTGCGGGGAGAAACAGAGCATTTTATCCTGTTGCTAAGGATGCTGTTGAGTCATCCGGGGGCGTGGCTTAGAAATGCATCTCTCCCGCTGCAGTTGTGCCAAAGCTGGAGATCTCGCCGCTGGAGCCCAGACAGGTAAGTTTGTGACAATAAATTGGGAGATTCTCTTGTATAAAGCATACATGTTACCATAGTACAGGGGTGCACAACCTCCGGCCCTCGATATCGTTCTGTTCGGCCCCCCACCATATGGTAACAGACATGTATGTCTATGTCTTGTGGTTGCTCACATATATTTTTCATGTAATCTCCCATTAGATGGGAGTCCTGGAGGTGTAACCAGACATTTATAGTACAGTATATATATATATACGCCATAAATATAGTATTTCAGTTGGTAATACCCCTTTAAGTTTTATTTTTGGCCCTTAGGATTCCTTCCGTCTGACAATGTGTCCCCTAACCAGAAAAGGTTGTGCACCCTTGCCTTAGCTTAGTACATGAAATAAATGATCTATTAGGGGAATGAAGGATCTTAGAACATCACGGATCATGGACAGATACATTATACCTGTCATAATGTAGTTTATTTTTACTTCGGAAAAAATATGCTATGTGTGCAATGGATATTAAAATCTGTTCTCAGAAAGCTACATGAACTCATTCATGTCTTTAGAAACTTAGTTTAGTGCTCTCATTAAGAGAAACAAAATAATAGTATTGCAGGTTTGATACCTTTTAACCCCTTCACGCATTATGGCGTACAGGTACGTCATTGCGTGACAGGGGATGTATGGAGTGGGCCTCTGCAGTGAGCCCGCTCCATACATGCGATCTGCCGGCTGTATGATACAGCCGGCATCCGGCCGCACTGATCAAGGCTGATCGCGGCACCTGTGAAGTGATGCACCTCCATCTTCCTTCCGATCGGAGCCCCCGCAGTGAAATCGCGGGGCTCTGATCAGTTGCCATGGCAGCCTCGATGCTGCTGAAGCGATCCAGGCCTGCCATGGCTTTCTCCATACTGAGCTATGCACGAGGCATAGCTCTGAATGGAGAGTGTAAAAATCCTATTCACCATAACAGATCTCTATTATGGTGAATAGGAGAGGGGATCAAAAGATCCCATGTACGAGGCCCCTATGGGGGCTAATTGTTGTGTAAAAAAAAAAGTTAAAAAAACACATATAATAAAAGTTTGAATCACCCGCCTTTCCCAATTTTACATATAAAAATACATAAACAATAAAAAAATGTACATGCTGGGTGTCGCCGCATCCGAAAATGTCAGAACTATTAAGATATTTGTAAAAAAATAATTGTGCAGTGAACGCAGTAACAGAAAAAAAGGAAAAACACTTGATTTGCCATTTTTTTGGCATTTTGTCCCCCCAAAAAATTGAATAACGGTGATATGTTGTATATACTACAAAAATGGCATTAATGAAAACTACAGTTCGTTACGCAAAAAACAAGCCCTTATAAAGCTCTGTAGACCGCAATATAAAAAAGTTATGGCTGTCAGAATATAGCGATGCAAAGAAAATTTTGATTTTTCTGAAGGTTTTAATTTTTTTTAAGTAGTAAAACAAAACAAAAAAAATTTAAGTTTGGTATCGCTGCATTCGTATTGAGCCTCAGAATAAGAATGTTAGGTCATTTGTAGTGCATAGTGAATGCTGTCATGTCAAAAACCCCAAAATCTTGGTGAAATTCTTTTTTTTTTTTTTTGCCCCACAAATAATTTTTTTCCTTTTTTCTAATACATGGCATGGTAAATTAAATAGTGGCAATAAAAAATTCATCTTGTCTCGCAAAAAATGTAGCCCTCACATAGCTATGTGAATGGAAAAATAAAAAAGTTATGGCTTTTGGAACATGAGGAGGCAAATAAAAAATGTAAAAATTAAAATAGGCCTGTCTTGAAGGGGTAAATGGCTAACAAAAATAGAAGTAATGATGTTACATAGCGAGCTTTTCGAGATATCACCAGTCTCTTCATCAGGCGTACTACAAGAATATATGAAGAAACAGCAATATATATACAATAAGAACAGAGACATGGGGGGAATGAATGGACATTTGAAAAATAACAGAACAACATATCAAAGATCTTGAGAATGAGTCCTTAATTATCTTACAGATAAGGGGTGTGAAAGTTTTAGAAACTTAACAACACAGAGATATCTGGCCAGGGCCAGGCTAGAGATCATGTGACTCTTCTCTGAGAGACGGAAGGAGTAGCACTGGAACAAGGAGACGTAATCTGAAGCTACATATTGTGGTTGGAATTGCTGGGCGGGGAGCAAAGTAACATTCACACAGTTGGAAGGAACGAGTCAGGAAGGATCATGGGTTTTATGCCAAGTCTCTCCCCTGGCACCTGGATATTGCTTGCTATCCTGTTGCTGTTATTTTTACTGTAAGTAACAAATACATGTGATTGTACACTTTACTATTACTTTAGCAGTGTATTTGTCTTATTTATTTGACTCACTTATACAGTGCTGACATATTCCACAACATAATACAGGCATGATCATCACTTGCTGTCCTCAATGGAGCTCACAATCTAAATTCCTTATCAGTATGTTTTTGGAGTGCGGGAGGAAGCTCACACAAACATGGGGAGAACGTACAGACTCCATGCATATAATGTACTCTTTTGGGTTTGAACCTAGGAACCCAGCGCTGTAAGGCACCACTGCTAACACCATGCCTATTTTCTGAGGGATAGAGAAGATTGATTTGGACATAAAGGTATATTTACAAATGGCTATAGCAGAGCTACAGTGCCATACAAACAGTTACAAATGGTTTAGGCTTCCTTCACATTAGGCCTCATGCACACGACAGTATTTTTTCACGGTCCGCAAAAACGGGGTCCGTAGGTCCGTGATCCGTGACCGTTTTTTCGTCCGTGGGTCTTCCTTGATTTTTGGAGGATCCACGGACATGAAAAAAAAGTCGTTTTGGTGTCCGCCTGGCCGTGCGGAGCCAAACGGATCCGTCCTGAATTACAATGCAAGTCAATGGGGACGGATCCGTTTGACGTTGACACAATATGGTGCCATTTCAAACGGATCCGTCCCCATTGACTTTCAATGTAAAGCCTGGAGTTCTTTTATACCATCGGATTGGAGTTTTCTCCAATCCGATGGTATATTTTAACTTGAAGCGTCCCCATCACCATGGGAACGCCTCTATGTTAGAATATACTGTCGGATATGAGCTACATCGTGAAACTCAGATCCGACAGTATATTCTAACACAGAGGCGTTCCCATGGTGATGGGGACGCTTCAGGTTAGAATATACAAAAAAACTGTGTACATGACTGCCCCCTGCTGCCTGGCAGGTGGGGGCAGATCCCCCCCCCCCTGTTTTTAACTCATTGGTGGCCAGTGGGCCCCCCCCTTCCTCCCCTGTAGTTAACTTGTTGGTGGCCAGTGTGCGCCCCCTCCCCGCCCTCTATTGTAATAATAGCATTGGTGGCAGTGTGCGCCCCCCCCCCTCCCTCTATTGTAATAATAGCATTGGTGGCAGTGTGCGCCCCCCCTCCCTCCTTCTATTGTAATAGCATTGGTGGCAGTGTGCGACCCCCCCCCCCCTGCCCCCCCTCCCTCCCTCCCTCTATTGTAATAGCATTGGTGGCAGTGTGCGCCAAAGCCCTCCGCACACTGCTACCAATGTTAATGCAATAGAGGGAGGGAGGGGGGGCCGCACACTGTGCCACCAATGCTATTATTACAATAGAGGGAGGGAGGGGGGGCGCACTGGCCACCAATGAAATTTAAACTGGGGAGGGAGGGGGGTCTGCCCCCTGCTGCCTGGCAGCCCGGATCTCTTACAGGGGGCTATGATAGCACAATTAACCCCTTCAGGTGCAGCACCTGAGGGGTTAATTGTACGGATCACGGCCCCCTGTAAGAGATCGGGTGCTGCCAGGCAGCAGGGGGCAGTCATGTACACAGTTCGTTGTATATTCTAACTAGAAGCGTCCCCATCACCATGGGAACGCCTCTGTGTTAGAATACACTGTCGGATCTGAGTTTTCACGAAGTGAAAACTCAGCTATGAAAAAGCTTTTATGCAGACGGATCTTCGGATCCGTCTGTATGAAAGTAACCTACAGCCACGGGTCACGGACACGGATGCCAATCTTGTGTGCATCCGTGTTCTTTCACGGACCCATTGACTTGAATGGGTCCGTGAACTGTTGTCCGTCAAAAAAATAGGACAGGTCATATTTTTTTTGACGGACAGGATACACGGATCACGGTCTCGGCTACAAAACGGAGCATTTTCCGATTTTTCCACGGACCCATTGAAAGTCAATGGGTCCGCGAAAAAAAATGGAAAACGGCACAACGGCCACGGATGCACACAACGGTCGTGTGCATGAGGCCTTAGTGTTAGGATTGACCAGCAGGCTGTTCTGAAAGTTTTTGTCCGGCCACCTCTCTGCATGTTTGCCGTGCTGCGACCACATCTCAGACCTGTCCCCATTATAGCGAATGGGGCCGGAGTGGACTTCCGGCGGCACGCGTGTACTAGGATTAGTACAGATCCAGCAGGCTGTTCCCCTGTGGGAACAGCCTGCCAGACAATCCTAACGCTAATGTGAAAGAAGCCTTAGCGAAGTGACAGATTCCCTTTAAAGAAGTATCCAAGCAGATACAAACTTCACTTTTGAATGTATGATACAAGTAAAGCACTTACTAAATGCCCCTTACACTGCTCAATTAAGCAGACGATTGTCGGGAAGGAAGTGTTCCTTCTGATTTCACATTAAGGCCTCATGCAAACGACAGCTGTTTTGTTCCGCATCCGAGCCGCAGTTTTTGCGGCTCGGATGCGGACCCATTAACTTCAATGGGGCCGCAAAAGATGCGGACAGCACTCCGTGTGCTGTCCGCATCCGTTGTTCTGTTCCGTGGCCCCTCAAAAAAAATAGAACATGTCCTATTCTTGTCAGTTTTGAGGACAAGAATAGACATGCATTGCTACAATGGCCGCCTGTTCCGTTTCGCGGAAGGGCACAGGGGCGTCTTCCGTTTTTTGCGGATCCGCGGTTTGAGAACCGCAAAAAAAATTGAACGGTCGTGTGCATGAGGCCTGAGGTTTTTTGGAGGAGGTTATGAGGCAGATTTTCCTGTAGGTTTTTTGTAGCCAAAGCCAGAAGTGAATCCAGCAGAAAGGAGAATAATAAGTCCTTCCTTTATATTTCTGATTCATTTTGAATCAACTTCTGGCTTTGGCTGAAAAACCTGCAGGAAATTCTGTCCCAAAACCTCCTCCAAAAAACTCAGTGTGAGGGCTCATGCACACGACAGTATGGCTTTTTCAGTGTTTGGCCTCATGCACACGACAGTTTATTTTCACGGTCCGCAAAAACGGGGTCCGTAGGTCCGTGATCCTTGACTGTTTTTTCGTCCGTGGGTCTTCCTTGATTTTTGGAGGATCCACGGACATGAAAAAAAAGTCGTTTTGGTGTCCGCCTGGCCGTGCGGAGCCAAACGAATCCGTCCTGAATTACAATGCAAGTCAATGGGGATGGATCCGTTTGCCGTTGACACAATATGGTGCCATTTCAAACGGATCCGTCCTCATTGACTTTCAATGTAAAGTCTGGAGTTCTTTTATACCATCGGATTGGAGTTTTCTCCAATCCGATGGTATATTTTAACTTGAAGCGTCCCCATCACCATGGGAACGCCTCTATGTTAGAATATACTGTCGGATATGAGCCACATCGTGAAACTCAGATCCGACAGTATATTCTAACACAGAGGCGTTCCCATGGTGATGGGGACGCTTCAGGTTAGAATATACTACAAACTGTGTACATGACTGCCCCCTGCTGCCTGGCAGCACCTGATCTCTTACAGGGGGCCGTGATCAGCACAATTAACTCCTCAGGTGCCGCACCTGAAGGGGTTAATTGTACTATCATATCCCCCTGTAAGAGATCAGGGCTGCCAGGCAGCAGGGGGCAGACCCCCCCCCTCCCCAGTTTGAATATCATTGGTGGCCAGTGCGGGCCCCCCCTCCCTCCCTCTATTGTAATAAATCGTTGGTGGCACAGTGTGCGCCCCCCATCGCCCCCCCTCCCTCCCTCTATTGTAATAAATCGTTGGTGGCACAGTGTGCGCCCCCCATCGCCCCCCCCTCCCTCCCTCTATTGTAATAAATCGTTGGTGGCACAGTGTGCGCCCCCCATCGCCCCCCCCCCCCTCTATAGCAGTAACAACATTGGTGGCCAGTGTGCGGCCTCCCATCTCCCCCCCCCCCTCGATCATTGGTGGCAGCGTAGTTCCGATCGGAGTCCCAGTTTAATCGCTGGGGCTCCGATCGGTAACCATGGCAACCAGGAAACTACTGCAGCCCTGGTTGCCATGGTTACTTAGCAATAGTACAATAGTAGAAGATTCATACTTACCTGCTTGCTGCTGCGATGTCTGTGACCGGCCGGGAGCTCCTCCTACTGGTAAGTGACAGTTCATTTAGCAATGCGCCGCACAGACCTGTGACTTACCAGTAGGTGGAGCTCCCGGCCGGACACGAACATCGCAGCAGCAAGCAGGTAACTATGAATCTTCTATTATTGTACTATTGCTAAGTAACCATGGCAACCAGGACTGCAGTAGTGTCCTGGTTGCCATGGTTACCGATCGGAGCCCCAGTTTACTGGGACTGGGACTCCGATCGGAACTCCGCTGCCACCAATGATGGGGTGGGGAGATGGGAGGCCGCACACTGGCCACCAATGTTGTTACTGCTATAGAGGGAGGGGGGGCCGATGGGGGGCGCACACTGTGCCACCAACGATTTATTACAATAGAGGGAGGGAGGGGGGGCCGATGGGGGGTGCACACTGTGCCACCAACGATTTATTACAATAGAGGGAGGGATGGGGGGCGCACACTGTGCCACCAACAATTTATTACAATAGAGGGAGGAAGGGGGGGCCCGATGGGGGGCGCACACTGTGCCACCAATGATTTATTACAATAGAGGGAGGAAGGGGGGGGCCCGATGGGGGGCGCACACTGGCCACCAAGCTATTATTACAATAGAGGGAGGGAGGGGAGGGGCCGCACTGGCCACCAATGATATTCAAACTGGGGAGGGGGGGGGCTGCCCCCTGCTGCCTGGCAGCCCTGATCTCTTACAGGGGGATATGATAGTACAATTAACCCCTTCAGGTGCCGCACCTGAAGGGGTTAATTGTGCTGATCACGGCCCCCTGTAAGAGATCGGGTGCTGCCAGGCAGCAGGGGGCAGTCTTGTACACAGTTTGTAGTGTATTCTAACTAGAAGCGTCCCCATCACCATGGGAACGCCTCTGTGTTAGAATATACTGTCGGATATGAGTTTTCACGAAGTGAAAACTTAGATCTGAAAAAGCTTTTATGCAGACGGATCTTCGGATCCGTCTGTATGAAAGCAACCTACGGTCACGAATCACGGACACGGATGCCAATCTTGTGTGCATCCGTGTTCTTTCACAGACCCATTGACTTGAATGGGTCCGTGAACCGTTGTCCGTCAAAAAAATAGGACAGGTCATATTTTTTTGACGGACAGGATACACGGATCACGGCCTCGGCTGCAAAACGGTGCATTTTCCGATTTTTCCACGGACCCATTGAAAGTCAATGGGTCCGCGAAAAAAAACTGAAAACGGCACAACGGCCACGGATGCACACAACGGTCGTGTGCATGAGGCCTTTTGCGGTCTGTTTTTTTACGGATCCGTTGTTCCGTTTTTTGTTTCCGTTCCCTTTTCGTTTTTCCGTTCCGTTTTTCCATATGCCATATACAGTATACATGAATTACATAGAAAAATTTGGGCTGGGCATAACATTTCCAATAGATGGTTTAGCAAAAACGGAACAGATACGGAACACATACGGTTGCATTTCCGTATGTGTTCGGTTTTTTTTTTTTGCGGACCCATTAATTTGAATGGAGCTAAGCACCGTGATTTGCGGACAAGAATAGGACATGTTCTATCTTTTCACGGTACGGAAATACGGAAATAATGAAACGGAATGCACACGGAGACACTTCAGTTTTTTTGGGGCTGAACCATTGAAATGAATGGTTCAGTATATGTACCGCATACTGAACTAAAAAAACGGCCAGTATACTGAACGCAAAATACTGTCGTGTGCATGAGCCCTGAAAGTACCTTACGGCTACCTGCACATGCTAGGGATTTGTATGATACATGATAAAAAAAATCCTCATAAATCTGCATTATTTATCACATTTTTTGTGCATTTTTTGTGCAGTTATTCTGTAAGTTAACAACCCCATTGAAGTCTAGGGGGAAACCCACTATCCATAAAATGCGTTTTTTTTCTGCTTGGAAATCTGCAAAAACAATTCGCAACTTTTTCCAGTACCCTAAGAGTATCTGCATGGAGTTTGTATGTTTTTCCCCGTGTTTGTCTGGGTTTCCTCCGGGTACTCCGGTTTCCTCCCACACTCCAAAGACATACTGATAGGGAACTTAGATTGTCAGCCCCATTGGGTACAGTTGGAGGCTAAAGTCTGTAAAGCTCTGCGGACTATAGTAGCGCTATATAGGTGCATAAAATAAATCAATAATAAATAAATAAATAAGAGTATGTTCACTACCACAGTGCCTGCCGTAGATTTTCACTTTGAATCTGTGGACTTGCATGCAGCTTAGCCCCATTAACCAAAGCTGAACCCTGAGCGGACGACCGCCACGGTTTCCAGCGGAGTCTGTGTAGACCCACTGCGCCAAGAAGAGACATGTTGAAAACAGTGAGAGGCGGCTCACTCTGGAATTTTGGCGTGGAATCAGCACAGCAAAGGACATCATGTGAAAAACCCCTAAATTTAGTCTCAGCCTTCGTGCAGGGAGAGGAGACAATACATCACACTTTCTCCACCCTAACTCCCCTCTGGGTCACATTACAAATCATTTTTGTGTTCATACACTCAGGGAGGGGGCTGGGTGACGTATTGTTTCCTCTCACTGCAGGCGAAGACAACAGTTATTGCCAAATCAGAAGCTACAAGACCTACTGCCTAGAAAGGAATAGATAGAATCTCAAAGATTATTAAATAGACCCTATATTAGTAAGTGCTATAGTTGTATCATATACACTCAACAGTGAAGAGGCTTTTTTCTGTTTGGAATAACCCTATATGTAAATCTTGTGCAGGGATAAACACTTTGGTCTAAAGGACCCCATAGACATTCAATAGGTGTCGGTTATCTCTCCCAACTTCCCCATACATACTGTACAAAGAAAGGTCATCAATACACATAGCCCAGGAAACAACTTTAATGTCTGACTTTTTTTTTTTTGCATATAATGTAAATATATTTATATATATATAAAATGAATGTCTGTCTGTCTATCTGGACATTCTTTATGCGCGACCAAACGACTTGACCGATCTTCACCAAATTTGGCACACAGGTACATCAGGTGTATCTCAGCTCTCTAGGACGTACCGTTCCTGAGATATTCCCAAAAAATGACCCACATTAGCAGTGGCGTAACTAGAACTGACTGGGCCCCACACCAAATTATTGAATGGGCCCCCCCCCCCTCATGGGCAACACATATACTGCATATCATGTCACTGTATATAATACTATTGTGGGGGCCCTTTTACAATTTAGTCCTCATCTCAAGTGGACCCCTTTTGAGTTCAGGCCCCACAGTAGCTGCGTCCCCTGCTTCCACTATAGGTACGCTCCTGCCTTTCACAATATTACAGCTATACACACTATACAATGCCAATAAAAGGTCTGTTACCATAACTACAAGAAAAATGCAAAAAAAAAGTACTCAAAACAAATATAAATAGGGAGAGTTTACATTTCCGTTTTTCTGATGTGGCAAATTGATCCTGCTGCATCCGTTATGCACATTTGGCATCCGTTTGAGCCATTTCTGAGATCTGTTCTATCAGACAGAAAAAAGTACTGCGTACAGGAGTTTTCTTTCTGTCTAAAAAACGGATCTCAGGTAGAAATGGCTCAAACGGATGCCAAATGTGCATAACGGATGCAACAGGATCCATTTGTTTACAGGATCCTTTTTTCTGTTCTTCTGACGGATCAAAAAAAAACGAAAATGAAATGGAGATGTGAACTCTTGCTTACTTGAATTCACAGAATAAAATAGCATAACCAATTTCAAGCAAGTACAGGAATAGCATCCACTGGGCAGTGTATTTCCCCTATGCCTCCTCAGTATGGGGCTGAATGTATAAATATACACAGACATTCAGTATATAGTCTTAGGCCTATTTCTCATTTCACATATGCATTGAAATGTCCACAAAATGCCTTCACTGGTGAGATAACTAGGTTCTGTTACATATATATACAGTATAATAGATAGGAGATAGATGATAGATAATCACACACACACACACCTTTCACATACATACACTTGCCTTTTATGCAGGCTAGATGGATTTGTCAGGCTGTGGAGGATCCAGAAGAGTTTCTACCCCCCCCCCCCAGCACATGGCTACGTGTCTCCCCCCCCCCCCCACTCTGTCCCGACACTGACAGCAGAGCAAAGAGCACTACTGCCCTGCCCTAATATGACAGTAAGTGAAGGGAGTTCTTAAGGAAGCTCCAGAGAGATTTTTTAAGGTAGCTGCTGCTGACAAGAGCTGCTGTTATCGTCAGTGCGGCCCTCCACTATACGCTGCCTGCTGCCTGTGAGGCCAGAAGTTTACATCATAGTACATGCAACTCTGCCCTGCTGACACCCCTGCTACTGCTCCCGGGCCCCTTCTAAGCTCAGGGCCCCGAAGCAGCTGCTTCCCCTGCTTCCCTGATAGTTACGCCCCTGCACATTAGCCAATGCAAGCCTGCAAGTCTTTTTCTTCAAATCCCAACTGCCATAAATACAGTTTTACTCCAGGTTTCCATAACAACCCAGCCATTTTTTTTTACTGCTTAAAGGAGCCGCACTGTGAAAGTCACTGTTGAAGGGGCGGTTACTGTGAAAATCACTTTTAAAGAGGCGGTCACTGTGAAAGTCACTGTTAAAGGGACGGTCACTGTGAAAGTCACTGTTAAAGGGGCGGTCACTGTGAAAGACACTGTTAAAAGGGCAGTCACTGTGAAAGTCACTGTTAAAGTGGAAGTCACTGTGAAAGTCGCTGTTAAAGGGGCGGTCACTGTGAAAGTCACTTTTAAAGGTGACGGTAACTGTGAAGGTCTCTGTTAAAGGGGCGGGCACTGTGAAGGTCTCTGTTAAAGGGGCGGACACTGGAAGTCACTGTTAAAGGGGCGGGCACTGTGAAGGTCACTGTTAAAGGGGCAGCCACTATGAGGGTCACTGTTAAAGGGGTGGTCAATGCTAAAGGGGCGGGCACTGTGGAAGTCACTGTTAAAGGGGTGGGCACTGTTAAAGGGGCGGGCACTGTGAAGGTAATTGTTAAAGGGGCAGCCACTGTGGAGGTCATTGTTAAAGGGGCAGGTACTGTAGAGGTCACTGTAATGGGGGAACCTGTTGATATCTTTTTACGACACACGGAAACATAAAATGAAATAGATGAAATATACCCGTGCAAAGCCGGGTCCTTATATAAAAATGAGTTTATGCCTTTCTGTCTGTCTAGACGTTCTTTATGCGTGACCAAACGACTGGACTGATCTTCACCAAATTTGCCACACAGGTATATCAGGTGTCCGGGAAGATTTTAGACCTGGTCTCAGCTCTCTAGGACATACCGTTCCTGAGATATTCCCAAAAAATGACCTGCATTAGCCAATAGAAGCCAGCAAGCCTTTCACTTAAATCCGAACTGCCATTTACACGGTCACATGTCTCTTATTAGCCAATAGAAACTTGCAGGTCCTACTCCAGGTTGCCATAACAACTGATCACAGGTTTTAGCAGTTCGTAGGTCCTTAAATATTCAGTCATATTACGTATAATGGCACAACTACACTGCTACATGCATGGGGGGCAGGGGCCACTATTAAATTGACGGCCGCTGTGGAGTTCACTGTTAAAGGGGGGGCACTGTGGAGGTCACTGTTAAAGGGGCAGCCACTATGAAGGTCACTGTTAAAGGGGTGGTCAATGTTAAAGGGGTGGTCAATGTTAAAGGGGCGGGCACTGTGGAGGTCACTGTTAAAGGGGTGGTCAATGTTAAAGGGGCAGGCACTGTGGAGGTCACTATTAAAGGGATGGGTACTATGGAGGTCACTGTTAAAGAGCGGGCAGTGTGGATGTCACTGTTAAACGGCCTGGCACTGTGAAGGTCAATGTTAAAGGGGTGGCCACTGTAGAGGTCACTGTTAAAGGGGTGGGCACTGTTGAGGTCATTGTTAAAGGGGCAGGTACTGTAGAGGTCACTGTTATGGGGGAAACTGTTGATATCTTTTTACAACCCACGGAAACATAAAATTAAATAGATGAAATATACCCAGGCGAAGCCGGGTCCTTTTGCTATTATTTAGAAATTCCAATCTTCTGCTTTTCTCCTCAGGTATGGAATATATTGTTATTATCCTTATGGCATATTCAAGAAGTTGAATAATAAATATTATTTATAAATTCCAATCTTCTGGTTTTCTCCTTAGTTATGGAATATATCCTTATGGCATATTTAAGAAGTTGGGAATTCCTGGACCCAGGCCCTTACCATTTATTGGAACATTTCTGGGGTTTAGAAAAGTAAGCACATCGTATTACTGTAGAAAATGCTATGTAAGATCTTGTTAACACTGTGCAGCTTGATGCTTTTTTTTTTCTTGTATGATTTTCTTTATTTTATTTTTAAATATAGGAATCCTGTGTGAAATGGTCTTGCCGCCATTTCATGTGATTTTTTTTTTAATGCAATTTTCAATAGTAAACAGTTGTAACAGTGTCGTGCCCAGGGTGTTTGCCCCCCCCCCCCCCCCCCCCCAATACTTGACCACATGCCTCTTACATCCAGGGACATCTCCTGTCATGTAGACCTTCTCTTTCCTTTTCTCCTCTGTTAGACCTCCATGACAAATTCTTTCAGCCGCATCTCGTCTCTACAGAGTTTGTAACACAGACACGTTAGATTTCTCAATTTTTCCATTAACCTCCCCATCCTGTTGTGCCCCCCCCCCCCCAATGCCCCAGGTACTATACTGCTGAAAAAATAGTGACCCTAATAGACATAATTGGGGTAATTTATCAAACTGGTGTAAAGTAGAACTGGATTTCCAAAAGAGCTGTCAAAAATGAAAGGTGGAATCTGATTGGTTGCTATGGGCAACTAAGCCAGTTCTACTTTACACCAGTTTGATAAATTGCCCCAAATGTCCCAATAGTGTCCACAGCAGCTATAATGTGCCCTAGAGTGCCCCCAGTAATAATATCACCCTATTATTGTGCTCCAGGTAATAATCACTGTATAGAGTCCCCAGAAATAATAGAATTGCCCCTACAGTGCCTCCCCAATAGCAAGGCCCCCCCCACATCCCCCATATAGTAATTTCCCCCCCACATCGCCCCATATAGTAATTTCCCCCCCACATCGCCCCATATAGTAATTTCCCCCCCACATCGCCCCATATAGTAATTTCCCCCCCACATCGCCCCATATAGTAATTTCCCCCCCACATCGCCCCATATAGTAATTTCCCCCCATCGCCCCATATAGTAATTTCCCCCACACTGCCCCCATATATTAATTTCCCCCACACTGCCCCATATAGTAATTTCCCCCACACTGCCCCCACACAGTAATTTCCCCTACACTGCCCCATACAGTAGTTTCCCCCACACTGCCCCCATATAGTAGTTTCCTTCACACTGCCCCCATACAGTAGTTTCCCCCACACTGCCCCCATACAGTAGTTTCCCCCATACAGTAGTTTCCCCCACACTGCCCCCACAGTAATTTCCCCCACACTGCCCCACACAATAGTCTCCCCCACACTGTAGTTTTCCACACACAGTAGTCTTCCCCACACTGCCTCCATACAGTAGTGTCCCACACACAGTAGTTTCCCCCACATTGCCCATACAGTAATTTCCCCGTCACATAGTAATCCCTCCCATAATTATTGCCCCCACATAGTAATCCCTCCCATGATAATTTGCCCCCACACAGTATCTCACTATATTTCCCCCCCCCCCCACATGTCCTCCTGTTTGCACCCCCCTCATGTCCCCCAAAGTTGGCAAATAAAATAAAAAAAATTGCCCCCACACAGTATCCCACCATATTTCCCCCCACATGTGCTCCTGTGTGTACCCCGCTCATGTCCCCCAAAGTTGGCACATAAAATAAATAAATAAATAAAAAACTAAAAGCTAAATACGGTACTTACCTGCGTTTGCTCGCAGAGTCTCGGCACTGTGCTGCTGAGTCCTGGCACAGCACAACACGTCATTGCGCGCGGCTGCGCTGGAATTTCACTACTGCATAGGCCTCAGGCCTACTAGGCCTGAAGCCTATGGCGGTGATCGGCGGCGGGGCAGGGAACTACAGACGTGGACAAAATTGTTGGTACCCTTTGGTCAATGAAAGAAAAAGTCACAATGGTCACAGAAATAACTTTAATCTGACAAAAGTAATAATAAATTAAAATTCTATAAATGTTAACCAATGAAAGTCAGACATTGTTTTTCAACCATGCTTCAACAGAATTATGTAAAAAAATAAACTCATGAAACAGGCATGGACAAAAATGATGGTACCCCTAGAAAACACAGAACATAATGTGACCAAAGGGACATGTTAATTCAAGGTGTGTCCACTAATTAGCATCACAGGTGTCTACAACCTTGTAATCAGCCATTGGGCCTATATATATGGCTCCAGGTAATCACTGTGTTGTTTGGTGATATGGTGTGTACCACACTCGACATGGACCAGAGGAAGCAAAGGAAAGAGCTGTCTCAAGAGATCAGAAAGAAAATTATAGACAAGCATGTTAAAGGTAAAGGCTATAAGACCATCTCCAAGCAACTAGATGTTCCTGTGAGTACAGTTGCACATATTATTCATAAGTTTAAGATCCATGGGACTGTAGCCAACCTCCCTGGACGTGGCCGCAGGAGGAAAATTGATGACAAATCTAAGAGACGGATAATCCGAATGGTAACAAAAGAGCCTAGAAAGACTTCTAAAGAGATTCAAGGTGAACTTCATGCTCAAGGAACATCAGTGTCAGATCGCACCATCCGTCGTTGTTTGAGCCAAAGTGGACTACATGGGAGACGACCAAGGAGGACACCATTGTTGAAAACGAATCATAAAAAAGCAAGACTGGAATATGCCAAACTACATGTTGACAAGCCACAAAGCTTCTGGGAGAATGTCCTGTGGACAGATGAGACAAAAATCGAAGTTTTTGCCAAGGCACATCAGCTGTATGTTCACAGACGAAAAAATGAAGCATATCAAGAAAAGAACACTGTCCCTACTGTGAAACATGGAGGAGGCTCTGTTATGTTCTGGGGCTGCTTTGCTGCGTCTGGCACAGGGTGTCTTGAATCTGTGCAGGGTACAATGAAATCTCAAGACTATCAAGGAATTCTAGAGAGAAATGTACTAGCCAGTGTCAGAAAGCTTGGTCTCAGTCGCAGGTCATGGGTCTTGCAACAGGACAATGACCCAAAACACACCGCTAAAAACACCCAAGAATGGCTAAGAGGAAAAAATTGGACTATTCTAAAGTGGCCTTCTATGAGCCCTGACCTCAATCCTATTGAGCATCTTTGGAAGGAGCTGAAACATGCAGTCTGGAAAAGGCACCCTTCAAACCGGACACAACTGGAGCAGTTTGCTCATGAGGAGTGGGCCAAAATACCTGCTGAGAGGTGCAGATGTCTCATTGACAGTTACAGGAAGCGTTTGATTGCAGTGATTGCCTCAAAAGGTTGCGCAACAAAATATTAAGTTAGGGGTACCATCATTTTTGTCCATGCCTGTTTCATGAGTTTATTTTTTTACATAATTCTGTTGAAGCATGGTTGAAAAACAATGTCTGACTTTCATTGGTTAACATTTATAGAATTTTAATTTATTATTACTTTTGTCAGATTAAAGTTATTTCTGTGACCATTGTGACTTTTTCTTTCATTGACCAAAGGGTACCAACAATTTTGTCCACGTCTGTATGTGCTCCGCTCCCGTGCCCCGCCTCATTATGTGGGTGTCAGCGCTTCAGCAATGAGAGCTTCCATCTGTATTGATGGAAGCGCTAATTGATTCTGGGCCTGGCAGTGGCACCCCCGTGAGAGTCGGCAACCGGGGCGGGCCCCCCTTCCCCCTCTTCCCCCTGGGCACGCCACTGAGTTCTAAAATAATTTGCTAGATAAATTTTAAAAAAAAGTCAAATGCAAGTGCAAATATTTAGTTTTATCTACCTGTCAATACCCAGGGCTGTAGAATTGGTAAGCCAAAGTTCTTACTCCGACATGTTATCACACTCTGACTCCAGCTCTGACTCAGACTTCTTTATAAATGGCCAATAATTTGGTAATAACAAATTTAATGTTCTAAAATGGTAACATCAGACTTTTTCTTACTATCACGTAAGTAATCAGACTACTTAGATTGAACATAAACCGTATTTATTGGAACACAATTTCTGAAATTCCTGAAATTTTCTTAATTCCTGTAAGTAAATATGTAATGCACTATGCATTTAATAACTGGAAACATTGTTATACACTTAATAATTGTAAGAAATCTATGAATTAGTCCTCAGAAAAAGAAGAAAAAAAAGCTATAAATGCTAGTCCTGAAAATGCAGATAAGCATTTGCAAGTCTAAATGGGAATAAAAGAAACATGTAAAAGGTGTAGCTGCTATATTCAGTGCTGTCATAAAAGGGGTTTTCTGGGAGTAAATAACTTTTCACAGGTGCCACAGTCTGTCTCCACTCAGATCTGGTCCTGCACACTGGCACTCATGTGTCTATCTTCAAGTCTGCAGCTTACTTCCTCTCCAGCATAAGCATGATCATCTGCTCCAATGCAACCAATGACTAGATTTAGCAGTTGATGTGTCAACAAGAGACACATCACCACTGAAGCCAGTAATTGGTTGCAGTTGAACAGATGATCATGCCTGTGCATGGGACAAATTAAACAAGCCATGGGCTAGAAGACGGACACATGAGAGCTGGCATCCAGAGAGAGGTGGGGAGCAGGTAACTATGATTCTTTCCATAGCAGAAGCAGGCTGCGAGCACCTGTGAAAAGTTACTTATTCCCTGACAACACTTTTAATTATGTTTTCCAGGTCTGACAGTTCTGAGATGACTACAGACATGACCAGTAGTGAACTTCCTCTTCTAATGTTCACTACTGAACATGTGTAGCACAGTTTCAGGTACTGTAACTAAAGGGTTTGGAGCAGCATCAAGTCGAGATCCTTAATATAAGGGACAGAGGAGAACAGCCTGCTTATCACTGTTTATAGTATAGGGACAAGTGAGAAGATTGGAGGCGTGAGAACTGATTATCTATCACCACTAGAACACCCTGCTTATCACTGCTTATTGTATAAGTACAGGAGAGAACACAGGGGAGATGAGAACTGATTATCTATCACCACTAGAACACCCTGCTTATCACTGCTTATAGTATAAGGACAGGAGAGAACACGGGGGAGAGGAGAACTGATTATCTATCACCACTAGAACACACTGCTTATCACTGTTTTTGACAAATAAGGGCCTTAAATTGATAAAACATAAAATATATTTATGATTAACTTTTCTAAACTTTTCTGCATATGAAAGTTAAGAAATTAATTACACAATATTAATAACAGATAATATTTTTTTTTAAGCTGGAGTCAGAGTCAGTACATTTCTACCAACTACAAATTCACCCAAAACTAACTTCAACTCCAACACCAAAGATTCCACAGCTCTGTACCTATGTGGTAGCGTTATGAAACACCATTGCCCCCATGTAAATGAAGGCTAACAGACATCAGTAATTTATTCCGTTTTTTACAGGGTGTAGTTCAATTTGATATGGAATGCTTCAAGAAATATGGAAAATTGTGGGGGTAAGTTTAAATACCCAAAGTAAATGTTTTTATATTTTTAATTATGTTTAGCTGTAATAAAAGGGTGGTCCAGGAACCTGACAACCCGCACCCCCTCTGATCAGCTGTTTTGTTGCATTCTGGCATCAGAACTCTTTAATGGAGCTGGTAACTGCAGTGCTGCTCTATGTGAAGGAAATAGGAGCAGCACTGCATTTACCCATCCAGCTCTATTCACTTCCAGGGCCGAAGCGACTCCAAAACTTCTGATAAGCAGGGGTGCGGGGTGTTTGATCCATACAATCAGAGATCGATGACCTATCCTGAGTATACATTTTACTGCTATCCTGGGTATAGTCCATCTGAATACTGAACAACTCCTTTAATGGCTTCTAGACACAGCCATATTGGTGTTTCATACAAGCTCTAAACTGTGCTGAGCGCTGTTGATAATTGGTAATGTTAAATGGCCTGTCTCATCTCGCTATTACTAAGGCAATATAGGACTAAACCCCGACCACTACATGCATGGGAAAGAAAGGAGTGGACCAGTGCTCTGCTGCTTAAGTAGCTCCCATTGCAGTGCATGACAGCTATGGAAACAGTGTAGCACAGCAAGTTATGCTGTTTCTCTAACTCAGAAACTGTTTCCTGGCTACCTGGTGGTCAGTGCTTGGTCACATCTTGCCTTGGTAATGGAGAGAGAGGACAACCTATACTTATAACCAGGAGCTTGGCAAGCGGAACTGTCCGATGTGACAGGCTCAGAGCAGTTCAGCTAGTAGACTGAGAATCCACATTCACTGTATGTATGCTCAAAAAAACCTGACACATTATTAAAAGTAGAAAACAACACAAGGAACTTGAAGTGGTGACTCAGAGCCCAAATCACAAGTAATACTGCAAACAAAGCCTAAGACATGTCATAACCAGCCAGAGGTATGAAGAAAACAGCAGATTCATCATAGCCAATGACGGCAACAATCTCTGCAACAACCAGGACTGTCTGCACCCAAATCACCAGCTAAAAGGTCCTCACCAAATTATTTTAAAATTTCCCCAAAGCCTCTAACTATGCTAAAAGTGATGATGTCATTGACTACCCCATAGTACAATCCTTATTGTTATTTCAAATTCTGAGATCTCAGAAGTTCACATGACTGGAAATGTTACCTGTCACCTTTAATATTATATATGCCAAACCAGTTGTACAAACTGTGGTACAGAGATGGATGCTTAATGGGGAACTGCAACATCTGACAGAGTTGGACAGGATAGGTCATCATCAATATCAGACTGGTGAAGATTTGGCTTAATTGGGTCTAAGGTTTCCCCAGCCACAGCCCCCTCCAAATGATTAACAGGGCCAGAGATCCAAATCTTCATCTTGACTGTCCCTGTCAATCAAGGAGGGAAAGCAGAGTAGAGCAACAAAGGTGCAGCGAGTAGCTAGGACCCATACTTGGTGCACTTTAAGCCAAATTTGCATATTATAAACAAAATTGCCATATATCACGAATGCAGCAAGGGATGGGGTGAAACAAGGATTGATTTATTCGGCTCAGAAATGGGGATCCATTTTATCTGCTGGTGTTGGTCCACTGTGTTATATCAAGTCCAAAGTCAGCCATCTACCAGGAAATTTAGAGCTTCTTGCTTCCCTTTGCTGACAAGCTTTATGGAGATGCTGATTTCATTTTCCAGCAGATCGCCCACATGCCACGCTTCATTGATTCATGAAAAAGGAGCCCCGACCAAGTACTGAGTGCATATAATGTACATACTTTTCAGTAGGCCAATATTTCTGCATTAAAAATATTTTTATTTATTAAAATGTTCTTTATTATGCAAAAATAGATGACATACAAATGAGGAGGAAACAACCTCCTAAAGAGAATATTAACCTTGTAATAAGGTCACAGAAAGGATTAAACCATGTGAAAGAACTTGTACATAATCGAAACATAGGATAGTTCAAACTTTAAGGTCTGGTCTGATCTGAAGCGGTTTGGCAGCGTGGGACACAAAGGAGGAGGAAAATTAAGGATAAATGACTACATCTGGATACATAAATATACATGCTTTCTTTAGCAAGAGATCATATCACTTATTATTATCCACATAATGGACTCAGTTTCCAAAATCTTTGAATAAACTCCAATCTTGCCAAAGTTTGGTGAAGCTCTGATATGTCCTCATTTCCCAAGAAGTAATTTCTTTGAATCTAAAGATCTAGTCTACTTTAAGTGACCATTGTTCTACTGAAGGGACTTCGGTCGAGAGCCAATATTTTGGGATAAGAAGCTAGCTGTGCATACTAGGTGCTTGAATAATCCCAGGTTAGTGGCCCGTTGATGAGGGGGGAAAAGGTTTAAAAGCGCTAGCTCCGGAGAGGGACGGAAATCTGCTCCACAAATTAGATTGCATATCTGGAAGATTTGGTTCCACCATTTGAGTAGTATTGGACACTCCCACCATATATGTAGATAGGAGCCTCTTCCCCCTGAATATCTCCAGCATGTGTCGGTCGCAGACGTGATATCAGGGGTCGTATACCATCTCAAAATGGTTTTGTAACCGTTCTCTTGGAGTCTCACACATCTGGAGGACTTGTGTGGGGAAGTTAATATAGTGTCAATCTCCCTGAAGGAGAATGAATGGTTCAAATCCCTCTCCCATAATCCTTCGTAAGCCAGAGTGACGTTGGTCGCTGGGGATCTCAGTCTGTAATATAGTTGTGCTGACCAAACTTTCAATCCAACCTTGAGGCCGGTGTAGGTCTCCAAGAGAAAAGTGTTGTAATAAGTATTCACGGAGGAACTGTAGAGAATTATTGCATGTTGTAGGTATTTTACTGCTCAGCTCACTTAAGGGTAGAATATGATTGTCCCAAAAGAGATCCCGCAGCGAAATAGGGGAATCTCTAGAATGTCTGGGCAGACTTTAAGGGAGAGGCTTAGGGGCAAGATGGAAAATATCCCTGACTTGAAGAATTTAATTGGCCTTTTATAATATTCCAATTTTCAGAATACTATGTAATGAATATATATAATATAGGCATTTCACTTTTTGAATTGAATTAATGAAATAAATTAACTTTTCGTTTATATTCTAGTTTATCGAAATGCCCCTGTAATCTTGTATTTGATTCCTTCTTTTTGTGGATATTTGCCACATTAATTTTTTTTTAGACAAAGACAACTTGTGCAGATTGTAAACTGTATTTTCATTTATTGTGAAGATGTTGATCAAACCCGTACTTCTTTCTTGTATGTTCGTTCATTCTAACATCCCTGTTGCTGTTTTGCAGACTGTATGACGGCAGACAACCAGTGCTTGCAATTCTAGATCCAGTTATTATTAAGGCCATTTTGGTGAAAGAGTGTTACACTAACTTCACCAACAGAAGGGTAAGTTTATATTAGAGATAGTGATTGAAATTACCATTCCTGCTTCATGATACACTATGGCTCATTGGAAACTACACAGTGGACAATGCTTTCCATCCACTGTATAGTTTACAGCCCAGCAGCTGACAAGTTGCTGAACGTTGGGGGTTACTGGTTGTCTGACCCCCACCAATCTGATATTGATAACCTATCCTGATGATAGGCCATCAAGAACTAGAGTCCATAAAACACTTTTATTCCTAATTGTATGTAGAATTGTTTATAGAAATAATTGTAATCTGTGATGTTAAAATGCTAGTAGAGATTGAGGTTCTAAAGTATATTACCCTCTTTAAATCCCATTCTGTGATTAGTTGAAAAGTCCTGATGATTAATTAACATTAATTAACAATATTTTGTTATAAAGGGTCAGTTCCATTTTGTTTTATATTGAACTCCAAATCCTCTGCCTGCCTTCACCTGTGGAGGCATGGTTAAGTGTCCTTTACACAGTTTTTTTGTGGTAGTTTTTTGGGCTCAAAATGCAAGTGAAGAAAACGTTTCCTAATTCGCTTAGAGCTAACAGTTCTTTTTCTCCACACAGTTGACAGTCTTCTGCTTCTGGTTCCATGTACTGTATTTTTTTGCAGCTGCTGTGAAGAGCTGATAGGTGGGGTGTCATACACCCACCAATCAGAATTTTCCTAAAGGTTGGTTATCAATATTGAGAGACTGGAAATCTTCTTTAAATACAGTTAAATGCAAAGAACACAGCCTTTCCTGCCCATTTTTCCAGCACCTTCCTAAACATTGAGGAATATTAGGTGTTAACTAGGGCAACCAATCATCAGTAAATTCCTGGATTTCAGTACAATAGAGAGAGGGGGCATTTTCCTGTCTCTACCTACAGCACCAACTTGCTTGGAACCTCCTAATTTTCTAAGCGTAACTGTGAGTAAAAAAAAAAAAAAAGTTTGCATAATGGCTGTGCTTCATTGTAGCATCATAACTGTGAAGGAACAGATCATCTTTGGGCTTCCGTAATGTCTTCCTCAGCCATATTATTCTGTTTCAGCCACACAACTAGATAAATTTCTCTCAGAAGCAGGCTCTCAGAAGCAGGGAGTGTTTCAATTCTGTGGAATCTGCCAGTACTGTACGGCATTGACCATTACTTCCCAGTGCCACTATATATGTTTGGCTCAGAAAGCTAATAACAAGGGGGGAGTCAACCTTAGAGAGCTTCTCTGCTCTTTAAAAGCTGTGTAGAGACATTTCTATCAGGCTCAGGAGATCAGCTAGCTCTGACAACTGGGGATGGATCTAACCTAACAGGTAGTGGACTGCAAATTAGGTGGACGTGAGACCCCTAGTGGCCATGACTTTACAGCTTATTTCAGGTGGATGCAAGCACATTTTTGTTCTATTAAATTAAATTAAATTATGTTAAAGCATAGTAACTCTTTATATCTTGCTTTGCCCTGGATGAGAAGAGAAGAAGGCCTAAATATTGATATCTATAGCATTATTTTTGTTTTGCCTTTTTTTACTGCAAATAAAATTAACAGCTAAATGTTCTCAAACTGACATAATAATAACAGCAGCCTCCTTCTTTCTTTACAAGGGCTGCAAAGGGCACTAGTACTTGGTAACTGGGGGTGTCAGAAACATGTGAGCATGTTGAATGAGAGCTTTCAGCAGTTTCTGGCGTATGTGAGTAAGGCCTCATGCACACAACCGTTGTTGCGGTCCGCGGGTGCGGACCCATTCACTTCAATCGGGCTGCAAAAGATGCGGACAGCACTCTGTGTGCTGTCCGCATCTGTTGCTCCGTTCCGTGGCCCCGCAAAAAAAAAGTCCCCGTTTTGCAGACAAGAATAGGCTGTCATGGAAGGTGTACAGGAAACAAGACAACACAAAATGGATATACGACTCACTGGATCCAAAACTAAGGAACAAAAAGGGAGACCCCTGCATGAGACCTGGCACTCTCCCTGACTGCTCAGCCTATGCGAAAATCCCAATGGTAGATGATCGCATATCCTCGTACCTCGACTGTATAACACCTGAACACCCTATAATAGTGAGGGGACATAACCACTGGCTCCCTACAAGGGGGTCTTCAAAATTCCCACCTCCCGGAAAACAACGTGACAGGGCATCTGCCTTCACATTCTTAACCCCAGGGCGGAACGTGACAACAAAATTAAACCTTGAAAAGAACAAAGACCAACTGGCCTGTCTCGGGTTCAGACGCTTGGCTGACTCCATTTAGGCCAGATTTTTATGGTCAGTAAACACGGTAATAGGGTGTCTGGCTCCCTCTAGCCAATGGCGCCATTCCTCAAAAGCCAACTTGATGGCCAACAACTCCCTATCTCCCACATCGTAATTTCTCTCTGCGGAGGAGAGTTTCTTCGAGAAAAAGGCACACGGTCGCCATTTGGCAGGAGAGGAACCTTGAGACAAGACCGCACCCACACCCACCTCAGAAGCATCAACCTCAACTATGAAGGGTAGAGAAATATCAGGTTGTACCAAGATGGGAGCGGAAGCAAAACTCTCCTTGATATCAGAAAAGGCCTTACGCGCCTCTACCGACCAGGAAGAAAAATCTACCCCCTTTCTAGTCATATCAGTGAGTGGTTTAACAACAGAGGAATAATTCAAAATAAACTTCCTGTAATAATTGGCAAAGCCCAAAAAACGCATCAGCGCCTTCTGATTTTCAGGAAGCTCCCACTCAAGCACAGCGCGGACCTTCTCGGGGTCCATGCGAAAACCAGAAGCGGAGAGAAGAAACCCCAGAAATTGAATTTCTGGGACCGCAAACACACATTTTTCCAGTTTCGCATACAATTTATTCTCCCGCATGATGAGCAAGACCTGACGTAAGTGTTCCTTATGAGTTTTGAAATCAGGAGAAAAAATCAAAATGTCATCCAAATACACTAATACAAATTTCCCCATTAAAAGATAAAAAATGCTGAAAAATGGCTGGAGCATTCATCAAACCAAAAGGCATAACCAAATTCTCAAAATGACCCTCAGGGGTATTGAAGGCCGTCTTCCATTCGTCTCCTTCTCCCTGACCAGGTTGTATGCCCCTCTTAGATCTAATTTGGAAAAAACTTTAGCCCCAACAATCTGGTTAAACAGGTCCGGGATCAGAGGAAGCGGATAAGGGTCACGAATTGTGATACTGTTCAGCTCCCTGAAATCCAGACAAGGTCTTAAAGAACCATCTTTTTTCTTAACAAAGAAAAAAACAGCGGCAACAGGTGACTTCGAGGGTCGTATGTGTCCTTTTCTCAGACTCTCAGAGATATAAGCACGCATAGCGACCCTTTCAGGTTGGGAGAGATTGTATAAACGAGATTTAGGCAGCTTGGCGCCTGGGATGAGATTACTAGGGCAATCGTACTCCCTGTGCGGGGGCAAATCCTGAATTCTGCTCTCAGAGAAGACATCCGAAAATTCAGAGAGAAAAGAAGGTACAGTCTTAGTAGAAACCTCAGAAACAGATGTCGTGAGGCAATTCTCTCTGGAAAAGTCACTCCAACCATTTATTTGCCTCGCTTGCCAATCAATGGTGGGGTTATGTTTAGTGAGCCAGGGTAGCCCCAACACTAGAAGAGTAGGCAATCCGCTAAGGACGAAACATGACACATCCTCAACATGAGCATCACTCACAATTAAACGGATATTGTGAACTATGCCCTTTAATGATTTCTGAGAAAGTGGAGCGGAATCAATAGCAAAAACAGGAATATCCTTTCCCAAAGTGCATACCTGGAAACCATGAGTTATCGCAAATTGATTATCAATGAGATTGACAGCTGCTCCACTATCTACAAAAATCTCACAAAAAAATGTTCTTGCTCTCTAGCGCCACCCTGGCAGGCAGGACAAAACGGGAACTACAAGCAAACGGAAAACCTTCAATTTCCGCCTCAACCCTGCCAATGTTAAGAGATGGAACATTTTTAAAGGATTTTTTCCTTTTTGTTTCTTTATTATTCTCAAAAGACTGTCTGAATCTCCTAGAGGGACAAACATTTGCCAAATGATTTATACCTCCACAACAAAAACAAACCTTCCCATGCGGGCTGAATCTTCTATTGTCAGAGGCAATCAACCCCAGCTGCATGGGCTCCTGCTCAGAAGGGGTTGACAGCGACTGAGACCCCTGCGCACTGAATGAGACCACTGCACTGTCCTGGGATTGAGTATGACAGGAAGGAGTGATCTCTCCTCTCTCTCTAAGACGCCTGTCAATACGAACGGCCCGAGACATGGCAGAGTCCAAGGAGGTAGGCCTCTCATGAAAGGCAAATGCATCTTTCAATCCCTCTGAAAGACCATGGCAAAATTGACTTCGGAGTGCAGCATCATTCCAACCAGTATCAGCTGCCCATCTCCGAAATTCTGAGCAGTATATCTCTGCAGATTGTTTTCCCTGGCATAACAGACGTAGTCTAGACTCAGCCAAAGCAATACGATCCGGATCATCATATATCTGACCCAGGGCTAAAAAGAATTCATCCACTGAATGGAGGGGCCGTGCCCCCACTGGCAGCGAAAAGGCCCATGACTGAGCGTTACCTCTGAGCAGCGATATAATGATCCCCACCCTCCGTTCCTCATCACCAGAGGAATGGGGAAGAAGGCAAAAATGGAGTTTGCAAGCCTCTCTAAAACGCACAAAATTCTCACTACCCCCGGAGAAAGTATCCGGGAGCGAGATCTTAGGCTCAGAACAAACTCCATGAACGCAAGCTGAACCGGTCACTAGAAACTGAGAAAGAGTCTTACGGAGATCTGCTACCTCCAATGAAAGACCCTGAAAGCGTTCAGTCAAAAGTGAAACCGGATCCATGCTTGAGACGGTTTTGGCGGTTTATAATGTCACGGAAGGTGTACAGGAAACAACACAAAATGGATATACGACTCACTGGATCCAAAACTAAGGAACAAAAAGGGAGACCCCTGCATGAGACCTGGCACTCTCCCTGACTGCTCAGCCTATGCGAAAATCCCAATGGTAGATGATCGCATATCCTCGTACCTCGACTGTATAACACCTGAACACCCTATAATAGTGAGGGGACACTACCACCGCCTCCCTACACTAGATACGGAGGGAGTCAGGGTCACCTGGGATCCAGCAAATGAAAAACACAAATGAATGCACAACACTTATGTTATAGAAGACTGGGAAGTAGGATCAGCATGCACACACACTCCAGGAAATAATATAAACCGCAAACTGATGCACTATGGGGAGGAATTTAAAGGGATGCAATCAGTACAACTACCAGACAGCTGAGAGAGGCTAACGAGATGAGGAACTGAAAGCAAAACAAAGGAAGCTCAAGGAGGAGGTTCTGAAAGGCATCTGTCAGAGCTTCTCAGATGTCTGGTGGTGGCAGTACCCCTCCTTCTACGAGTGGACCCCGGACACTCAGAGCCCACCTTCTCAGGATGGGACCTATGGAAAGCCCTGATGAGACGAGTGGCCTTAATGTCCGTCACTGGGACCCACATCCTCTCCTCAGGACCATAACCCTCCCAATAAATGAGGTACTGGAGAGAACCGCGGACAACACGAGAATCCACAATCCTAGAGACCTGAAATTCAAGATTACCATCAACCATAATCGGAGGAGGAGGCAAAGACGAGGGTACAATGGGTTGGACATAAGGTTTTAATAAGGACTTATGAAAAACATTATGGATCTTCCAAGTCTGAGGAAGAGCAAGACGGTAGGCAACAGGATTGATGACAGACAAGATTTTGTAAGGCCCAATAAACTTAGGACCCAACTTCCAGGAGGGAACCTTCAATTTGATATTCTTAGTAGACAACCATACCAGATCACCAACATTCAGGTCCGGACCAGGCACACGTCTCTTATCTGCCACACGCTTATATCTCTCACTCATGCTCTTTAGATTATCCTGAATCTTTTGCCAAATAGATGACAAAGACGAGGAGAATCTGTCCTCATCAGGTAAACCAGAACACCCCTCTCCCGAGAATGTCCCAAACTGCGGATGAAACCCATATGCACCAAAAAATGGTGACTTATCAGAGGACTCCTGACGACGGTTATTTAAAGCAAACTCAGCAAGGGACAAAAAAGAACACCAATCCTCCTGATTCTCCGCCACAAAACAGCGCAGATATGTCTCCAGATTCTGATTGACGCGCTCTGTCTGGCCTTTCGACTGCGGGTGGAAAGCAAAAGAGAATGACAACCGAACCCCCAAGCGAGAACAGAAAGCCTTCCAGAATCTGGAAACAAACTGCGTGCCCCTATCAGAGACTATGTCTGAAGGAATACCATGCAATTTGACAATGTGATCAATAAATGCCTGCGCCAGCGTCTTAGCATTGGGCAAGCCAGGAAAAGGGATGAAATGCACCATTTTGCTAAAACGGTCCACCACCACCAGAATCACAGTCTTCCCCGAGGAACGAGGCAGGTCCGTAATGAAGTCCATGGACAGATGTGTCCAAGGACGGGAAGGAATGGGTAAGGGAAGGAGAGGACCTGATGGCCGTGAATGAGGGACTTTGGCACGAGCGCAGGTCTCGCAGGCTGCCACAAAACCCTCAACCGACTTACGGAGCGCCGGCCACCAAAATCTCCGAGCGATGAGATCCACTGTGGCTCTTGCCCCCGGGTGCCCAGCAAGGACCGTATCGTGGTGTTCCTTAAAAATCTTGTGTCTTAAAGCAAGAGGCACAAACAACCTCCCAGGAGGACAAAGATCAGGAGCCTCTGACTGGGCTGCCTGCACCTCTGCCTCCAATTCAGGAAAAAGAGCAGAGACCACCACACCTTCAGCCAAAATGGGACCCGGGTCTTCAAAATTCCCACCTCCCGGAAAACAATGTGACAGGGCATCTGCCTTCACATTCTTAACCCCAGGGCGGAAATTAAACCTTGAAAAGAACAAAGACCATCTGGCCTGTCTCGGGTTCAGACGCTTGGCTGACTCCAAGTAGGCCAGATTTTTATAGTCAGTAAATACGGTAATAGGGTGTCTGGCTCCCTCTAGCCAATGGCGCCATTCCTCAAAAGCCAACTTGATGGCCAACAACTCCCTATCTCCCACATCGTAATTTCTCTCTGCGGAGGAGAGTTTCTTCGAGAAAAAGGCACACGGTCGCCATTTGGCAGGAGAGGAACCTTGAGACAAGACCGCACCCACACCCACCTCAGAAGCATCAACCTCAACTATGAAGGGTAGAGAAATATCAGGTTGTACCAAGATGGGAGCGGAAGCAAAACTCTCCTTGATATCAGAAAAGGCCTTACGCGCCTCTACCGACCAGGAAGAAAAATCTACCCCCTTTCTAGTCATATCAGTGAGTGGTTTAACAACAGAGGAATAATTCAAAATAAACTTCCTCTAATAATTGGCAAAGCCCAAAAAACGCATCAGCGCCTTCTGATTTTCAGGAAGCTCCCACTCCAGCACAGCGCGGACCTTCTCGGGGTCCATGCGAAAACCAGAAGCGGAGAGAAGAAACCCCAGAAATTGAATTTCTGGGACCGCAAACACACATTTTTCCAGTTTTGCGTACAATTTATTCTCCCGCAGGATGAGCAAGACCTGACGTAAGTGTTCCTTATGAGTTTTGAAATCAGGAGAAAAAATCAAAATGTCATCCAAATACACTAATACAAATTTCCCCATTAAATGATAAAAAATGCTGAAAAACGGCTGGAGCATTCATCAAACCAAAAGGCATAACCAAATTCTCAAAATGACCCTCAGGGGTATTGAAGGCCGTCTTCCATTTGTCTCCTTCTCTGACCCTGACCAGGTTGTATGCCCCTCTTAGATCTAATTTGGAAAAAACTTTAGCCCCAACAATCTGGTTAAACAGGTCCGGGATCAGAGGAAGCGGATAAGGGTCACGAATTGTGATACTGTTCAGCTCCCTGAAATCCAGACAAGGTCTTAAAGAACCATCTTTTTTCTTAACAAAGAAAAAAACAGCGGCAACAGGTGACTTCGAGGGTCGTATGTGTCCTTTTCTCAGACTCTCAGAGATATAAGCACGCATAGCGACCCTTTCAGGTTGGGAGAGATTGTATAAACGAGATTTAGGCAGCTTGGCGCCTGGGATGAGATTAATAGGGCAATCGTACTCCCTGTGCGGGGGCAAATCCTGAACTCCGCTCTCAGAGAAGACATCCGAAAATTCAGAGAGAAAAGAAGGTACAGTCTTAGTAGAAACCTCAGAAACAGATGTCGTGAGGCAATTCTCTCTGGAAAAGTCACTCCAACCATTTATTTGCCTCGCTTGCCAATCAATGGTGGGGTTATGTTTAGTGAGCCAGGGTAGCCCCAACACTAGAGTAGGCAATCCGCTAAGGACGAAACATGACACATCCTCAACATGAGCATCACTCACAATTAAACGGATATTGTGAACTATGCCCTTTAATGATTTCTGAGAAAGTGGAGCGGAATCAATAGCAAAAACAGGAATATCCTTTCCCAAAGTGCATACCTGGAAACCATGAGTTATCGCAAATTGATTATCAATGAGATTGACAGCTGCTCCACTATCTACAAAAATCTCACAAAAAAATGTTCTTGCTCTCTAGCGCCACCCTGGCAGGCAGGACAAAACGGGAACTACAAGCAAACGGAAAACCTTCAATTTCCGCCTCAACCCTGCCAATGTTAAGAGATGGAACATTTTTTAAAGGATTTTTTCCTTTTTGTTTCTTTATTATTCTCAAAAGACTGTCTGAATCTCCTAGAGGGACAAACATTTGCCAAATGATTTATACCTCCACAACAAAAACAAACCTTCCCATGTGGGCTGAATCTTCTATTGTCAGAGGCAATCAACCCCAGCTGCATGGGCTCCTGCTCAGAAGGGGTTGACAGTGACTGAGACCCCTGCGCACTGAATGAGACCACTGCACTGTCCTGGGATTGAGTATGACAGGAAGGAGTGATCTCTCCTCTCTCTCTAAGACGCCTGTCAATACGAACGGCCTGAGACATGGCAGAGTCCAAGGAGGTAGGCCTCTCATGAAAGGCAAATGCATCTTTCAATCCCTCTGAAAGACCATGGCAAAATTGACTTCGGAGTGCAGCATCATTCCAACCAGTATCAGCTGACCATCTCCGAAATTCTGAGCAGTATATCTCTGCGGATTGTTTACCCTGGCATAACAGACGTAGTCTAGACTCAGCCAAAGCAATACGATCCGGATCATCATATATCTGACCCAGGGCTAAAAAGAATTCATCCACTGAACGGAGGGGCCGTGCCCCCACTGGCAGCGAAAAGGCCCACGACTGAGCGTTACCCCTGAGCAGCGATATAATGATCCCCACCCTCCGTTCCTCATCACCAGAGGAATGGGGAAGAAGGCAAAAATGGAGTTTGCAAGCCTCTCTAAAACGCACAAAATTCTCACTACCCCCGGAGAAAGTATCCGGGAACGAGATCTTAGGCTCAGAACAAACTCCATGAACGCAAGCTGAACCGGTCACTAGGAACTGAGAAAGAGTCTTACGGAGATCTGCTACCTCCAGTGAAAGACCCTGAAAGCGTTCAGTCAAAAGTGAAACCGGATCCATGCTTGAGACGGTTTTGGCGGTTTAGAATGTCACGGAAGGTGTACAGGAAACAAGACAACACAAAATGGATATACGACTCACTGGATCCAAAACTAAGGAACAAAAAGGGAGACCCCTGCATGAGACCTGGCACTCTCCCTGACTGCTCAGCCTATGCGAAAATCCCAATGGTAGATGATCGCATATCCTCGTACCTCGACTGTATAACACCTGAACACCCTATAATAGTGAGGGGACACGACCACCGGCTCCCTACACTAGATACGGAGGGAGTCAGGGTCACCTGGGATCCAGCAAACAGAAACACACAAATGAATGCACAACACTTATCTTGTAGAAGACTGGGAAGTAGGATCAGCATGCACACACACTCCAGGAAGTAATATAAACCGCAAACTGATGGGGAGGAATTTAAAGGGATGCAATCAGTACAACTACATGACAGCTGAGAGAGGCTAACGAGATGAGGAACTGAAAGCAAAACAAAGGAAGCTCAAGGAGGAGGTTCTGAAAGGCATCTGTCAGAGCTTCTCAGATGTCTGGTGGTGACATAGGCATTTCTACAATGGGCCGCCCGTTCCGTTCCACAAATTGCGGAAGGCACACAGGCGGCTCCCGTTTTTTTGCGGATCGTTGGTTTGCGGACCGCAAAAAAACTGAACGGTCGTGTGTATGAGGCCTTATGTGTATGAATATTAGTGTATGTATATGTTTGTGTATGTATATATGTGTGTTTATTCATGTGCATGTTTAACCTGTTTGCAGAAGATTAAGCTTTAATCACATTTAAAATCCAAAGTGAGTCATTCTTTCATTGTCTTGTGAATCTTAAAGAGGTGTTCCGATGACATATTGGGTTGGATATGGGTAAAATAGCAAACAGTGAATATTCACCTTACTGATCCTCTACTGCTGCTGTTCAGCATCTGGTTTAGTCTTCTTTCCTTTACACTTCCTGTACTTGGGGTTGACATGCCCAAAAATGCCCGCCTACCCAGCCAATTGCTGGTCACAGCGGCGAACCGCCTCAGCCAGTAATTGGCTGGGTGGGCATTTCAAGCCAGGAATTTCACAATGTGCTGAACCTGAGTACAGGAAGTGGAGAGAGCAGTGACTAGAAACAAGCAGCAAGGGATTGGTCAGGTGAGTACTCACTGTTTGTAATTTTAGCCCTTACTGACCCTATTTTAATTTAAAATGATGTAACCAGAATATCCCTTGACATATCCCCATGAGTAACGATTTAGGGGGTCATTTACTAATCTGAAATATGCCTAAATGAAATTAAACATTGCATCGTCATCTGCCACTTTTCCCACTCATGCCAGGTCTAAAATTGTGGGCGGGGAATGGGGCGGGCCAACAGGCCTGTGTTATTCATCATTTTCTAAGCCTGTTTAAGGCGTAGAAAATGGTCTAAAGGTAAGACAGAGTGGAAGTTGTCTAGATCCACCGAAGTTATGGAGAGGTGTAACAGCGGCTGCCGTACGCCGCTATTCCCCCACTTATCGCTGCGCTCAGCGGTGACCTGTGGCTGGTGCTTCCCATTTCACTGCTGCGGTCCTGGGCTCTTTTTCTGTAGGAGTTATTGCTTTGAAGATTCTGTTCCACAGCTTCCACTCAGCCCTGGACACAGCACGAGTTCGGCTGGTTTTGTATTACACTGCTCTTGGGTGGAGCGCATTACTCCTTGGTTGGGCTGTGTGGGTTTGGTCATGTGACCTCGCTGACCAACTCTGGCTCTCCTGCATCTATTTAGGTGGCTCAGGCCCCTTCCCAGATGCCTCAGTGTCAAGGTCCTTGGTTTGCTGGTTCCTGATACTTTCATGTGATCCTGATCTATACTTTGTCCTTGGACTTTGCTTATTGTCTGATCCCTGCCTGCTTGCTTTATCTGTACTGTTGCCAACCCGGATTGTCTGACCTGTACCTGTGCCGCCTGCCCTGACCTATTGCAGGTTTGACCACGTCTCTGCCTTTTCATTCGGTCCTGCAGCGTTGTTCCTGGTAATGTCTCTGCCCGCCTGACTACGCTCATACTTCAGGTACCTACTCAGGTACCTCCTGGTCCACCTGGCCAGCTGCCACTGACTCGGGAATTGCTCTGGAGTAGCCCCTGGCAACTACCCTAATGGCTCAAGTCTATCCTCACAATCTGAGGCTCTATAGAAAACCAGGTAGTTGCTTAGACACGCCCCTCCAGAAAATAGCCAGTCAGTGGCACAGTGGGTTCAAACCCGCTGGTTTGTCACAAGAGGTCTGTGCCTCTTCATAACTTCAGCTGATCCACCGCCAGTTATGGGGCTTTATTAACACCGGCGTCTAAAACGCTGGTCTTAATAAATGTGCCCTTTAGGTGTATTTTAAAGTTCTTTACATAATATATATATATATATATATATATATATATATATATATATACAGTACAGACCAAAAGTTTGGACACACCTTCTCATTCAAAGAGTTTTCTTTATTTTCATGACTATGAAAATTGTAGATTCACACTGAAGGCATCAAAACTATGAATTAACACACGTGGAATTATATACATAAAAAAAGTGTTAAAACAACTGAAAATATGTCATATTCTAGGTTCTTCAAAGTAGCCACCTTTTGCTTTGATTACTGCTTTGCACACTCTTGGCATTCTCTTGATGAGCTTCAAGAGGTAGTCACCTGAAATGGTCTTCCAACAGTCTTGAAGGAGTTCCCAGAGATGCTTAGCACTTGTTGGCCCTTTTGCCTTCACTCTGCGGTCCAGCTCACCCCAAACCATCTCGATTGGGTTCAGGTCCGGTGACTGTGGAGGCCAGGTCATCTGGCGCAGCACCCCATTACTCTCCTTCATGGTCAAATAGCCCTTACACAGCCTGGAGGTGTGTTTGGGGTCATTGTCCTATTGAAAAATAAATGGTGGTCCAACTAAACGCAAACTGGATGGAATAGCATGCCGCAGCAAGATGCTGTGGTAGCCATGCTGGTTCAGTATGCCTTCAATTTTGAATAAATCCCCAACAGTGTCACCAGCAAAGCACCCCCACACCATCACACCTCCTCCTCCATGCTTCACGGTGGGAACCAGGCATGTAGAGTCCATCCGTTCACCTTTTCTGCGTCGCACAAAGACACTGTGGTTGGAACCAAAGATCTTAAATTTGGACTCATCAGACCAAAGCACAGATTTCCACTGGTCTAATGTCCATTCCTTGTGTTCTTTAGCCCAAACAAGTCTCTTCTGCTTGTTGCCTGTCCTTAGCAGTGGTTTCCTAGCAGATATTCTACCATGAAGGACCGGATTCACACAGTCTCCTCTTAACAGTTGTTCTAGAGATGTGTCTGCTGCTAGAACTCTGTGTGGCATTGACCTGGTCTCTAATCTGAGCTGCTGTTAACCTGCGATTTCTGAGGCTGGTGACTCGAATGAACTTATCCTCCGCAGCAGAGGTGACTTTTGGTCTTCCTTTCCTGGGACTGACCTTCATTTCTTAAAGTAATGATGGCCACTTGTTTTTCTTTACTTAGCTGCTTTTTTTCTTGCCATAATACAAATTCTAACAGTCTATTCAGTAGGCTATTGGCTGTGTATCCACCTGACTTCTCCACAACACAACTGATGGTCCCAACCCCATTTATTAAGGCAAGAAATCCCACTTGTTAAACCTGACAGGGCACACCTGTGAAGTGAAAACCATTTCAGGTGACTACCTCTTGAAGCTCAGCAAGAGAATGCCAAGAGTGTGCAAAGCAGTAATCAAAGCAAAAGGTGGCTACTTTGAAGAATCTAGAATATTACATATTTTCAGTTGTTTCACACTTTTTTGTTATGTATATAATTCCACATGTGTTAATTCATAGTTTTGATGCCTTCAGTGTGAATCTACAATTTTCATAGTCATGGAAATAAAGAAAACTCTTTGAATGAGAAGGTGTGTCCAAACTTTTAGTCTGTACTGTATATATATATATATATATATATATATATATATATATATAGTCTAAATATGTCTGTCTGTAAAGCGCTGTGGAATATTCCAGCGCTATATAAGTGAGTATAATAATAAAAATAAATACATTGAACAACAAAATCAGTTTTGGTGTGCATTTAGAAGCCCAAATTGTAACACTTATTGTTTCAGGTATATAGGACTTTTCTTTATTAAACTACTACAGTTTGTTATTCTGTGGGAAATTTTAAAAACATTTAAAGGAGAGATCCACATATGGTTATGGCTTTTCAAATAAAACAAAAAATATACACTGTGAACAAGGCCTAATATGCTACTCTTTTTATTTATTGCAGAATTTTGGTCTTAATGGTCCCCTAGACTCCGCAATAACAATTGCTGAGGATGAGCAATGGAAGAGGATTCGCACAGTTCTCTCACCTACATTCACCAGTGGGAAACTCAAAGAGGTAACTAGCTTCATCCACTACACAATGGATTTAACTACGTGGTTTTAGTGCTGAAGCTAATCTGAAAAAGTTGATTGGTTGTTAGTCCCTTTTCTTTAAAGGGGTTGTCCGAGTTTTTTTTTGGTCTTTCTATGTTCCTAACTAGGCAAATGTAATAGCTTTCCAATTAACTCACTTTATCTCCAGTGCTGGTTTCTCAGATTTCACTGAGAGTCACATGACCTGTGATGTCAGCTTCTCTCCCTGCTTTGATAAAGTTTGCTTACAAGCCTGAAAACGAGACGTCTCTGTGCTGGCCACGCCCCCCTTCACTGCCGTCTGCTCTATCCTAGGATTCTTATTCCCTTCAGCTGCACAGACTGGCTAGCTGCAGCAGGCAGTGAGGAGACAATTCTGGGCACTGGAGCTGACAGACTAGAGAGAGCATTGCACAAGAAGGTAGGGGAAAGATCCTGTGTGTATTTGCTGGGACTTGTTGTTCTACACATACAGCATGCTGCTCAGTCTCCCAGCAGGCAGACATGTCACTCAGGGCAGCTCTTGTATCCACTCCCTTAGCAGTGTCATTATACAGCTGGGACTTGTAGTCCTACACATACAACATGCTGCTGAGTCTCCCAGCAGGCAGACATGTCACTCAGAGAAGCTCTTGTATTCACTCCCTTAGCAGTGTCATTATACAGCTGGGACTTATTGTTCTACACATACAGCATGCTGCTGACTCTCCCAGCAGGCAGACATGTCACTCAGGGCAGCTCTTGTATTCACTCCCTTAGCAGTTTTATTATACATCTGAGACTTGTAGTCCTACACATACAACATGCTGCTGAGTCTCCCAGCAGGCAAACATGTCACTAAGGGCAGCACTTGTATTCATTCCCTTAGCAGTGTCATTATACAGCTGGGACTTGTAGTCCCACACATACAACATGCTGCTGAGTCTCCCAGCAGGCAGACGTGTCACTCAGGGCAGCTCTTGTATTCACTCCCTTAGCAGTGTCATTATACAGCTGGGACTTGTAGTTCTACACATACAACATGCTGCTCAGTCTCCCAGCAGGCATACATGTCACTCAGGGCAGCTCTTGTATCCAATCCCTTAGCAGTGTCATTATACAGCTGGGACTTGTAGTACTACACATACAACATGCTGCCGAGTCTCCCAGCAGGCAGACATGTCACTCAGGGCAGCTCTTGTATTCACTCCCTTAGCAGTGTCATTATACAGCTGGGACTTGTAGTTCTACACATACAACATGCTGCTCAGTCTCCCAGCAGGCATACATGTCACTCAGGGCAGCTCTTGTATCCAATCCCTTAGCAGTGTCATTATACAGCTGGGACTTGTAGTTCTACACATACAACATGCTGCTGAGTCTCCCAGCAAGCAGACATATCACTCAGGGCAGCACTTGTATTCACTCCCTTAGCAGTGCAGGGGGAGGGGCAGAGGTTGTTTTTATTGCATGTAAACAAAGGGCCAGAAAATAACCAGGGAAATGAGGAAATAGATATTTTTGCATAAAACTTGCTTAGCTTAGTTATATATTGCTGCCCATCAGATTTTCAGTGCTATATATATTTTTTTCATAACTCGGACAACCCCTTTAAGGTCTCATGCACAAGGCAGTATTACAGCTTTATACAACCTCCAAGTTACACAAAAATATTAACAGGGAACTCAAACACTTTTATCGAGAGTTATTGTACCCTTGTATAGTATGCCTCCAATTTGAATGGATTATGCCACAAGTTAAAAAATAAAATAAAGAAATACCTGGAGTAATGCAGAAAAACTTTGAACGTCAGTGTAATTTTCACCAGTTTTTTCCTTTTTACACACATTAGGCTACTTTCACACCTGCGTTCGGTGCGGATCCGTCTTGTATCTGCACAGATAATGCAAATGCTTGTATCCGTTCATAACGGATCCGTTTGCATTATTCTTTTTAAAAAAAAATCTAAGTCACAACATTGCACCATATTGTGTCAGTGAAAACGGGTCCGTCCCCGTTGACTTACATTGTATGTCAGGACGGATCCGTTTTGCTCCGCATCGTCAGGTGGACACCAAAACGCTGCAAGCTGCGTTTTAGTGTCCGCCTCAAAAGCGGAACGGAGATCAAACGCAGCCAAATTTATGCATTCTGGACGGATCCTTATCCATTCAGAATGCATTGGGGCTGAACTGATCCATTTTGGGCCGCTTGTGAGAGCCCTGAAACGGATCTCACAAGCGTACCCAGAAACGCCAGTGTGAAAGTAGCCTTATCTGGAGGACTTCTGTATTTCGTTTTTGTGGGCTGCAGTAGTTTGTCACATGAGACAATCAAGCACCTACATCTCCCAGGATGCATTGCAAAAAATACTTGTTATTCCCTTCCTACCCTGTATAAAAAAAATAGTCCCTCATGTATAGCCCCAGTGATCAGTGGCATATAATGGCCTGCCAGCGCCCAGGGAAAAACCCCTGTGCCCCCTAACCTATGGACACGTCCCATTTTACAGAGGTGATCAGGATCTACTAAACCTAGCAGTTCTGCTCTGCCCTGAGATATCCAGTGATCACCCGGTCCACTAGAGGAAGTGGCATAGCCGCTTCCACTATTCACTGCATAACGCTCATTGGCCACTATGCACCGAGCAAAGGAGAAGGAAGAAGTGGTAATAAATCACTTCCATCTTCTCCCCAGGGTACCCAGCTGTCTGACCTGCTCCTGCTAGATTGCAGGAGCTTTAACCCTGTGCCTAACATGTAGGGCACTCTGAGAAGTCAAGCAACAAAGAGATCCGGTTCCCATCAATAGTCAGATCAGTGCAGTCTCTTGCTCCTCTCAAAATGGCATCCCGTCACGAAAATGGAGGACTCTAAGCAATAAAGTCCCTCATGCCTCTGGTGGTGGGGGGCGAAACGGCACCCTGTGTGCCCGTTCTACAGCAAACAAAGGAGACAGCTTTTCCTTTCCTTTTTTTTCTATTAGCCACTTTTCCACAAATGTAACAGCATCTGTTCCTTCGGTACATTCTGGCACACCAATCATGCGCACATTATTTCGCCGCAGCCTGTTTCCCAGGTCGTCAGTTTTGGAGATAAGCATGGTGACATTGTGAATCACCCGCTGCATGTCCCTTTTAACTGGCGGCATTTGGTCTTCCAAATCACTTAAGCGGCCCTCCATTTCACTCATACGCTCCTCTATTTCACTCATACGCTCTTTGACTTGCCTCATGTCTTGCCTTAGTAGCCCTGTATCCTCTTTCAGGCCCCCCACATTGGTAGTAAGCTCAGTGATTGCATTATTGAATTGTAACACCGCTGAAAAGACATCTTTGATAGTAGGCTCAAGCGCTGAGGCGGCCATCCTGCCATTAAGATCACTGACCTCAGAGTCCTCTGAAATGTTGTCATCTTGCGATGGAGGCACTGGAGGATTCCTCTTAACAGCGGCAACGTATGCGTTCTGGGCCAGCGCAGGATGAACAGATTCAGTGGTGTGAGCAAACTTTTCCAGTTGCGCTGCCACATCCAGCAGCTTCACTGACTGTCTGGCGCCATCTTGCCTTGCTGGTGTGGCGCTTTCACCGTCCTTTCCCTCCTTCTCTTTGGCCTTTTGACGGCGCATGGCAGAGCGGTACGGTAGAAGGACCACTGGGGAAGCGCTTCATTGTATCGGTGAGCCGTTACAGCCCCAGATGGACGGGAAGAAGAATGGATTACAGGATGTTCAGCCGGGAGCTCAGCTCTGCACGTCCACTCACATCAGGCCACGCCCCCCATGTAGGGCACTCTGGATTAAAGCCCAGCACCAAGCACCACTGATGTATGCCGCTTGGTCATTATGAGGTTAATAAGGAGGATTATTACTGTTGTTGGGAGGCCTAAATGGAGTCTGCACAGCAGGTTCATGTGAATATTGCTAGTAATGCTCTGAGTGGTACCAGTAAAATTTCCATGGGCCTGCTGGACAGAAAACACATAAGCCACCACAGAAATAATGTCACCACCAGACATCAGAGAAGCTCTGACAGATGTCCTTTAGAACCTCCTCCTTGAGGTTCCTTTTGTTTTGCTTTCATTTTCTCATCTCATTAGCCTCTCTCAGCTGTCATGTAGTTGCACTGATTGCACCCCTTTAAATCCCTTCCCATACTGCATCACTTTGCGGTTTATACAACTTCCTGGAGTGTGTGCATGCTGATGCCACTACTGAGTCTTCTACAGATAAGTTTTGTTCATTCATTTGTGTTTTCCTGTTTGCTGGATCCCAGGTGACCCTGACTCCCTCCGTATCAAGTGTAGGGAGCCGGTGGTCGTGTCCCCTCACTATTATAGGGTGTTTAGGTGTTATACAGTCAAGGTACGAGGATATGCGATCATCTACCATTGAGATTTTTGCATAGGCTGAGCAGTTAGGGAGAGAGCCAGGTCTGTTGCAGGGCTCTCCCTTTTGTTCCTTAGTTTTGGATCCAGTCAGTCGGGTCTTCATTTTGTGTCTTCTAGTTTTCTGTACACCTTCCGTGACATTATAAACCGCCAAAACCGTCTCAAGCATGGATCCGGTTTCACTTTTGACTGAACACATGCAGGGTCTTTCATTGGAGGTAGCAGATCTCCGTAAGACTGTTTCTCAGTTTCAAGTGACCGGTTCAGCTTGCGTTCATGGAGTTTGTTCTGAGCCTAAGATCTCGCTCCCGGATACTTTCTCCGGGGGGAGTGAGAATTTTGTTCGTTTTAGAGAGGCTTGCAAACTCCATTTTCGCCTACTTCCCCATTCCTCTGGTAATGAGGAGCAGAGGGTGGGGATCATCATCTCGCTGCTCAGGGATAACGCTCAGTCCTGGGCCTTTTCGCTGCCGTTGGGGGCACGGCCCCTCTGTTCAGTGGATTAATTTTTTTTAGCCCTGGGTCAG
The DNA here is from genome assembly GCF_014858855.1 of Bufo gargarizans. Taxonomy (NCBI): domain Eukaryota; kingdom Metazoa; phylum Chordata; class Amphibia; order Anura; family Bufonidae; genus Bufo; species Bufo gargarizans. Next base: position 268,203,324 of record NC_058083.1, read on the forward strand.
ATATATGATGATCCGGATCGTATTGCTCTGGCTGAGTCTAGACTACGTCTTTTATGCCAGGGTAAACAGTCCGCAGAGATATACTGTTCAGAATTTCGGAGATGGGCAGCTGATACTGGTTGGAATGATGCTGCACTCCGAAGTCAATTTTGCCATGGTCTTTCAGAGGGATTGAAAGATGCATTTGTCTTTCATGAGAGACCTACCTCCTTGGACTCGGCCATGTCTCGGGCCGTTCGTATTGACAGGCGTCTTAGAGAGAGAGGAGAGATCACTCCTTCCTGTCATACTCAGTCCAAGGACAGTGCGGCGGTCTCATTCAGTGCACAGGAGTCTCAGTCGCTCTCAATCCCTTCTGAGCAGGAGCCCATGCAGCTGGGTTTGATTGCCTCTGACAATAGAAGATTCAGCCCTCATAGGAAGGTTTGTTTCTGTTGTGGAGGTATAAATCATTTGGCAAATGTTTGTCCGTCTAGGACATTCGGGCAGTTTTTTCAGAGTAATAAAGTAACAAAAAGAAAAAAATCCTCTAAAAACGTTCCATCTGTAACTATTGGCAAGGTTGATGCGGAAATTGAAGGTTTTCCGTTTGCTTGTAGTTCCTGTTTTGTCCTACCTGCCATGGTGACGCTAGAGAGCAAGAACATTTTTTGTGAGATTTTTGTAGATAGTGGAGCAGCTGTCAATCTCATTGATAATCAATTTGCTATAACTCATGGTTTCCAGGTATGCACTTTGGGAAAGGATATACCTGTTTTTGCTATTGATTCCGTTCCACTTTCTCAGAAATCGTTAAAGGGCATAGTTCACAATATCCGTTTGAGTGATACTCATGTTGAGGATGTGTCATGTTTCGTCCTAAGCGGGTTGCCTACTGCCTCTAGTGTTGGGGCTACCCTGGCTCACTAAACATAACCCCACTATTGATTGGCAAGCGAGGCAAATAAATGGTTGGATTGACTTTTGCAGAGAGAATTGCCTCACGACATCTGTTTCTGAGGTTTCTACTAAGACTGTACCATCTTTTCTATCTGCATTTTCGGATGTGTTCTCTGAGAGTGGTGTTCAGGACTTGCCCCCTCACAGGGAGTACGATTGCCCTATTAATCTCACCCCAGGCGCCAAGCTGCCTAAATCTCGTTTATACAATCTCTCCCAACCTGAAAGGGTCGCTATGCGTGCTTATATCTCTGAGAGTGAGAAAGGGACACATACGACCCTTGAAGTCACCTGTTGCCGCTGGTTTTTTCTTTGTTAAGAAAAAAGATGGTTCTTTAAGACCATGTCTGGATTTCAGGGAGCTGAACAGTATCACAATTCGTGACCCTTATCATCTTCCTCTGATCCCGGACCTGTTTAACCAGATTGTTGGGGTTAAAGTATTTTCCAAGTTGGATCTAAGAGGGGCATACAACCTGGTCAGGGTCAGAGAAGGAGACGAATGGAAGACAGCCTTCAATACCCCTGAGGGCCATTTTGAGAATTTGGTCATGCCTTTTGGTTTGATGAATGCTCAAGCCGTCTTTCAGCATTTTGTGAACAGCATTTTTTATCATTTAATGGGGAAATTTGTATTAGTGTATCTAGATGACATTTTGATTTTTTCTCCTGATTTCAAAACTCATAAGGAACACTTACGTCAGGTCTTGCTCATCCTGCGGGAGAATAAATTGTACGCTAAACTGGAAAAATGTGTGTTTGTGGTTCCAGAAATTAAATTTCATGGGGTTTCTTCTCTCCGCTTCTGGTTTTCGCATGGACCCCGAGAAGGTCCGCTCTGTGCTTGAGTGGGAGCTTCCTGAGAATCAGAAGGCGCTAATGCGTTTTTGGGGTTTTGCCAATTATTACAGGAAGTTTATTTTGAATTATTCCTCTGTTGTTAAACCACTCACTGATATGACTAGAAAGGGGGTAGATTTTTCCTCCTGGTCGGTAGAGGCGCGTAAGGCCTTTTCTGATATCAAGGAGAGTTTTGCTTCCGCTCCCATCTTGGTACAACCTGATATTTCTCTACCCTTCATAGTTGAGGTTGATGCTTCTGAGGTGGGTGTGGGTGCGGTCTTGTCTCAGGGTCCCTCTCCTGCCAAATGGCGACCGTGTGCCTTTTTCTCGAAGAAACTCTCCTCCGCAGAGAGAAATTACGATGTGGGAGATAGGGAGTTGTTGGCCATCATGTTGGCTTTTGAGGAATGGCGCCATTGGCTAGAGGGAGCCAGACACCCTATTACCGTGTTTAGTGACCATAAGAATCTGGCCTACTTGGAGTCAGCCAAGCGTCTGAACCCGAGACAGGCCAGATGGTCTTTGTTCTTTTCAGGGTTTAATTTTGTTGTCACGTTCCGCCCTGGGGTTAAGAATGTGAAGGCGGATGCCCTGTCACGTTGTTTTCCGGGAGGTGGGAATTTTGAAGACCCGGGTCCCATTTTGGCTGAAGGTGTGGTGGTCTCTGCTCTTTATCCTGAATTGGAGGCAGAGGTTCAGGTAGCCCAGTCAGAGGCTCCTGATCTTTGTCCTCCTGGGAGGTTGTTTGTGCCTCTCGCTTTAAGACACAAGATTTTTAAGGAACACCACGATACTTGTCCTTGCTGGGCACCCGGGGGCAAGAGCCACAGTGGATCTCATCGCTCGGAGATTCTGGTGGCCGGCGCTTCGTAAGTCGGTTGAGGGTTTTGTGGCAGCCTGCGAGACCTGCGCTCGTGCCAAAGTCACTCATTCACGGCCATCAGGTCCTCTCCTTCCGTTACCCATTCCTTCCCGTCCTTGGACACATCTGTCCATGGACTTCATTACGGACCTGCCTCGTTCCTCGGGGAAGACTGTGATTCTGGTGGTGGTGGACCGTTTTAGCAAAATGGTGCATTTCATTCCTTTTCCTGGCTTGCCCAATGCTAAGACGCTGGCGCAGGCATTTATTGATCACATTGTCAAATTGCATGGTATTCCTTCAGACATAGTCTCTGATAGGGGCACACAGTTTGTTCTCGCTTGGGGGTTCGGTTGTCATTCTCTTCTGCTTTCCACCTGCAAATGTAGTTACCATTTTTTGGTGCATATGGGTTTCATCCGCAGTTTGGGACATTCTCGGAGAGGGGTGTTCTGGTTTACCTGATGAGGACAGATTCTCCTCGTCTTTGTCATCTATTTGGCAAAAGATTCAGGATAATCTAAAGAGCATGAGTGAGAGATATAAGCGTGTGGCAGATAAGAGACGTGTGCCTGGTCCGGACCTGAATGTTGGTGATCTGGTATGGTTGTCTACTAAGAATATCAAATTGAATGTTCCCTCCTGGAAGTTGGGTCCTAAGTTTATTGTGCCTTAAAAAATCTTGTCTGTCATCAATCCTGTTGCCTACCATCTTGATCTTCCTCAGACTTGGAAGATCCATAATGTTTTTCATAAGTCCTTATTAAAACCTTATGTCCAACCCATTGTACCCTCGTCTTTGCCTCCTCCTCCGATTGTGGTTGATGGTAATCTTGAATTTCAGGTCTCTAGGATTGTGGATTCTCATGTTGTCCACGGTTCTATCCAGTACCTCGTTCATTGGGAGGGTTATGGTCCTGAGGAGAGGATGTGGGTCCCAGTGACGGACATTAAGGCCACTCGTCTCATCAGGGCTTTCCATAGGTCCCATCCTGAGAAGGTGGGCTCTGAGTGTCCGGGATCCACTCGTAGAAGGAGGGGTACTGTCACCACCAGACATCTGAGAAGCTCTGACAGACGTCCTTCAGAACCTCCTCCTTGAGGTTCCTTTTGTTTTGCTTTCGTTTTCTCATCTCGTTAGCCTCTCTCAGCTGTCATGTAGTTGCACTGATTGCATCCCTTTAAATCCCTTCCCATACTGCATCACTTTGCGGTTTATACAACTTCCTGGAGTGTGTGCATGCTACTACTGAGTCTTCTACAGATAAGTTTTGTTCATTCATTTGTGTTTTCCTGTTTGCTGGATCCCAGGCATGGGCGTAGCGATTACCATAGCAGCCATAGCAATGGCTATGGGGCCCTACGCCACTGGGGGCCCGGGCTGCCGGCTGAGGATTATATATATTTTTTAATTCATGTGGCGTAGCTACAGGGGTCGCTTGCCCCTCTAGGACAGACAGAGAAAGCACTATCTGCAGGACCTGCAGGCTGTGGGCGGTGCGATAGGGCACGGCCGGAGGCAGAGAGGTATACCTGCAATGAGGAGATGGAGCGGTCCCGCTCCCAGTCTGGGCGGCAGTCAAACTGGCCGAAAGTGGAGGATGTGGAGCGTACAGCAAAGCAGAGTGCTGCTGGGCCTGGCAGCGCTGCTGGAGTGTGGGCGCGCAGACGTTCAAGTGGCTGTGAGGTGAGGGCTGGCTGACTCTGGGACTGGTAAAACTTACTCTGGAGTCCTGGACCATTATATCTGGGGAGGAGGGGGGAGCAGCACCCTGGAGGTCTGGACCAGTACATTTAAGGAGAAGGGGGGAGCAGGACCCTGGAGGTCTGGACCAGTACATTTAAGGAGAAGGGGATAGCAGGACCCTGGAGGTCTGGTCTGGACCATTATATAGGGGGGACAGGACACTGGAGGTCTGGACCATTATATCTGGGGAGGAGGGGGAGCAGGACCCTGGAGGTCTGGACCATTATATTTAAGGAGAAGGGGGGATCAAGACCCTGGAGGTCTGGACCATTATATTTAAGGAGAAGAGGGGAGCAGGATCCTGGAGGTCTGGACCATTATATAGGGGGGAACAGGACACTGGAGGTCTGGACCATTCTATTTAGGGGGAGCAGGACCCTGGAGGACTGGACCATTATATTTGGCGAAGAGGGGAAAGCAGGACCCTGGAAGTCTGGACCATTATATAGGGAGGAGGGGGGAACAGGACCCTGGAGGTCTGGGCCAATTATATATTGGAAGTAGGGGGAAGCAGGATCCTGGAGGTCTGGGCCATTATATTTAAGGAGAAGGGGGGATCAGGACCCTGGAGGTCTGGACCATTATATTTAAGAAGGGGGGAGCAGGACCCTGGAGGTCTGGACCATTACATTTAAGGAGAAGGGGGAGCAGGATCCTGGAGGTCTGGACCATTATATAGGGGGGGACAGGACACTGGAGGTCTGGACCATTATATAGGGAGGAGCAAGACCTTGGAGGTCTGGACCATTATATATTGGGAGGAGGGGGAAGCAGGATCCTGGAGATCTGGACCATTAAATATGGGGAGTAGGGGGAAGCAGGATCCTGGAGGTCTGGAACATTATATATGGGGAGTAGGGGGAAGCATGAATCTGGTGGTCTGGACCATTATATAGGCAGGAGGGGGGAGCAGGACACTTGATCTCTGGACCATTATATCTGGGGACTGGCGGTGGGAGATTTAGGGTGGGGGTGGGAGGTCTAGGAGGGGTGTGGGGATGTTGGGGTGGGAGGTCCTGGAAGGGTGTTTGGGTGGGAGCTCTGGAAGGGGTGGGGGTCTGAGAGGTATGTGGGGGTGGGAGATCCGTGAGGGGGGCCCATAAAAAAATGTTGCTATGGGGCCCAGTCATTTCTAGCTACGCCCCTGATCCCAGGTGACCCTGACTCCCTCCGTATCAAGTGTAGGGAGCCGGTGGTTGTGTCCCCTCACTATTATAGGGTGTTTAGGTGTTATACAGTCGAGGTACGAGGATATGCGATCATCTACCATTGAGATTTTTGCATAGGCTAAGCAGTTAGGGAGAGAGCCAGGTCTGTTGCAGGGCTCTCCCTTTTGTTCCTTAGTTTTGGATCCAGTCAGTCTGATCTTCATTTTGTGTCTTCTAGTTTTCTGTACACCTTCCGTGACATATAATCCTCCATTTTGAAGATATTCCCAATCCCTTTTTAGCTCCCCCATTCCACTCACTAAAATTCCTCCTGAAAAAATAAAATAAAAAATTAAGACCTCAACGCAGGACCATTATCAGTGCCAGGCCCAACCCTCTCATAGGCTACAGGCCTGAGCCGGTCTATGTGCAGTGTGTGGCATGCAACTAGGTAAATGCCATGAACTCTGCTGCAAACAATGCATTGCGTGCATCCCACAATCTCCATTCACGGATTGCATTATCAGTGCAGCTAATGTTTAATCTTGTAGGGTGGCTCCCTGACAGACCAGCCCACTGGGCCTGAACACAGTGAATGACATTGTCTGTGCCAGGCTGTGGGACGTTCCCTTGTAGGTTGATGCCTGGAGCAACCGCCCCTCCAGCCCCCACATACACACACTATACCACTGCCAGAGATAAAATTGCGCTCTGCACTGTTTAGAGAGATATGGCTACATACTTCTATGAATCTAGAAGTAGGGATGAAGGAATGAATTGTGCCTAGACCGTTTCACCTGCTTCTCCATGAGTTCACTATACCAACACTGAGAGGAGAAAGAGAGCAGGGAAGCTACTGAGCAACCTATTCCATCAATGGGTACAGGAGAGATTGGACCAGAATTTCAGCCATTGGAGAAACAGCAGGGGGCGCTACCAGAGAGAAAGATGTGCATGAAAATCCTAACAATAGTTTTATTGCATGTATATTGCAATAATACTTCATTACAAGCACTCTATTCATTGCATACTAATACGTTTTGTGGGATAACCCCTTTATTATAGAGGCATATTAGGATTTTTTATTGGGCTATAAATAAGGTGAATAGGTTTTAAATCTATAACTGATCTCTTTTTAGATGTTTCAGATCATGAGCCACTATTCAAAAACACTGGTGCGGAATATCCAGGTTTACGTGGACAAGGATGAGCCATGTGCCATGAAAGAGTGAGTAGAAATTTAGTACTATAAAAACCGAATTTTTGGATTTTTTTATTTCCACTTGATGCACACATATTTATTATTTTGGAATTTTCCAATTTTGTATGGATGTCTTGATTAACCAGTTCAAGTCTGGGGGATCTGTGGAGGGGAGTAATGCTTCTTTATTCATTTTAACCAGTTCTGGCCCATTTATTTTATAAAAATTCTTCCCAGAAAACTTATTTTATTCCCTTATATAACCTATTTAATGAACTGAAAAATAATTAAATTAATGGCTTCCTATGTGTGGTGTTTCAGTGTGTTAGGCGCATACAGTATGGATGTTGTAACCAGTAGCTCGTTTAGTGTGAACATTGACTCGTTGAACAACCCTAGCGATCCTTTTGTTACCCAAACCAAGAAACTGCTAAAAGTTGGATTATTTAGTCCAGCTCTCATATTTGTTGGTAAGTTTTTTCAAATTTTTATGTACCGTTTTTGAACAAAGTGCAAGGCAATAAATATTGGGGCAGATTTAGTAATCCTGTCTTGAATTCAGACAGCTTATAGGGGGTGTCCCATGAAAAATATTGTACATTTTTTAAACCAGCACCTGGACCTGAATACTTGTGTAATTGCATGTAATTAAAAATGTATTCTAGCTACTGAGTTATTCAATGAGATCCATCTGTATAGCACCACCTGCTGTTTGCTCTTTTTCTAATCTCTCTGTCCACTTCCGTGAAGTGGATGCACATGCTCAGTTCCATCCTTCTACTGCCACCAGTTGCAGCAAAAGGATGCTTCTCTTGAGAAAGAACACGCCCCCTGATCTGCCAGCTTGAAGATTTAAACGGGTTATCCAATGAATAATGTGAAAAATTAAAATCTGACATCATATAGTACATGACAATCTCTTTCTAACAAAGCTAAAACCAGCCCAGTACCTGGATCCAGAGATCTCCCCATTCATTGCTCTGATAGATTTAAATTAAGCTGGCGCTCAAAAGGAGTGTCCTTTCTGCTGCAGCTAAGGCTAGTTTCACACTAGCGGCATGGGTGTCCGGCAGGCTGTTCCGGCGGGTGAACAGCCTGTTGGATCCGTCCTGCCGCTAGTTCACGTGTCCCCCGGGACTGCCGCTCCGTCCCCATTGACTATAATAGGGGAAGGGGCAGAGTTCCGGCGGCAGCATGGCAGCGCATGTCGTACTTTTAGTCTGGCTGCCTCTCGCCGTGCGCTGCCGTGCCCTGCCGTGCCCCGCCCTATTATAATCAATGGGGACGAAGCGGCAGTCCCGGGGCACATGTGAACCAGCGGCAGGACGGATCCAACAGGCTGTTACCCACAGCCTGCCAGACTCCCATGCCGCTAATGTGAAAGTACCCTAAGGGTACATGTCTCAGCTCTCCCTATCACAGCTCAAGAGGCAGATGAAGAATGAAACTGAGCATGTGCGGCCTTCTCAGTGAGCAGGTCAAAGAAATAATAAAACTGGGGTAAGAAAATACAGAATAAAATCATATAGTAGGTATATTTGGGTATATGGCAGTAAATTTGGAAGGTACAGGGCTTTAAACACATTGTGGGATAACCCTGCGGTTATGTGGCATATTGATGACCTATCCTTTGGTTCTCCATATTTATTTTCCATACTTAAAGGCGTTGTGCAGTGCTAGTATATTGATGACCTATCCTCAGGATAGGTCATCAATATCAGATTGGCTGGGCTCCGACTCCTGTCATCCCGCCGATCAGATGGTTGATGACACTTGCAAGTGTTGCATCCTCTTTACTGTTTAACTGCATGGCGTCTAGATTGTACCGGCGATGGAGAGTAACTACAACTGCTCATCCTGTTCACTTGAATGGGACGAGCAGTTGTAATTACACTGCACTCCCACTAGGATCTAGACGTCGTGCAGTTAAACAGTGAAGAGCGTGCATCACTCGCATTAGCAGCATGGCCGCTATAACCAGCTGATCGGCAGGGGTGCCAGCAATCAGACCCCTGCTGATCTGATATTGATGACCTATCTTGAGGATAAGTCATCAATGTACTAGCACTGCATAACCCCTTTAAGTATGGAACTAGATATGGAATGGAATTAACTGTGATATACAATAAACCTTAAGTTTTGGATTGTACTCTGCACCAAAATACTCCTTTCATGTAAAGTGCAGCAATTTCTGTTATAATTTGCTTTGTAAGTGGGTGTCTGCAGCTAGGTTTGTGAATCCACTTAAAATGAATATAAGATCAAAATCTCATATATACTTTTCATTGCAATCCCCTCTGCCTTCTATTATTTAGCTGCATTATGTATGCGATTTACATTATATATAGATAATACTTGCTCGCCCATTATTTGAAAGCATTTTCTTTAACTTTCAGTGATTTTCCCATTCCTCCGCCCTATTCTTGAGGTGCTAAATGTGAACTTCCTTCCAAAAGACTTTGTGAATTTCTATATCAATGCTGTTACTAGTTTTAAAGAGAAAAGACAGGCAGAAGACCACAAAGTAAGGACACCCTCATTTCTATGATATGCTGAAATATGATAAGTTACACAAATATTGCTTACTTCTTGCTGTCAGAACATATGCTTTTTCCGGGACAGTGTCATGGCTTCCATCAAAAATGTATATAATCAGTGCTCACTTTGTTATCCAGAGCAGAGAGAAGGATCATTCATAGAGAAATATGTTCCCTATTGCAAAGGTATACATGAGACCTGCCTTCTGGTGTTGTTTCATACCACTTTAACCCTGAACACCCAGGACTGGAGGTCCTGCTGCTTGTTTGCACCTTTTTAGGACCCTTGGTTTGATTTCTCGCACCCTTGTATAGAACATGCATGTAGAGGGGAGAACTGTTGGCAATCTTAGAAAAGTGGATCATTTGGGCCCTTTCTTTCAGGAACCCCATAGTAATGGCAGGGGTTGTCTCTACAATGCTTATGCTCTAGGTCTTGGTAGAGAGCCACTACAAAAACCCAAAGTCTCCTTGCAGAAAATGTTAAAAGAAAGGGGTTGTCCAAAAGGGGCTACCAATTTACAGATAGGTATTTTGGGCACTCCCTGTGTTTACATCTGTTATCTCTGGTAGTTGATTTTTCCCCAAGAAAACATGTTTCCAGAGCCACAGGGAATAACATATCTGAATGGAATACGACATAAGACATCTTCATTCTTCATTTGTAACAGGGCCGTGTGGATTTCATGCAGCTTATGTTGGATTCCAGAGTGGAAGATGCCAGTGGCTTGAACAAGGATCAAAAAGGTACATAGAATACTATTTGATTGAATATCTCTTTAAAGGCTAAGTGCATCTTTGGTGGCATTTTTTTTTTTCAATGATTGCATTGTACTTATTTTGAGCTAAAAATAATTTTTTTATTTAGTCTTTATTAACTATATCACATTGTTTTTTCTGTATGGAGCTGAGATACTCTACTAGCTGCCTGTGGATTTTTTGTATTTTATGTCATCTGTGGAGCAGATAGGATTCCTTATCTCTGCTGTCTCACATTATAAACACTCATTATAACTCAATCCTTATCTTGGAAATATATTGTATATCTTTATAAAAAAAAGTGTATGAAATTATACACAAATTTAACTTTTTAGGTCATTGTGAATGAAATTTAAAAAAAATTGTCATTTCATTATGTTGGACTCTGCCCGCAGCTCAAATTCTTCTTCGCATGGAAAATACAGCACATCAGAATCTATAAGCTAATTAACAAATTATTTATTTGCTAAACTCTTTGAGATAGAAATGTAAGATGTCTGACTTGAGACAACATGGCTGATAAATCTCATTCTCCTACACATTACAGTTGATTATATAGTGGCACTATCATCCTATGTCTGCACCATATCATCATCAATCTCTTGCAGGAACATCCCTTTATTCTTAAGGAATCATGTCACTTCGTTAAAATTTAAAGAAATCTAAAAGTTTGCCTGAAATGTGGATTAACAATTAGGACAAAATATATTTCCCCAACAAGTCAGATCTCATTAGCCAGAAGTGGGTCAGAATATGGACTTTTTGAACAACCTTTCTACAATGAGAGACTATGATTTTATTTGCCCCCATTCATTTTATCTCTTATCGGATGCACAGCTTTCCATTCAGCTCTGGTATGGTTTATCTGGCTGATTTTTGTTTTTAAAAAAAGGCCCAAAACAATGAAAAGGTAATATGATAAAATCATACTCAACTTAGGCCTCTTTCACACTTGCGTTGTCCGGATCCGGCGTGTACTCCACTTGCCGGAATTACACGCCGGATCCGGAAAAACGCAAGTGCGCTGAAAGCATTTGAAGACGGATCCGTCTTCAAAATGTGTTCAGTGTTACTATGGCAGCCAGGACGCTATTAAAGTCCTGGTTGCCATAGTAGGAGCGGGGAGCGGGGGAGTGGTATACTTACCATCCGTGCGGCTCCCGGGGCGCTCCAGAGTGACGTCAGAGCGCCCCATGCGCATGGATGACGTGCCATGCGATCACGTCATCCATGCGCCTGGGGCGCCCTGACGTCACTCTGGAGCGCCCCGGGAGCCGCACGGATGGTAAGTATGCTGCTCCCCACTACACTTTACCATGGCTGCTGGGACTTTAGCGTCCCGGCAGCCATGGTAACCACTCTAAAAAAGCTAAACGTCGTATCCGGCAATGCGCCGAAACGACGTTTAGCTTAAGGCCGGATCCGGATCAATGCCTTTCAATGGGCATTCATTCCGGATCCGGCCTTGCGGCAAGTCTTCAGTTTTTTTGGCCGGAGCAAAAAGCGCAGCATGCTGCAGTATTTTCTCCGGCCAAAAAACGTTCCGTTCCGGAACTGAAGACATCCTGATGCATCCTGAACGGATTTCACTCTATTTAGAATGCATTAGGATAAAACTGATCAGGATTCTTCCGGCATAGAGCCCCGACGACGGAACTCTATGCCGGAAGACCATAACGCAGGTGTGAAAGAGCCCTTACTGGTCCTTTGCCAATCCTGTTCTGACTCTTCCCAGTTCCTTGCCAGTCTCTAATATATACAGACATAACAAAAGTTTTGATCAGTGGGGGGCTGACTGCTGAGACACCAAGAATGAGACGAGAGAATCACTGACATATCGTATTTCTCTCCTTGCTGCAGAGGACAGAATCGAGATGGGCCCATAGAATTCTATTTAATTTGTCTCCTGCAGAGAGTGTGATATATACGAGCGCTTCTCTCTTCTCATTCTAATGATCTTGGCGGTCTCAGCATTCAGAACTGCACTGATCAAAACTTTTGTTATGTCTCTATGACATATCAAAAGTTTTTTGAAAACTCAGTGACACTTTATTAGCCCTTTCCCGACCACTTTTTTAGACCTGACAGGAGCAGGAAAAGTTGCATATTGGGACCGCAAAGGATCTTTGCGCTGCAATCTGTGCCAGAAATACGCCTAATTTAGGTGTATTTCTGTTTAACAAATAACCCCCCTTGTTTTTTTAACTATTATATTAAACACTCTGGTACTTGATGAATACTATATTCTTCTATTTATAATCCACTATGTCCACTATGTGTATTTTACATTTAAGCCAGTAGAGGACATTGTGGAAAAAGTTAATTATGTCTTAAAAAATCCTCTGTGCTTTTCTTTCCAGCTCTAACAGATACAGAGATTATGGCTCAGTCCGTTATTTTTATAGTGGCTGGATTTGAGACCACAAGTTTGACATTAACATATCTGTTTTATAATCTGGCCACCCACCCTGATGTTCAGAGGAAACTTCAGGAGGAGGTTGACACATATCTACCTGATAAGGTGAGAATGATAGTGTACATGTGATCATTTTTACGACTACAAACAGCTGATGAAAACTTAATGTAATACAAATCAAGGTAACTATAAATGTATATTCTCATACTTCATCAAGTTGTTCAGTTGAGTTTAAGGGTTTGTTTTGACCCGCATTTAAAGTAATATTCAAGTTTAGAAACATAGCGTTAACATGAACGTACACTACATATATAAAAAAAATCGAATTAAAGTGATATTCAAGTTAATAAACATATTGTTAGGCTCCATTCACACATCCGCATTTTGCGGAACCGAATTGCAGACCCATTAATTTCTATGGGGCCGCACATCGATCCAGAAATGCGGACCCGCACTTCCGGGTCCACATTTCTGTTCCCGAAAAAAATAGAACATGCCCTAATAGGCATATTCTATTAGTGCCGGCAATGTGCGGTCCGCAAAATGCGGACCGCACATTGCCGGTGTCCGCAAAACACACACGGATGTGTAAATAGACCCTTAACATGAAAGTACACTACATATATTTACATTTTTCAACGTTTATTGTATTATGACCCAACCTACTGTACATCAGGGACAGGGGCAGTGATTTGTTTATATGTGGATGTGATGCTATGTGACATATGAGGGCATTATGGCTTGTGTTATTTATTGATTTTCATTTCTTTATCAAGATGCTTATCAAAGTGTAGCATACAATATAAAAACTACAAGCATACATAGTTCTACAATTTTGATAAATCATATATCATTAACTGTATCTATCTTCAGGCCAGCCCTACATATGACATATTGATGCAGATGGAATACCTGGATATGGTTATCCAGGAGACTCTCCGTATGTACCCTCCAGCTGGAAGATTAGAGAGGGTTTCAAAGCAAACTGTTGAGATTAATGGTCTCACCATACCAAAGGGGACAGTCTGCATGATTCCAGCATACGTGCTGCACCATGACCCTGAATTCTGGCCTAAACCTGAAGAATTCCACCCTGAGAGGTAACTTAAGCCACTTTTGAACTATCAATTTATGTCACGTGTATAAAGTTTTGTACTGTACATTGAACATTAATACGTCCATTGGACTAGTGGTTCCTGTTTTTTTATTATCCATGGTCAAAGGAATATAGAACATCTAAGTGGTCACTGGGCTGTAAATGTTAATATTACTACTGTACTAGTAACACAACAAGCTAAAGGCTCATGCACACGACCGTGTCAATTTTGCGGTCTGCAAACTGCGGATGCACATAATGCAGATGCAGCCTGTGTCATTTTGTGGAATGGACATGTAGTGCCCTGGAGAAGGGGTACTGTGAAGTCTGAACATTTGTGGACATTTGTCTCTGTTTCCCCTATACAAAGTTATAAACTTCTTACTTTATTTCACTTGAAAAAGTTAACATGCACGGTTTAATACTCTGTAACTGCACATTTTATGTATGTTGTGATATATATCCTGTTCATTTGCACTGTATTTGCGAGGGTGTGTGGAAAGGGTTAATGAATACTAAGAGACTTTTGGGACTTTGAATAAGAAGCTGGTAATTTTCCACTGCTGCCATAGGGTTTAAAGAAGAGCAGGTTTCTCTCTAATGTAAGTCTATGAGAGACGGGGGTCGAAACAATGTATCTGTTTGTGCTGAGCTTCTCCATTCCACTCCTCCCACTAAAAGGTTCCAGTCTAGGCAGAAATGGTATATAAGGGTACTTTCACACTAGCGTTAAAGTTTTCCAGTATTGAGTTCGGTCATAGGGGCTCAATACTGGAAAAAACACTTCAGTTTTGTCCCTATTCATTGTCAATAGGGACAAAACTGAACTGAACATAACGGAATGCTCCAAAATGAATTCCGTTCCATTTAGTTGCGTTCCTAGACCGGAGAGCAAACCGCAACATGTTGTGTTTTGCTTTCCTTCCTGGGATGCGGAGCAAGACAGATCCGGCATTACCCCCAATGCAAGTCAATGTAGACAGATCCGTTTTCTCTGCCACAAGCTGCCACAATAGAAAACGGATAAGTCCCCCATTGACTTTCAATGGAGTTAATGACGGATCTGTCTTGGCAATGTTAAAGATAATACAACCGGATCCGTTCATAATGGATGCAGATGGTTGTATTATCAGTAACAGAAGTGTTTTTGCTGGACCCTGCCAGATCCAGCAAAAACGCTAGTGTGAAAGTAGCCTTAGGAGAGCAGTCAGAGACCCTAGTGTTCTGCAGTTAGGGACCAGTGCTTGGAGGGGAGACTCATGCCAGTCTGCATGAGGGACCAGAAGATGGGGACGCTGAGCCACAGACCATGGGTCACCAGCCCTGTGACCAAGGAGCCACCCTGACTACTGAGGTACAGACCTTGGACCTCCAGCCTTTGGCCATGGTACAAGCCTTCTGAGAGAGAGCTAGCTCATGCCTTTTTTCAGCATCAAACCATTCTGCTTTCAGGGAGGAGACTGGAGAAGCCAGCCCTATGCCTCGTCTCTATTGTTTTGCACCTGAATTCCTCCAGTAAAGAAGCACACTGGTTTACTGCAGACCCTGACTCTCTGGACTTATTTCCCATTGGGGTGCACATGCCTTACCATTACTTCCGGAGAGCAGCAACACATGGTGAGGTGACACCTCGACGGTGTCCAGGGGACCCAGCCTAGCTTTGGGGCCACCCCTAACTTGGCCACTGCAGACATATGGATACGGAAAGCACATGGATGATCAGTGTGCCTCCGCATCCGCATATACTTTCCGCAAACAGATAGAACATGTCCTATACTTGGCCGCAAAATGCGGATCAAGGACCCATTGAAGTCAATGGGTCCACAAAAAATGCACATGCAACATGGATGCCCAAGTTGTGGACCACAAAATACTTATGGTCATGTTCATGAGGCCTACTAAAAACTCTAATACCTGCCAATTGCAAGAAAAGTTTCCACAACCTTTTTAGTGCTCATGCACAAGTCTTACAACTCTATTTAGTACTGTTCTGTAGTGAGACTTCCATTCAAGTACACTGGGCCTCCTTCTGCCAGATTTCATACATTGTGACATGACATGCCCCATCGGACGCTGTATGTACAGAGCCTTTCTCCCCTAGAAGCATTCTCATTCAGAAAGAATAGCTTAATATATACGGTACCTGACAAGGCCCATAAAAAAGCTCATAAAGTCTATGGGGGAGTTTTATCAAACTGGTGTTAGTTGCCCATAGAAACCAATCAGATTCCACCTTTCATTTTCCAAAGGAGTGATCAAAAATTAGAGGTGGAATCTGATTGGTTGCTGTGGGCAACTAAGCCAGTTCTACTTTACACCAGTTTGATAGATGACCCCATATATGCTTTCTGCTAACAAAAAAATTTTGTCAAACTATAGGAAATATTTGGTTACAGTCATTCCTGTTTAAGATGAGGCAGTAGTTTTTTTTCACATGGGTGAAATGGATGCGGAGAGCGTCACAGCCAGCAGTATCAAGTAAAGGTATTTATCTCCATTAGTACAGAACAATGAAAGGTCCTCTTTAAATAAAGTACGGTAAGTTTCACACTGCTGGCAAGAGATCCAGCAGGCTGTTCCGGCCAGGTAGTGGCCGAATCCCAGCCAGACCTCATTATAGTCAATGGGGCTGGCGGGCAGTACCCTCCAGTAGTGCCAGATCCAGAGAGCTCTGGCAAGCTGTTCTCTGCCGGACAAGCCTGCCGCATCTCTTGGCAGTGTGAAACTAGTCTAAGACTGTCTTTACTCATGTTTCTAGTAAATCTTTCTAAACTGCAGTAATAGGAGAAGGAGCCTATATTGTATTGTATATTTTCTTAAAAAGATTTATATTACTGGATGAAGCTGAGGCATTACTTATTCTTTTTAATTTGCTTTTCTCCAGATTCAGTAAAGAAAATAGAGCAAACCACACACCATACACCTTTCTGCCCTTTGGAGATGGACCGAGGAACTGCATAGGGATGAGATTTGCTATGTTGAGTATGAAAGTAGCCATTACTGCCATCCTCCAGAACTTCACTTGTCGACCATGTAAAGACACATTGGTGAGCAAGCAACTCCATACACAATCAACTATTCGAGTTGTTACTTATTTATCAATAGTCTAAGCAAGTATCTCTGAGGCAGACATTCCAGAGGGCATCTGAGGCGGGGCCATACTGTTAAAGGGAATCTGTCACCAGGGACTTCCCTATCCACCAGTTTGCATAGACACTTACCGTATTTTTCTGCTTTATAAGACGCACCTGATGATAAGACGCACCTAGATTTTTGAGGAGGAAAATAAGAAAAAAATATTTGGAACCAAAAGGTGTGCTTTTGGTAGGTTTTGAACTAATGGTGGTCTGTGGATGACACACTGTTATGGGGATCTGTGGATGACGCACTGTTATGGGGGGATCTGTGGATGACACTGATGGGGGGATCTGTGGATGACACTGAGGGGGGATCTGTGGATGACACTTATGGGGCTCTGTGGATGACTCTTATGTCATCCACAGATCCCCATAAGTGTCATCTACAGATCCCCCATCAGATGGATCAGTGTGGAGGGAGGAGGCGGGGACACTTATGGCAGGGCCTGGTGCAGTGACTCTACTCTAATAGACCAGGCCCCGCAACTGTTAAACATTCAATCTGATCTCTATATCTAATTGTAGACGCGCTGTACGGTACTTACTGTAGTACCGGAGGTATAACATTAAGACGGCGCAGCGCCTGCCGCAGCTCCCTCCTCATGCGCCGCCTGCCGCAGCTCCCTCCTCATGCGCCGCCTGCCCCAGCTCCCTCCTCATGCGCCGCCTGCCCCAGCTCCCTCCTCATGCGCCGCCTGCCTGCTTATCTCACTTTATGAATGAACAGGCAGGCGGCGCATGACAGAGTGAGATGGGGCAGGCGCCACATGACAGAGGGAGCTGGGGCAGGCGGCGCATGAGGAGGGAGCTGCGGCAGGCGATGCGCCGTCTTAATGTTATACCTCCGGTACTACAGTAAGTACCGTACAGCGCGTCTACAATTAGATATAGAGATCAAATTTAATGTTTAACAGTTGCGGGGCCTGGTGTATTAGAGTAGAGTCACTGCACCGGGCCCCGCCATAAGTGTCCCCACCTCCTCCCTTCACACTGATACTTCGCTGGCCGCGCTGTGCAGCATAGCGGCCAGCGAAGTATTCGCTTTATAAGGCTACTTTCACACTTGCGTTCAGAGCGGATCCGTCTGAGACGGATCCGCTCATATAATGCAGACGGTGGCTCCGTTCAGAACGGATCCGTCTGCATTATATTGTTAAAAAATTTCTGAGTGTGAAAGTAGCCTCAGACGGATCCGTCCAGACTTTACATTGAAAGTCAATGGGGGACGGATCCGTTTGAAGATTGAGCCATAGTGTGTCATATTCAAACGGATCCGTCCCCATTGACTTACATTGTAAGTCTGGATGGATCTGCACGCCTCCGCACGGCCAGGCGGACACCCGAACGCTGCAAGCAGCGTTCAAGTGTCCGCCTGCTGAGCGGAGCGGAGGCTGAACGCTGCCAGACTGATGCATTCTGAGCGGATCCGTGTCCACTCAGAATGCATTAGTGCTGGACGGAAGCGTTCGGGTCCGCTTGTGAGCCCCTTCAAACGGAGCTCACAAGCGGACACCCGAACGCTAGTGTGAAAGTAGCCTAAGACGCACAGCCATTTTCCCCCCACTTTTGGGGGGAAAAAGTGCGTCTTATAAAGAAAAAATACGGTAGCTGTGGTTCACCTGATCGAAATGCTGTTTTTCTTTTGTTGATATGAGGCTACTTTTTCTTAATATGCAAATTTGGTATTTGATGCAATGAGGGCGTCACCACTGCTCTTGTTGCACACAAACTCCACTAATTTCTGTGGCCAGCCCCTCCCTCGATGCTTTGCTAATGCCTGGCCATTTCAATAAAATCGACAGGGAGGGGTCGGCCACAGAAATGAGTGGAGCTTGGGTGCAATAAAAGCAATGGTGACGCCCTCATTGCACCAAATGGCTAATTTGCATATTAGAAAAAGTACCATAACTTGGGATTGGAGCCTAAGATCAATAAAAGAAAACAGTGTTGTAATCAGGTGAACCACAGCTGTGTGTCTATGCAAACAGTTGGATAGGGAGGTCGCTGGTGACAGATTCTCCTTAAGGGAATCTCAGTGGCTTACTCTATCCAGGAACGTGTAGGGCAGGCATCCTCAAACTGCGGCCCTCCAGCTGTTGCAAAACTACAACTCCTAGCATGCCCGAACAGCCTACAGGTATCGGCCTACAGCAGGGCATTGTGGGACTTGTAGTTTTACAACAGCTGGAGGGAATCAGTTTGAGGATGCCTGGCCTAGGGGCTAGAAATAAATGTGCATGCTACATTTCACTTTAAGTCTGGATTGGCGAAAGGAGGTATTTTAGCAAATTTAGCAAAATAAATAAATAAAACTGAATAGGCTATGCGCTACTACCACCTGAAATTGGACAACAACTTATCTTAGGTAAACAAGAGCTCCCACAGTAAACCCCCTGGTAAACTGCAACTCATGCATTCATTTTCTCAATCTCACAATTTGTGAAAAATAATTGCCTGTTGACAAAAACATATCACAAAGCCACATATTCAAACAGTGTTTTTTCAAGGTCTAGCTGTTATCTGCCACGTTGGGCTTAAAATGTCCCCAAGAGTCAATTTACACGTATTCGTAGGGATTGTACTAGTAAAGAAAAATTTGAAAAAGAAGCTGGTATTCTCCAGGATAGACTTGAGTCCAAGGGCTATGTCAGAGAAATGTTGTTGGCAGATAGGGAAAAGGTGAGTCATATGGATAGAAAAATTACTACTGACTGAAAAGAGAGAGAACATATCTCCAACATAAAAAGAAAGTATGCCAGTGACCCTTTGTCTAGACATTATGCTGAAAAGCATCAGGGTAAGGGCTCAAGCACACAAGCGTATGGCTTTTTCAGTGTTTTGCGGTCTGTTTTTTACGGATCCGTTGTTCCGTTTTTTCTTTCCGTTGTGTTTCCCTTTTTCTTCCCGTTTTTCCATATGCCATATACATTATACAGTAATTACATAGAAAAAATTGGGCTGGGCATAACATTTTCAATAGATGGTTTCGCAAAAACGGAACGGATACGGAAGACATATGGATGCATTTCCGTATGTGTTACTTTTTTTGGGCGGACCCATTGACTTGAATGGAGCCAAGCACCGTGATTTGCGGACAAGAATAGGACATGTTCTATCTTTTCACAGTACGGAAATAATGAAACGGAATGCACACGGAGACACTTCAGGTTTTTTTGCTGAACCATTGAAATGAATGGTTCAGTATATGTACCGCATACTGAACAAAAAAAACGGCCAGTATACTGAACGCAAAATGCTTTCGTGTGCATGAGCCTTTAATGTAGGGACACTAAAGTGTGCAGTATTGAACAGGTTAAATCAAACTGGAGAGGGGGTGATCATATTAAGACAAGGTCTATGGAAAAAGCAAAGTGGATTTTTCATTTAAATACTATGGCTCCATTGGGTTTGAATAATGAAGTGGAGCTATTTGTATTCTGATTATGTGGGGTCTGCACAGGGGCGAACTGGCCATAGACTCTACAGGGAAATTTCCAGGTGGGCCGATGACTAAGGGGCCACCCAAGCCTTCCTCACTGCCGCCAGGCATTAATTAAAGCTGAGAGCATCAGGGACTTATGCACATGGTTGGTAGCCGCAGGTGTCCTTCGGAATTCTGAGAGTGCCAGCTTTCAAACGTGTCTCCGGCCGGGGCATGCTCCGTACTTGATCAATGTACTCACATCACACAAGTGGAAACGTGAACTTCTACTAGTGGACTGGGGATTGCAAACTGCACAAATCTTTTTCTATCAGGGTCATCGCAAGTCGCAACCGTCAGCCACTCTCAGGTATTTTATCCACACTCATGTGGGTTAGTATTATATACAGATACCCGCTAGAGTTGTAGTCTACCAGTTTTTTTTTTTTTACTGTGGGAGCTCATAAGATAAGCTGCTGTTCAATTTGTAACTAAGGCTGCTTTCACACTAGCGTTCGCTGGTCCGCTCGTGAGCTCCGTTTGAAGGAGCTCACGAGCGGACCCGAACGCAGCCGTCCAGCCCTGATGCAGTCTGAATGGAGCGGATCCGCTCAGACTGCATCAGTCTGGCGGCGTTCAGCCTCCGCTCCGCTCGCCTCCGCACGGACAGGCGGACAGCTGAACGCTGCTTGCAGCGTTCGGGTGTCCGCCTGGCCGTGCGGATCCGTGCGGATCCGTCCAGACTTTCAATGTAAGTCAATGGGGACGGATCCGTTTGAAGATGCCACAATGTGGCTCAATCTTCAAGCGGATCCGTCCCCCATTGACTTTACATTGAAAGTCTGGACGGATCCGTACTAGGCTATTTTCACACTTAGCTGTTCTATGCTAAAAATAATGCAGACGGATCCGTTCTGAACGGAGCCTCCGTCTGCATTATTATGAGCGGATCCGTTCAGAACGGATCCGCCCGAACGCTAGTGTGAAAGTAGCCTAAGCGGTTTTTTTTTGTTGGTTTTTTTTCGGCACTACCGTAGCACCAGTTGGAATTACATCTGTTTCTATTAGATATTTTTAAATGTTGAAGGGTATGATATAGATAAAATGAATTATCTGATGATGTGCATGTTGCAAAATGTGTGCATTGAGTATTGCTGAAGTATTCATACTACTACTAATAATGAACCAACAATCTATAACAGTACTGACTGTAGGCATCTCACCTGGACTAGGTGCATATTAAAATAACATGAAGATTACAGAAACATAAAGGAAAAGCCAGACCAAATGTAGAGAATTGTGTCCAGTTGTGTCCCTTGCTAGGTGTATACATCATACAGTACATGCACCTGGCTGTCCCAAATTACACAGAACTTAACTTCTTGTTTTGATACCTATAAATCCAATTTTTTTTAGGTTTGATGCCACCATAATCCTTATAGCATTACGCAGAACTTTGAGAATTTACTTTGAGTAGCCTCTTAAAACTGGACAAGACCAGAGCAGGTGAAAGAAAGATCTAGAACAGGAGTCAAGAAATAGTTCATTTTCTGCTGACACATTCCCTTTTAGGTTTAGGATAATCTTTACAACCACATCCCAGTTCCCACCACCCACAATACAGTAAATGTGTGGGACAAGTGTGTATGCTTTGGAGTAGAGGTAGCTCCATAAAACTAGTCTTTCAGTACTGGCATCATGGCAAGTATGAAAATTAGTTTGCAAAATAAGTTAATTTATTCTCTAGCTATAAGGCTCCATTCAGTCGACTGTATGGCCGCCGTGCCTGAGTTGCAGACCGCAAATAGCGGATCCGCAATACATGGGCACCGGCCGTGTGAACTCCTGGTTGTGGAGCGGGCCCATTGATTTGAATTGGTCTGCTATCTGCAGTGCGGAGTCATGGACCAGGAAACCCATGGAATGGCTTCCGAGTGTTTCTGTGGGCTTCCGATCCATGTCTCCACACCGCAAAAGATGGGATATGTCCTATCTTTTGCCATATGTTGCTGATCAGGGAACCCATTTAAGTCAATAGTTCCACACCGGACCATGGAGTTCACATGGCCAGTGCCCATGTATTGCGTTCCTGCTGTTTACGTTCCACAACACACGCACAACGGCGATATGGTTGTCTGAATGAGGCCTAAAGCCGATTTTGATATTAAATAGGTTGTCTCATAAACACAGCCCCTGTCCATATGCCCTATTTAGTCATTTGGACATCATAGATCGGAGTGCCTGCTTGGGACCCTCTCTATGGCCCAAAAGGAAGCAGCTCCCATTCTGGTGGACTTCAGCTATCTTTATATATTTTTGGTATGTCTATTCTTCTGAATGGGTGTTGTGTAATAATACATTTCTCTGGCTGTCTGTGGGTTCACCTTGCAAAATCATCAGGTTGTTAGAGGGTGCCAGAAGTTACCACATTTTGTCTGAGACAACCAGTTTGTAAGTTGCTCGAGAATGTAATCCATGGGTGGTTTTCTTTGAATGGTATGACTCTATGTAGACGTTGAAGGGGTAGTCACTGCTGTATATAGTAGCGTCAGGGCAAAGACCCCTACTCTGATTTATGCTGAGCTCCAAATTATTATGACAAATAGGTATCGAGTACTCGAAAGAATTGAATAATACAATCGTCAAGGCTGTATTCAAACAAGTCTCTGTTTATTTTTTTCATGGAAGCAAATACTTATCATTAGGGCCAGTTCCGGTTATACACTCACACACTTATCACAAAACATCTAGACATATATATATATATATATATATATATATATATATATATAAAAATGCTTATGAAACAAAAGATGTAAATGTCAGTTAACTGCAGACACATACATTTCAGAATACAGGAAATATATATACGTCGCACCAAGCAGTTGCCATTTCTCGAGAATAGCAAAGGTGGGGGCTAAGTTACTCCTTCCAGCATCTAAAGAAATTCACATGCTATTAATGTCAAAAAAGGTCATACAATGTAAAATGGCCACTGTAGACACAAAGATGGAGTCTGATCTTTCACAGTAGTAATGAGTAATGTACTATTACAATGGCCTTTCAGCTCGAACTTTTTTTTATTTTTTATGTGCCTCCTATAAAAGACTGCTAGTTCTCATGTATGGTGAACATGAAGTACCAGAGCATAACTGGACATGATGAAAGTGCCTATAAATGCTGTAGATATCACAATGCAAAAATGTTATTTAAACACTGGTGTGAGTTTGGATTTAAATTTCAAGTAGATTTCTTGTTGGTACTACATACGGTATATCTAGTATCAAAATCGGGCAATAAATTTCTGGATTTGATTACATAAGTGTCTATGAGGCCGTCAGAAATCTGTATTTATATGTCAGCAAAGAGTCAGAATACTAAATAAAATCGAGTACCTTATTGTACTGACATCTCTGTATATATTATTCTGTATAACAGATCCCAATGGAGTTCAGCACTCAAGGTTTCATGCAGCCGAAGAAACCAATTATTCTACAATTTGTGTCCCGGACAACAGCTGACGAGTGAGCACCAGGATACAGACGAGTGCAGAATATGTAGTCTAGGCTACTCATGTATATTTTGTGATTTTACAAACTTTAAAATGTAATGTGAGTCAAATTTTAATGTTTAAAATCGATTAAAGGGGTTGTGCCAAGAAAAATATTATACATTTTTCAAACCAGCACCTGGATCTGAATACTTTTGTAATTGCATGTAATAAAACATTTATTATAGTGTCACGGCTGAGGATGGAGAAAACCCTCAGCCGTGCGATGCCAGAAGATGTTATTGGCTGCTCGGCCAGGACAACAGAATTAGGGAGCAGGTCACCTCCTAACGCATCCCTAATCTGACCCTGACTCCTAGCTGCATGAGCCGACCTTGATGGTAGGAGGGCTCTTGCTCAGGAACCTCGGATCCCTACTCACCCTCTGCCGATCCCTGAACTAGGAGCTGGGTAGACCACCTGTTCCTCCTGGATGCGGAGAAACAGGAGTCTAAACTGGCCGAGTTGCAAGGGGATATAAACAGAAACAGACTATGGATATGGCAGGAGAGTGAAAGACTTCCACCTCTACCTGCCACAGACACACTGACTGGATCCCTGGACACAAGTGCTGGAGTCCACACACAGACATAAAAGGACACAGCACACATAAACACACAGGAAGCCAGAACCATAGCTGCAATAATAACAGACACTACATAAATATAAACTTAACATCACATAACTACATTTATGACCACAAGGGTGGCCCTCACTGGCAGATGGTATTAGAGACCAGAAGGGTGCCTCCAGCTTACTAAAAGGCTGGAGTACCCCTCAGCTTCTGAGTCACAACAGAAGCTATATAGGCCCAAGTAGCCACACCCACACAGACACAACCAGTGTTCACACACACAGAAGGGATTTAACCCTTCTTACACCAGGCAAGGGAAAACAGCCACATAAAGGGGAAGTGAACAAACAACAATCACACAGCAGCTGTTACCGCCGGCAACGACATGCGTGGCAACCATGTCCTGGGAGCCAGCCAAAAGGCCGAGACACTGCCACCACATGTACATAAACAACACGTTGCCGCAGACAACCACAAGTGAAGGAAAAATGTCACAGTGCACACACCCAAACCTCGTGCACACCAAACATATAAAAGGCACACCTACAAAGACAGGTTGCCAGGTGCAACGCATACATAATGTTGCCAGCGGCAATCACAGGTGAGGTAACATACTACAGCCCTCACCTGTGATTGACAACAAGACCAAACCGCAGACAACTGCATGCGATTCCAAGAGTCACGACCATAACCATGGTCGTGACATATAGGCACTGAGTTATTCAATAAAATGTGTCTGTATAGCGCCACCTGATGTTTGTTCTTTTCTTTATTTCTCTACTTCACTGAGGTGGTTGCACGCGTTTAGTTTAAATCTTCAACTGCCACCAGCGGTATGGCAGTTACCGGGAAAGAGCTACAGCAGAAAGAACACTCCCCTTGAGCTGCCAGCGTGAGCATGACGATCACTTCAAACAGTTGATTGGAAGGAGGGGTGCCGGGAATTGGACCCGTGTACTGAGAACAGGCCATCAATTTCCCGACACTGCAAAACCCCTTTAAAGGGAAACTGTCACAATGAAAATGCGAAACAATCTGAGGGCAGCATGTTATAGAGCAGGAGGAGCTGAGCAGAGTGATATATAGTTTTGTAGGACAAGATTCAGTATAATTTAGTATTTCATTCCTATAATTTCCTGCTCATTCTGGACTTTGAAGTCCATAAGGGGGTCCTATCAGCCTAACAGCCTTTCCTCTAAGACTGTGTATACACAGATAGCTGTCAGTCACTGATAGGACCGTCTCCTTCATGTCAATATCTAGAATGAGCAGGAATATAAATGAATGAAATACAGGTTTTACTGAATCTTCTCCCATAAAACTATATATCTTTCTGCTCAGCTCCTCCTGCTCTATAACATGCTGCCTGCAACTCAAACACCATGGTCAATATGACAGGTTCCTTTTAAGGGGGAAAACACGCTGTCGGGGGGCACTACGGGATCATCTTACATGAGGGAATCACTTAGGGGCATTGTACTGTGTAGGGGGGATGTAATACTATGTAGGGGGACACTCTGGGGGCATCAACGCTGTTAATGCGGACTTAGGGGTATTTTTTACTGTGAGACGCACTAAGGGTCATTGTTATTGTGTGTGGGGGGCACTATGGGGATCATTACTGTGCACAGGCTCATCATTATGTTTGTGGGGCACAAGGGGACTAGGCTGGTTTGGGAATGTATGGCTGGAGATTGGGTAGGGTTAAAGGTGTGGCCTAATGTAAAAAAAAAAAATTGCTGGAGTTGTCCCACTACATTCTTTCAAAGTTAGGAGCTATGTAACAATGACATACACTAGATGGCGTATTACCAAACTTTTTTGAAAATACCTTTATATTCAGTTTTAAAAGGTACAGGTGTTTCTCAGCTAAGGGTATTAAACCCTATGATGAAATACTTTAAGGGAGTCTGTCTCTTCCTTCAAGGCCTATTAAGTGTAGTACTACAGGATCCTGATCACTAATTTATATGGCCATACTCAAAGCTATTTCCCTGCTGTGCGCCCCCAAACTAGCCCTAGAATGCATTAAAAGGGTTTTCTGAGATTTTATTACTAATGACTAGGGATGAGCGAATCGACTTCGGATGAGCGCTCTGTACAGCATTAGACTGTATTGGCTCAGATGAGCCAACGTTTTTACTTAGCGAGACTTTGGGTAATAACTTCAGAATTTAATTTCTACTGTTAAAAACCTTTTACCGAACTCTGTTTCGGTTCCAAGGTACCACTTGGAACTGAAACCGAGTTCGGTAAAAGGTTTTTAACAGTAGAAATTAATTTCTGAAGTTATTACCCAAAGTCTCACGAGACTTCGCAAAGTAATAACTTCGGCTCATAGAAGCCAATACAGTCTAATACTTTATGGAGCGCTCGCTCCGTACAGTATTCTGACAAAGTTTTATGCAAATCAAAGTCGATTCGCTCATCCCTACTAATGACTCATCCTCTGTATAGGTAATCAGTAACACTTGTATAGGGCTCAGCTGTGCCTAGGCCACATGACCGATGACCATGGCCTAGGGAAGGCTGCGAGAAGGCTGCGGCTCTACTGTGAGCTCTGCTGCCTTCTCAAACAGCTGCTGCTTAATCGCACAGTGGCTGGGCTAAGATGGCGGCTGCCAGCCATCTTAGGTGCAGAGGTTGTACCTCCCCCTGCAGCCCAGATTGCTGCAATTGGCCAGTCAGTGCTGATCAGCCAATCACAGCCTCCTCACTGTAAAAGCCAGGTGAGCTCTGATGGGTACAGGACAGCACAAAACACCCCCAAGTTTACACAAGGGACATCACTGTTTGGGGTCCCTTGTAGGTGCTGTTATTGGCTGATGTAGCATATATTGTAGAATAGTGAAAGCCTCTCTGCAAGTAGCCACTTCAGTTGGTGACTGCGTGCAGAGAGGTTCTGTGTCCCCACCTGTGCTGTCTGCTGGGACCTGTGATGCACCTGTGCTCCACTGCTATTCAGTGATCTACTGTGCTGTACTATACTGGAACTACTGTCATGTTCAATAATATAATTGTACATTAGCAGCAGTTCCAGGATCCCTAAATCTCAATCCCTGTCTCTATGCCTCCCCCCCCCCCCTCACTTTTTTTTCTAGCCATGCACTAGAAACATAGAAACATAGAATGTGTCGGCAGATAAGAACCATTTGGCCCATCTAGTTCCTCAGTCCATGAGCTGAGACTGCCATGCGCTGTCAGTGCGTACATCACCGATCAGCAACAGTGCTCAGTTTTTAGCACAGATTTTTTTTGATCAGCATGTGTGCTCAGTTTTCAGTGCAGGAATTTTTTTTCATCCGTGCTCATTTTTTGTATGTGTATAGAAAAAATGAAATGGTAGTTAGGGATTATATATATATATATTGATATGAAAATAAAAACCGGGTAGCTCTCCAGAAGTGAAAAAGTAAAAAAAAACTTTATTCACCCGTGTGGAAGAAAAGCGATGTTTCGGCTCAACACTAGAGCCTTTCTCAAGCAAAGTGACTGGACAAAAGCTGAGTATATATAACAGATACAATCAATGTGCAATTTACAACATGATCAAATAATCAATCAATCAAAATCAGTGATCAAATTCAAGGTTAAAATACAATGTATGTGATACAATACGTATATACAACTGGTAATATAATAATTCATAATATACCCCTTATTTCATATACAATAAATGTCATAAAAAGTGAAGAAAAAAACCCCATATAATTTATAATCAATATACATCCTACACATATGTGATGGTGATAATTATAAAGTGACCAGTGCTAATTATTTTTAGTGGGCCGGAGAGAATCAAGCACATGCAGGACAGTACCAGTAAGATTGTAGGTGAATGGCGATCTTCTCATGCCGCATGCTATCCGTGGCGTGCACATGTCCAGGAAGTGTTGCGTACCACCCGCTTCTCAGAGACCGTCGGCAGTCAGTGCATGCACTTTGCTGTTGTACAGCCACGGCAGCCATATTGACTAAGGGAAATACATATCTCAGACTGCATCTCGGAACTGAGCATATATCTTAACTGTCTGTATAAGTCTGTATAAGTATATGTGAACTGTCTGTATAAGTCAGGATAAGGGCACCAAAGCCCAAAATATCCTGAATATAAGCCAACGATATGATGGGACAGCGAAAGCGAATGTATCATTTCCATGACACATCGCTCAAACGCAAAGGGACACATTAGACAGACACAATCACGTCAGTGTGATGCCTGTAACCAATGAATGCCATTCCCCCACATCTCACAAAAGGCCTAAGGCTGGGTTCACACCTGAGCGTTCTGAAAGGAGCGCTCTGTATGCGCGATTGTACCGGCATTTGCAATTGCGCATACAGAGACAAGTGAACGCCCATTTTCGCGCGTTCCCGAAAGTCTATGCACGGGAACGCGCGACAAGACGCCCCAAAGAAGCTCATGTACTTCTTGGGGCGTCAGGCATTTTACAGCGCGATCGTACGCGCTGTAAAACGCCCAGGTGAGAACCATTCCCATAGGAAAGCATTGGTTTCTCCTTGTTGAGCGTTTACAGCGCGTAGGAACGCGCTGTAAAACGTTCAGGTGTGAACCCAGCCTAAGAGAGTTCTCTTCAATGACGGACAGAAATATATCAACCATATATAAAGCAAATGATGCGAAAATACAAACCGGATTCCAAAAAAGTTGGGACACTATACAAATCGTGAATAAATACTGAATGCAATGATGTGGAGGTGCCAACTTCTAATATTTTATTCAGAATAGAACATAAATCACGGAACAAAAGTTTAAATTGAGAAAATGTACCATTTTAAGGGAAAAATATGTTGAATCAGAATTTCATGGTGTCAACAAATCCCCAAAAAGTTGGGACAAGGCCATTTTCACCACTGTGTGGCATCTCCCCTTCTTCTTACAACACTCAACAGACGTCTGGGGACCGAGGAGACCAGTTTCTCAAGTTTAGAAATTGGAATGCTCTCCCATTCTTGTCTAATACAGGCCTCTAACTGTTCAATCGTCTTGGGCCTTCTTTGTTGCACCTTCCTCTTTATGATGCGCCAAATGTTCTCTATAGGTGAAAGAGCTGGACTGCAGACTGGCCATTTCAGTACCCGGATCCTTCTCCTACGCAACCATGATGTTGTGATGATGCTGAATGTGGTCTGGCATTATCTTGTTGAAAAATGCAGGGTCTTCCCTGAAAGAGATGACGTCTGGATGGGAGCATATGTTGTTCTAGAACCTGAATATATTTTTCTGCATTGATGGTGCCTTTCCAGACATGCAAGCTGCCCTTGCCACAAGCACTCATGCAACCCCATACTATCAGAGATGCAGGCTTCTGAACTGAGCGTTGATAACAACTTGGGTTGTCCTTGTCCTCTTTGGTCCGGATGACATGGCGTCCCAGATTTCCAAAAAGAACTTCGAATCGTGACTCGTCTGACCACAGAACAGTCTTCCATTTTGCCACACTCCATTTTAAATGATCCCTGGCCCAGTGAAAACGCCTGAGCTTGTGGATCTTGCTTAGAAATGGCTTCTTCTTTGCACTGTAGAGTTTCAGCTGGCAACGGCGGATGGCAAGGATCGAATTGTGTTCACTGGCAATGGTTTCTGGAAGTATTCCTGAGCCCATTCTGTGATTTCCTTTACAGTAGCATTCCTGTTTGTGGTGCAGTGTCGTTTAAGGGCCCGGAGATCACGGGCATCCAGTATGGTTTTACGGCCTTGACCCTTACGCACAGAGGTTGTTCCGGATTCTCTGACTCTTCGGATGATGTTATGCACAGTTGATGATGATAGATGCAAAGTCTTTGCAATTTTTCGCTGGGTAACACCTTTCTGATATTGCTCCACTATCTTTCTGCGCAACATTGTGGGAATTGGTGATCCTCTACCCATCTTGGCTTCTGAGAGACACTGCCACTCTGAGAAGCTCTTTTTATACCCAATCATGTTGCCAATTGACCTAATTAGTGTTAATTGATCTTCCAGCTCTTCGTTATGCTCAAATTTACTTTTTCCAGCCTCTTATTGCTACTTGTCCCAACTTTTTGGGGATTTGTTGACACCGTGAAAATTTGAATCAACGTATTTTTCCTTTAAAATGATACATTTACTCAGATTAAACGTTTGATCTGTCATCTACGTTCTATTACAAATAAAATATTGACATTTGCCATCTCCACATCATTGCATTCAGTTTTTATTCACAATTTGTTTAGTGTCCCAACTTTTTGGGAATCCGGTTTGTAGTAATTCCTAAAAAAATAAAAAATTTAAATAGAAGCGAAGCAACACGAAGTGAAGCAACACCACCAGGATCCAGTTAATTCATGACAAATAGAGAGCCATTCACAAGTACGGTCCGTGCCTTCATGTGATCCCGTCCTCATCCATCCTCAATATTTTATCTAAAAAAATACAAAAACTGTGTTAATGTATTGAACCAATTCCAAATTACATATATATATATATATATATATATATATATATTTGTCCAAATATTAACGACCTATACTATACTTAAGAATAATGCAATGCGGACCTAATGAGAATCAGAGGGCATCCTATCCTATCCCACCAAATGACTCCTATATTATATTCAACACGCACAGGTTTTCATGCTTTTCTAGTTCTCACCATACATTATCTAGGATCGATTTGGCTATAGGATCCTCAGATATGCTGTCTCTAGTGACAGACGCTGCCTATTTGCCTCCATCTGCAGTAAGCGTTGCTACTCCGGACACTGCTGAGAGACACCGCGGAGTGTGCAGAACCTGCTAGTACAATTATGACCCGCACTGGCAAGAAGGAGAGGGAGCTGAGAGACACCGGGAGCTCCACGCCACATCGGAGGCCGGCTTGGGTAAATATGCCCGTACAGCCTCTGCAATACCTCCCTCTGATATGCCTGTTCCACCCCCTGCCATTTCTGGGGAGACATCCTCGTGCCCAACAACCTCGGCATCCTTGGCATTGGGGCCTATGCATGAGGGCTCACAGTCAGGGGAAATGGCTGAAGCTTCGGCCTCTGTCCCCTTAGCTCCACCTATTGGCCCTGCATCTACATGTACCCAGCATGAACAGTCTGTTAATGGCACTGGCGAGCCCACATCTAAAGATATCTTTAATGTGGTACAGCAATGCAATGGCTCACTTGCTCTTCTCACTAACATGAGCTGTCTGCAAGAAAACATGTCCTTTCTTCGTCAAGACCTTAAAAAAGTCACTGACAGGATAGCTGAGGTTGCAGTTAGAGTGAGCACCCTGGAGGACTAATTGCCCCCTGTTAAAAGAGATCTGGGCAGGATTATTCACAATGTAACCCTGTTGATGTAAAAACCGGATGACTTAGAGAACCATTCACGAAGGAACAACCTCCGTTTGGTGGGGGTCCCTGAAAAGGCAGAAGGTTCTGACCCAGTGTCTTTTTCTGAAGACTGGCTTACACTTAAGTTTGGCAAGGACTTGCTATCCAGGATGTTTGCTATTGAAAGGGTGCATAGAGTGCCATTTTGTGCTCCACCACCAGGGGCCCCACCTCGCCCAGTTTTAATGAAGTTGCTACACTTCAGGGACAGGGATGCTATTCTTAAGAAAGCAAGAGACCATCCTGAGCTAATGATTAATGGAAATAAAATAGCGGTTTATCCGGATTTCTCCGCTGAGGTCCAACGGAAGAGAATCAAGTTCCTGGATGTGAAGCGTCGCCTCCGAAATCTACAAATTTCGTACTCTATGCTGTATCCCGCCAAGCTGCGAGTAGTGGCGCATGGATAAGTCTGCTTCTTTGATACTCCTCTAGAGGCGGCGCAGTGGATTGATGCCAATGAACCATTGCTCAAGAACTCGGCAACTGTGGGATTAGTGTCCTGCCTATCCCAGTGTTGGGACACGTGAGATATGATAAAAATATTACGGACACGTCTGATATGTTAGGCATAATAATGCTCTAAGTATAGGATGTACCTCTTTTCTGTCTAAAGTTCTTATGACCTTTTGTTTACGCGACATGTGTTCTATATGTCGGGTCCCGAGGCCCTTGTGTTATCCTGATGACTAGTTGCCGGTGTCACCTAAAAATGCTAGAATATGTCTTTGTAATTTGTTCATGCATATTATACTGCAGATTTACTTGTCTATAGTAACCCGATCTATGTTTATACTCTTTCACAGGTTTTCCTGTGGCAGTTACTCAGCCATATATATGGCCGACTGTAGGGAATTGTTTTTGCCCTATTTGTTTGTTTTCTCAGGGTAGGAATTATATCTGTAACGGACCGTTTCAGCAGACAAGGGGTTAAAATCCGTTTAGGCGATATGCCCCTTTCTGAGATGCAGGCACAGCTACTGCAGAACACCAACCTCCCGAACTGGATACAAAATAGCACTCCAAACTGGAACCTCGCAAATAGCTGTCAGCAGACGAACAGGAAAAGCGTCCAATCAGCTTACACTCCTGGCAATCAGTCTCCAACAGCATACAGGGAATCCCCCAATAACGAGACAAGGCTCCGTGTTGAGGGTCAAGCAGTGCTCTGACGTGCTGGCACACCCAGCCTGGTTTTTATTACAGTTTTGCAAATACAGAACAGATACAACACATCCCCACAATGCATCATGGTTTCCTCCTCTCTGCCTGGGAGACAACCGAGGGCAATCCAATTATCTCTCAGGACAAAGGGGAGATCGCCAATACACATGTGGAGACAACAGGACAGACATCACCATTTAAACACACAATGGGACAATAGAAACACACCCACACAAAATCCTCCCCTCTGCCGATGATGATTATTGAACACAAGGGCGAATATAATTATCAAAGGCAGAGAAATACAGTTTTATAAAACATATCACAGTAACCCCAAAACATGCAATAACCCCATAACCAATATATCCTTGGAACCGGGGGATCTGGGTGAACCACATATCCAAAATTCACCCACATCCGTTCAGTAGTTTGGAAGATACAGTTACACTGAAAATATACAAGTTATACAGAAAATAGTCACTAATAAATGTGTCCCCTGTTTGGTAGTTTCAAACTACTGAATGATGTCTCTGTGCACCAAATACAGGCAAGATAGCACCGTGTGGAAAAGTCAGAACAGTGTCTGTGAGCTAAAATGGCCGCTATCTATTGTTCTCACCATGTGCTTCATCCAAGCAAGGCAAAGGATGCAATCCAGGGACAGAGGGCTCCGTCCCAAGTGCCTTAAGACCCAATAACTTAAGGGACCATAATCCCAGGGCAGGAGGCTGGCAAACAGCCCCCTATAAAACACAGTGGCGAGGTTGGTTTCGCCACACATCTCCCCACCCCCCCAGGGAAGACTAACCAGATACCTGACCTCACGCCGGTCGGTACCTGAGTTAGTCTGGCAGCCCACCCACAACCCAATACTGGACCTGTTGAATCTTGGGGCCTGGCTCTGTTCTGTATGTCCCCAGCTGTTGAGTGTGCATCTGCTACTCCTTGCTTTGTGGTTCTCCAGCTTGGAGCTGTAGGCACTTGGTGGGCAGAGGCCGACTGCGCTCTGCCCAGATGCCAGCTCTTCCGCTGGGGATGCCTGTGGGAAGTCAGTCTTTGGACAAGAGGATAGGGGAGGGCAGAGGCCGACTGCGCTCTGCCCTGATGCCAGCTCTTCTGCTCGGATAAGGGGGTTACAAGACAGTCCTGTAACAAGGGGGTCGGTGGAGCAGAGGCTAGCGGCTCTCTGCCCTGATGCCAGCTCTTCCGCAGGCTCATCCCCTGCCCCTAGAACTCGGTTGGGAAGTAGCTGGGAAAGGGAGGGCTCGCTTACCTCCTCCTCCTGGTATCCCTGCGGAGATGGCTGGAGATCTGGTTGTTTGAGGGGGAGACCGACTGTCTCCTCTTTGGCTAAACAGCCCTGTTGCTGGGGGACAGGACCGACTGTCCCTACCCCCTGTGCTGTGAGTGCAGAGACCACGGTCCCATCTGCACAGTTGTGGGGCTTACTGTCTCCCCCTGGTGCGTTAAGCTGCCGCTGGGGAATGGAGACTAGGCTCCCAGTTCCCAACAAATCCTGCTGATGCTGGGGGACAGGACCGACTGTCTCTGCCCCCTGTAACTCCGCCTGCCGCTGGGGAATGGAGACTCGGCTCCCAATTCCCTGTACATCACACGGCCGCTGGGGAATGGAGACTAGGCTCCCAATTCCCAAAAAATCCTGCTGCTGCTGGGGGGCAGGAACAACTACCTCTGCCCCCTGTAACTCAGCCTGCCGCTGGGGAGGGAGGCCGCTGCTCTCCCCTCCCTGCACTTCACACTGCCGCTGGGGAATGGAGACTAGGCTCCCAATTCCCAAAAAATCATGCTGCTGCTGGGGGGCAGGAACAACTACCTCTGCCTCCTGTAACTCAGCCTGCCGCTGGGGAGGGAGGCCGCTGCTCTCCCCTCCCTGCACTTCACACTGCCGCTGGGGAATGGAGACTGGGCTCCCACTGTCCCGCAACCGTAACTTCCGATGGAGGTCCACCCAACGTGGCAGCTGACCGTCACCTTCTGCCCGGTATAGTAGGGTCTTAGACACTAGACTCCTCACGAACTTCACGTATTTCTCAGCTGGATTGGGTCCGAAGAAGTTCAGCCGCAACCACATCATACGGTCAAATTCCTCCACAGAGTATCTGTACTCCACTGCTGGTTCCATCCTGGTGCTTTTAGGGTCACTGTACTGAGACATGCGTTGCCCTTAAATTGTAGAATCCACAGAAATGGTGTCTCCTGTAGCTGTCCTTCTGGCTGTAGGAATGATCCCGCTGCCGCCACCAATGTAACAACCCGTTTCAGCAGACAAGGGGTAAAATCCGTTTAGGCGATATGCCCCTTTCTGAGAGACAGGCACAGCTACTGCAGAACACCAACCTCCCGAACTGGATACAAAATAGCACTCCAAACTGGAACCTCGCAAATAGCTGTCAGCAGACGAACAGGAAAAGCGTACAGTCAGCTTACACTCCTGGCAATCAGTCTCCAACAGCATACAGGGAATCCCCCCAATAACGAGACAAGGCTCCGTGTTGAGAGTCAAGCAGTGCTCTGACGTGCTGGCACACCCAGCCTGGTTTTTATTACAGTTTTGCAAATACAGAACAGATACAACACATCCCCACAATGCATCATGGTTTCCTCCTCTCTGCCTGGGAGACAACCGAGGGCAATCCAATTATCTCTCAGGACAAAGGGGAGATCGCCAATACACATGTGGAGACAACAGGACAGACATCACCATTTAAACACACAATGGGACAATAGAAACACACCCACACAAAATCCTCCCCTCTGCCGATGATGATTATTGAACACAAGGGCGAATATAATTATCAAAGGCAGAGAAATACAGTTTTATAAAACATATCACAGTAACCCCAAAACATGCAATAACCCCATAACCAATATATCCTTGGAACCGGGGGATCTGGGTGAACCACATATCCAAAATTCACCCACATCCGTTCAGTAGTTTGGAAGATACAGTTACACTGAAAATATACAAGTTATACAGAAAATAGTCACTAATAAATGTGTCCCCTGTTTGGTAGTTTCAAACTACTGAATGATGTCTCTGTGCACCAAATACAGGCAAGATAGCACCGTGTGGAAAAGTCAGAACAGTGTCTGTGAGCTAAAATGGCCGCTATCTATTGTTCTCACCATGTGCTTCATCCAAGCAAGGCAAAGGATGCAATCCAGGGACAGAGGGCTCCGTCCCAAGTGCCTTAAGACCCAATAACTTAAGGGACCATAATCCCAGGGCAGGAGGCTGGCAAACAGCCCCCTATAAAACACAGTGGCGAGGTTGGTTTCGCCACACATCTCCCCACCCCCCCAGGGAAGACTAACCAGATACCTGACCTCACGCCGGTCGGTACCTGAGTTAGTCTGGCAGCCCACCCACAACCCAATACTGGACCTGTTGAATCTTGGGGCCTGGCTCTGTTCTGTATGTCCCCAGCTGTTGAGTGTGCATCTGCTACTCCTTGCTTTGTGGTTCTCCAGCTTGGAGCTGTAGGCACTTGGTGGGCAGAGGCCGACTGCGCTCTGCCCAGATGCCAGCTCTTCCGCTGGGGATGCCTGTGGGAAGTCAGTCTTTGGACAAGAGGATAGGGGAGGGCAGAGGCCGACTGCGCTCTGCCCTGATCCAGCTCTTCTGCTCGGATAAGGGGGTTACAAGACAGTCCTGTAACAAGGGGGTCGGTGGAGCAGAGGCTAGCGGCTCTCTGCCCTGATGCCAGCTCTTCCGCAGGCTCATCCCCTGCCCCTAGAACTCGGTTGGGAAGTAGCTGGGAAAGGGAGGGCTCGCTTACCTCCTCCTCCTGGTATCCCTGCGGAGATGGCTGGAGATCTGGTTGTTTGAGGGGGAGACCGACTGTCTCCTCTTTGGCTAAACAGCCCTGTTGCTGGGGGACAGGACCGACTGTCCCTACCCCCTGTGCTGTGAGTGCAGAGACCACGGTCCCATCTGCACAGTTGTGGGGCTTACTGTCTCCCCCTGGTGCGTTAAGCTGTCGCTGGGGAATGGAGACTAGGCTCCCAGTTCCCAACAAATCCTGCTGATGCTGGGGGACAGGACCGACTGTCTCTGCCCCCTGTAACTCCGCCTGCCGCTGGGGAATGGAGACTCGGCTCCCAATTCCCTGTACATCACACGGCCGCTGGGGAATGGAGACTAGGCTCCCAATTCCCAAAAAATCATGCTGCTGCTGGGGGGCAGGAACAACTACCTCTGCCCCCTGTAACTCAGCCTGCCGCTGGGGAGGGAGGCCGCTGCTCTCCCCTCCCTGCACTTCACACTGCCGCTGGGGAATGGAGACTAGGCTCCCAATTCCCAAAAAATCATGCTGCTGCTGGGGGGCAGGAACAACTACCTCTGCCCCCTGTAACTCAGCCTGCCGCTGGGGAGGGAGGCCGCTGCTCTCCCCTCCCTGCACTTCACACTGCCGCTGGGGAATGGAGACTGGGCTCCCACTGTCCCGCAACCGTAACTTCCGATGGAGGTCCACCCAACGTGGCAGCTGACCGTCACCTTCTGCCCGGTATAGTAGGGTCTTAGACACTAGACTCCTCACGAACTTCACGTATTTCTCAGCTGGATTGGGTCCGAAGAAGTTCAGCCACAACCACATCATACGGTCAAATTCCTCCACAGAGTATCTGTACTCCACTGCTGGTTCCATCCTGGTGCTTTTAGGGTCACTGTACTGAGACATGCGTTGCCCTTAAATTGTAGAATCCACAGAAATGGTGTCTCCTGTAGCTGTCCTTCTGGCTGTAGGAATGATCCCGCTGCCGCCACCAATGTAACAACCCGTTTCAGCAGACAAGGGGTAAAATCCGTTTAGGCGATATGCCCCTTTCTGAGAGACAGGCACAGCTACTGCAGAACACCAACCTCCCGAACTGGATACAAAATAGCACTCCAAACTGGAACCTCGCAAATAGCTGTCAGCAGACGAACAGGAAAAGCGTACAGTCAGCTTACACTCCTGGCAATCAGTCTCCAACAGCATACAGGGAATCCCCCCAATAACGAGACAAGGCTCCGTGTTGAGAGTCAAGCAGTGCTCTGACGTGCTGGCACACCCAGCCTGGTTTTTATTACAGTTTTGCAAATACAGAACAGATACAACACATCCCCACAATGCATCATGGTTTCCTCCTCTCTGCCTGGGAGACAACCGAGGGCAATCCAATTATCTCTCAGGACAAAGGGGAGATCGCCAATACACATGTGGAGACAACAGGACAGACATCACCATTTAAACACACAATGGGACAATAGAAACACACCCACACAAAATCCTCCCCTCTGCCGATGATGATTATTGAACACAAGGGCGAATATAATTATCAAAGGCAGAGAAATACAGTTTTATAAAACATATCACAGTAACCCCAAAACATGCAATAACCCCATATATCCTTGGAACCGGGGGATCTGGGTGAACCACATATCCAATATTCACCCACATCCGTTCAGTAGTTTGGAAGATACAGTTACACTGAAAATATACAAGTTATACAGAAAATAGTCACTAATAAATGTGTCCCCTGTTTGGTAGTTTCAAACTACTGAATGATGTCTCTGTGCACCAAATACAGGCAAGATAGCACCATGTGGAAAAGTCAGAACAGTGTCTGTGAGCTAAAATGGCCGCTATCTATTGTTCTCACCATGTGCTTCATCCAAGCAAGTAAGGCAAAGGATGCAATCCAGGGACAGAGGGCTCTGTCCCAAGTGCCTTAAGACCCAATAACTTAAGGGACCATAATCCCAGGGCAGGAGGCTGGCAAACAGCCCCCTATAAAACACAGTGGCGAGGTTGGTTTCGCCACAATATCCTTGCCAGAAGCTATGTTTTTGAGCTAGTTTTCGAGGCTGGGAATGGGTGGGATGAGCGATGGATTGGGTTCCGGAACCTTCTGTGGTATGAAAGGAGTATGGAGGTAACATGTATGACTAGAGCGGTGTGCTTGGCTATTAACTGTACTGTGAGTCCTGATGGCGACTAGTCTTAATATAATAGACTGGAATGTTAGGGGACTAGGAGAATCGACTAAACGAAATGCGGTATTTGTGGCGCTGCAACACTTTCACCCTGCTATAATCTGTCTGTCAGAGACTCATTTATCTCCTAACACTACCTGGGCCATACACAGGCCGTGGATTGGTCATGCTTATTATTCCATGTTTTCTTCACACTCCAGGGGTGTAAGTGTTTTGGTACATAAATCACTGCCATTTGTGTGTCATTCGTTCCATATAGACGATAGGGGACGATATGTATGTCTTCACTGTACTTGTTATCATTGGTCCTTCATATTGGTAGCAGTGTACATTCCCCCTCCCTATAATAGTGAGGTGATAAAGGAAATTATGAGATATGTTGAGGAACTACCTCACTGTCCTATACTGATAGTAGGAGACTTTAATACTTGTCCCTCGGCAACGTTAGATAGGGATGGGATGTCGGGAGCGAGCAGGGACTCCAATTTCTTCAGTGTGCTGCAGGAACTGGACCTGCCTGACATTTGGTGGGTGAGGAGTCCGACTTTGCGTCAGTTCTCTTGTTGTTTTTTTTTAGCTCTCACCATTCGTTGTCTCGGATTGATTTAGCTATAGGATCGCCTGAGGTGTTGTCGCTAGTGGCTGAGATCAAATATTTACCTAGAAGTCTATCCGACCATTCCCCGATTTATGTAGAACTGCAATTGGGCACCAGGCGTCCCCCCAGGGTTGGTGCATGGAAACTTAATCCATTCTGGTTACAGCTGGTAGATGGGGAGAATGGTATGGTGGAGGAGCTGAGGGAATTCTTTACGCAGAATGTGGGGTCGGCGTCTATGGGGGTGGTGTGGGATACTTGCAAAGCATACGCTAGAGGTCTCTACATACAGAAGATTAGTCAACATAAAACAAAAACACGGGACACCCAGAAAATTCTGCATTCCTTAGTAGCGGACGCGGAGGAAAGGTTTGTAAATTCACCTGACAGGGCAAGCGAGGAATCCCTTATAGCAGCGCAAGTGGGATTGAAGCAACATCTCTTGCATTCAGCGGATAATCGCAGGTTCTTTTTAAAACAAAAGTATTTTGAGCCGGGGGAAAGTTCTGGGAAGCTACTGGCAAGGGTTATTAGAGCCCAGGAGGGCCCGTCCAAAATCTTGTCTATTCAGAGGACAGATGGTTCTCTTGCCACGACAGATGAGGATATTCTAGCAGTATTTCACGCCTATTATGAAACCCTATATAGGACTAAACTAGAAGTGGACTCTACTAATATAGCCACTTATCTTGCAGAGATTGGGATTCCGCGATTACCGGCGGAAAGTGTGACAAGTCTAGATGGCCCTTTAACACTAACTGAGTTGGAAATGGCGCTACAATCATTTCCCAATGAGAAAGCCCTGGGGATAGATGGACTACCGATAGAGTTTTTTAAAACCTATAGTGGTGTCCTGCTGCCCCATCTTATGTTGGTTTTTAATGATGCCCTTCAAGCAGGAAGTCTTCCCTCCTCTATGAAAGAGGCTATTGTAGTGGTCCTGCCCAAACCCGGTAAGGATCCCAAATCACCTGACTCGTACAGACCAATCTCGCTGTTGACCTCTGATATTTAGATATTGGCGAAAGTTTTAGCGAACCGTCTACAGTCCGTCATCTCCACTTTTATTTATAGCGATCAGGCGGGATTCATGCCTGACAAATCTACTTCGGTAAATCTTAGACGTCTTTTTCTTAATGTCCAGAGAAGGGTCGAATCAGTTGGAGGTCGAGCCATCCTTTCGCTGGACGTGGCTAAGGCCTTTGATAGGGGAGGTGTTGCGAGTCATAGGATTTCGGAATACTTTTATTTCTTGGGTCCAGTTGCTGTACAATGGCCCCTCGGCTAGGAAACGGGCCAATGGGGGAACGTCAGAGTCATTTAGATTGGGCAGGGGAACCGGTCAGGGATGCCCACTATCCCCCCTTTTGTTTGCCATCGCAATTGAGCCGCTTGCATGTGTGTTGCGCTCATCTAATAGGATCATAGGATTTCCCTGTGGGACCTGGGAAGAGAGGGAATCCCTGTATGCGGATGATATGCAAATTTATGTGGGGAATATGGAACGGTCCTTAGGTCCTATCATGTCACTCATACAGGAGTTTGGAGATAGGTCTGGTCTCCGTATTAACTGGGACAAGTCCACTCTCCCACCGCTAGATCAGTGATGCCCAACCTACGGCCCGTGAAGCCGTGTCATGTGGCCTGCACAGTGACCGGACTTTATCAGCGCAAGGCACGCTGCGAACGGCAAAGGCAGCAAAGCGATGCTGCCTGTGCCTGCAATCTCCCTGCCCTGCGCCGCCTCCTAGCTAATTTATTCACTGCACATGCCTCCGTGAAATTGGATCTGTGGATGACACTGAGGGGGGATCTGTGGATGACACCGAGGGGGGGATCTGTGGATGACACTGAGGGGAGGGATCTGTGGATGACACTGATGGGGGGATCTGTGGATGACACTGAGGGGGATCTGTGGATGACACTGAGGGGGATATCTGTGGATGACACTGAGGGGGATATCTGTGGATGACACTGAGGGGAGGGATCTGTGGATGACACTGAGGGGAGGGATCTGTGGATGACACTGAGGGGAGGGATCTGTGGATGACACTGAGGGGGATATCTGTGGATGACACTGAGGGGAGGGATCTGTGGATGACACTGAGGGGAGGGATCTGTGGATGACACTGAGGGGAGGGATCTGTGGATGACACTGAGGGGAGGGATCTGTGGATGACACTGAGGGGAGGGATCTGTGGATGACACTGAGGGGGGATCTGTGGATGACACTGAGGGGGATCTAGGGAGGGGTGTGGGGAGGTTGGGGACCCGATAGGTATGTGGGGGTGGGAGATCCGAGAGGGGGGGGGGGCATACATTTTTTTGCTATGGGGCCCAGTCATTTCTAGCTACGCCCCTGATTGGTAAGATTGGGCGGGCACTGGAGCGATAGAGCGCCCTGCTGTAGAAGCCGGCGGGAGATGAAAGGGGTAGGGGCCAGCTCCTGGTAGTCTCGGGCACACGGCGCAAGCATGGCGGTGGAGGAGCTGACTGAAGCCTAAAGACCAGACATCAAGGTAGACCTGCAGAAGAAGGTGACAGCGTAGTATGTGATGTATACATGTGTGTAATGTATGTAGTGCAGTGTGTGATCATCACATACTGCACTACATACATTACAAACATTTGTACATCACATTCCCCCTCACAGTAATGCCAAGATATGTGCCCTCATCACAGTAGTAATGCTTACACATGCCCCCTCACAGTAGTTATGCCCAGACATGTGCCCCCTCACAGTAGGTATGCCCAGATATGTCCCCCTCACAGTAATAATGCCAAGATATGTGCCCTCTTCACAGTAGTAATGCTCACTCATGCCCCCTCACGGTTGTATTATCTCTAAATTAGCCAAGACGGATCTGTCTCTTAAACCATTGTAAGTCAATGGGGGATGGATCCGTTTTCTTTTGTGTCTGAGAAAACGGATCCGCTA
This sequence comes from Bufo gargarizans, assembly GCF_014858855.1. Lineage (NCBI taxonomy): Eukaryota > Metazoa > Chordata > Amphibia > Anura > Bufonidae > Bufo > Bufo gargarizans. Next base: position 268,245,622 of record NC_058083.1, read on the forward strand.
CCATTGACCTACATTGTGTGTCATCATGGATCCGTCTTGCTCCGCACCAATGAGGACGCAACCAAACGGAATGGAATGCATTCTGGTGCAATCCGTTTCGTTCAGTTTTGTCCCCATTGACAATGAATGGGGACAAAATGGAAGCGTTTCCTTCCGCTATTGAGATCCTGTGACAGAAGCTCAGCACAAGTTCAGAAGTCCCGATGTTCATGAGTTTCCGACTCCCTGGCCTGGCTGCTGACCGCTATCGGAAGAGAGCTGTTACGTAACTGGCAGGACCTCATGAATATAAGGACCCCTGAGCTCGTGCAGTGTATTGAGCTTGCCCTTGAGCTGTACAACCCCTTGATGAGGAGCGCTGTATATGTATGGCGCGCTTCATCTTAGAGGCTGGTATATCATCAGGAATCCTGAGCCAGAATACTAACGGATCTCAGTACGCTGGTCTGAAAGCGGCCATAAAGTGACCCTGCGTTTTGCTCAGGGGATCAGTTACCAGTTTATGCAGCTCTCAGACTGGGAACCCTAAAACAGGTGAGCTATTCTCTTTAAATGCCACAGACTTAGCTCATCTACACCACATTGTGTGAGTTCTGCTGCATACACAGGACACACGCAGCACAAGTATGGAGGACTGACTAGAGGCACACTACACATACAGAGCTCCCCTGGTTCGTACACAGACACAGCATAGTGTCTGGGCTCCTGAGAGGTTTACAAGCAGCTTCCTGAGCTGACACTTCCCTCCTCCCGTACATGTGACTGGTCACGTGATCACACGACGGCAGGTCCTTCAGCTCACTGGACGTCGCCTCTCGGCTGTGGGGGGGACTGAGCAGCATTGTGTACAGCTGGTCACCTGGAGTCTACGCTGCACTGTACAGCACCATGCTGAACGTCCCCTCCCCTTCATTCCCCGTCCCCAATTCCCAGCAGCGGGTGTCTGCAGGTGGGAGGAACAAGGTATGACTGTGGGGTCGGGGTGCTTTCTGACATGGCTCCTGTGTGTTAGGAGTGAGGCTATTGATATACACTGTATCCATAGAAACGTAGAGGAAGCAGTATAGCAGTGCATACTTTGGGGGCTGTATGTTTAACCCCTGGTGCCCAGGCTGTTGGTGATAGCATTGGGCATGAGAGCACTGATTGGAGACCAATATATCTGGTCGCTGAATGTTTAACCACTTAGATGCCGCCCGTGGTCAATAGCAACCGCAGTGTCTAAGGTGTTTGACAAAGGGAGGTGGGTCCTGTCTAGTGTTGAGCAAACTTGTGTTTTTAAGTTTGGCGTCTGGTTATCGAAGTATCCCTTTATGGATTCCGCTACCACGGACCATAACGGAATTTAGAATCCATAATGGGATACTTACTTAAAACACAAGTTCGCTCAACACTAGTCCTGTCACCTTGACGCCAGAAGCATGGTCTACTACAGGGGTAGGCAACCCCCGACACTCCAGCTGTTGTGAAACTACAACTCTCAACATGCATACTGGCTCTACTCTTCTAAGAACTCTCATCGAAATGAATGGAGCATGCTGGGAATTGTAGTTTCACAACAGCTGGAGGGCTATAGGTTGCTCATAGGGATGAGCGAATCGACTTTGGATGAAACAATAGATTCTAGTACTGTACGGAGTACAGTATACTAATGAAGTTTTATGTGAATCGACTTCGGATGTTTTATCCAAATTCGATTTGCTCATCCCTAGTTGCTGTCCTAGACAATAATACAGGCATCCTCAAACTGCGGCCCTCCATCTGTTGCAAAACTACAACTCCCAGCATGTACAAACAGCCTACAGGTATCAGCCTACAGCAGGGCATTGTGGGAGTTGTAGTTTTACAACAGCTGGAGGGCCGCAGTTTGAGGATGCCTGCTCTAGTAGTTTGTATGTCAGTGTAATACACTGACACTGAATATAGCCTAGGAGGCCAAAAATTACAAAAGTGTGTATATATATTTTATTCCATAACAGTCGACGGAACTGCCTGCTGGAATCCTCTGCCGCAAGTGTGAAAGTACCCTTGACCAGTGATAGTTCGCAGTATTCGCCAGCGAACACATGCGGGCTGCCATCTTTAGTAAGGTAGACTCACCTGTCCGGCTATGCACAAGTAAGCCCTTACCTGTGCCAGGAGCCGGTCCGAAATCAAATGCAGTCACCGAGAGCGGCGGTTGATTTATACCAAAACGGAAAACTCTGGTTTTATATAAACGCATATTGGCACAGTTGCAAACTGATTGCTGCTAAAACGAGTTTAATTGTTAAAGGGGTTTTCAAGTGTTAATGTATAAATCCTATTGGACGCTATATGGCACTTACAAATATATCTTTATTTAATCTTCAGGGATGTTTCGTAGATTATTGAAGCCCTGACTCCCCAATGCCCCACCTCACCAATCTTCTGTCCCATAAGGGCATACAGTGCCTGCAGGTGGAATGGCATGTGAGCAAACGTGTCATAAGGCATCCTCCACTGAAACCCAGTGCCCTCAAGTCCCAATGTCCAGGCACATATGGCAGGTGTACTGTGATTCATGGGAGAAGCCTCCCTTTAAATGGTTTGTCTGACATTTAATTTTTTTTTTTTTTATGCCATAGGAAGTATTGTAAAAGGCTGGACAACTGCTGCTTGTTGCAGTTTGTTTAAAAATCGTTCTGTGTTTGCATGCCAGCACAGTCTGTAGGATGAAAATAATCATACTAACTTCCTACTACCCTTAAATTTAAACGGTTTGCATAAAGCAGTATTACAGGGGAATCTACAGGTGAAGTCATACGTTTGCATTCACCTTAGTCGCGATCATTAAAACCGTGTTCTTCAGAATTCCTGACATTTAATCCTAGTGGGGCCACTGTAATTGTCACCAGCCAGTGGTTGGCCACCTTGGAGTACTTAAGGGAAGATGCCTGAGCAATAGTTTTCTAGCTTGCTCGTTTCTGCAAAGGTGTGCTTTAAGATTATTACTTTTTAGTTTGTCTCTCCGTTTCCTGGATTTTGACCCTCTGCCTGACCCCTGTATTGATCTTCGCTGCCTGCCCTAACCTTGGACTGTTTATTGGCTTACCTGTCCTCCTGCCCTGATCTTGGCTGCGCATTTGCCTATTTGCCTGATCCCTCAGTGCTCTGCAATGGTGTCTCTTCTCTCCTGTGATTCAGCTTTTAATCAGACAGAGACTACTTCAGGATGTAGTAGCCCGGTGGCTCCCCTGCAGCGAAGTCCTGATCCCTGTACAGGAGTTGAAGGGTGAAAACCAGAGGACTGCCAGGATAATGCTCATAAGAGTACTCCAAAGTCAAATCTGTTGGCTGACACAGTGGTTCCACACCAACTGCCATAAGAAGCATTTTGTTTGGCAGAACGTGGGACCCTATTATAGTCAATAGGTGCCCATTAGGCACAGTTGATATCCATCATTTGATATGTCGATTTCTGTTTTTCTGTTCCTAAATGCACCACGTATGTGTCACGGACGGTGTACAGGAAATAAGACAAAGCAACATGCATATATGACTCACTGGATCCAAAGCTAAGGAACCAAAAGGGAGACCCCTGCACAAGACCTAGCACTTTCCCTGGCTGCTCAGCCTATGCAAAGATCCCAAAGGTGGATGTTTGCATATCCACGTACCTTGACTATATAACCCCTGAACACCCTACAATAGTGAGGGGACACGACCACCGGCTCCCTACACCAGACACGGAGGGAGGCAATCAGTCCAACTACATGACAGCTGAGAGAGGCTAACGAGATGAGGAACTGAATACTACAACAAAGAAAACTCAAGGAGGAGGTTCTGAAAGGCCTCTGTCAGAGCTTCTCAGCTGTCTGGTTGTGACAGTATGGGAACTTAACGTTTTCTACAGATCAACCAGTGTGGCAAGACCCGCAGTGGTAATAATACTTACTTGATCCACGCTGCTAGGTTCCAGCTCCAGCGATGCCCTGCTAACTCTGCATGTTCCAGGCTAGTAGCAGCGGTGATATGTCACCATGTGTCACATTACCCATTGATTTTAGATACGGCTGACGAAACAATGGGAGGCAGACGCCTGGCGCTGGAATTTTGGCACAGTGTCCACGTCAAAATCCCAACTGAAAATTCTGCTGCGTGACAGGGCCCTAAGTGAATTAATACAGTTCTGTGATATCTAGGAAATATAAGAGCAGAGTACGTGAACCACGTGGTCCTTGTCTTATCTGCCATCATTCTTCTTTGTTTCTACAAGGTATGCATGGATATACCTTGTTTTTTTCTAGAATAAAATGTCATGTAATTTTAGCAACTTTATAGAATAGCATAGTCGATACCTGTATTTTATATAAAGGCCAGCAACATTCGGCACTCCAGCTGTTGTGAAACTACAGTTCCCAGCATGCACGCTTACACGGCTGCTCTTGTAACTCCCATAGAAGTGAAAAGAGGATTCTGGGAGTTGTAGTTTCAGAACAGCTGGAGTGCCGCTGGTGGCTGATCCCTGCTGTAAAAATATACTGCTTGTATCGGACAATGGCATCCTTTTTTTAGATCATTGTCTTTGAACCCACTGTTTTAAGCAGGACCGGCCGACAGTCTGAGTATGGGGAGCTCCTGACTCTGACGCGACAGATAATGTGGTGGGAGAAAAGGACTTGGAATTAGGGTTGCACCAGGTATCTAACTTTTGATACCCAATCAATACTTTTACACCCGGATCGAAACGATACTGGGATTTGTTATTTTCCGATAGTAGGCTGCGCTATTGCACATTCTAATATCTTTTAGAGACCATGTTTTCCTGAGCTGACACAGTGGAGAAGGAAGCAGTCCCTCCCTCCCCACTGTGACGCGGCTGCCACTGCCACCAGTGAAAATATCACTGAGGAGGAGGGGATTGGTGGTGGCCACTGCGCCACCGATGCATATAATTAACCCCTTAATACAAATGAGGATGGCGGGTGTGGCACCTGAGGGGTTAATTTATGCCGTTTGGCGGGATCCCTGTCATTCACGCCGGGTGCTAGCTGTGTGATACAGCCCCCCCCTCAGTATCATCTACATTGCTGGTGCAGTGCCCCCCCCCCCCAAGGTTTATATTTATTGGTGGCATAGTGACCAGCAGCTACAGCCCCCCACCCCCCTCGTATTGTCATTGGTAGCAGTGGCAGCTTCCGATCGGAGCCCCAGCAGTGAAATTGCGGGTCTCCGATCCGTTACCATGGCAGCCAGGATGCTACTGAAGCTGCCATGGTAAGCTCCCTGCTGCTGTGTGTACTGGGCAGCAGGGACAGTGTAAAATCCTATTCACCCTAATAGAGCTCTATTAGGGTCAATAGGACAAGGCTTGTAGTAAAAAAAAAATTAACCCCTCCCCCCAAAAAATATATATATTTAAATTTTTAAATCACCCCCTTTCCAAATTTTACATATAAAATATATAAACTATAAAAAATAAACATATTACGTGTCACCACAGCTGAAAAAGTCTGGACTATTAAAATATAAAAAAAACTCCTATGCGGTGAATGCCGTAACAGAAAAAAAAATTAAAACGCCCAATTTGCCATTTTTTTGTCACCTTGTCCCCCAAAAAATAGGATAGGACTGTTCTATTTTGGGCCGGACATTCCATAAAATGCACGCAGCTTTTTTGGTGTTTTATCATTTTTGCATGGTATGGAGTATCGCAATACTTTTTTATGGTATCGAAATCGAATCAAAATTTTTGAATTTTAACCACTGATCTACCAGAGGTGTCTTCTGAAGTCTTTCTCCATTGAAAATTTGTACATGCTTATAGAAACCAAAGATGTATGTGTATAGGGAATTGGGAGAGATAGCTGCAGTATGGAAGGTGTATGGGCGGTTTTGGATTTCCATTAATTTTAGTAAGCACATTCAATGTACTATATTACAAGTTCCCTCCCTAAATTATGTGATATTTAGTATATTCAAGTAGGGTAAGCTTACTTCATTCGGATTCTCTTAAAATGTGCTCTACTGTCTAGCTTTCATGCCCTGCTTTTTGTGTTGCCTCAGATCTGTTTGTAACATCCTGTGTCAGTATTATTCAATAGCTGTGGTTACAGTGACATTTGTTTGTTTATATTGATGCAGACCTACCTGATGTTCTGTGAATAATACATATTATGACGGGAAAATTCCCCAAAGTGGACCTTAAAGGGCGTTGTCTCATTTCAGCAAAAGGCATTTTATTATGTAGAGAAAGTTAATACAAGGCACTTACTAATGTATTGTGATTGTCCGTACTGCCTCCTATGCTGTCTGGATAAATTTTTCCATCACATTATACACTGCTTGTTTCCATGGGTATGACCACCCTGTAATCCAGAAGTGTTGGACGTGCTTGCACACTATAGGAAAAAGCGCTGCTCTGTGTGCACTCCCATGGTACCAGCAACCCCGAGAGGCCAGCACCTTTTCCTATAGTGTGCAACTGCTGGATTGCAGGTTGGTCATAACCATGGAAATGAAAAAGTGCATAATGAAATGGAAAAATAAATCCATCCAGCTAAGGAGACAATATGGATAATAACAATACATTAATAAGTGCTTTGTATTAATTTTGTCTACATGATAAATGCCATTTGCTGAAGTGAGACAACCCCTCTAAATTATTCAGACCCTTTACGACAACACTTGAGATTTAGCTCTGGAGGCCTCCCATTACTCTTGATCATCTTTGAGATGCTTCTACGCCCTGATTGGAGTCCACCTGTGGTAAATTCATTTGATTGGACATGATATGGACCTGTCCATATAAGATCTCACAGCTGACACCTACATATCAGAGCAAAAACCAAGCCAAAGAACTGCCTGTAGAGCTCAGAGATAGGATTGTGTGGAGACACACATAAGGAGAAGTTCTGCTACACTAAAATTTCTCAAGAGCACAGTGGCCTCCATAATTCTTAAATTAAAGAATTTTGGAACAACCAGGACTCTTTATAGATCTAGCTACCCCTCGAAACAAAATCATTGGGGAAAAAGGCCTTGGTAAGAGAGGTGACCAGAAACCCAATGGTCATTCTGGCTGAGCTCTAAAGATCCTGTTTGCAGATGGGAAAAACTTCCAGGTCAAGCATCAGTGCGACATTCCCCCAATGTGGGCTTTATGGTAGAGTGGACAGAAAGAAGCAGGATTTTTTTATTTTTTTTAGATAAATTAACAAAGATTTCTAACATTTAGTTTTCACTTTGAATCCAGAGGAAAAATAAGCAGGCTGGTTTGAGATCTGCATCTATACAAGCAGGCAAATAATGCGAGTTTGTGAGCGTTCAAGTGTGTTTTTGTATTAAGTGTATGACAGATTACGTGATGGAGTATCTGTCAGAGCTAAATTATTTGTGTGCATTGCTGAGTGGCTGTGTCTGACTTTATTGTACACTGTGACTTGCTTTTGCTGCCAGGTTTATTGCATAGCAGCCTAGAGTATATTGCAATTACATTTTTATTTTCTCTTCCTTCTCCAGGGTGTTGAACAGGTGAGTAATTAGGGTGTGGCTGTCTAATGAGGGAAGCTCAATCCTTTGAATCCAGAGGAAAAAAAAGCAAGCTGGTTTGAGAGCTGCATTTATACAAGCAGGCAAATAGTGCGAGTTTGTGAGCGTTCACATGTTTGAGTTCAAGTGTGTGTTTGTATTAAGTGTCTGAATTTAGATTCAGGGACTTTTAAAGGGGACTACAGTAACTTAGATTCTAATCACTGAACTGTATTGTATCTTTCTCTTTTCTTGCGTAATCCCCATTTAGTATGTGTTCCATTATTGACAGCGCAGTCCAGTGGACATCTTGTCTAATGTATGCAGTCCTAGAATAGCTCCAGTAAGCAGGAGAGCAGGGCAGGCCAGACAGATGCTGCTAGTGGGAGACTCAATTATTAGGGGTACAGATAGGGTGATCTGTCACAAAGACCGGGATCGTCGAACGGTGTGTTGTCTTCCTGGTGCTCGAGTTTGACACATTGCGGATCGGGTTGACGGATTACTGGGAGGGGCTGGAGAAGAGCCAGCGGTCATGGTCCATATTGGAACTAATGACAAAGTTACAGGTAGGTGTAGCGTCCTTAAAAACGATTTTAGGGATTTAGGTCAAAAGCTTAGGGCAAGGACCTCAAAGGTAGTTTTTTCCACAATACTACCGGTACCACGAGCCACACAAAAAAGGCAGCGGGAGATTAGGGAGGTTAACAAGTGGCTCAAGAACTGGTGTAGGAAGGAGGGGTTTGGGTTCCTGGAGAACTGGGCCGACTTCTCTGTTGGATACAGGGGCAGCTGTGTTGGGGAGAAGATGGCTAGAAGGTTGGAGGAGTGTTTAAACTAGGGACTGGGGGAGGGGGGGATGGTAACTACGTTATAGGATAAGAAGATAGTGCAGATAGAGACCAGGGCAAGGTAATAAGACTGGGGGAGAAATGGAAGGAGGGACTAGAACAGCTCAGAAGGAAAAATGTAGGGTAAATAATATACATAAACCTCTTAGGGGTTGTCCGAGTTATGAAAAAAAATAATATAGCATTGAAAATCTGATATATAACTGAGCTAAGCAAGTTTTATGAAAAAAAAAATATATTTTTCCTAATTTCCCTGGTTCTTTTCTGGCCCTTTGTTTACATGCAATAACAACAATCTATGCCCCTCCCCCTGCACTGCTAAGTGAGTGGATACAAGAGCTGCCCTGAGTGACCTCTCTGCCTGCTGGGAGACTCTGCAGCATGTTGCATGTGTAGGACTACATGTCCCACCTGTATAATGACACTGCTAATACACACAGGATCTCCCCCCTACCTTTTTGTGCAATGCTCTCTCTAGTAGATCAGCTCCAGTGCCCAGAATTGTCCCTGCTGCAGAGCTGTGCAGCTGAAGGGGTTAAGTATCCTAGCATAGAGTAGACGGCAGGGAAGGGGGGGGGGGGGGCGTGGCCAGCACAGTGACATCTCGTTTACAGGCTTGTAAACGAACATTATCAGCACAGGGAGAGAAGCTGACATCACAGGTCATGTGACCCTCAGTGAAATCTGAGAAACCAGCACTGGAGATAAAGGGAGTGAATTGGAAAGCTATTACATTTGCTTAGTTAGGAACATAGAATAAAAAAAATAACTCGGATAACCCCTTTAAATGTATGTATACTAATGGCAGAAGCCTGACTAATAAAACTGGGGAACTGGAATTAGTGATGTGTGAGGAGGACTATGACATAGTAGGAAAAACTAAGACATGGCTGGATGATAGCTATGACTGGGAAGTTAATGTACAGGGTTACAGTCTGTTTAGAAAGGATTGCCAAAATCAAAGAGGGGGAGGGGTCTGCCTTTATGTAAAGTCCTGTCTAAAGCCCACACTCCGGGAAGATATAAGTGAGGGACATGAACATGTGGAGTCACTGTGGGTAGAAATACATGGAGGCAAAAACAATAATGAATTATTAATAGGAGTTTATTATAAACCACCTAATATACCAGAGTCCAGAGAAAATCTAAACTAGATGGACGAGGCAGCAAATCATAATGAGGTCGTTATTATGGGGGACTTCAACTACCCAGATATAGACTGGGAAACTGAAACCTGTATATCTGATAAAGCAAACAGGTTTTTGGCAATAACCAAATCCCTTACCTTTCCCAACTGGTTCACGACTTGTCTAGAGGAACGGCCATACTGGACTTGGTATTAACCAATAGACCTGACAGAACAACAGATGTACAGGTTGGGGGACAAATGGGAAATAGTGACCATAAAGTAATAACCTTCCAATTATCATTCAAAAGAGTGTTTCTTCAGGGAGCGACAAAAATACCAAACTTCAAAAAAGCTAAATTTAGCCAACTAACAGAGGCCATAGGCCTAACTAACTGGGACAAAGCATCCTAAAATCTAATTGTGAGAGGTACATACCTTATGAGAATAAAAGGTTAAGGAACGAGAAGAAACCAATATGGATAAATAGAACTGTAAAAAAAAAAACAATAAAGGACAAAAAGAAAACATTTAAATCAATGGAAAAAATATTGAATATGTAAAAAAACTAGGGGTGCCCGAAATTTCGGCGGCCGAAAATATCGGCCGAAAATGCACCTAATCTGTTTCTGCCGATATTTTTACATATCGGCCGGAAATAGCAGGGAGGGACTGGGAGGAGGAGCTGGGGGCCGGTGCGTTCACTGTGCTCCGGCCCCCAGCTCCAGTAGTTATAAAAAGTGTGCAATTAATACGGATTCTATTCATGAGGCCCCCCTCTGCAGTATTACATTCAATACAGCCACATCCTACTCACAGGGCTGTGCTGGCCGGCCGGGCAGACGAGCGGCAGCGTCACGACTGACGTCACATGCCTGCGCCGCCTCCTTCATTCAGAAAGTAGGCCGGGCACATGACGTCAGTTGTGACGCTGCCGCTCATCTGCCCGGCCGGCCAGCCTTAAGATGACAGCCCTGTGAGTAGGATGTGGCTGTATTGAATGTAATACTGCAGAGGGGGCCTCATGAATAGAATGCTTATTAATTGTACAACATTTTATAACTACTGGAGCTGGGGGCCGGAGCACAGTGAACGCACCGGCCCCCAGCTCCTCCTCCCAGTCCCTCCCCGCTATTTTCTATTAATTGTACAATTGGGGGGGGGGGGGGGCTGTGGATGGCACTGTTATGGGGTGGGTGGGGGTCTGTGGATGGCACTGTTATGAGGTGGGGGGGGGGGTCTGTGGATGGCACTGTTATGAGGTGGGGGGGGGGGTCTGTGGATGGCACTGTTATGGGGTGGGTGGGGGTCTGTGGATGGCACTGTTATGGGGTGGGTGGGGGTCTGTGGATGGCACTGTTATGGGGTGGGTGGGGGTCTGTGGATGGCACTGTTATGGGGTGGGTGGGGGTCTGTGGATGGCACTGTTATGGGGTGGGTGGGGGTCTGTGGATGGCACTGTTATGAGGTGGGGGGGTCTGTGGATGGCACTGTTATGAGGTGGGGGGGTCTGTGGATGGCACTGTTATGGGGTGGGGGGTCTTTTAAAAGTATTTGGGCAAAAAGGCAGTTTCGGTTTCGGTTTCGGTCAAGGGGTATCCTGAATTTTCGGTTTCGGACCAGAATTTTCTTTTCGGTGCACCCCTAAAAAAAACAAATAAAACCAGCCAAATTAGAGACCGAGAGATTAATTGCCAAAGACAGCAAAACTAACCCTAAAATGTTCTTCAATTATATAAATGGTAAAAAGTATAAATCTGAAGGTGTCGGCCCTCTACAGAGTAATGAGGGGGTTGTTGCAGAGAGCGATGAGGAGAAAGCAAAGCTATTAAATACTTTTTCTCCACTATAATAAAATGCAGAATGTAAAAGTTAACTCCCCATTAAAAGTGCCCTGTCTGACCCAGGAAGAAGTACACCGGCGTCTTAAAAAGATTAAAATAGACAAATCGCCAGGACCAGATGGCATGCACCCCTGTATCCTAAGAGAATTAAGTAATGTCATAGCCAGACCCTTATTTCTGATATTTAAAGGGGTTCTGCACTTTGTTTTAACTGATGAGCTATCCTCTGGATAGATCATCAGCTTCTGATCGCCGGGAGTCCGACACCCGAAACCCCCGCCGATCAGCTGTTTGAGAAGGCAGCGGCACTCCAGCAGCGCCGTGGCCTTCTCACGGTTTACAGCTGGCCCAGTGATGTCATGAATAGTATCAACTAGCGTGTGCGGGGCTAAGCTCTGTTCACTTGAATGGAGCTTAGCCCCGCCCACGCTAGTTGATACTAGTCGTGAAGTCATTGGGCCGGCGGTAAACAGTGAGAAGGCCGTGGCACTGCTGGAGTGCTGCTGCCTTAAAAAAATTGCTGATCGGCGGGGTCCCGGGTGTCGGACCCCCGCCGATCAGAAGCTGATGATCTATCCAGAGGATAAATCATCAGTTAAAACAAAGTGAGCTATATATATTATTTTTTTTTTTGGGCGATTGTCTTAGGTAGGGGCTAATATTTTGCGGGATAAGGTGACGGTTAGATTGGTACTATTGGTTGGCATACGCCTTTTTGATCGCTTACTGTTGTACTTTCTGTGATGTAAGGTGGCAAAAAAATGGTTTATTTAGCACAGTTTTTATTTTTTACGGTGTTCATTTGAGGGGTTAGGTCATGTGATATGTTTATAGAGCCGGTCGATACGGACGTGGCGATACCTATTATTATGTCTGCTTTTTTTTTTCTCCTATTTTCTACCCTTTTTTTTCTTTTTTTTACTTTATTTGGGGAAAATGACGTTTTTGTTTATTTTTAATTGAAACTTTTAATTTTTTGGGGGGAAAACTTAATTTTTTCAACTTTTTTTACTTTATTTTTTGTCCCACTTTGGGAATTCAACTTTTGGGGGTCTTATCACTTTTACAATGCATTCCAATACTTTTGTATTGGAATGCATTGGCTGTATGAGTAATACTGTGTGTATTACTCATACAGATTCCGGCCTGGGAGATCCAGGGGGCTGGATCTCACAGGCTCGTCACCGGAAGGCAGCGTGATACCTCAGGAAGGCATCGCGCTGCCTTCCATGCTATCGGGTCCCCCCTACAGAGGGGTGATTAGATGAGCAAGCAAAAATCTTCTACCTTCTTTATTTTTTGGGGGAAAATAAGTCCCATCCATGCACAGAAGTCCATGTTATATCCCTCCCATGGGGTCATGAACGGTGGACAGGGAGAGGAGGATATGTGTCTTTCTTCATCACTCTGTAGCCTGTCAACATCTCTGCTCCTCCTCCACACTGGCTATTATGAGAGCCAGCTTAAGGGGATGGGGGGGGGGGGGGCTAGACTATATAGCAGCTAGAGATATGAGCCAGGTCTTATTTTAAGGGCTCATGTACACAACTGTAGCCTGTTTTGCAGTCCGCAAATCAGATACCTCTGGCTGTATCATGGCTAGCACCAAAATCTAGGTATTGTTTTAAGCTTATATTCTTGGATTTAAAACAGGACTCGCATCTCTATCTGCTGTACAGTCTGAGATAGAGCCATCAGTAGCTGCTGATTGTAGCTGGCCAGCTAAGATCTGTCCCAGGTTGCTAATATAGCTTGTGTGTTTATACAGCTAGACCTGCCAATAACCTTAATACAGTTCCTATGTTTGTGTGTTAAAGACAAAAGCAGAGTTATTTACAGTGACTTCATGTTTGGATGTCATATAACTGTTACACATATATATATATATATATATATATATATATATATATCTATAGTGTTCACAGAAGCATAAAAAGATAATACAGTTGCAAGAAAAAGTATGTGAACCCTTTGGAATGATATGGATTTCTGCACAAATTGGTCCTAAAATGTGATCTGATCTTCATCTAATAAATAATTAAATGTTACCATGTTTTTATTGAATACACCATGTAAACATTCACAGTGCAGGTGGAAAAAGTATATGGACCCTTGGATTTAATAACTGGTTGAACCTCCTTTGGCAGCAATAACTTCAACCAAACGTTTCCTGTAGTTGCAGATCAGACGTGCACAACGGTCAGGAGTAATTCTTGACCATTCCTCTTTACAGAACTGTTTCATTTCAGCAATATTCTTGGGATGTCTGGTGTGAATCGCTTTCTTGAGGTCATGCCACAGCATATCAATCGGGTTGAGGTCAGGACTCTGACTGAGCCACTCCAGAAGGCGTATTTTCTTCTGTTTAAGCCATTCTGTTGTTGATTTGCTTCTATGCTTTGGGTCGTTGTCCTGTTGCAACACCCATCTTTTGTTGAGCTTCAGCTGGTGGACAGATGGCCTTAAGTTCTCCTGCAAAATGTCTTGATAAACGTGGGAATTTATTTTTCCTTCGATGATAGCAATCCGTCCAGGCCCTGACGCAGCAAAGCAGCCCCAAACCATGATGCCCCCATCACCATACTTCACAGTTGGCATGAGGTTTTGATGTTGGTGTGCTGTGCCTCTTTTTCTCCACACATAGTGTTGTGTGTTTCTTCCAAACAGCACAACTTTGGTTTCATCCGTCCACAGAATATTTTGCTAGTACTGCTGCGGAACATCTAGGTTCTCTTGTGCAAACTGTAAATGTGCAGCAATGTTTTTTTTTGGACAGCAGTGGCTTCATCTGTGGTATCCTCCCATGAAATCCATTCTTGTATAGTGTTTTACATATCGTAGATTCGCTAACAGGGATGTTGGCATATGCCAGAGACTTTTGTAAGTCTTTAGCTGACACTCTAGGATTCTTCTTCACCTTTTGCAGTCATCTTTACAGAACGGCCACTCCTAGGGAGAGTAGCAGCAGTGCTGAACTTTCTCCATTTATAGACAATTTGTCTTAGGCCTAGTTCACACGACCGTATGGCTTTTATTGTTTTTTGCGGTCCGTTTTTCACGGATCCGTTGTTCCGTTTTTAAGTTCCGTTGTGTTTCCGTTTCCGTTCCGTTTTTCCGTTCCGTTTTTCCGTATGGCATATACAGTATACAGTAATTACATAGAAAAAATTGGGCTGGGCATAACATTTTCAATAGATGATTCAGAAAAAACGGAACGGAAACGGAAGACATACGGATGCATTTCCGTATGTGTTCCGTTTTTTTTGCGGACCCATTGACTTGAATGGAGCCACGACCCGTGATTTACGGCCAAATATAGGACAAGCTCTATCTTTCAACGGAACGGAAAAACGGAAATACGGAAACGGAATGCATACGGAACACATTCAGTTTTTTTGCGGAACCATTGAAATGAATGGTTCCGTATACGGACCGTATACGGAACACAAAAGAACGGCCCGTACACCCGCAAAAAAAACGTTCGTGTGAACTAGGCCTTACTGTGGACTGATGAACAGCAAGGCTTTTGGAGATACTTTTATAACCCTTTCCAGCTTTATGCAAGTCAACAATTCTCAATCATAGGTCTTCTGAGAGCTCTTTTGTACGAGGCATCATTCACATCAGGCAATGCTTCTTGTGAAAAGCAAACCCAGAACTGGTGTTTTTTTTTTTTTTTTATAGGGCAGCTGTAACCAACACCTCCAATCTCATCTCATTGGACTCCAGTTGGCTGACGCCTCACTCCAATTAGCTTTTGGAGATGTCATTAGTCTAGGGGTTCACATACTTTTTCCACCTGCACTGTGAATGTTTATATGGTGTATTTAATAAAAACATGGTAACATTTAATTATTTATGTGTTATTAGTTTAAGCAGACTGTGATTGTTTGTTGTTGTGACTTAGATGAAGATCAGATCAAATTTTATGACCAATTTGTGCAGAAATCCATATCATTCCAGAGGGTTCACATATGTTTTCTTGCAACTGTGTGCCTTTAAGATTCATTATATAATGTAAGGTAAGCTAAATGACACAGCAGAAATAACAGAAAGCATTGTCACGACCGCTATCCCAGCAGCAGTCGTGTCGTACCAGACGGAGGGGAAGGGGGACCCTTATCTATGGATGGGAGATAGAACGGCCACCCCTGACTTACCCTAAGCTGGCACCTGTCTGCCCTGATACCCTAGACGGGGTGTGAACCCGTGCGGCGAGCAGGATGCCTAAACCCTCAGTCACCCTAGCAAGACTAGACTGGGGAAAGGCAGATGGGAGCACTAGTCACCATCACTCATGTCTAGGAGAACAACAGGGGAAGACAGCAACAAACAATCTATAACCGAGAATAGACTTATCCAGTCACGAGCAGAGAAGGTGATCCCAGTAACGACAGTCCACGCCAGACAAGAGCTCCACAGCAATACCAGCAAACGATCTCCTTCAAAGGTCAGAATAACACTGGAAGTAAGGACTATATCTGGCAATGACTGCAAGTGAAACTGAAACTAATATAGTAGCTGGGAGTGGCAGACAGGACTAACCTGAGAAGGATGCCTACAAACTCCCAGTCAGGACAAAAAGGTTCACAAGGCAAAACCCGGATGACATACCCTGAACCACGGAGCAAACTCACAAGCTATCGCGAGTAGCAAGTCGCTGCGACCTTCTCCTCCCAGACCTGTCTGGATCAGTCACAGTCATGACAAGCATAGAGTTTAACTGTTGTTGCTGGGTAGGAGTCTTGACCAGTCATAGCCAGCCTCACACACAGAGTGTGTGGGAAATCTCCCTATGGTTGTATGCAATTTGGATTGCAATATGGAATTTGAATTTGGATTGTGAACTTTGTAGTTTGTAATTGGTGGAACTATAAGTAAACACACATATAACTGGTTCAGTATACAGTTCTAATTACTATATTAAAACACAGCTCTTAGTGGACTGAATGTCTGTTCAGCTTCTTTCCTTTGGTGTAATGATTCTAGCAGGAACTGCTAGAATCATTTCACCAGAGGAGAGAAGCTGAACATTCACTCCACTAAGAGCTGTGTTTTATTGAAGCAGAGAGGCCAAAATAGGTATTTAAAACAGTTATATAATGTTCCTACTGTTAATATAGTCATTAGAACTGTATACTGAACCAGTTATGTGTGTTTACTTAGGCTACTTTCACACTAGCGGCACGGACCGCTGACAGGCTGTTCCGTCGGGTGAACAGCCTGCCGGATCTGTCCTGCCACTAGTGACTGTGTGCCCCCGGACTGCCGCTCCGTCCCCATTGACTATAATAGGGGTGGTGCAGAGTAACGGCAGCGCACAGCGAGAGGCTGCCGGAATAAATGTCTGACATATCGTAGTTTTATTCCGGCAGCTTCTCGCTGCCGTGCCTCCGCCGGAACTCTGCCCCCATTATAGTCAATGGGGACGGAGCGGCGGTCCGGGGGCACACGGTCACTAGCGGCAGGACGGATTCGGCAGGCTGTTCACCCGATGGAACAGCCTGCCGGTTGTCCGTGCCGCTAGTGTTAAAGTAGCCTTATGGATCCACCAATTGCAAACTACAAAGTTTACAATCCAAATTCAAATTCCATATTGCAATCTAAATTTCATACAACTATACTAGATCATACTCAACCAATCTCCAAATAGTTACTGCTAACTGTATACTGCAAATTGCGACCAAATTCAGCAAGTGAACTATTAGTTAGACCCCAGATATACCTCTCAGAGAGATCATAAAGTGTTTAAATAACTTAAAGTGAGAGTACAGATCAAGAGAGAAATATATCCACCCTTTTATGATGAATGACAAGATTGAACAGTTGAACCACCATCTTATGCATACCGCCATTTTTTGATACTTTATTCAACACGTGTTTTGTACATGGACTATCTGCTGCGGAGGTGTGTGGCAGGCGCAGCACTATGGAAGTGCCTTTTGTGCTGTGGCATTAGAAGAATTTTGATATCTCTGACTTTTTTAGTCTAACCAGACAGTCTATTACGCTGTAATTCCTCTAGCGCCGTTCTATGAAAACAGTAGGTTTAAAGAGCACACAAAATGCTTCAAATAACTTCTTAACTTCAACTTTTCTTCATATATAACACTGCCGCCTCCCCAGCAGATAGTCCATGTACAAAACACATGTTGAAAAGCTATCACAAATTGCGTTATGATTAAGATGGTGGTTCAACTGTTCAATCTTGTCATTCAACTTAAAAAAGTGGATATATTTCTCTCTTGAGTATTTGTACTGTCACTTTAATATATTTAAGCACTTTTATGATCTCTCTGAGAGATATATCTCAGATTTGACCGACAGTTCTACTGATCTGTATGCTTTTGTATGGATTGCTATTTGTATGCTATTTGTAGTTTGCAATTGTATTTGCAATTGTATGGTTGCAATTGGTGGAACTATTTTGGCCTCTTGTTCCCATAAAACTCAGCTCTCAGTGGAGTGAATGTCTCTTCAGCTCCTGTCTCTCGCGAATAATGATTCTAGCAGCAGGAGCTGGGGGAATTACCAGACAGGCTGTGTGTGAGGCTGGCTGTGATTGGTGAAAACTCTTGCTGTATGAGAAGCTAGCTGTGATTGGTCTAGACTTCTGCCCAGTAACAACAGATTAAGGGCTCTTTCACACTTGCGTTGTTCTTTTCCGGCATAGAGTTCCGTTGTCGGGGCTCTATGGCGGAAGAATCCTGATCAGGATTATCCCCATGCATTCTGAATGGAGAGAAATCCGTTCAGGATGCATCAGGATGTCTTCAGTTCAGGACCGGAACGTTTTTTGGCCGGAGAAAATACCACAGCATTATGCGCTTTTTGCTCCGGCCAAAAATCCTGAACACTTGCCGCAAGGCCGGATCCGGAATTAATGCCCATTGAGAGGCATTAATCCGGATCCGGCCTTAAGCTAAACGTCGTTTCGGCGCATTACCGGATCCGACATTTAGCTTTTTCTGAATGGTTACCATGGCTGCCAGGAAGTTAAAGTCCTGTTTGCCATGGTAAAGTGTAGTGGGGAGCGGGGGAGCAGTATACTTGCCGTCTGTGCGCTCCCGGGGCGCTTCAGAGTGACGTCAGGGCGCTCCACGCGCATGGATGACGCGATCGCATGGATCACGTCATCCATGCGCATGGGGCGCTCTGGCGTCATTCTGGAGCGCCCCGGGAGCCGCACGGGCGGTAAGTATACTGCTCCGCCGCTCCCCACTACTACTATGGCAACCAGGACTTTAATAGCGTCCTGGCTGCCATAGTAACACTGAACGCATTTTGAAGACTGATCAGTCTTCAAATGCTTTCAGTTCACTTGCATTGTTACGGATCCGGAGGGCACTTCCGGCAAATGGATTACACGCCGGATCCGGACAACGCAAGTGTGAAAGAGCCTTAACACTATGCTTTCTGTTTCTGCTGTGTCACTGAGCTTACCTTAAACTACAAAATGAATCTTAAAGGCATATTATCTTTTTCTGCTTCTGTGAACACAAAATATAACAGTTATATGACATCCAAAACATGACGTCACAGTAAAAAACTCTGCTTTTGTCTTCAACACAGAAACATAGGAACTGTATTAAGGCTATTGTCAGGTTTAGATGTATACACATATAAGCTATACTAGCAACCTAGGACAGGTCTTAGCTGGCCAGCTACAAGGCGGCAATGTTGTATATCAAGAAAAGTGCTCTTTAAACCTACTGTTTCCATAGAACGGCGCTAGAGGAATTACAGAGTAATAGACAGTCTGGTTAGACTAAAAGTCAGATATATAAAATTCTTCTAATACCACAGCGCAAAAGGCACTTTATAGTGCTGCGACTGCCACACTGACCCCCCCCCCCCCCCCCCACACACACACACCTTCAGACTACAAAAAGTGTATCTTGAAGCAAAAAAAAATGGTACCTTTCTGAGTCTGAGCAATACAGGTAATGGAACAGCTGAAAGATATTCACGTTCCTTGCTATATCATCCATCAGCGTTCATTAAGCAGTAGAAAATTTGCTAGTATTAGTGGGCCTGAGGCCATATTCTGTAATATACATACCTCTAAAATTCTCCCCCTCTTCTCCTATTCTATATACATCCTGGAGTTGTCCATGTCTCGTGATTAAATCAGCCAACGTGCATTATCTTGAGAAAAGTTGATGAAAGGAAAAAAGTGTTATCTGTTCTATGGTAAATCTTACGGCTGCCCGGACTTGGAGGCAGAAAGATACAGTTAGGTCCATATATATTTGGACACTGACACAAATTTAGTTTTTATTAACTGTTTACTAAAACATATTCAAGTTATAGTTATATAATGGACATAAAGTCCAGCCTTTTAGCTTTCATTTAAGGGTATCCACATTAAAATTGGATGAAGGGTTTAGGAGTTTCAGCTCCTTTACATGTGGACCAAAAGTAATTGGACATTTGACTCCAATGCTGTTTCATGGGCAGGTCTGAGCAATTCCTTCATTATTTCATTCTCAATTAAGCACATAAAAGGGCTGAAGTTGATTTGAGGTGTGGTGTTTGCATTTTGAAGATTGTTGCTGAGAAGTAAACATGCGGTCAAAGGAGCTCTCTCAATGCAGGTGATACAAGCCGTCCTTCACCTGTGAAAACACAAAAAAGCCATCCGAGAAATTGCTGCACTATTAGGAGTGGCTAAATCTACAGATTGGTACATCCTGAGAAAGAAAGAAAGCACTGGTGACCTCAACAACGCAAAAAGACCTGGACGCCCACGGAAGACAACAGTGGTGGATGATTGCAGAATAATTACCATGATGAAGAGAAACCCCTTCACAACAGCCAACCAAGTGAACAACACTCTCCAGGATATAGGCGTATCAATATCTAAATCTACCATAAAGAGAAGACTGCATGAAAGTAAATACAGAGGGTTCACTGCACGGTGAAAGCCACTCATAAGGATCAAGAATAAGAAGGCTAGACTGGACTTTGCTAAAAAGAAAAAAAAATCTTAAAAAAACGGCACACTTCTGGAAGAACATTCTTTGGACAGATGAAACCAAGATCAACCTCTACCACAATGATGGAAATAAAAAAGTATGGTGATGGCATACAGCTCATGATCCAAAGCATACCACATCATCTGTAAAACACGGCGGAGGCAGTGTGATGGCTTGGGCATGCATGGCTTCTAGTGTCACTGGTTCCCTAGTGTTTATTGATGATGTGACACAGGACAGAAGCAGCCGGATGAATTCTGGGGTTTTCAGAGACATACTGTGTGCTCAGATCCAGCCAAACTGATTGGTCAGCGTTTCATAATACAAATGGACAATGACCCAAAACATAAAGCCAAAGCAACCCAGGAGTATATTAAAGCAAAGAAGTGGAATAATCTTGAATGTCCAAGTCAGTCCCTGATCTGAACCCAATAGAGCATTTCACTTGCTAAAGACTAAACTTCAGACAGAAAGGCCCACAGACAAACAGCAACTGAAAACCGCTGCAGTAAAGGCCTAGCAGAGCATTAAAAAGGAGGAAACACTGCGTCTGGTGATGTCCATGAGTTCAAGAAAAAGTTCAATCCAAATGCATACATGTAGTAGAACCAATGTACTAAATCGATATTGTCACTCCAGTATAAATGTTAAATTCCTTTTGCGTTATGGAGAATCATATAAACGATCACTATATAACATTTGATTATGTGCATGATATGCCACTTTCTCAAAGTAGAATGATAAATGTTACCAGTTGTTGATCACACGTGGAGCGTTTTGTATTGTAGTGTTATTCCACCTATTGATTTATCCAACTTCCCTTACGGCTTATGTTAGTCCTTCATTCGGTGTGCCACGTGGCACACCGATGTGGTTGCCTTTGCTTCAGACCTCCGATGCTGCGTACCTCCGCTCCACAGACTCTATACTTGTAACGAGCTGTGGCTTGATGTATCCCAGGCTCACATAAATTCTGGAGTCAAGCTGCTTATCGGAAAGGCAAATTACTGCTATGTCGGGGGTTGTGATGGGATTACAGTAGAACCAAGCTCATTTCGGAGCGACACGCTCCTTTCTCAGTGTACATCCAGCACATGGAATACAGAAGGTCGGTGTAGGGGGATTTCTGAAAAACTGTACTCCAGTTTGCAAAAAATGTTTGTTTCATAGCTGGACCACTCATGCCAAAGAGGTAGGTAGGGCTAACAAAGGTTTGCTGTTATGGCACACGGACTGGTATCAGACTCCTGCTCATATCATATTAAGAGTGGTGTATGAAACGCCAGTCTTAATAAATTTGGTCCGATTTTATTTATTAACTTTTTTAATTTTTGGTGCTCTGTAGAGATGAAAGAATAGATTTTTCTCAACAAAAAGAATTCTTCACCTTTGAGGACCTGTCCCTGCTGCTGAAGAAGCTCCCACTTGCTGTCTGACTGATGGGGCCAGACATCTCAGCCGGCCGTGTCGATCTTGCACCTGCGCCACTGCCCGAAGTAGCGGCACAAGTGTAGAGGCTCTGCTACCGGAGAAGTGACTGTTCATGCGCCACGCTATCAAACAAGCGGCAGGGGGAGCTTCTTTAGCAGCAGGGACAGCCCCTCGCAGGTTCATGAGACAAATTCATTCACATGAATTGATTTGCTCATCGCTAGTGCTCTGCTGTAGTTTTTCTTTCCACAGGTGAAAATTGCCAGCATATCTGCACAGTATGATGCACATTTGCCAACAGATTCGTTCAGCAGTTCCCCTGCATGTGGATTCGTATATAGACATACAGCACTAAAAAAACTCATTGAGGGAAAACTATCATAAGGGGAAAATTTGAAGTCCGTTTTTCTTGTGGCATAAAGTACTTCAATGCAGACTCATTTATCAAATGTCTCATGTTCTTGATAAATTGGTCTTATCCTTAGACCTGACACTTTTGTCTAGAAAAGCTACTCCAGTTTTCCTACTCTACCCTCCTACTGGAGTGAGATTGCGACTCAATGATAAATCTGGAGTGAAACTCATTAACATAGATAGCTACACCCACTTTTCCACCCACATTACAAAACTGGAGTGCAAAAAAGTTGCAAACTTTTGCGTAATCGCTTAAATTTTGAACAATCGAGTGTGAAAAGTTGCAAAAGCCCTATTTTGGTGACTTTTTGACCCTAGAATTCAGTAGTGAAGGTATGATAAATCAAAATCTATGTGTGTTTTTCTAGTCTACTCTGGTTCATTTGCCACAAAAAGCACAGAACTTGTAGAGAAAGGGGTAGCTGGCCTGTAAAATTGACTCAACTTCGAGTTTTACAACACCCCTCCCCCCCGGAAATATTACGGGAGATCGAATCAGACACAAGCATACAACAACAGAGCCCCACACTACAAACCGTCAGAAGAGGGAAAACAAGGAGGAGCAAAAGAAAGAAATACAAGATACAGGAAACACCGCTAACATCTAATAAAAATGTCCTTGTAAACTTGAGTTCAATTACGCTAACCGAACCACAAGTTTCCCTATTAAGTAAGGGATTGAAATATGCCCCTACTGTCCAAATAGATAAATTCTCCACATTTATAGGGATACAGAAATTTATCAGAAAACTCTGCCTGAAAAAACATTTTATTAAAAATCCGTTAGAAATTGCAAACAGTCAGCCTACAAATCGGTTCCAATATACTACCTTAAGGAATAAGTCAAAAATGTACCCACGCAACGAAATTAGCAGAGAAATGGCTACCTTCCAAAAATGTGTGGAAGGAGATTTAAGAAAAATGAGAAATACGGCCAGGAATAATAATTTAACTACAAGGGAAATTTCGGCGATTAAAGAATTACAGAAAAATAAATCCGTTACCATACGCCCAGCTGATAAGGGAGGGGCTACAGTATTATTGGATACAGAGAAATACAATGCGGAATGTTGGAGACAGCTAACGGATTGTAACACCTATCTGAAGCTGACTAAGGACCCATTGACACAGTTCAAACAAGAATTGATTGAATTGTGTGAAGAAGGGTTACAAGAGAAAGTTCTCCTCCAAAGAGAATCGGATTTTATATTGGGCACACAAGGAAGGCTACCCGCTTTCTATTGTCTGCCCAAAATCCATAAAAATTTAGAAAACCCCCCCGGTCGCCCGATAGTATCAGGTATAGGCTCCATTACTTCAAATTTATCCAGGTATATCGATACTCACCTTCAATCGAGAGTTAAAAAGACCCGCTCTTATGTAAAGGATACCACTTATATCATTGAAATTTTGGAACAATTGAAGGTGGAGCCTAACTGGATCATGGGCACATTGGACATACAGTCCCTATATACGGTGATTGATCACCAACAGGGACTGGATGCCGTACATAGACAACTGACTATAGATGCAATTTTACATACTACTCAGATTGATTTTATAATTAAAGCTATCAAGTATATTCTGCAGCACAATTATTTTTAGGGAGATTATTATTTGCAGCTGCAGGGCACCGCCATGGGGACCAGGTTCGCCCCCAGTTATGCCAACTTGTTTTTGGCCGATTGGGAGACGACCACCATAGATCCCATACTGGGGGGGGACCTGGTCCTATGGCGGCGCTATATAGATGATGTCATTTTCATCTGGAAAGAGGATGAGACTAAGCTGCAAACCTTTTTGAGGAATCTAAATGAAAATAATAAGGGCCTCATTTTTACTGCAAATATTCAAAACAAAACGGAATACCTAGATCTATTAATTGAAGCATCAGGAAGCAATTATAAATGTAGTACGTTTCAAAAACCCACAGCGACGAATAGTTTTATTCCATTTTCTAGCTGCCACCTTCCAAGGTGGCTGATTAATGTTCCTACCGGACAGTTCAGACGAATTAGACGGAACTGTACGGATGATACGAAATTTGAGGAAGAGGCGACAAAAATGCAATCTTACTTTAAAGATAAACAATATCCTGTGGGAGTAATAGATGAGGCCCTTAATACTGTAAGACAACTGGAGAGAGGGGAATTCTTCAAGGAGAAACAAAAATTACAATTGGATGATTCATCATTATTGGACATCAGATTGATACTCCCTTTTAATAATAATTACAAACGCATTTAAAAAATGATCAGGTCCAATTGGCAATACCTATTGGGAGACAAAACAATAGGTCATCTCTTACCCCATGCACCTAAGATTTCTTTCACCAAAGCTCCTAACTTAGGTTTGAAAGTAGCTCCATCAGTCCCAAATAAAGTCCATAAAGATAATACTTTGGGTTCCTTTATGAATATGAGGGGTTTCTACAAGTGTGGGAGATGCATAGGCTGCAAATATAACAACCTGCCACGAAAGACCGTCGAGATCAGTTCCACCCAAAACAAATATAAATGGAAGATTGACGATTGCATTTCCTGCAACACGGTTGGGGTCATTTATCTAATACAATGCCCCTGCAATCGTCAATATATAGGACGTACCAAACGCCCCTTGAAAACAAGGATTAGGGAACACATCTCGAACATAAAAAAAGGGTATGAGAAACACTCATTGTCTAAACATTACAAAGACACACATAATAGTAACCCAGATAACTTGAAATTTATAGGACTGGAGAAGATTAATCAACATTGGAGGGGTGGAGATTATATCCAGAAGATGTCCAGGGCAGAATCCAGGCAGATTTATGAATTTGGCTCCCTAATACCATTTGGACTGAATGCTGACATGGAATTGTTCGGATTCCTTTAATTGGCTTGGGCCCCATCCCCGATGGCGGATCCCATGCTTGGCCGTTTATCGGCGCTGGGACCCCCCCTCTGGTTTGGGACCCTAGCCTTATCCGACCTTTTCCATGCCAATTTCTATTTATGTCTTAGCTTGATGTATGTTTCAACTGTGTTATCCTTACATTGTGCTGCACATTTTTATTTCACACGTAGTGTGTATTTTACAGTATCTTTAACATTTTTATTATTTCAACTGGAGATGAAGCATTTGTTATGATCGTAATTGGGGTCTATGGATCGAAAATGCGATCTAGAATGTAATTCCGCAAAAAACGCATCTACATATGAAAAACCGCAACAGAAACGCACCAAAACCGCATTATGGCGGAGATTGATTTTGGTACTCCTACTCCGGATTACAACAACCAGAGTTTATGTAGGACCTGAGGTACGCCTATAAATTAGGAGGTATGAGTTGCAGGAGTTACCACTGAAGAAGGGATTGGAATATCCCGAAACGCGTCTGGGTAACAGACACTCCGCAACTACCTCCGCAATAAGGACTTTTAGCATGGCCATGCTTTGAAAAAGATCTATGAACAACTGCTTCTCCGTGCTGCTAACACTGTCCGGGATATCCGAGTAAGCGCTGCTACGAAACGAAAAATCCCGCTCCAAACGTCGCGAGACTTGAGCGAGACCAGCGTGGAACCCGTGGAGACAGAGCGGCGGACATAACAGTCTACTCAGCGTCCTCAAGAAACTTCGCCTGAATATAGGAGACCAGATCTCGGACGGCTCCTTCCAGGCAGAGGTAAGACCACAGCTGAGTTCATTACGGGACTGCATTCAATATAACCAAGTCTTTCTGTGCGGTGGCATATACACCATACATTCGGACTTACCAACTCCCCACAGGAACTCTTTATTCAGCGAATATCTTCAGCAACTTGCGCTATTACGCGCTGGATTTCAATCACCTTTGCTCACATTAAGTCACCTTATCTATTTTTCACTATATTTATTAATGTAATTATATTATAACGTAGTTCATTATCTAGCACCAGTCATACAGTTGATTTATTTCATCTCACCTTATATTATTTATTATTGAAATCCTTATCTTTGCTGTATTTTATGGTCGACCATAGTTATTGTTTTAAATTGTTTTATATTTTCTTATCCATTTTATGTCATTTTTATTAGTGATATTTTAAATAATAAAATCTGAGTGTGTGCCATAGCCCTGAGTGCTCGCTTCTATATTTCTGTTATTGTCCTTCTACTTGAGGTGTGGCGTCCTCAATTTTTAGTTTGAAGCACCATACCGTCCATTACCAGCAGTGAGCCACTTCATTTAACTATTTCAACTTCATCTTGGTTTCATAGTTTTTTATAGTGATAGTTGTGATTATGGCTCATAGAGAAAGGCCTGGACTAAAAATGACAAATTATTACAGTAATCATTATTATCTGTAGGTAAAACATCCATATCCACTTTAATATCCATCAGAGCAGCATTTATCTGACCTACAAAGTACCGTATTTTTCGCTCCATAAGGGAAAATGTGCCTGCGTCTTATGGAGCGAATGCTGCCATTTTACATCGCAGTCTGCGATGCATCAGCTGGAGGGGGGAGGAAGGAGGGGCCGGTGTCATGCAAATGCGGCGGGGCCGGTGCGGTCACTGTACTCCAGCCCCGCCGCTCACTCACTTTCTTAATGCCTAAACCTTTTATAATAATAACTTTAATTGAAGTTCTGATCCCCAGCCCCTTCTATAGTACTTACTAAATGTCCTGTAGCAGGCAGAGCAGGGCAGGCGGCCGGCCGTAACTCACTGACGTCACGTGCCTGCGCCGCCTACTTCAGTGAGTTACGGCTGGCCCCGCTGCATTTGCATGCCACCGGCCCCTCCCAAAGGTTTAGCTCCGGTATATTAAGGCATCTGTGGATGCCACTATTATGGGGTGGGGGATATGTGGCTGGCACTGTTATGGGGTGGGGGATCTGTGGGTGACACATATATAGCAGTGCCATCCACAGATCTCCCCCCCCCCCCCCAATAACAGTGCCATCCACAGATCCCCCCCCCCCCAATAACAGTGCCATCCACAGATCTCCCCCCCCATAACAGTGCCATCCACAGATCTCCTCCCCCCATAACAGTGCCATCCACAGATCTCCTCCCCCCATAACAGTGCCATCCACAGATCTCCTCCCCCCATAACAGTGCCATCCACAGATCTCCTCCCCCCATAACAGTGCCATCCACAGATCTCCCCCCCCATAACAGTGCCATCCACAGATCTCCCCCCCATAACAGTGCCACCCACAGATCTCCCCCCCATAACAGTGCCACCCACAGATCTCCCCCCCATAACAGTGCCACCCACAGATCTCCCCCCCATAACAGTGCCACCCACAGATCTCCCCCCCATAACAGTGCCACCCACAGATCTCCCCCCCATAACAGTGCCACCCACAGATCTCCCCCCCATAACAGTGCCACCCACAGATCTCCCCCCCATAACAGTGCCACCCACAGATCTCCCCCCCATAACAGTGCCACCCACAGATCTCCCCCCCATAACAGTGCCACCCACAGATCTCCCCCATAACCGTGCCACCCACAGATCTCCCCCATAACCGTGCCACCCACAGATCTCCCCCATAACCGTGCCACCCACAGATCTCCCCCATAGTAGTGTCATGTACAGACCACCATTAGTTCAAAACCCACCAAAAGCACACCTTTTGGTTAAAAATATATTTTTTTCTTATTTTCCTCCTCAAAAACCTAGGTGCTTGTTTTGGACCGGTGCGTCTTATAGGGCGAAAAATACGGTATGTTTCTAGTAATCTTATCTTAGCATATAAACAACGATCACAAGATCCCATTATGGGAAATAGCCAAGTTTTTTTTTTTTTGTAATGGTGGGAGTTATTTCCCTGCATATATTATACCCATCCTTACACTGTCGCTGTATAAGGCACCTCAGATAGTCGTTCTGATAAGGAATTGTTGGGGAAGAAGATAAATTGTATTGTGCAAGGACACGTCCAGATCTAGTATTTCCTGCTATTTATTTTCTATCCTAATTACTATGTTGAATGGCTTTCTGATATAAACTCTTATCTAATAACCACCCATTGAGGCACTTGTAGCTCAAGGCATCAGATAATCCTGCTTGCAGTTTCAGAATTTTAAATAGTTTTTCTCGTTAAAGGGAATGTGTCACCTATAATTTTTTTTCCTGCTAGTTAAAAACAAACCACACATTCTTTTCTATCCTGTTTTTATTTCCTGAGTCTCAATTTGTTCTTCTATTTCCTGAACATGATTATAAGTGCTGCCATCTTGGGCTACTTTCACACTCGCGTTTGGTGCGGATCCGTCATGGATCTGCACAGACGGATGCATTCAGACAATACAACCGTCTGCATCCGTTCAGAACGGATCCGGTTGTATTATCTGTAACATAACCAAGACAGATCCGTCTTGAACCCCATTGAAAGTCAATGTCGGACGGATCCGTTTTCTATTGTGTCGTAGAAAACGAATCCGTCCCCATTGACTTACATTGTGTGTCAGAACTTATCCGTTTGGCTCAGTTTCGTCAGACGGACACCAAAACGCTGCAAGCAGCATTTTGGTGTCCGCCTTCAAAGCAGAATGGAGACGGAGGCAAACTGATGCATTCTGAGCAGATCCTTATCTATTCAGAATGCATTAGGGCAAAACTGATCTGTTTTGGACCGCATGTGAGACCCCTGAGAGAAGTTTGAGAAGCATTTTCATGGTAAGGGTACCTGCATATGAGTGCAGATTTAAAATCAGAAATTCTGCACGTTTTTAGTGCGGTTTTCTGTGCGTTTTTGGTACATTGCAAAGGGTGAAATCCGCAAAAAATAAATAAACACACAGCAATTGGCATGCTGCGGATTTCAAGATCCACATGGCAGGCCAGTTTCCAAAAGGTGGAAAAAAGCAAAGTGTACATGAGATTTGTCTGATCTCACACACTTTGCTAGTAGTGTATTACGCTGCAATTTTTCCATATGAGAATCTGTGCGTGAAAACTATGCCATTCCAGTTTGTTGTAGTGGAAAATTTCTGCTTGGGTTTTTTGGCTGCTTGGTGGGGAAAAAAATCTGTTGCGCAAATTGGTGTCATGCAACTTATTGAATGCAATCAAGTTTGTCTTCAGTTAAATCTGCAGTGGATGTGCAGCACAACTGCAGCAAGTCCATGCTGGAAACCTCAAGATACAGCCATGGTTTTCAGCTACAGAAGTACATGACTGGTTTTAATATTACAGTACCTGTTAAAATACCCTAAGACAGCCTCCTTCTCAAACAGCTGATTGGTAGGGATGCTTGGTATTGGACCCCCTCTGATCTGATATATGGCCGAACAACCCCTTTGTCATCTGCTTAAGGGCTCAGCCCCTTCCCTCCCTTTCTCTAATGCCATCATGTTCAACATGCTGGGCAGCAGATGATGCATAGTCAATGAGGTACAGAATGGCAGAGCAAACAGGGAGTAACACTACTGTACAAATTGTAATAGACAAGCATACAGGCAGCTGTAAATGGATGTAGTGTCTGTGAGATAGGAGAAGAATCATAGGACCATAGTCCTTCACTTTGGTGTTCCCACCCATAGCAAGCCCTTGTGGCAGAAAAACAAAGATGCAGTACAAAGATAGGTAGCATTATCAAAGTGAAAAATAGATATTTCAGAGCTCTGGCGGTATCGTGAAGATCATTCAAATATACATAGGTTATTTTCAGTATTTTGTATAATCTTGGAAAATCCCTTTAACTGCAGACCATTGCTACAACAAGCTAAATATGGTGAGATCTGCTGACAGCCTGTGTTGGTCATACACATTAGATTAACAGAAGATGCCACTATATTATGTTGGATCTATCAAAGTTATATATTGATTTTACTCAAATTTAAAAATTATTTTTCCTAGACCCCATTAAAACCTGGACGAAGTCTTATGGACTGGATCAAACTTAAAAGTAGTGGGAAAGATTTAACAGGCCTAAGAGGACGCTTAATAGAAGTGACAGAAGAAGAACTTGCAAAACACAATAAGAAGACAGACTGCTGGACATGTATCAGGGGTAAGTGTCTATCATTTGGGCTGGTTAAATGACTCTCAAATACCCATGGTCAGTATTAAATGCATTGGCTTACTTTGGATCTATTGGAACAAGATTTCTATGCAAAAGTTCAGTGATTACTTTTGCAACTAGCTAACACGTCACACCATACATGTAAATACTTTACACTCCTCAATATTGAAATTACAACACCAAGAAGAAAAAGGAGACATGTAAATGACAAATGGTCACATAATGCAAGGATATATCTTCGGAAATAGAAGAGATAGTGCTGTGACCATAGTCTTGTTTTTAAGCTTAGATTGTCATCTCTGCTCCAAGCGCCACTCATTTTCTGTGGCTAGCCCTTTCCCTGCATTGATTGACAGAGCCTGCAAGGGAAGGATTGGAGTGGTGCTTGGGTGCATGGAGAGCAACAGTGACAACCTAATTGCACCAAAGGCCTAATTTGCGTATTAAGAAAAAGTATCATAACTCAGTAACAGAGCTTTGGCTCAACATATAAAAAATTGTGTTTTAATCAGGTGAACTACAGCTATGTGTCTGTGCAAAAACATAGAAAGGTCGCTGTTGGCAGATTCCTTGTAAAACAAGACCAGGATCACAGCATTTTCTCGTCTACATCAGGAAATATAGCCTTATGAAATTTTCAATTTCAGCTGTTTTCACTTGTTTTAAAGCTTAGATTTTTACACATCCTGATATATGAAGGTTTAAAGTAGTCCCCCCATTACCCTATTAGGTACTTTTCCCAAAGTCTGAGCCTATTAGGGCGTTGAAGGGATTTTTCAATCTTGATGATCATAGTAAGGCCTAAGCCCATGAACGTACGGGCACTGTGCCCGTATTGTGGACTGCCCCTTTAGTAATTTTTTTCAGCCAACTGCTTGTGGCCTGCAAGGGGCCCACTGAACATTACAAAGATTTGCTTGTTGGTAAAGTTTGCCAGTGCCAAGAGGCATGGCATGTTCAAGTCCAAGGAGGTAGGTGGGTCATGATGGGGGGGATTGTCTTGCAACAATCTGTCGAAGCAGATACCGCTCCGCAATGCACAGGCACTGGATGTGTGCACTCCATGCTGCTGATGTGGACCCTTTAACTTAAATCAGTCCGCGATCCGCAAGATACGGCCAAAGATAGGACATGTCTACCCCCTCGGTTTTCCAATGGATCCACAGAGTGGTCCAAATCTCCCGCATGGAGGAGCTCTACCAATCTCTCTAAGTTCCATAGAATCTGGAATGCCTGGAGAGAATTCATGTCTACATTAACTTCCGACCATTAGTCATGATCTTATGCTAACGTCGGTGGCGGGTCGCGATGTCTGCGGCGGAGAATGGCTCCCCTGGGGAGCACTGTAAGGCGAATGATTGCCACTGATACTAACAGTGGTCACCGGTCTTCTACGCTGTACTTGCTATACTTGCTGAACTTGTGTTACCATCTACTCTGAAGTGAAATAGATACAGACTTTGCTATGTTATCATTATGTCTTCTCACCCAGATGTTTTAGAACATGTTTGTAGATGGCTGGTCTTGGCCCAAGGTTCTTCGTGAAACTGTCAACCTACCTTAATATCTGGTTTTTGTTTGTACTTTGTATGCAAAAAAACTTAAAGGACTTTTATCACGTGCTGTTTATTCATGTCCTATGTCCTATTTTAAACTCAATAAAAAGAAATTTGCAACAAAGATAGGGCATGTCTTAGCTTTTGCGGAGCAGAGGCACGGATCGGAAGCCCATGGAAAGACAATGAAGCGGAAATCTGAGTTGTTTGCCATTTAATCCTGCATCCCCTTCTTTGTATATATTCCTACATAGAGCATGAATTGGAATGCTGCTTCCAGTTCACATCTCCCAGCTTGCAGGCGGAAGCACTTCTTGCTCAGTTCTCCTGATTGGTCATGTGGCTGGAGTTGAGGGGTGTGGATGCAGCTCCTGATATAGAGCACAAGCCCTGACAAGGTTGTTACTGGGCTGCAAATAACACCGGTGGGAGTGCAGCATCTAGTTCTCCTCACCTTCTCTTGACTACACATGCACACAGAGCCGTTCTATTTATAAACCTTATCAAGGGTTACAAGGGGGAACATCTATCGGTATTTACAGTGCAGCTAATACAAGTTTAAGTAGAAAAATTTATAGAAGGGTACACAAGCCCTAACAAGGAGAAGCAAAAGTAAAGAGTAGAAGATGAAAGTGGCGAGATGGGAATAGCCCTTTAAATTATAAAAGGTAAAAAAAAGAAATTAGAATTTTAAAACATTTTTAGTATATATTTTGTTTGCTGGATAAACGAGAATAGAGTTAAAACAAACCTCGGTTAAAGCCCCATCTGTGTCGCTATTTTTTTTTAGCTAATGTATAAAACAAACAAATACGATTTCTTTAGAATGTCATTCCAAAAGGTGAAATTTTGTGGCTCCGTGACAATTTTTTCCATTACCTCCTCAGTGAGGAATAATTGCTGGTATGCCAGAGGGTTGTCCTCTACCTTCATCCCAGGTGATCCAGTGAATGGGAATCTTGGGGGCGCTACCTGGTCCGTATCACAGTCAATAGGGCACCAAGTGCGCACATGGCTGAGGTCAGGTGCAGGATCATCGCCATTGTCACTTGCCAGATCAGTGTCAGTGTCAGACGACAAATCTCCCCACGACTCATTATCGCTCAGTACTACGAGCACCTCCGTGTCACTGTCGCTGTCACTCAACTGGTCCAAAAGTGCTTTTGTAGTAAAGTGCCGATTTTTTGATGCCATGTTATAAATATTTTATGGGCAAATGACAGTAAAATGGCAGGCAAGGGGCACTGTACAGTGAACAAGTGTCAGATCTGAGGTGATACAGTGTAATCCTCTGTAATTTAACGTTCCTCCATAGTTGTAGCATAAGGTAGGGGATCTTTGCTGAGGAGTCAACTATTCCTAAGGAGATATCAGGTGACCAAATCAACGCTAATGAGGACACTGGCATCAACAAATCAGATTCAAGTAGGACCCATTGCGGAGGATTAGGAAGTGCATGGAATAATATTAATTGTGAAAGTCTGGCTGCTGATAATACTTATATAGATGGGGCACTGAGAGCCCACCTACCCTCTTATGCAAGTGTATAATATGTCTGGCTATTTGAGATCTCCTATATGCCCATAAAAAGCGAAATATTTCATTCTGTAATGATTTAATGGCAGAACCCGTAAAGCTACTTTCACACTCTCTCGTTTGGTGTGGATTTGTCATGGATCTGCACAGACGGATCAGTTCCGATAATGCAACAGTCTGCATCCGTTCAGAAAGGATCCGTTTGTATTATCTTTGCCATAGCCATAGCCAAGAACACCATTGAAAGTCAATGGAGGACTGATCCGTTTTCTATTGTGCCAGATTGTGTCATAGAAAACAGATCCGTCCCCATTGTGTGTCAGAACGGATCCGTTTGGCTCAGTTTCGTCAGACGGACATCAAAACTCTGCAAGCAGGTGTCCGCCTCCAGAGCGGAATGGAGACGGAACAGAGGCAAACTGATGCATTCTGAGCGGATCCTTTTCCATTCAGAATGCATTAGGGCAAAACTGATCTGTTTTGGACCACTTGTGAGAGCCCAAAACGGATCTCACAAACTGAAAGCCAAAACGCCAGTGTGAAAGTAGCCTAACTTGTACAGGAAGGGAATGAAAGAGATACAATATCCTAGGCAAAGTGACCATTTTAATTGTGTGTATTCTGCCTATCCATGAGAGAGTAGGGAAATTTCAGGTAAGCAGGGATGAGTCGGGTGTAATTCCATCTGAAAGTGGTATCAGTTTTGGCAAATGAATCCCTAAATAAGGAAGATAATGTCCCCTGTTATTTAAACCGAAGTTGTGTGATTAAGTCTTGACAAAAACACAGAAATATAGTGGCAAATCTGGGGGAGCTGCTCAACCCCTAACACTGTAGCGTGTTTTTCATTGGGGGAGCAGCCCCACCGCATGTGGACCGCAGCAAACGACTATCCCCAGCAAAAAATATTTTGCATACGGTGGAGGATGTCGGCGCGGTCCACATGCACCACAAAGGCATCCTACACAAAACGGAGCATTGTGCGGATGAAAATATAATCATAAATCACAGAAAAAATGCACCACACGGATATGCCACTGACTATACTGGCTAGTCATAAATGCAGATATTAAAAGCTGAGACTTTTGCCAATATATTCCTGTCAGGAAGATATCGGAGCCCCAAGCACCACGTCACGGTTCTCAGCATGGCAAGGGGTCCTACCACTACGCTACCTATGGTGTGAACAAGGTCTGAAGGTGATGTAATCCAGCTCACAGCCAAGCTTCCACACAACCGCCTAGCAGGACAACTAGTGCAATGTGAACAAAGCCAGACTGTAAGCCACACCCATATCAGACCATGTAATGGAGGCTACCAGGTGCAAAGAGTGTTTGAATGCCAGGTGAAGGCACATACACTACATATAAAACAAGACAAAAACACAGAAATATAGTGGCAAATCTGGGGGAGCTGCTCAACCCCTAACACTGTAGCGTGTTTTTCATTGGGGGAGCAGCCCCACCGCATGTGGACCGCAGCAAACGACTATCCCCAGCAAAAAATATTTTGCATACGGTGGAGGATGTCGGCGCGGTCCACATGCACCACAAAGGCATCCTACACAAAACGGAGCATTGTGCGGATGAAAATATAATCATAAATCACAGAAAAAATGCACCACACGGATATGCCACTGACTATACTGGCTAGTCATAAATGCAGATATTAAAAGCTGAGACTTTTGCCAATATATTCCTGTCAGGAAGATATCGGAGCCCCAAGCACCACGTCACGGTTCTCAGCATGGCAAGGGGTCCTACCACTACGCTACCTATGGTGTGAACAAGGTCTGAGGGTGATGTAATCCAGCTCACAGCCAGGCTTCCACACAACCGCCTAGCAGGACAACTAGTGATTAAGTCTTGAACAGAAAAGTGTGTGTTACAGTGCAAAATCTCTAATTTAGTAGCATTGATCCGAAGGCCAGTGAAATGACCAAATATACTCAGACAGTGCAATAAATTAGGTAGTGTAGTTAAGGGGTGCGTAATAGTAAGAAGAATATCATCTGCAAAGAGACTTACTTTGTATTCGCGGGGGGCAATCTTTTATGAAGGTCTTTTTCTTTTGTTCTTGCGTTGATATGCACATGTCGGACTAAAGCACTTTCATCTCTGGGACACAGAACCCGTCTCCTTCCTGAGCGGTATGATGGCTGGACATTCCCATCTTGTTTGTACTTGCGCATAATTGTTTGTACAGATGAACGAGGCACCTTCAGGCATCTTGAAATTGCACCCAAGGTTGAGCCAGACTTGTGCAAGTCCACAATTCTCTTCCTGATATCTTGGCTGATTTCTTGACTTTCCCATGATGCTTCACAAAGAAGCAGTGTGTTTCAGGTGTGCATTTAAATACATCCACAGGTGTGACAAAATGGTACCAATAAAACAGTCGCCTGATCCAGCAAAAATAGAGCCCCTACATAAGACAATCGCCCTAAAAATAAAAACGATAGCTCTCAGAACATGGAGACACTAACACATAATTTTTTGGGTTTCAAAAATGCAATTATTGTGTTAAAGTGAAAAAAAAAAAGTATACATCCATAACAACCAACTCTCTAAAAATATCACATGACTTAACCCCTCAGATGAACACAGTAAAAAAAAAAAAAAAAAACAGTGCCAAAAAAGCCATTTTTTGTCACCTTACATCACAAAAATTGCAACACCAAGCAATCAAAAAGGCGTATGCCCCCCCAAAATAGTATTTTAAGAGACTTATATCTTCTCGATGGATAACCCCTTCCTAAGACATATCCATCTGTTTTTAAGGTATGTGGATGACATTTTTCTGGTCTGGTCGGTGGGGGGCGGGGGGGGCGGGGGGAGGGGACCTGCCGTGCGTTCGTTGACCACCTTAATGCACACAATCAAATGAACATGAAATTCACCATCAATTTTGGTGGTGAGTCTCTAGACTTTTTAGACGTGCATGTCACTGTAAAAGATGGTATTGTACATACCAGTGGGTTTCGTAAGCCCGCGGCGACCAACTCCCTCCTCCACCAGACCAGCTTCCACCCACCATCGGTTAAGCGTGCTGTCCCATACGGACAATTTGTCCGGTTACAGAGGATTAACGACACCGATGAGGGCTTTCACAGACAGGCTGGTGAGCTTAGGGATAGGCTCCTGGATAGGGGCTATCCGTCGAGAAGTGTCTCAACGGCCTTACATAAAGCCGCAAAATTAGATCGCAATACTTTGCTCATGGGGGGGACATTTGATGCCAAACCCTTGCGCTTCGCCTTCTCCTTTCAATACAGCCCTGCGGCTGAAGTGATTAAACAGGTCATCAACCAAAATTGGGATCTCTTGAAAGGGGACTCTTCTCTCAGCAAGTTCGCAAATGAAAAACCATTGGTCACATTTAGAAGATGCCCCACGCTGAAGGATAAGCTGGCCAGGAGTGCATTTATTATGCCCCGAGACGAGACTTGGCTCAAGAAGCCCAGTGACAACTTCAAGTGTGGCCATTGTTCATTTTGCGCACTCAATGCTTGCACTAAAGACTTACAGATAGGGGGGGGGGTCAAACATACTGTACGTGAATTCATCAACTGCCGTACATCTTACGTGGTATATGTCGTTTTTTGCCCTTGCAAACGCTTCTACATAGGCAAAACTATTCGCCCCCTGTTTGAACGCATCCGTGAACATGTCGGTTCTATACGGTCAGGCAGAGGTAGTGCACGTCTTATTGACCATATTCGCACCGCCCACGACGCTTATCCACGTTGTCTCTCCTTTGCGGGGGTCGAACATGTCCGTCCTATCCCTAGGGGAGGTGACCGGCATCGCCTGCTCCTGCGGAGGGAGGCAAGGTGGATAATGCAGACAATGGGTGCAGCAGGTCTGGGTTACAGTCTCCAACAGCAAACCACACAAGAGATGATCCATACATAGTTATTTAGTTGCCAGGAAAAGCTGGGCAGTTGGAACCTTTCTGGTAACTACATGTAACTTTTCCCCCCAATGGCCGCGAGCAGCGATATACCGTGTGGGCTTATTAGTATCAGTTGTATGTTTTTACAGTTAGAGTTATTGGTTAGTGTTTTATTTCAATCATCCAGTGTTTGGCGTACATGCAATCTTGGGTTTGTGGGTCAAATGGTGATTATTTTGATGTTGCTTAATGTAAAAGGGCTGAACAGTCCTCAAAAGAGAACTTGAGAAGAAGAGAAGAGAAAAGAGAAGAATGCTTGGAGAGAGGCGTTGACCGCAAAAGCGGATATCTTCTGTGTACAGGAGTCACACCTGCTGCAAGAGGATACTCATGGTTAAGCACCGCCTTTTCCCAACCATAATTCATGCACACAATCCAAAGAAAACAAAAGGGGTACTCACATTCGCATAATTTTTTCCAGATTTCCCAACATATAGACAGTAAAGGTAGATATGTTATTCTGGTATGTACTGTGAACAATATAGTATATACCCTGGTGAATATATCTGCCCCCAATGTGCACCAAATGGAATTTCTGAGAAGAGTTATGAAAAAAGTGAACCGCTTAAAACAGGGTAAACTGATTGTATGTGGGGATTTTAATACCATAGTGGATCCGTCTATTGATTCTACCACCACAAGTCGCAGAACAGATAGGGGTCTTTCTGCCCTGATACAAACGGAGGGCCTATAAGATGTTTGGAGGGCCCAACATAGCGCTGAAAGAGATTACACCTACTTCTCTCCTTCACACGCATCCTACTCACGCCTAGACTTATTCTTGGTTGACCACGCTACCTTGTTTCTCACAAAATCCACTACAATAGGTCTCATCAAATGGTCAGACCATGCCCCAATAACCTTAGCTATCACAGAACAATCTCAAGCACATAGAAATCCAATTTGGAGAAATAACACATTGATAATGAGTCACAAAAAGTATTCCCAAGAACTGAAGGAAGCGATTACTGAGTATTTTACTTTGAATGCAGGTTCAGTGGCAGACCCATACGTTGTATGGCAAGCTCATAAGCATACATTAGGGGAATAATGATTAAGATAGGACATCAGGAAAAGAAGGTTAGGGAATCTAACATGACAGACCTCATAACCCATTAGACTTCGTTAGAACAGGTAAACGAGCAGCGACCTACCGTTGTGCTCTCAGCAGAAATAGCATTGGAAGGAGAAAAGCTGTGTAACCTTCTCTTATTTAACTATGAGACAGCCCTCTCTCGGCCCAAAGTCAGATACTACATACAAGGGAATAAAGCTGGGAAACTTCTGGCATCCAAATTGAAGTCAATTCACGCAAGATCTCATATTGACCACATATTGCACCCTCAAAACCGGGGAAAACATATAGATGCCAGAGACATAGTGGATCAATTTAGATCGTGCTATGAGCAGCTCTATAATTTAAGGGACACCATCCCACTGCCTGACTCCTATTCCTTACTTGTCCAAGACTTCCTTGCAAAAGCTAACCTTCCTTCTCTCTCTGAGGCGCAATTGGAAGATCTTAATAGACCCATTACAGAAAAGGATGTTGGGGATGTGTTTAAATCCCTACCATCAGGGAAGTCTCCAGGCCCAGATGGGCTATCAGGAGAATACTACAAATAGTTTCTGGATTCACTGACACCCCACTTGACGTCTATATTCCTACTAGCAGCTGGATGAATACCATTCCCTATAGAAATGCAAACTGCCCTCATAATTACCCTCCCAAAACCTGGGAAGCCGGATAATATCCCCCCAGAACTTCCGCCCTATAGCACTACTTAATGTACATATAAAACTATTCTCTAAATTGATAGCAAGTTGCTTGGCCCCTATAACTGCCTTCATTACTTAAAACAGACCAGACGGGTTTTGTCAAAGGCCGTCGAGCAGCGGATAACACTAGAAGAATGTTAAATATCTTCCACTATGCGGAATTGAAGAATATCCCACTTCTTGCTATAACATTAGATGCAGAGAAGGCCTTTGACAGACTCAGATGGTCTTATGCCTTCTTGGTGATGGACAAGATAGAATTCCAAGGTCTAATTAAACATGCTATCTCTAGCCTATACGCAAATCCATCGGCACAGGTGTTTGCTAACGGAGTTCTCTCTGATAGATTTAACGTAACAAACGGGTTGAGACAAGGATGCCCTTTGTCACCTTTAATATTTTGGCCATGGCGCAACTTATTAGGAGTTCAATAGATATTGAATGGATAACTATTGGCCAACAGCAGGGCTCCAGATCACGACCAAAATAGTTGCAAATGTGACCTAGAATTGCAAAATGGCGACACTTTGTAGTCTTGTCGCCATTTGCACCTAGACCTGCTGTTGCTCTGCCGCTTTCACAAACTGTCATGACACGCACTGCTGTCAGCGCGGCCATGTTCTCAATGGGCTGATAGAAGGGAGGAGGCGAGGAGGGGCTGTGGCCACTGCGCCACCAATGAATATCGTTTATCCTTAATACAACGCAGGCTGCGGGTGCCGGACATATCCCATACCCGACACCCAGCCTCTATGTCTGCACGCTGCGATCCGCCGCTATTAACCCCTCAGGTGCGGCACCTGAGGGGTTACTAACGGCGGATCGCAGCGCGCAGACATAGAGGCTGGGTGCCGGGTATGGTATATGGCCGGCCCACCGCTTCCTGCGTTTGTATTAAGCATAAACAATGTATTATACCCCAATATTATAAATCAGAATTATTGCGCTTCCCCCCCCCCCCCCACCAAAGTATTATAATCATTGGTGGTGCAGTGCGCCCCCAACCCCCCCCCCGATGTATTATCATTGGTGGTGCAGGGAGTCCCCAACCCCCCATCCCCCTAGTATTATAATCATTGGTGGCAGTGGCAGTTCCAATTGGAACCCCAGTAGTGTAATCCTGGGGCTCCGATTGGTTACCATGGCAGCCAGGACGCTACTGAATACCTGGCTGCCATAGACGGCTGGCTCCCTGTCGTGGGTCGGTAGAGTATCAGCCTTTCAAATGATGACCCTTCCTAAATTGATATACATATTCCGTACTTTGCCTATACCCGTCCCAAACTATTTTTTTTTAAAAGGCACAAAACCTGTTAAATTGATATATTTGGAATGCTGAACCTCCTAGGATTGTGCATTCCATTTTAACTAGGGCAAGAAAAGTAGGAGGTATAGGTTTGTCGTCCATAGAAGACTATCAAAGGGTCATAGGTCTATCACTTCTGACTGAGTGGTGGAGGAATGATACTCAAAAACTTTGGGTCCAGATAGAAGATAGCATAGTAGGAAACAGCTCACTGAAAGACATATTGGTTAGGTCCGTTTGGAAAAAAGCTACGTTATATTTGTATCGGCATGCCATGCAACATGCTATATCCCTGGGGATCCAATTCCATTCCCTATATGGAAAACAGACCGTTCCTCTGAAGCTATTGGTAACTGTGGGTGTGCTAGAACAGAGTATAGGAGATGCGGCTGGATCTACATGGATCAGGGGAGGAGTGAACGACATAGCGACTTTATTGGAAGGGAGTTCAATTAAATATATGAGAGTTCGTCAATTCTGGAACCAGACACTTGCTGCTCCACCTAAACTTAACGTGAACTTGATTCATAGGCTCCAGGGTACTCCCATGATCTCAGATAAGAATACTAAAGCTATTTATAATATATTGGGGGATAAGAGTCAGTATTTTAAAACGCCTCCTCTATTAGCATGGAAAAAAGGACTTACAGCAAGAGTACACAGAAGTATGGTTAAAACACTTCTATGGTGGTATTTTACTCCCAATAGTTTGAGTAGGATATATGCGGGAACTAGTGCATGTTGTTGGAGACAGTGTGGACAAACTGGTACATTGCTGCAAATTTTATGGGGCTGTCCAGAGCTACATAACTATTGGCGAGATATATTCACGTTGATTTCTGATATTTGCTTCTGAGACTATGCCCTCCACATCCAAGAGGAGGGAAAGTACGATTGTTTCTTCTGAGTCCTCCCTAAATTGTTTATTCCCAGAACCATTAAACGTAGGTTACCCTTTGCTGAGGAAGATCAATCTGTCCTATGGGCTTGCCCAGAAGTAGATGTTTCTCTGGCAAAGCTAGTAAAAAAATCTAATACATTGCCTTTTGAGGAACTGGGATCATCAAAATACCCCATGGATAAAAAAAAGTTGATACCTCATTAAAAAGAGCATGGAAGTCGGCATTGACCCCTAGTTAAGCTGAATCTAGCTTAAATTTCTGTGGCAATATCTTTGAGGAGATGGTTATTAAGGCTGGAGGCTTTATAAAAGGACAACACTCCACATTATAACTTAATAGATTCATTCTCACTAGTGAAAAAAATACAATGCAACAGCACTCTGCACTCTGCAAACCAAATAAAGTACAAAAAAGTATTCTAATGCTAATGCTACACTTATTAAGGGAATTTGAGATTCTTGGCAAATAAATTTTGTACAAGATTATTTAGGCCCATCTGCCACAAGTCAAGGCGATCTCTGTAAGACGGGAACCTAACACTAAAAATTCGGATCCCAGGTAATAACAAGATATAGAATCTGAATTTGATGCATGCATAGAGGTATTCGAAATACACGCATAGGGATATATATTAGCAATAGGTAGGATGATGACAAACGCAGATCAAAATATAGAAGGGATTATGCAGAGATACTGGACACAGGGTAAACAAAGAGTTATATATAATTGTAGCCACATATAAATGGGATTGGAAGGTAACAAATCCCATGCAGTGCCGGGGGGGCTAGATGAAGGCAGTGTATGAGATCGCATCATTCAGGCCCGTGGGTTTCATGGTGTGCAATCTAAAAATCCATTAGGCCTCTCCCTGTAACAGAAAGCGGTCCATATCGCCCCCCCCCCCCCTCCTTAGAGACTTCTTCATTTGTTCAATACCCTGAAAGGTCACCCTGCATTATCACACTTCGCCATATGATGAGCTATGGGTGTGTCATTTGTCTTAGTAATATCCGAGACGTGTTCACCTATACTCCGCCTTAACTCGCGTATCATTTTGCCGACATATTTCATGCCACAAGTGCACGTCAGCAAGTAAATCACCCTGATTGATTTACAATTAATGAATGATCTGGAGTAGTAGGTTTTATTGGGTATACTTCCAGTGAAGGATTTGCTCTTATTGATGTATTGACAAAACGTGCATGTCCCACATGGAAAAGTACCCGTTGAGGTATTGCGTAGCCAGGATTGATGTTTGGGGCTCTGATAAATGCTATGAACCAGAGAATCCCGTAAATTCCGGCTGCGCCAATACGTAATCCCCGGTTTAGGAGGGATCAGGCTACCAATATCAGGATCTGATCTCAAAATGTCCCAGTTATCGGCAAGGGCTTGACATACTTCTTTATGGACCTTGTCATAGGTCCCGATTATTTTTACCACCTCATCTGCACTCTATTGTTAGGAGAGAGTAACTTGTCCCTATTGGTACTTAGCGGTAGGCTTCCTAAAGATATTAGTAAAATATAGCCCCAGACAATTATTGTTTAGACTTCCACCTCTGGTTTCTAGGACTTTATAACTCTATTGGTCACTGACTGGCAGATATAGCATGCAAATCTAATATCTAATCTATGCAGTCATAGTGACCCATACTGATTTACCTATTTTGCCAGCCTACTCTCTTTCACGTTTCTAGGTTATGCACCCCTATATGCATTTTAAATTAATTACTAATAAACTTTTGTTTGGAGTTTTAACGTCCTTATCAACATTTGCCCTATTCAAATATAGTTTGGATGTACACCTGTTCATCACCTAAATTATAATTTTATTCTGTAGTGATTGATTTTTGCGTTCTAATTGGGGAATTAGGCCCATCTTTAGGCTTTTTATCTGGAAACATTCATGCGGAACAGTGGATGGGTGATCCCAGTGAAGTTTTTTTCTGAGAAAGAAACATCTTTCTCCTCTCAAGCATTAAGTATCTCCTCGGCCTTTAAACAGGTTACACGTGTCTACAAAAATTACGTTAGGTCCTGGTGGGAGGGTCAATCACTGGGCACATATATCAAAAATAAGATTGAGCCTGCGCAATCCTATTATTCCAGCGGCTCGTCTAAGGCTACTTTCACACTAGCGTTCGGGGCTCCGCTTGTGAGTTCCGTTTGAAGGCTCTCACAAGCGGCCCCGAATGCATCCGTCCTGCCCTAATGCATTCTGAGTGGATGCGGATCCGCTCAGAATGCATCAGTCTGGCAGCGTTTGGGCTCCGCTCCGCTCAGCAGGCGGACACCTGAACGCTGCTTGCAGCGTTCGGGTGTCCGCCTGGCCGTGCGGAGGCAAACGGATCCGTCCAGACTTAAAATGTAAGTCAATGGGGACGGATCCGTTTGAATTTGACACTATATGGCTCAATTGTCAAACTGATCCGTCCCCCATTGACTTTCAATGTAAAGTCTGGACGGATCCGTCTGAAGCTACTTTCACACTTAGAATTTTTTCTACAATATAATGCAGACGGATCTGTTCTGAACGGATCCCATCGTCTGCATTATATGAGCGGATCCGTCTGGGCGGATCCGTTCTGATCGCAAGTGTGAAAGTAGCCTTAGATCCACAGAGTTTATTAAAAAGTGGGAAAAAGAATCCATAGAATCCTCAAAGAGATTAATTAAACTTCTTTTAGAGGAAGAGCAGAATGTGTTATCAGCTGTTGAATGTGAACTAAAGGAGGCTATTGAGCTTACACAAAAGTTCATTCATTCTGAGTTTAATAAAAAGGAAACTCTGCTTCAGACATCGATGGTGAAATACACAGCGCAGCTGAAAGAAAATAACATATTCTGTTCAACAGAGACATAAAGGATTTCAAAGAGGGCAGGATCTTTGATTATAGTGTGAAGTACTCTGACACACTCAAATTAGACACTGAAGCATCATCATCAGAGTGTGAGACTGAGCCTGAATCATCATGGAAAGGATCTAGTTCCCAGCTATAAAGAAGAGCATACAGAGGTAGAGGTTGGAGTAGATGGGGGGGGGGGGGGGGGGGGGCTATAGACAATACCCCCCTGGTATCCCAATACATGCTATGAAACAAGAATTAAGCTCCACTCTCAAACAGGCAGTAATACCCCACTATCCCTCGCTTATTAAAAAAAGACGACCTTCAAATAATAAATCTATCACCCAACAGCCTAACAGATATTGAGAGGCAGGTTCTACGCAAGGGTCTTTCGTTCGTTCCCATCGAGAGGTTTGATCTCTTCGGGTGGGTTAAGGACATGCACCTTTTTCGCTCGCAAACTCAAATTACAACAATTCTTTATTACTCATGATCGCCGTAATTGTGAAGAACTGGGGATCGATATAAATGATCTTCCCGATGTGCAGCTCCTAGCAGACCTCTTTACGGAGGGCCAACGGGAACCGGGAGAAGGTGCCTTTACCAGTTTACGGCTGCCGTCTACAATAATGC
This sequence comes from Bufo gargarizans, assembly GCF_014858855.1. Classification (NCBI taxonomy): domain Eukaryota; kingdom Metazoa; phylum Chordata; class Amphibia; order Anura; family Bufonidae; genus Bufo; species Bufo gargarizans. The sequence goes on from NC_058083.1 coordinate 268,290,277, forward strand.
CCCCCTTTGGGGACAATACACCAATCGACATCTTTGTATCGATAGTCACCAATAAACTTCGCACACTGGAGACACAGGCCAATGGGTCGGACAACCTTTTGGTGGCAGAAAGGGAGGCTCTCAGGGGGCTCCAGCAGGATAGTGACGTCATTATCAAATCTTCGGATAAGGGTAGGAACGTGGTAATTCTGGGACACGATCTCTATCAAAATATGCGCCAGAAAATTCTAAGTGACAAACGGACATACAGACAACTACCGTCTGACCCCACCCCAATTTTTAAGAAAGAAAGAACTGGCGTCCATCCTATCAAGCCCTAGAGGCTTAGATTATCAACAAAACTGAATATGCATATCTTATCCCTGAACATCCTGTTATGGCAGTATTTTATGGCCTACCCAAAGTACACAAAGGCTGTGACCCACTAAAGGGCAGACCAATTGTGTCTGGTATTGGCAGCCTCACTGCCAATATCAGTACATATGTGGACACTATTCTTAGACCCTTTGTTGCCAGCTTACCCTCATACGTGAGGGATACAATCAATGTTTTGGGCTGCCTTAATGGCATCCAGTGTGAAAGAGGTACGCAATTGGCTAGCTTGGACGTAGAGGCCCTCTACAGCTCTATCCCTCACGAGCTTGGCTGTAGAGCGGAGCTAACTTTTTTACAACAGAGGGAGGAGCATTGCAGACGGCACAATATGTTCCTGATGGAATTGTTGGATTTCACTTTGACACACAATGTGTTACTGTTTGATGGACAGATTTTCCACCAGCTCAGGGGAGTTGCAATAGGCAGCCCCTGTGCCCCGACTTTTGCGAATCTCTACCTGGGCTTGTGGGAAAGAGAGACTGTGTTTAGTGACGATCATCTATACCCTTATGGATCAGGTACATTGATGAAGTGCTGGTCCTGTGGATGGGAAGTAAGGCACGGTTTCAGGAGTTTGTCACAACACTAAACAATAATTGTCTGGGGGTATATTTTACATCTGAAATCAGCGAGAATTAAATCTCTTTTACTTGATCTGTTGATTACTTTGAGCTCTTCTGGCCAGATCGTGACAAATATCTTTAGGAAGCCTACCGCTACCAATATTCTCCTGAGATGGGAGAGCGGGCATCTGGCGGCCCTCAAAAGGGGTATTCCTAAAGGACAATATTTGAGGGTCAGAACAAATTGCTCCCAATGAACTGATTTTAGATTTGCTGCTAAGGAACTACAGCAGCGATTTATTCATCGCTGTTACCCACATAAGATGCTAAAGGAGGCTTATCAACATTCTCTAAGTACCAATAGGGACCAGTTACTCCCTCCCCTAAAAATAGAGAGAGTGCAGATGAGGTGGAAGAATCACCAGGACCTATGACAAGGCCCATGAAGAAGTATGTCAAGTCCTTGCCGATAACTGGGGCATTTTGAGATCAGATCCTGATATTCGTAGCCTGATCCCTCCTAAACCGGATATTACGTATCGGTGCTGCCAGAATTTACGGGATTCTCTGGTTCATAGCATTTATCAGAGCCCCAAACATCAATCCTGGCTACGCAATACCTTAACGGGTACTTTTCCATGTGGGACATGCACGTTTTGTCAATACATCACTAAGGGCAAATCCTTAACTGGAAGTATACCCAATAAAACCTACACCAGATCATTCATTAATTGTAAATCAATCACGGTGATTTATTTGCTGATGTGCACTTGTGGCATGAAATATGTCGGCAAAACGATACGTGAGTTCAGGCGGTGTGCGGTGAACACCGCTTGGATATTATTAAGACAAATGACACACCCATAGCTAGTCATGTGGCGGAGTGTCATGATGGCAGGGTGACCTCTTTTGAAATTTCAGGGTATTGAACAAATTAAGAAGTCTCTAAGGGGGCGATATGGACCGCTTTCTATTACAGAGCGAGGCCCAGTGGATCTTTGGGATTTTTTGATTGTACACCATGAAACCCACAGGGCCTGAATGATGCGATCTCATACACTTCCTTCATATAGCTCCCCCCCCCCCCCCCGACACTGCATGGGATTTGTTACCTTCTTATGTAACCTTTCAATCCCATTTATATGTGGCTACAATTAATTTTATATATATATATATATATATATATATATATATATATAAAACTCTTTGTTTACCCTGTGTCCAGTATCTCCGTATAATCCCTTCTATATTTTGATCTGCGTTTGTCATCATCCTACCTATTGTTAATATATGTCCCTATGCGTGTATTTTGAATACCTCTATGCATGCATTGCATTCAGATTCTATATCTTATTATCTGGGATCCCCCCCAGCCCATTTTTGTTTGATCCAGTTGTTTGTATAGCCGCCGAGAGTTTCCCCCATATACTTTCAGCGCTGCTGCGCTCTCCCCGTTGGGTACCTCCTGCCTGACAGCTGACCGGCGATACCTGAGCCTGTTCTCCCGCCAGGTTGGCTGACTAAGTTGAGGCACGTCTTGTGGGCGGGGTTGTTTGCGTTTAAATCACGGCACTTGGGCGGCCGCTTCGCAGCCATCACAGTACCGTAGTTCACACTAGAGCCACAAAAGCACGCCGACTCTCAGACTAGAGAAGTGCGACTTAGGCAGGCTTTAATGTTTGGTGCTCGATTTATTTTTAAGTGCTCCTGAGGAAGTGCTCCATCAATACGCACAGAAACGCGTAGAGCCGTGTATAATATACACTTTTGCTGGTGTGTGCTTATAGCTGGCTGTCTACGAGCCATATCGGCTGTAATCCACACCACCTTTAGTGAGGCACCTCCTTCCAATCGTCCTCAGTGGATAGCATGGTGCACGCCCATCTGCTGGGTGACGAGCATGTATCTAAGTCGCCACACTGTTGCTCCTAATGGGCCTGGCACTGGATACTTTGTCTCAGCCCAGAGGTGTGCTCCTATTGGGCAGTACTATGATATAATGGTACAACGCACTACTCTTTCCACAATTTGCCCAATGTGAACTACTGTTTACCTGGACTTCCACCTCTGGTTTCTAGGTCTTATAACTCTATTGGTCACTGACTGGCAGATATAGCATGCAAATCTAATATCTAATCTATGCAGTCATAGTGACCCATACTGATTTACCTATTTTGCCAGCCTACTCTATTTCACGTTTCTAGATTATGCACCCCTATATGCATTTTAAATTAGATTACTAATGCACTTTTGTTGTTTTGAGTTTTAGCATCCTTATCAACATTTGCCCTAAGCTTTATACTTAAACTAATTAAGAATCGGCCACACCTCCGGTACAAACTGGAAAGAAAAAAAGGGGTCAGTCAGCACATCCCAATGCGCATAGGCTGATTTTAATTAATGTGAGTCTATAGCTTAGCCTTCTCTCCCTCACTTACTAGAAGCCTTTTAGCACTAGGAGAAGTATAGGGTGGACTCTCATTGCATTTGTTGGGGGCCATTTGGCATCAGGAGAGGTGTGGAGTGGGCTCGGCATGCATGTTGGTACCTGCATTCTCTGGATGAAATGGAGGACATTTTGGCACCAAATATGACAAAAAGTAAGTTGGGCTCCGCATGCATGTGGAACCTACACTCCATGAATTTTATGGTTGCCGTCATGGCACATAACAGGCACAATTTTTAGTGTTAGGTTCCCGTCTTACAGAGATCGCTTTGACATGTGGCAGACGGGCCCAAATAATTTTGTACAAAATGGCATCTCTAATTTACATAATAAGCACAGCATTAGCATTAGAATACAATTTTCGTACTTTATTTGGTTTGCAGAAAGCTGTTGCATTGTTTTTTTTTTCTTTGTGTTTTCAGCCATAGCAACGTGCACCTGCGCATTGGGATGTGCTGACTGACCCATTTTTTTCATTCCCACTACTGTTGACATCTATAAACTTCCTGTATGATGCAATGGAAGAATCTCTCTGTATGGTAGCTAGAACCATAGCCCTCACTAAAGCCTCATTCACACGTCAGTGTTTTGGTCTGTGATTTCTATAAGTGAGTGTGAGCCAAAACCAGGAGTGGAGCCTCCAGACATCAGGCATAAGGAAAAGATCTGCACCTGTTCTGTGTTTAGAGCTGCACTTGGTTTTTGCTCAAAATCACGACCAAAACATTGATGTGTGAATGAGGCTTAATACTGCTAGAAGGGCATTGTGGTCTGGAAATGTGTGGTCAAAGCTCCAGCGATGTAGTATCCCATTTCATAGGGTGTTATTTGGACCAGACTTAGATGCCTTTTTCCAAAATCTTTTCTAATTCCAATAAATCTTTTCTGGTTGAAAGGAAATATCCCTTTCGGAAATGTAAAAAAGGATCCTTCTTTCAGTCTAAAAAAACGAGAGAGGAAAAACAGCAAAGGAAGGAAAAAGACTGAGGATTTTTTTTAACCCCTTAATGCACATGTACAGTGCTGGTGGACTTGACTTAAGGACCAGCGCCCGCCCTATCAGCAGCATGGACCCGACAGTCACTGACAGCCGGGCTCCTGCTGCATACGTCGGCATCGGTCAAAACATAGATGCCGATGTGTTAACCCCTTGTATGCCGCGGTCAAAGCTGTCCGTGTTATGCAGACTGTTTGCGGAGGGTACGGGTGCCGTCCGCTTCCCCATCGGGTCCCTGCGCTGCAGTGGCGGGGACCCGATGGCAGAGAAGGCAAGCCCCGATTCCTTCCATAGGCATCAGAGCTTGCCTTCTATGGAAGCCTGTGAGATACAGGCCTTAGGCTTGGTCTCACAGGCAGGCTGTCAGCAAAAAAGCTTACAGCCAATGCATTACAATCAGTGATGAGCGAACTTCTGTTTTAAGTTCGGCGTCTAAAGTTCGGCTTCCGGTTAGCGGAGAATCCCGATATGGTTCCCGATATGGATTCCGACTTCCGTTGTGGTCCGTGGTAGCGGAATCAATAATTGGCCATTATTGATTCCGCTACCACGGACCACAACGGTATTCGGAATCCATATCGGGATTCTCCGCTAACCGGAAGCCGAACTTTAGACGCCGAACTTAAAACAGAAGTTCGCTCATCACTAATTACAATACATGTTGTCTTGTAATGCATTGCAGAGGGGATCAGACCCCAGAAGTTGAAGTCCCAGAGTGGAACAAAAATAAAAAAGTTAAAAAAAAAAGTTTTTTTTTTCATAATAAAAAAAGTTTTATGTAAAAAAAAAATAAAAAAATTCCCAAAATAAAACACATAAAATTGTAAAAAAAAAAATAGAAAAAAAGAAAACCAGATATATTGGGTATTGCCCCGTCCATACGTATCGGCTCTACATAAATATCACATGATCCACCCCCTCACCTGAATTCCGTAGAAAAAATAAAATAAAAACTCTGCTAAAACAATAATTTTTTTCTCACCTTACATCACAAAAAGTGCAACACCAAGCGATCAAAAAGGCATATGCCCCCCAAAATCAATCAGTCATCCCGCAAAAAATGAGCCCCTACATACAACAATAGGGCAAAAATTTTAAAAACTATGGCTCAGAACATGGAGACACTAAAATATGATTTTTTTTTTGTTTAAAAAATGCTGTTATTCTGTAAAACCTAAATAAACAATAAAATAGTAGACATATTAGGTATCACCGCATCCGTAAGAACCTGATGTATAAAAATATCACATGACCTAACCCCTCAGATGAACACCATTTTCTTGACACCTTACGTCACAAAAAGTGAAATACCAAACGATCAAAAAGTCACATGCACCCTAAAATAGTATCAATCAAAAAGTAATTTTATACTGAAAAAAAAATATATATGGCTTTCAGAATATGGAGACACTAAAAAATCTTTTTTTTTTCAAAAAAGCTTTATTATGTAAAACTGAAACAAGCAATACCACATATTTGGTATTGTCGCATCTGCAACAACCTGCTATGTAAAAATACCACATGATCTAACCTGTCAGATGAACATTGTAAATAAAAAATAAAAACTGTGCCAAAACAGCTATTTTTTGTTACCTTGCCTCACAAAAAGTGTAATTTAGAGCAACCAAAAATCATATGTGCCCTAAAATAGTACCAACAAAACTGCCACCTTATTCTGTAGTTTCCAAAATGGGGTCACTTTTTTGGAGTTTCTACTCTAGGGGTTCATCAGGGGGTCTTTAAATGTGACATGTCAACTTAAAATTATCCCAGTGAAATATGCCCTCCAAAAACCATATGACTTTCCTTTCCTTCTGCGCCCTGTCTTGTGCTCGTACAGAAGTTTACGACCACATATGGGGTGTTTCTGTAATCTACAGAATCAGGGTAATAAATATTTAGTTTTGTTTGGCTGTTAAACCTTGCTTTGTTAGTGGATTTTTTTTAATTAAAATGGAAAATCTGCCCAAAAAGTGAAATTCTGAAATTCCATCTACATTTTCCCTTAATTCTTGCGAAACACCTAAAGGGTTAACAAAGTTTGTAAAATCTGTTGAATACCTTGAGGGGTGTAGTTTCTAAAATGTGGTCATTTATGGGTGGTGTCTATTATGTAGACCTTACAAAGTGACTTCAGACCTGAACTGGTCCTTAAAAATTGGGTTTTGGAAATTTTCTTAAAAATTTTAATATTTGCTTCTAAACTTCTAAACCTTCTAACGTCCAAGAAAAAAAGTAATTTACAAAATGATCCAAACATGAAGTAGACATATGGGAAATGTAATAACTATTTTAGGAGGTATCACTATCTGTTTTAAAAACAGAGAAATTGCAAATTTTTCTAAGTTTTTGATAAATTTGGTATTTTATTATAAATAAAAATGAAATATTTTGGCTCAAATTTAACACTGTCATGAAGTACAATATGTGACGAAAAAATGTTCTCAGAATGGCCTGAATAAATAAAAGCATTTTACAGTTATCACCACATAAAGTGACACATGTCATATTTGTAAAAAATGGCCTGGTCCTTAAGGTGAAAAATGGCAGGGTCATGAAGGGGTTAATAAACCTCTGAACCAACCATACAATGACACCAGGTATCCTGTGGGAGGAAATTTGACAAAATTTTGTTCCAGAAAGGGAAAAGACCTGCTTCCGTCCTGTAATATGTTTCTCGATACTTCAACAGAACCTCGAGAAAAGGATCTTGGATCTGTTATCTATGATGGTGTTGGCTTTGGTGCCTCCAGACCAGTGGGATCTGGGTTTACTATTCTACAGTATTTTTGGTAAAATAGCCAAATGGAACCTACCGTCTGATAATAAATCTAAAATAACTCAACAAATTTATCAAATACGAACGAGTCAAGATGGAATCTATAAAATCAACCATAAATCTATTACAAAAATGAGTCTTTATGGTGTCCTAGATTTTCAAATGCATATTACCATATTCTAGTCTACCACAAAGACCAAGAGTTCCAGAGAATAGCAGTCTATCTGAAGGGGGTGCTGCATTATTTTCATTTCCAAACCCATTCCTTTGGGATCAAGTCAGCACTTCCCCCAGAATTTTTCTAAAGCTCATGCTGATAGCAGTAGCTCATCTAAGGAGATCAAATATTCTAATTATGCCCAATTTAGACGATGATCTTGTCATAATAATAAGGAAGAAATCCAGTCCTTCTCCATCAGCAAAAATACAGAAGACAAAATGTTTTTTTAAACTGTATATTTTTGTTCATTTAATCATATAAAACTTGCAAAGTTTTCAGCATGCCATACTCCCTTCCTGCTGCACTATACATGTAGGGCGCTGCCACTCAAAGGTCAAAGGTATAAAAAATATTAATAAAAATGACGAATAATGATGAATAAAACTTTGTTGTAATACTGCACGGAGACTTTGTGAAGTAATAACTTCGTCTCATCGGAGCCAATACATTCTGCTCCGTATAGTATTACAACAAAGTTTAATGCGAATCGACTTTGGATAAAGCATCAAAAGTCGATTCGCTCATCCCTAGTGGCCAACGCAAATTCAAACTACACACAACCTCAGTGAAAAACACAGTAATAAAGTGGTACAGAAGAAAATGCTTCAAGTAAAAAACAAGGAACACAGTGTTACATAATTTATTTTTTTGCCACTTTTTCGTCAACACAGAAAAACTGCAATGAAAGTCCCCCATACACATGTATTGAATTGTAGTTTGTGCAGAATCTGAATGTGGATTACTTTCTTTTTCTTTTGCTTTTACACTATGTAAAAAATGATGAAGATTTTTAACAAATACCAACTGAAAAAACTATTTTTTAACCCAAAATGAGTAAAACGCAATGATAAAATAATTGCCTCCAAAAGGGTCTGCAGCCTTTAACGTCTAATATAGCCCATGCCTTTACATGCCTCACTGTCACAAGGCGATCAGTTATTCACTTCCCGGTCAGTGGTTTTAATGTTATGACAGATTGGTGTATATTGCTAAAGTGGAGCCATTATGACCTGCCAGCAATAATCTTTTGCAGTGAATTGGAAATTCATATGCATCTTATCAACGATTTATCAGCCAACAAGGGACACCGATATGATTATCATTTTTCTCCTCTTCTAAAATTTTCTTTGAATTTTCTGTGTTCTTGCCAACTGCCCAATGTCCTACCTAGTATAATCAGGCCTCCAGAATTGTCATTATTCTCATGTGAATTAGTTGCCTGCTGTGTTCTGGTTACTCCTCACAGATGTGAGATGATACAAAATATCAGCAGTGATGTCAGTGAAAAGAAAACAGCATGAGATATGATGTTTTCTGCCGTTGTACGTGACCTGAAAGCGGAATTCCACTTTTCTGTAACCCAGTAATAAACACCTTACCCCTTGCAGCTGTATATTCAGCAAACCTCTTTTCCTGGTTATAAAGCATCTTTTCCCTCTGTGCACACCGTCTGACATAAATTGTGCCAGTAGTAACAAGTACTTGTTCACGCAGCATTTTTCTGTGCATATTCTACCTTCCATTGTTTTGAAAACCCTCTCGCATCCTTTCTTGCCTCAGTTGCCACAAGGAAACAGACCAAAAACTGCGGCAGGTTTCCGTCCATACCGGCATTAGCCCCTTGAATGGTGTTAATTCAGGGTCAGACCCAGGCCATTCAAGCTACAAACCCACAACATAGGTCGGATGGTCTGTCTCGGATTTCAGCTGTAGATTCTGTGAAAAATAAAAGTTGGATTTTTCCACTGTGCATGTGTGAACACACCCTAAATGTCCCACAATTAGTATTTGGTCAATGGCACTGGCAGTATTTCAGCAGTGTGTCATTTACAGGTGAATTCTTTACTCGTTGCAGTGTGATGCCAGAACTGTGATTTAGGAGTCCAGTGTCTTCATGAGCTGCAGGTTTTTCCCAACCCTCGCTGCTGATTGACAGCTTTCTACCTATGGGAGAAGACTGTGAATCAGCAGCAGTGGTAGTGGTTTGCAGCTCATGTCTTTAGAATGCTGCCAATCAGTTTGAGAAGGCACAGGCACTCCTGTGAGCTCCGCAGTCTTCTCGCAGCGTACCAAGCACAGCGCTGTACATTGTATAGCGGATGTGCCTGGTATCGCAGCTTAAAGAGGACCTTTCATCGGGCTAGCTCTAGTCTACGGTAATTATTATCCTACCTTATAGGGCGGCCCCCACTAATGCCATGGCATTTATTATTATTTTTCTACAGAACCCTCCGTTCGTCTGCTGTTGGCCCGGTATATTTTGGCGCCTTATATTATAATAAGGCGACTCTGTTATACTAGGTGGAGACTTGAATTTTCCCTGGGAGTGGTTATCTTCTCCCTGGCTGTGAGCGCATCCAATCAGAACGCCCCTTTCTTAGCCAGGGAGAATGAGCTCAAGTTCTCGCGAGAATCGCAAGAACTTGAGTGTGTAGACATCCTTGAGCTCATTCTCCCTGGCTAAGAGCGGGCGCTCTGATTGGATGCGCTTACAGCCAGGGAGAAGATAACCACTCCTAGGGAAAATACAATTCTCTGCCTAGTATAACCGAGTCGCCTCATTATAATATAAGGCGCCAAAATATACGGGGCCAACAGAGGACGAACAGGGGGTTCTGTAGAAGAAAAAAAAAAGTGCCATGGCATCAGTGGGGGCCGCCCTATGAGGTAGGATAATAATTAGACTAGAGCTAGCCTGATTAAAGGTCCTCTTTAACCCATTTACTTCTGTGGGGCTGAGCTGCACATGCAGCACTGCTATACACACATGCAGCACTGCTATACACACATGCAGCACTGCTATACACACATGCAGCACTGCTATACACACATGCAGCACTGCTATACACACATGCAGCACTGCTATACACACATGCAGCACTGCTATACACACATGCAGCACTGCTATACACACATGCAGCACTGCTATACACACATGCAGCACTGCTATACACACATGCAGCACTGTTATACACACATGCAGCTCTGCTACACACATGCGCCTATACAGTTCTGTTACACACAAACGCACATCTTTAATAAAAACTCATATTTCCCTACACCAGTGCTGGCTGTAAAGTCTTCCTGCTCTGGCTCCTCCTATTGATGACATCATCAAAAGTCCTTAAGCTGTACTGGACTTCTCATCTACTTTCAATACAGCATAGGACATTCTTCTCCAAGTGCTGAACAAATGGTTCTCCTACATGCCAACTCTCTCGCTGACCGGCAAAGCTGTGCATGTGCGCTCTGCTGGATCATTAAGGAAGCAGATGGGGGTCTGGCCATGCTGGATCTCCCTGACCGTTTATAAGACGCAGGCACTTTTTAGCAAGATTTTTGTCTTAGGCTAGGACTACACAATGACATGTGTCGCCCAACATTTTTTATAAAGACAGTCTATGTTGTCGCACTGCGCCATACTGCAACACAACAGTAGCAAAAAACCCATCCGACTGTCGCATCACAGTATGTCTCATTGCAACACCATAGACTATCATTATAAAAATTGTCACGCGACACTTGTTGCAGTGTAGTTTTGCCCAATGTGTCGCGTGACACATGTCGTTGTGTAGCCCTAGCCTTATAAAGCAAATAGTATGTTAAATTAGACAAATATCACTGCAGCCCAAGGGGGAAATTAAGACTGGTGTAAAAAGCTGGTCTCAGTAAATGTGCCCCCAATGTCTTATATACTATAATAGATTATGATCCAATGTTAATAGGTAGTCAAAGACCTTCATTGCCAGAGTCAGAGCCTGTCACAGTGGGGAGTGCAGGAAACCCCCCACTGTACAATGTCAGGGGAGAAGGGAATGCCACCAGGCGAGAAACCAAGGATAAGGGAGCAGGTCACCTCCTATAGCGTCCCTAATCCTCACCCTAACTCCTCACCGTATGAGCGGACCTGGATGGTAGGATGGCTCATACCCAGGAAACCTAGAGCCCTACTAACCCTGATGATCCGTGGTTAGTAAGGTCAGGGCCAGAGATGACCTGTTCTTCTAAGAAACGGAAGAGCAGGAGTCTCTGCAGGCCTAACAGCGAGGAGAGGAGCAGACAGTAAGCAGAGGACAAACTCAACAGGTAAGTGTCCTGTGGCAGAATGACAACAGACCACAGGACCACAACGTCACTTACCTGCCCAGAACAACTAAAAGGAACGAGTCGTCCGCAAAACAACCACTGGCTCCTGTGAAAAGCACTGAAGCCCAAACACGCATATCTGGACTCAGTACAAACACTATAGTACAGTACAAACACAGGAGCAGTAGTAACTGCCTGGACCACCATGCGGCAAGATGGATGGTGGACCCAGACAGCACTGCTTAACTGAATGCTGGTTTCCCCTCCGGGGACCCCCCTCCAGAGGTATAGACAAACAGGGGAAATGTCAAACAACCATGCTGGACTACAAACGCCAAATAGACCAGACATGGAACACCAAATGACATACAACAAACACCCTGTACATCACACACCATACTCAAAACAACAAGTGAGGATAGGAAAAGGAATAGAAACAAAGGGAAGACAAGGGGATGACATTGCAGATGACATTGATGTCAAACTAGGATAGCCCTCAGATATCATCCAAGAAAGGAGCAAGCTCCTTCACAAACAAAGGCAGACATAACAATGACCTCAGCAACAGTATATGGAGAGACCTGAGACCACACACAGCTCCACCTTGCTCACACCTTAACCCCGTGCACACCAGAAGGAAGGGCAACAGCCATGAAGGGAAAGCACACACGCATGCAATACAACAACACGTTGCCACCGGCAACCAGCATGCGTGGCGAAAGTGTCACGGCAAACTACCTCCAAGCCGCGACAGAGCATCTTGAGTGCTTCTGAATTATGCAGTGAGACAAAAAATGTAACATTGTATTAAGCATGTGGATCATACTGACATAATGGACCAAAGGCACAATTGCCTTTAATGGCAGTCATATTCATCACATCAAGCCTAGATAAAATAATGAGGGATATTTGAGGATGAGGATAATGAGGGAGTCGGGAAGGAATTTTTATTCCCCTAAAGTGAGGAAAATTGGCTTCTACCTCACAGGGTTTTTTTGCCTTCCTCTGGATCAACTTGCAGGATGACAGGCCGAACTGGATGGACAAATGTCTTTTTTCGGCCTTATGTACTATGTTACTATGTTACTATTTATGAAAGCTGTTACGGCAGTTCTGTGGAGTTAAATTGTCACATTTTTTGGCCCACGTGACAATTTGCACAAAGTGTATCGACTTTTGGTTTCCCACACCACTTTCAGAAATGGAGTGAGAAGGAGTCTGAATAGAGTCTGTTTTAAGGTGCATTTATGATGTTATATGTTGTAGAAAATGTCGCAGCCAATTGCAAATTACATCAGGTAACCCCCTGGTGTATAAATCGCATACAAACGCAAAGTCACATTACATGAGTGTCAAAGTGATTAAAAACCATTGCCATCTCATAAATTTGGCAGAGCACAAAAAGACAAAGGCAGACTTAAAAGTGGCAATAGAAAACAGTGCAATTGAAAAATACCCCCCAATATCTTTAACACTTGTGGAAAGATAGAAGAAATATAATTCGTATAGATTTCTACTCACAAACAAAAATAGATTCTTGGGCTGGTTATTGCCTTTACATGTTAAATTATCAGTAGTGCAGCCATCAACGTAACATGTATGCAGGACCATGACTTGAACAGATGTCTAAAATAAAAAAATTCTCATCATAGATTTGGCCATATGCTCCTGGATGCCCGGAATGAGGTGTGTTTGTTAGTTTATTATTGTTATAGTTGATTTTTAATGTTTTTAGCTTTATTAACTGATTGATTCTTGAAACATTTTTAGCAGGTTTCACAAATTGTGGGGAATTAGGTAATGGTTATAAACAATGTTTCTGCCATAGAAAAGTTGCAAATTTTTGTGCAAGGCTCATCTTTTCCCACTTTTTATGGTGTGCGTGCCACTTTTTAAAATAGAGGACCGGAGGTTCGGAAGCCTATGCTGCCCAACAAATTTAAGATAACTTATCCCCAAAAACTGGTGTAAATAAACCTGAAATCTACACCAGTTCCCAACTGGTGTAGCTTTTAGCTTCTGGGGCATGGGTCTCACTTGATGTGCTAAAATTGTGCATGCCTCTTAATCATTTTGGTTCATCTTATGCCAGTGGGCTTTATACTGCCTTAGTAAATATGCACTGTTTAGTTTTATGTTAGATACTATGTTTGTAGGTTATTGTAGATGTGATTCTGCAGAAGCTTAAAGAGGTTATCCCATGATTAGTGTAAAAAATGAAAATCATGTGTCATATATAGTACATGATCATCTCTAACAAAGCTAGATTCAGCCCTGTACATTGTGTTTCTCTGTTAGATTTATATTAAGCTGGCAGCTCATGGGGCATGTCCAGCTCCGGGTGTGTGTCCTTTCTGCTGCAACACTCTCCCTACCACAGCTCAGGAGGCAGTTGATGGGTGGAACTGAGCATGTGCGGCCATCTCAGTAAGGTGGACAGAGAAAAAAGAAAAGTGGTGTTATACATTTTATTGAATAACTCAGTGGCTATGCTCATTTTTTAATTACTTTTAATTACAAAAGTATTCAGATCCAGGTGCTGGTTTGAAAACTGCAGAATATCTTTGTGGGACAACCCCTTTGACTTTCTACCCATATTTGAATATTAGAATAAAAGTGATGATGCTGTAATAAACTAAAACTGTAAAGCGCTGTAATTTCACCAACTTATTTGACCACTTCCAATGTTCACCATGGGCCCCCAACAGACTCTCATCCTGGCCTGCTGTCCAAGCCCTCCATATTATAATCTGCCATTGTACACGAGGATCTATCTCCCGTTTTTTTTTTTTTTTTTAAAGGCCCCTTTCACACCGGCGAGTATTCTGCGCGGGTGCAATGCGTGATGTGAACGCATTGCACCCGCACTGAATCCGGACCCATTCATTTCTATAGGGCTGTGCAGTGATTTTCACGCATCCCTTGTGCGTTGTGTGAAAATCGCCGCATGCTCCTCTTTGTGCATTTTTCACGTAATGCAGGCCCCATAGAAATGAATGGGGTTGCGTGAAAATCTGCAAGCAAGTGCGGATGCGGTGCGATTTTTCACGCACGGTTGCTAGGAGACAATCGGGATGGAGACCCGATCATTATTATTTTCCCTTGTAACATGGTTATAAGGGAAAATAATAGCATTCTGAATACAGAATGCATAGTACAATAGCGCTGGAGGGGTTAAAAAAATAAATAAATATTTAACTCCCCTTAATCTACTTGCTTGCGCAGCCCTGCTTCTCTTCTGTCTTCTTTTTTGCTGTGTGCAGGAAAAGGACCATCACCATGGTAAAAGATCATGTGACGGACCATGTGGTGAGCGCAGTGATGTCACCACAGGTCCTTTTCCTGCACACAGCAAAGAAGAAGACAGAAGAGATGCCGGGCTGCACGATCAAGTGGATTAAGGCAAGTTAAATTATTATTATTATTTTTTTAACCCCTCCAGCGCTATTGTACTATGAATTCTGTATTCAGAATGCTATTATTTTCCCTTATAACCATGTTATAAAGGGAAAATAATACAATCTACAGAATACCGATCCTAAGCTCGAACTTCTGTGAAGAAGTTCGGGTTTGGGTACCAAACATGACGATTTTTCTCACGCACGTGCAAAACGTATTACAATGTTTTGCACTCGCGCAAAATTGCGCATGTTCCTGCAACGCACCCGCACCTTTTCCCGCAACGCCCGTGTGAAAGAGGCCTAAGACTTTCATATATGTGATCGTTTGAAAATTATGCTGAGTGTGGATCTTTGACATAAGCATGATTCTTTTTCAGGATTGGTCTATAATGTCACTCCTTACATGGAATACCATCCTGGGGGTGAGGAGGAGCTCATGAAAGCAGCTGGAATAGATGGCACTCAACTTTTTGATCAGGTACAGTGGAAACACAATGTTAGCCATTCTGTTTAAAATCATACGATATTCTGCAGATAAATTCCCCTCAACGTTGCATTCATTGTTGTTGACAAGGTCAGAATTGCAAGAGTAGTACTTCATGTTGTGCTAGTCTTACCCCCAAAGTGCTGATAACCTGCTGGAAGGCTCGAATGCAATCAAAAGATGTGTGCCCTGCTGGCATCACTGACTATTCCCCATTACTTTAATCACTCCTACTTTATTCACAGGACTGTAATTTGCGGATTAGATGTGGACCCATTCATTTCAATAGGATAGCCATTCCACAGCCCTGCAAAAAAGCGTGTTTCCTTTTCTTGTCTGTTTTGCAGACAAAAATAGGCATTGTTACAATTGGTCTGTAAAAAACGGATGCAACACTGATGTCATCCATATTTTTATGCGGACCGCAAAATACATAGGGTTGTGTAAATGGTACCTTATACTAAGGCCGCCGCGGTACAATAGTACACTGGTATAGATCATACCAGTGTGTTACTGTATTGCGGCGGCAGCAGGAAGCTCAGTGTCATAGCAACCAATGACGCCGTGCGCTCCTGCTCTCAGCAGGAATCCAGGCCGTGGTTCCACGGACCGCTCACGGCGTCATTGGTTGCCTAATGATTTGGTAAACGGAGCTAAACTAGGAAATGTCTGATTTCCAAACTTCTGCTTACAATATGGTTTACAGTTGTTGTAGACTGGGAGTCTCCAGCCCATCCATTGTTTCTGAAAATGACTGGGGGTCATCTCCAAAGGACAAAATAAAATGTTATATGCCATACGTCATTGTGTCTGATTAAACTATTCTCACCTATGAATGAATTAAAGACTGTCTTAACTGGTATTATTCTACCTATATGACCAATCCAAATCCTTGTGACCTGAAAATTAACAAAAAGATCTGTTGGAAATGTGTGCAAGAGAGTTAACTATTGTTTGTCAGGGTTTTCTTAGAATTCTGATTTATTGGGGATCTGTGAATTTTCCATCCCAAGGTCCGGAATACTAGTTAAACAAGATATACACAGTGACCCTTATGGATTGCATACGCTGGCTACGTTCCATTAGGGGGCGACGCACTTTGGTTAAAACAGTATAAAAGCTAGACCGTTTCAGCAAGCCATAGAAGTTCACCTGTGAGAGAGACATCCTTGCGTAGGAGAGTTGGTGTTTTCCCAGTCGAGTCTCTGACTGCTTTATCAGGGAGTCTATATGGGGTGATCACCCCCCTGTCATTGATCACCCCCCTGTCAGGCTCCACTCAGACGTCCGTATGTGTTTTGCGGATCCGATCCATGGATGCGTGGATCTGCAAAACACATACGGACCTCTGAATGGAGCCTTACAGGGGGGTGGTCAATGACAGGGGGTGATCAGGGAGTCTTCTCTTGATTGTTGACTTTGACACACATACACCTACCTCCTGGACAGTGTTCTTGATCTGGCCAAATGTTGTGAATTTTGGTGTTGCTGTGCTCACTGGTGCGTTCCTTCTTTTAACGTATGTTCCAAACAGTTGTTTTGGCCACACCTAATGTTTTTGCTATCTCTCTGATGGGTTTGTTTTCTTTTTTCAGTCTAATGATGACTTGCTTCACTGATAGTGACAGCTCTTTGGATCTCATCTTGAGAGTTGACAGCAACAGATTCCAAATGCAAATAGCACACTTGAAATGAACTCTGGACCTTTTATCTGCTCATTGTAATTGGGATAATGAGAGAATAACACACACCTGGCCATGGAACAGCTGAGAAGCCAATTGTCCCATTACTTTTGGTCCCTTAACAAGTGGGAGGCACATATGCAAACTGTTGTAATTCCTACACCGTTCACCTGATCAAATTAAAGCTGACTGTTTGCAGTTAAAGCACATCTTGTTCGTTTCATCTCAAATCCATTGTGGTGGTGTATAGAGCCAAAAATGTTAGAATTGTGTCGATGTCCCTATACTTATGGACCTGACTGTATGAGCATATATAGAACACTTGTCCAGCAGCAAGTGGAGTGAATTGGGATCTGTTCACAAAAGGACATAGTCTCCAGATCTTATCGCCACATTTGTATGACCCTACAGATTTTAGTCATGGTTGTATTGTAGGTTTTGTGTCAAGAAAGAAACTTGGTTAAAGAGACTTGGAGTCAAGACCTCTGGTTCTTTTTGACACAAATCTCACACCGCTTGACAGCACATCACTAATATTATTACTGTCTCTAATAAAACTGGGAATATTTTTCACAATTTGCTGAAGGTAGAAATTAACCCATGCCCCCTGTCTTTTCCCCGCTGACCCTATTCCAGTAGCAATGGGCCTAAGGAGGGGTGGGGGACATTTTTGTGCTCTTTGATCAGCGAGTGGAAAATAGGCTGACTCATTGTAGGACACTGTACCTACAAATAGTCAACAGTTTTTTATTTAAAAAATAATATTCTAAGCCCTCTATCAAAAATTGTTTAATCTTTTTTTTAAACCAACTCAGTTGGGTCGTCACAGACCATAAGATAAGTATTAAAGGGCTTGTCTAAGTAGCATTTATCATGTAGATAAAGTTAATACAAGGCACTTACTAATGTATTGTGATTATCTATATTGCCTCCTTTGGTTACAGACCCTGCAATCCATCAATGGTGGTCATGCTTGCACACTATAGGAAAAAAATCAGCCTCCTGGTGGCTGGGACCATGGGAGTGCACTTAGGTCAGTGCTTTTTCCTATATTGTGCAAGCACGACCACCAATGATGGATTGTAAAGTGGTCTGTAACCATGGAAATGAGCAGTGTATAATGTGATGGAAAAATGAATCCAGCCAGCAAAGAAGGCAATATGGATAATAACAATACATTAGTAAGTGCCTTGTATTAAAGGGATTCTGTCTCCTCCTTTTCGGTTATAGAGCTGCAGACATGCCCGGCTAGATTGCCGCTAGCATGTATTCAATTTACCAGTCCTATAGGGCTGTGTACCTTTATTTTGTTTAAAAAATTATTTTAGAGATATGTAAATGAGCCTTGTAAGGTGACCAAGGGGCTGTACGAACCTTCCTGGTGCCCAGCCACGCCCCCTGTGAAGGAGCACAGCACCGCCTATGTCCTCCAAATCTCCTCCTTAAGGGTCCATTCACACATCCGTGTGTGTTTTGCGGAAAACATAGACAGCGGCAATGTGCGTTCCGCATTTTGCGGACCGCACATTGTCGGCACTAAGAGAATATGCCTATTCTTGTCCGCTATTGCGGACAAGAATAGGACATGTTCTATTTTTTTCAGGATCGGAATTGCGGACCCGGAAGTGCAGGTTCGCAATTCCGGATTGGGGCCGCACGACAAAATGTATGGGTCCGCAATTCCGTTCCGCAAAATGCAGAATGGAATTGCGGATGTGTGCATGGAGCCTAAGTCACAGTTAGATTGCCGTAATCTCGCGATGCGCAGTTCTTTCCCTGAGGCTGATGTCAGCACAGGGAAGGAACACTATACCGGCACTGCGCATGCGCGAGCTCGCGCATCGCGAGATTACGACAATCTAACTGCGACTGCATTTAAAAATGTATTATTTTTTTACATTTTTTAATTAGTATTTTTTATTTATTTATTTATTCATTTTTTACTTATATTTTAATTTCTTTTTGTCACATAATATGTTCCCCAGGGGGTCATTAAAAGACCTCTGGAGGACGCTGGCTTTTTTTTTCTTCACATTGTTTCCACTGTAACTGGGGCATCCACAGGAGCCCCAGTTACAGGTGAAAACGGCCCCCTGTGGGGGCATGACACACAGGCATCAGCTGATAAGGGTCTCCTTAGACCCTGCAGCTCTGCTCCTGCCCCTGCTCCTGCCTCTGCTGCTTCCTGCTCCCTCCACCATGCGCAGATTCAGTGCTCTCCTGCTGGCACAGGAGAAGGCAGAAGCGGTAATAAACCGCTCTGGTCTTCTCCTCAGGGTGTCTGCTGTGTCTGTCAGCTGGGACCCGACCTGTTCCTGCTAGATTGCAGGAGCAGGAGCTTTAATTAAAGCGCTCCCAGCATGTGTATATATGTGCTATCTGCAGGGGGCATAGGACGTATATACACAGTGGAAAGTCGGGAAGAGGTTAAACAAACAAACATGGCCCTGGAAAACAAAGTGATCGACTTGGAGGATAGATTAGGCAGATCTAAATTAAGATGTCTGGGAATACCGGAGGGTACAGAGGGTTTGAACTATATGGAGTTTATGCAACAATGGTTCCTGGAGAACTGTAGTGAGGGGACTACTCCAGAAAAGACCACCTGAAGGACCCCCGAGGGCCATATTAGTTAAGAGTTCTCTCAGGGCTCCAGATGGCGACCAAAATGGTCGCCAATGCGACTTAGAACTTACATTTGCGACTAGACCCTCCGCGGCAGCTCTGCAGTAGAACAGCGGCGGGCACAGGAGCTGATAGTTCTCTGCCCCGTTCTTCTCAGTCTGAGTCAGCTCGGTCACAGCACACAACAGCAGAGCCGCCGGCAGCAGGGAGGGGAGGGGCTCGGGAGGAGTGTAATCTGATCCTAGAGTGGAAGCTGCTTCTGACAGCTCCTCCCCTCCCCGCCCACCAACCAATCATAGCTGAGGCAAGGCAAGGCAAGCACTAGCAGCTCTGAGTCACTGACAAGTACAGGGAGAAAGAATGGAATGAGTCGCAGGTGAAAAGAACTAAAGATCCGACTTAGTGACTCATTCGATTCTTTCTTAGACTCCCTGTACCCCCCCAGTGTGCCCCCCCCAACACCCCAGTATAAGAAACATTGGTGGCACAGTGTGCCTCTCCCAACACCCCAGTATAAGAAACATTGGTGGCACAGTGCGCCCCCCAACACCCCAGTATAAGAAACATTGGTGGCACAGTGTGCCCCCCCAACACCCCCGTATAAGAAACATTGGTGGCACAGTGTGCCCCCCCAACACCCCAGTATAAGAAACATTGGTGGCACAGTGCGCCCCCCAACACCCCAGTATAAGAAACATTGGTGGCACAGTGTGCCCCCCCAACACCCCAGTATAAGAAACATTGGTGGCACAGTGCGCCCCCCAACACCCCAGTATAAGAAACATTGGTGGCACAGTGTCCCCCCCCAACACCCCAGTATAAGAAACATTGGTGGCACAGTGCGCCCCCCAACACCCCAGTATAAGAAACATTGGTGGCACAGTGTGCCCCCCCAACACCCCAGTATAAGAAACATTGGTGGCACAGTGCGCCCCCCAACACCCCAGTATAAGAAACATTGGTGGCACAGTGTCCCCCCCCAACACCCCAGTATAAGAAACATTGGTGGCACAGTGTGCCCCCCCCAGTATAAGAAACATTGGTGGCACAGTGTGCCCCCCCCCCCCCAGTATAAGAAACATTGGTGGCACAGTGGGAAGTGCCAATGAGGGTTAAAAAAAATAATTAACTCACCTCCTCCAGTTGATCGCGTAGCTGCAGGTCTCCTGTTCTTTCTTCAGGACCTGTGGTGATGTCACTGAGCTCATCACATGGTCCATTACCATGGTGATGGATCATGTGATGAGCACAGTGATGTCACCACAGGTCCTTTGACAGGTCCTGAAGAAAGAACAGGAGAGGATCAATTGGAGGAGGTGAGTTAATTTTTTTATTTATTTTTTAACCCTTATTGGCACTGCCCACTGCGCCACCAATGTTCATTATATTGAGGGGGGGGGGGCACACTGCACCACCAATGTTTATTATACTGGGGTGTTGGGGGGTGCGCACTGCGCCACCAATGTTTATTATATTGAGGGGGGCACACTGCGCCACCAATGTTTATTATACTGGGGTGTTGGGGGGGTGCGCACTGCGCCACCAATGTTTCTTATATTGGGGGGGCGCACTGCGCCACCAATGTTAATTATATTGACCTTCTACTATGCATTCTGTATTAAAGAATGCTATTATTTTCCCTTAGAACCATGTTATAAGGGAAAATAATACAGTGAATAGACTTTCATCCTAGCAACCATGCGTGAAAATCGCACCGCATCCGCACTTGCTTGCGATTTTCACGCAGCCCCATTAGCTTCTATGGGGCCTGCGTTGCGTGAAAAAACGCACAACATAGAGCATGCTGCGATTTTCATGTAACACACAAGTGATGTGTGAAAATCACCCCTCATGTGCACAGCCCCATAGAAGTGAATGGGTCCGGATTTAGTGCGGGTGCATTTCGGTATTTTGAATGCCAGATCCGGCACTAATACATTCCTATGGGAAAAAATGCTGGATCTGGCATTCAGGCAAATCTTCAGTTTTTTTTCGCCGGAGATAAAACCGTAGCATGCTGCGGTTTTATCTTTTGCCTGATCAGTCAAAATGACTGAACTGAAGACATCCTGATGCATCCTGAACGGATTGCTCTCTATTCAGAATGCATAGGGATATGCCAGATCTGTTCTTTTCCGGTATAGAGCCCCTAGGACGGAACTCTATGCCGGAAAAGAAAAACACTAGTGTGAAAGTACCCTAAAATATTAAGTTTAAATCCCCCCTTTCCCAATTTTACATATAAAATATATAAAGAATAAATAAACATATTACATAGCGCTGTCCAAACTATTAAATTATTAAAAAATATCTCCTATGCGGTGAGCATTCGCCATTTTTTTGTCACCTTGTCACCCCAAAAAATAGGATAGGACTGTTCTATTATGGGCCGAACATTTCATAAAAAGCGAAATGCACGCAGCTTTTTTTGGTGTTTTTATTTTTTTTTGCGCAGTATTGAGTATCACAATACTTTTTTATGGTGATGAAAGCGAATCAAAATTTTGGTATCAAAACAACCCTATGCCGATCTGATCGGAGTAGCGTGGTCACGATACCAAAATTTTGATTCGGTTTCGATTTGGCGACTAAAAATTTGATTTGGCTCCTAAATTTTTCAGTTCAGGAGCCAATGGCTACCAGGAAATTTTTTTAGTCTGGAGCTCTGTCTCCAGGAAAGATAATAATGAAAATAATGAAAAAAACATGTTGTTATAAATAAACTATTAACCTTTTCAGTACCGGTCCACTTTTCACCTTAAATCCTTGGCAGATTTTTGCAAATCCGACATGTGTCACTTTATGTGGTAACTTTGGAATGCTTTTACTTATCCAAGCCATTCTGAGCTTGTTTTCTCATGATACATTGTACTTCATGACAGTGGTAAATTTTAGTCAATATATTTCATCTTTTTTATAAAATAATCAAAAATTTACCCAAAATTTCAAAAAATTCACAATTTTCTAAATTAGAATTTCTCTACTTTCAAGACAGATAGTAATACCTCATAAAATGGCTATCAATCAGCATGCCCCATATGTCTGCTTTGTAAATGTTATTTTATTTTTTTAGGACGTTAGAAGGCTTAGAAGTTTAGAAGTTATTAAAATTTTCAACAAAATTGCCATTTTTTAAGCACCAATTCAGTTATAAAGTGATTTTGAAAGGCTTACGTAATCCACCCATAAATTACCCAATTTTAGAAACTATTCCCCTCAAATTATTCAAAACTGATGTTGCAAACTTTGTTAACCCTTGATGTGTTCCACAAGAATTAAAGGAAAATGGACGTAGATTTTTTATGTTAATTATTTTTTTACAGCAGGGGGCTGGATCTCACAGGCTCTCACGGAAGGCAGCCAAGATGCCTAAGTAAGGCATTGGGCTGCCTTCCCTGCAATCGGGTCCCCGTCACAGAAGCACGAGAACCCGAAGGACGGGGTGTACCCGGAAGGATACCACACGTGCCGCGGTCAGTGCTGACCGCGGCAGTGCAAAGGGTTAACGCGCCGGCATCTGTGTTTTCACCGATGCCGGCGCATACAGCAGGGGTCCGTCTATCAGTGACTGCTGGACCCCTGAAGCTGATCGGGCTGGTGCAGCTCCTGCTCTTGCCCGATCACAGTGCCATAGCTGTATGGCGCTGGTATTTCTGTTCCAGTTTCCAGCACCGTACATATACGGCCCTGGTATTCTACAGGTTAAATGGCTTTAATTGTTTATAATGGCTCGTTTAGTCTAGGGAACAATCAGTGAAGGAGCTTAAATGGCGGCTCTTAGATTTATGATCATAAAATCTGTCCTTCACGTGACACTGCAGGGCGGCCGGTGTGAGAAAGTAGAGCACAGCCCTATGTAAAGTCTACCGGTCTCAGCACTGTGAAACTGTATATTATGTGCAGATGACAGCTGAGATAACTGCTCCGCTGTGTCCCTGTGCTTCAGAAAGGAGTTTCCTCATCCCGTACTCGGAGGCTCAAGGGTAGGAATGAGGACCAGAGGCACTGCTGTGGGGTAGGAGCGTCATTAGAAAACATTTCAGCCTGCCAGGACGGGGTGAGTAGAGATGGGCCCGACGTTCATGCTTAGTTTGGTGGTAAAAGCAGAATTGCGTTATGTATTCCGTTACCATGGAGCATAACGCAATTCTATGACTAAATGCATAACAGAATGCCTTTCGATTCATTCCGTCATAATAAAAGTCTATGGCCTGCATAATGGATCCTTCCCATTTCCGTTATGCAGGAATAATGGAATGCCTCTAAAGGAATTCCGTTATGCATTCTGCCATAGAATTGCATTATGGTCCGTGGTAACGGAATACATAACGCAATTCTGCTTTTACCACCAAACGAAGGGTGAACGAATTTCATAACATGAAATTCACTCATCGCTACTGGTAAGCATAAAAAAATGATAGTCATGCTGGTCTAGTAAGACTTGCCGCTCGCATAAGCCATTTAAATAATGATGATGAGAAAAAAAATTATAACTGGATAACCTCTAATTATTTCTGCACGCCCAAGCTGTTCATTTAATGGAAGATAACCTTTTATATTCTCAGGTTCATCGTTGGGTTAACTATGAATCAATGCTGAAAGAGTGTCTAATTGGAAGGATGGCTGTGAAACATGCTTCGTTATTGAAAGGTAAAAGCTTTGAAATGCAACCTCTTAACCCTGCTGTCATTGTAGCCGGTTATGTATGTTGAGCCATCTACACTATGCTAAAAGGAAACCTTTTTATTCACCTGTCCACAAAATTTGAGTTAAAGGGGTTGTTCAGGCCACAGATATTGATGACCTGTAGGGATGAGCGAACTCGAACTGTATAGTTCGGGTTCGTACCGAATTTTGGGGTGTCCGTGACACGGACCCGAACCCGGACATTTTCGTAAAAGTCCGGGTTCGGGTTCGGTGTTCGTCGCTTTCTTCGCGCTTTTGTGACGCTTTCTTGGCGCTTTTTGAAAGGCTGCAAAGCAGCCAATCAACAAGCGTCATACTACTTGCCCCAAGAGGCCATCACAGCCATGCCTACTATTGGCATGGCTGTGATTGGCCAGAGCACCATGTGACCCAGCCTCTATTTAAGCTGGAGTCACATAGCGCCGCCCGTCACTCTGCTCTGATTAGCGTAGGGAGAGGTTGCGGCTGCGACAGTAGGGCGAGATTAGGCAGATTAACTCCTCCAAAGGACTTGATTAACTGATCGATCTGCAGCTGTGGATCATTGAGCTGCTGATCCTCAATTGCTCACTGTTTTTAGGCTGCACAGACCGTTTGTCAGTCTCATTTTTCTGGGGTGATCGGCGGCCATTTTGTGTCTTGTGGTGCGCCAGCACAAGCTGCGACCAAGTGCATTTAACCCTCAATGGTGTGGTTGTTTTTTGGCTAAAGCCTACATCAGGGTGAAGCTGTCACACCAAGTGCATTTAACCAGCAATAGTCTGTTCATTTTTTGGCCATATACAAAATCAGGGGCAAGCTGCGCCTGTCACCAAGTGCATTTAACCCTCAATGGTGTGGTTGTTTTTTGGCTAAAGCCTACATCAGGGTGAAGCTGTCACACCAAGTGCATTTAACCAGCAATAGTCTGTTCATTTTTTGGCCATATACAAAATCAGGGGCAAGCTGCGCCTGTCACCAAGTGCATTTAACCCTCAATGGTGTGGTTGTTTTTTGGCTAAAGCCTACATCAGGGTGAAGCTGTCACACCAAGTGCATTTAACCAGCAATAGTCTGTTCATTTTTTGGCCATATACAAAATCAGGGGCAAGCTGCGCCTGTCACCAAGTGCATTTAACCCTCAATGGTGTGGTTGTTTTTTGGCTAAAGCCTACATCAGGGTGAAGCTGTCACACCAAGTGCATTTAACCAGCAATAGTCTGTTCATTTTTTGGCCATATCCCAGTCTAATTCTGTCACTAAATCCATAC
Source organism: Bufo gargarizans (assembly GCF_014858855.1). Lineage (NCBI taxonomy): Eukaryota > Metazoa > Chordata > Amphibia > Anura > Bufonidae > Bufo > Bufo gargarizans. The sequence goes on from NC_058083.1 coordinate 268,315,871, forward strand.
CGGTCACCCAGCGCCTAAATACTAGGCCTCAAATTTATATCCAGCTAAATCTGTCCCTAGTGCTGTAGCTGGGCGAGTTATTTAGTGTCCGTTCAAGCACATTTCTTGTTCTGGGTTGAAATACAATTCCCAATTTAGCAATTTCATAATTTAGTGGTTCCTGCTATATCAGAGCTATTTGAAATCTATCCCAAAAAGGGTATATAATATTGAAGGTGCACATTGGGTCATTCAGAATAACTTCACACACACCCGCTACTGTGTATTTCCAAGTCTAATTCTGTCACTAAACCCATACCTGTCACCCAGCGCCTAAATACTAGGCCTCAAATTTAAATCCCTCTAAATCTCTCGTTACCCACCGCTGTACTGTTGTTGCTGGGCAAGATATTTAGTGTCCGTCAAAGCACATTTTTTGTTCTGGGTTGAAGTACAATTCCCAATTTAGCAATTTCATAATTTAGTGGTTTCTGCTATATCAGAGCTATTTGAAATCTATCCCTAAAAGGGTATATAATATTGAAGGTGCACATAGGGTCATTCAGAATAACTTCACACACACGCTTCTGTGCATTTCCAAGTCTAATTCTGTCACTAAATCCATACCGGTGACCCAGCGCCTAAATACTAGGCCTCAAATTTAAATCCCTCTAAATCTCTCGTTACCCACCACTGTACTGTTGTTGCTGGGCAAGATATTTAGTGTCCGTCAAAGCACATTTTTTGTTCTGGGTTGAAGTACAATTCCCAATTTAGCAATTTCATAATTTAGTGGTTTCTGCTATATCAGAGCTATTTGAAATCTATCCCTAAAAGGGTATATAATATTGAAGGTGCACATAGGGTCATTCAGAATAACTTCACACACACGCTTCTGTGCATTTCCAAGTCTAATTCTGTCACTAAATCCATACCGGTGACCCAGCGCCTAAATACTAGGCCTCAAATTTAAATCCCTCTAAATCTCTCGTTACCCACCGCTGTACTGTTGTTGCTGGGCAAGATATTTAGTGTCCGTCAAAGCACATTTTTTGTTCTGGGTTGAAGTACAATTCCCAATTTAGCAATTTCATAATTTAGTGGTTTCTGCTATATCAGAGCTATTTGAAATCTATCCCTAAAAGGGTATATAATATTGAAGGTGCACATAGGGTCATTCAGAATAACTTCACACACACGCTTCTGTGCATTTCCAAGTCTAATTCTGTCACTAAATCCATACCGGTGACCCAGCGCCTAAATACTAGGCCTCAAATTTAAATCCCTCTAAATCTCTCGTTACCCACCGCTGTACTGTTGTTGCTGGGCAAGATATTTAGTGTCCGTCAAAGCACATTTTTTGTTCTGGGTTGAAGTACAATTCCCAATTTAGCAATTTCATAATTTAGTGGTTTCTGCTATATCAGAGCTATTTGAAATCTATCCCTAAAAGGGTATATAATATTGAAGGTGCACATAGGGTCATTCAGAATAACTTCACACACACGCTTCTGTGCATTTCCAAGTCTAATTCTGTCACTAAATCCATACCGGTGACCCAGCGCCTAAATACTAGGCCTCAAATTTAAATCCCTCTAAATCTCTCGTTACCCACCGCTGTACTGTTGTTGCTGGGCAAGATATTTAGTGTCCGTCAAAGCACATTTTTTGTTCTGGGTTGAAGTACAATTCCCAATTTAGCAATTTCATAATTTAGTGGTTCCTGCTATATCAGAGCTATTTGAAATCTATCCCTAAAAGGGTATATAATATTGAAGGTGCACATAGGGTCATTCAGAATAACTTCACACACACGCTTCTGTGCATTTCCAAGTCTAATTCTGTCACTAAATCCATACCGGTGACCCAGCGCCTAAATACTAGGCCTCAAATTTAAATCCCTCTAAATCTCTCGTTACCCACCACTGTACTGTTGTTGCTGGGCAAGATATTTAGTGTCCGTCAAAGCACATTTTTTGTTCTGGGTTGAAGTACAATTCCCAATTTAGCAATTTCATAATTTAGTGGTTCCTGCTATATCAGAGCTATTTGAAATCTATCCCAAAAAGGGTATATAATATTGAAGGTGCACATTGGGTCATTCAGAATAACTTCACACACACCCGCTACTGTGTATTTCCAAGTCTAATTCTGTCACTAAACCCATACCTGTCACCCAGCGCCTAAATACTAGGCCTCAAATTTAAATCCCTCTAAATCTCTCGTTACCCACCGCTGTACTGTTGTTGCTGGGCAAGATATTTAGTGTCCGTCAAAGCACATTTTTTGTTCTGGGTTGAAGTACAATTCCCAATTTAGCAATTTCATAATTTAGTGGTTTCTGCTATATCAGAGCTATTTGAAATCTATCCCTAAAAGGGTATATAATATTGAAGGTGCACATAGGGTCATTCAGAATAACTTCACACACACGCTTCTGTGCATTTCCAAGTCTAATTCTGTCACTAAATCCATACCGGTGACCCAGCGCCTAAATACTAGGCCTCAAATTTAAATCCCTCTAAATCTCTCGTTACCGCTGTACTGTTGTAGCTGGGAAAGTTATTTAGTGCCCGTCAAAGCACATTTTTTGTTCTGGGTTGAAGTACAATTCCCAATTTAGCAATTTCATAATTTAGTGGTTCCTGCTATATCAGAGCTATTTGAAATCTATCCCAAAAAGGGTATATAATATTCAAGGTGCACATTGGGTCATTCAGAATAACTTCACACACACGCTTCTGTGCATTTCCAAGTCTAATTCTGTCACTAAATCCATACCGGTCACCCAGCGCCTAAATACTAGGCCTCAAATTTATATCCCGCTGAATTTGAATACAATACATTGGGCCAAATAATATATTTGTTGTTGTGGTGAACCATAACAATGAGAAAAACATCTAGTAAGGGACGCGGACGTGGACATGGTCGTGGTGGTGTTAGTGGACCCTCTGGTGCTGGGAGAGGACGTGGCCGTTCTGCCACATCCACACGTCCTAGTGTACCAACTACCTCAGGTCCCAGTAGCCGCCAGAATTTACAGCGATATATGGTGGGGCCCAATGCCGTTCTAAGGATGGTAAGGCCTGAGCAGGTACAGGCATTAGTCAATTGGGTGGCCGACAGTGGATCCAGCACGTTCACATTATCTCCCACCCAGTCTTCTGCAGAAAGCGCACAGATGGCGCCTGAAAACCAACCCCATCAGTCTGTCACATCACCCCCATGCATACCAGGGAAACTGTCTCAGCCTCAAGTTATGCAGCAGTCTCTTATGCTGTTTGAAGACTCCGCTGGCAGGGTTTCCCAAGGGCATCCACCTAGCCCTTCCCCAGCGGTGAAAGACATAGAATGCACTGACGCACAACCACTTATGTTTCCTGATGATGAGGACATGGGAATACCACCTCAGCATGTCTCTGATGATGACGAAACACAGGTGCCAACTGCTGCGTCTTTCTGCAGTGTGCAGACTGAACAGGAGGTCAGGGATCAAGACTGGGTGGAAGACGATGCAGGGGACGATGAGGTCCTAGACCCCACATGGAATGAAGGTCGTGCCACTGACTTTCACAGTTCGGAGGAAGAGGCAGTGGTGAGACCGAGCCAACAGCGTAGCAAAAGAGGGAGCAGTGGGCAAAAGCAGAACACCCGCCGCCAAGAGACTCCGCCTGCTACTGACCGCCGCCATCTGGGACCGAGCACCCCAAAGGCAGCTTCAAGGAGTTCCCTGGCATGGCACTTCTTCAAACAATGTGCTGACGACAAGACCCGAGTGGTTTGCACGCTGTGCCATCAGAGCCTGAAGCGAGGCATTAACGTTCTGAACCTGAGCACAACCTGCATGACCAGGCACCTGCATGCAAAGCATGAACTGCAGTGGAGTAAACACCTTAAAACCAAGGAAGTCACTCAGGCTCCCCCTGCTACCTCTTCTGCTGCTGCCGCCTCGGCCTATTCTGCTGCTGCCGCCTCGGCCTCTTCCTCCGCCTCTGGAGGAACGTTGGCACCTGCCGCCCAGCAAACAGGGGATGTACCACCAACACCACCACCACCACCTCCGTCACCAAGCGTCTCAACCATGTCACACGCCAGCGTTCAGCTCTCCATCTCACAAACATTTGATAGAAAGCGTAAATTCCCACCTAGCCACCCTCGATCCCTGGCCCTGAATGCCAGCATTTCTAAACTACTGGCCTATGAAATGCTGTCATTTAGGCTGGTGGACACAGACAGCTTCAAACAGCTCATGTCGCTTGCTGTCCCACAGTATGTTGTTCCCAGCCGGCACTACTTCTCCAAGAGAGCCGTGCCTTCCCTGCACAACCAAGTATCCGATAAAATCAAGTGTGCACTGCGCAACGCCATCTGTAGCAAGGTCCACCTAACCACAGATACGTGGACCAGTAAGCACGGCCAGGGACGCTATATCTCCCTAACTGCACACTGGGTAAATGTAGTGGCAGCTGGGCCCCAGGCGGAGAGCTGTTTGGCGCACGTCCTGCCGCCGCCAAGGATCGCAGGGCAACATTCTTTGCCTCCTGTTGCCACCTCCTCCTTCTCGGCTTCCTCCTCCTCTTCTTCCACCTGCTCATCCAGTCAGCCACACACCTTCACCACCAACTTCAGCACAGCCCGGGGTAAACGTCAGCAGGCCATTCTGAAACTCATATGTTTGGGGGACAGGCCCCACACCGCACAGGAGTTGTGGCGGGGTATTGAACAACAGACCGACGAGTGGTTGCTGCCGGTGAGCCTCAAGCCCGGCCTGGTGGTGTGTGATAATGGGCGAAATCTCGTTGCAGCTCTGGGACTAGCCAATTTGACGCACATCCCTTGCTTGGCGCATGTGCTGAATTTGGTGGTGCAGAAGTTCATTCACAACTACCCCGACATGTCAGAGCTGCTGCATAAAGTGCGGGCCGTCTGTTCGCGCTTCCGGCGTTCACATCCTGCCGCTGCTCGCCTGTCTGCGCTACAGCGTAACTTCGGCCTTCCCGCTCACCGCCTCATATGCGACGTGCCCACCAGGTGGAACTCCACCTTGCACATGCTGGACAGACTGTGCGAGCAGCAGCAGGCCATAGTGGAGTTTCAGCTGCAGCACGCACGGGTCAGTCGCACTACAGAACAGCACCACTTCACCACCAATGACTGGGCCTCCATGCGAGACCTGTGTGCCCTGTTGCGCTGTTTCGAGTACTCCACCAACATGGCCAGTGGCGATGACACCGTTATCAGCGTTACAATACCACTTCTATGTCTCCTTGAGAAAACACTTAGGGCGATGATGGAACAGGAGGTGGCCCAGGAGGAGGAGGAGGAGGATGAGGAAGAGGGGTCATTTTTAGCACTTTCAGGCCAGTCTCTTCGAAGTGACTCAGAGGGAGGTTTTTTGCAACAGCAGAGGCCAGGTACAAATGTGGCCAGCCAGGGCCCACTACTGGAGGACGAGGAGGACGAGGATGAGGAGGAGGTGGAGGAGGATGAGGATGAAGCATGGTCACAGCGGGGTGGCACCCAACGCAGCTCGGGTCCATCACTGGTGCGTGGCTGGGGGGAAAGGCAGGACGATGACGATACGCCTCCCACAGAGGACAGCTTGTCCTTACCCCTGGGCAGCCTGGCACACATGAGCGACTACATGCTGCAGTGCCTGCGCAACGACAGCAGAGTTGCCCACATTTTAACCTGTGCGAACTACTGGGTTGCCACCCTGCTGGATCCACGCTACAAAGACAATGTGCCCACCTTACTTCCTGCACTGGAGCGTGATAGGAAGATGCGCGAGTACAAGCGCACGTTGGTAGACGCGCTACTGAGAGCATTCCCAAATGTCACAGGGGAACAAGTGGAAGCCCAAGGCCAAGGCAGAGGAGGAGCAAGAGGTCGCCAAGGCAGCTGTGTCACGGCCAGCTCCTCTGAGGGCAGGGTTAGCATGGCAGAGATGTGGAAAACTTTTGTCAACACGCCACAGCTAACTGCACCACCACCTGATACGCAACGTGTTAGCAGGAGGCAACATTTCACTAACATGGTGGAACAGTACGTGTGCACACCCCTCCATGTACTGACTGATGGTTCGGCCCCATTCAACTTCTGGGTCTCTAAATTGTCCACGTGGCCAGAGCTAGCCTTTTATGCCTTGGAGGTGCTGGCCTGCCCGGCAGCCAGCGTTTTGTCTGAACGTGTATTCAGCACGGCAGGGGGCGTCATTACAGACAAACGCAGCCGCCTGTCTACAGCCAATGTGGACAAGCTGACGTTCATAAAAATGAACCAGGCATGGATCCCACAGGACCTGTCCGTCCCTTGTCCAGATTAGACATTAACTACCTCCCCATAACCATATATTATTGGACTCCAGGGCACTTCCTCATTCAATCCTATTTTTATTTTCATTTTACCATTATATTGCGATGCTACCCAAAGTTGAATGAACCTCTCCTCTGCCTGTGTGCTAGGCCTAAATATATGCCAATGGACTGTTGCAGTGGTGGCTGACATGAAGCCTGATTCTCTGCTATGACATGCAGACTAATTCTCTGCTGACATGAAGCCAGATCGTCTGTTACGGGACCTCTCTGCTCTGCCTGTGTGCTAGGCCTAAATATATGCCAATGGACTGTTGCAGTGGTGGGTGACGTGAAGCCTCATTCTCTGCTATGACATGCAGACTGATTCTCTGCTGACATGAAGCCAGATTGTCTGTTACGGGACCTCTCTGCTCTGCCTGTGTGCTAGGCCTAAATATATGCCAATGGACTGTTGCAGTGGTGGGTGACGTGAAGCCTCATTCTCTGCTATGACATGCAGACTGATTCTCTGCTGTCATGAAGCCAGATTGTCTGTTACGGGACCTCTCTGCTCTGCCTGTGTGCTAGGCCTAAATATATGCCAATGGACTGTTGCAGTGGTGGGTGACGTGAAGCCTCATTCTCTGCTATGACATGCAGACTGATTCTCTGCTGACATGAAGCCAGATTGTCTGTTACGGGACCTCTCTGCTCTGCCTGTGTGCTAGGCCTAAATATATGCCAATGGACTGTTGCAGTGGTGGGTGACGTGAAGCCTCATTCTCTGCTATGACATGCAGACTGATTCTCTGCTGTCATGAAGCCAGATTGTCTGTTACGGGACCTCTCTGCTCTGCCTGTGTGCTAGGCCTAAATATATGCCAATGGACTGTTGCAGTGGTGGGTGACGTGAAGCCTCATTCTCTGCTATGACATGCAGACTAATTCTCTGCTGACATGAAGACAGATTCTCTGTTACGGGACCTCTCTCCTCTGCCTGTGTGTGTGCTGGGCCTAAATATATGCCAATGGACTGTTGCAGTGGTGGCTGACGTGAAGCCTCATTCTCTGCTATGACATGCAGACTGATTCTCTGCTGACATGAAGCCAGATTCTCTGTTACGGGACCTCTCTCCTCTGCCTGTGTGTGTGCTGGGCCTAAATATATGCCAATGGACTGTTGCAGTGGTGGCTGACGTGAAGCCTCATTCTCTGCTATGACATGCAGACTGATTCTCTGCTGACATGAAGCCAGATTCTCTGTTACGGGACCTCTCTCCTCTGCCTGTGTGTGTGCTGGGCCTAAATATATGCCAATGGACTGTTGCAGTGGTGGCTGACGTGAAGCCTCATTCTCTGCTATGACATGCAGACTGATTCTCTGCTGACATGAAGCCAGATTCTCTGTTACGGGACCTCTCTCCTCTGCCTGTGTGTGTGCTGGGCCTAAATATATGCCAATGGACTGTTGCAGTGGTGGCTGACGTGAAGCCTCATTCTCTGCTATGACATGCAGACTGATTCTCTGCTGACATGAAGCCAGATTCTCTGTTACGGGACCTCTCTCCTCTGCCTGTGTGCTAGGCCTAAATATATGCCAATGGACTGTTGCAGTGGTGGCTGACGTGAAGCCTCATTCTCTGCTATGACATGCAGACTAATTCTCTGCTGACATGAAGACAGATTCTCTGTTACGGGACCTCTCTCCTCTGCCTGGGTGCCGGGGCCTAAATATCTGAGAATGGACTGTTCCAGTGGTGGGTGACGGGAAGCCAGATTCTCTGCTATGGAACCTCTCTCCAATTGATTTTGGTTAATTTTTATTTATTTAATTTTTATTTTTATTAATTTCCCTATCCACATTTGTTTGCAGGGGATTTACCTACATGTTGCTGCCTTTTGCAGCCCTCTAGCCCTTTCCTGGGCTGTTTTACAGCCGTTTTAGTGCCGAAAAGTTCGGGTCCCCATTGACTTCAATGGGGTTCGGGTTCGGGACGAAGTTCGGATCGGGTTCGGATCCCGAACCCGAACATTTCCGGGATGTTCGGCCGAACTTCTCGAACCCGAACATCCAGGTGTTCGCTCAACTCTAATGACCTGTTCTCAGGATAGATCGGCGGTATCAGATAGGTGTATGTCTGACACCCGTCCCCTCTACCGATCAGCTGTTTCGGGCAGTCATGAAACCGGAAGCTACACTGTGTACGGAGTGGAAGCAGAAGGCTTTGTGTCGTTTCCAGTGCAGGCATACTACCGTTCATGTTTTTTCCTGTATGTGATAAATAATTTTATATTTTTATAATTTGGACATTTTGAAAGTTTACTTGTAAAGTAGTGAAATGGGTGGTTTGAATTCTTATTTTTTTTTATATTTTTAAACCCTTTTTTATTGCTTTTTTTTTTAACTTTATTTTTAGCCCCCCAGTTTTGCTGTCTATGTCAAAAACACTGTGGTCCTGATTTGATCAGGATCGACATTTGCTACGTCAGTCTTGATATCCCCAGCATGCACCTCGTTATAAATAAAGTGCATCCCCCTTCGATGCCAGTTGGCATAGGGAACAATAGGTTAAAATGGAAAATCTGCAAAAGGGGGTTTCCGAGATGTTTTAACCACGCATAGTTAGCATAGAATTCAGTCATCTTTTGCTCCGGCAAATGTAAATTATACTAAATGTTCCAGGGAATATGGCCCACACCCCTCCTCGCCATAGCCATTCTTTAGAAACTTGCAAGGCTGGTATGAAAACACCAGTTGCAGCTAAATTTTGTTTCGCTTTTAAAAGTTACAAACCTGGGATTTGTGCCTTTTGTAAAATAGGATAAATCACCCCCTAAGTTCCAGGGGCAGGGCTTAATAGGAACTTTACAATGGAAGGCCTAGGAGCCTTCATAAGGATATTGTTAGAGGGGCCCCAGCATCACAATTTGCCACAGCAGCTGAAAGGTTGAGAAGGTAAATGTCCATGATCGGAGTTGTCCCTAATTACAGACACCATCCACAGCGCTGGCTTAGCTACCCCCCAGGAAGGGGTTAAGATATAGACAAACAGTATCTGGCACCTGACCATATCAGTGCTCTGTCCCTGTTGTTATGTTCTGTAACAACATTTCTATTTGCACAGCAGTGGCAGCTAAGTGGCTGTAAGTAACCTCCACATCCCTCCTGCCTTCCCCTGTAAGTGGCTTTTAGCATTGTAACATGTCAGCCTGCTGCAAAACAGCCTTAACAAGGCAAACATGCAGTTCAGAGAGTATGCCTCTGTTGTTGTTGGGCTCATTCACGGGGAATTTCAAGTGGTTTTTTTTTCCGTAACATTTGTGTTTAAGGTGCTTTTATGTTGTAACCTTTAACCCCTTGGTGCACCTTGCAGTACATGTTCTACATGGAATGGCATAAAGAAGACTTGGCACTTCACCTGACATGTCGTTTTTAGTAAATAATTGTATTCCACATGAAATCACAATTACAAAGCATCTATTCCTGTAATTCTATAGTTGTGTCGTTCCTCAGTTATTCTTGTTATTTTATGAATGCATTGCGTACAGGTCGTTACCGGTCAAATGTGTGCCCTGCACAGTATGACACTGCCCAGTATTGACAATAGCAGACTGTGCACAGACACACCACTTTGGCAAGGGAAACGGGAACCCCAAGTTGGCAATTTATTAATAAATTTATAGTAGTGATAATAAAGGAATGCAACAATACAGAGTTATAATATAGATGATCCAGAATTATTACGTGAGGAATGCAAGTTGTTACTAGGTATGGCCTTAAACATCATATAGGTTCACAAGCTGCTTGATTGTATGTGTATAATCAAGTTTAGTATTGTGTAAAACCATTATTAATTAATAAAAAATATGGGATTTAAAAAGTTTAGCAAAATTGGCAATTTTCTATTTTTTTTTTTGCAGAAGCCTGAAGGTTTTGTGCCAATATTGACTGGTATTTGGAACTGTTCATAATTCCCTCTAGCTTAACTAAGGCCCCAGTTCCAGCTGAAGAAAACCAGCCCCAAAGCATGATGCTGCCACCACCATGCTTTGCTGTGGGTATGGTGTTCTTTTGGTGATGTGCAGTGTTTTTGCGCCAAACATATCTTTTGGAATTATGGCCAAAAGTTCAACCTTGGTTTCATCAGACCATAACACCTTTTCCCACATGCTTTTGGGAGACTTCAGATGTGTTTTTGTAAAATGTAGCCTGGCTTGGATGCTTTTATTCTTAAGAAAAGGCTTTCATCTGCCACTCTACCCCATAGCCTAGACATATGAAGAATACGGGAGATTGTTGTCACATGTACTACACACCCAGTACTTGCTAGATATTGCTGCAGCTCCTTTAATGTTGCTGTAGGCCTCTTGGTAGCCTCCCAGACCAGTTTTCTTCTCGTCTTTTCATCAATTTTGGAGGGATGTCCAGTATTTGGTAATGTCACTGTTGTGCCATATTTTCTCCACTTGATGATGACTGTCTTCACTGTGTTCCATGGTATATCTAATGTCTTGGAAATTCTTTTGTACCCTTCTTTTGACTGATACCTTTTAACAATGAGATCCCTCTGATGTTTTGCAAGCTCTCTGTGGACCATGGCTTTTGCTGTGGGATGCGACTAAGAAAATTTCAGGAAAGACCAACTAGAGCAGCTGAACTTTATTTGGGGTAAATCAGAGGCACTTTAAATGATGGCAGGTGTATGCTGACTCCTAATTAACATGATTTGGAATGTGATTGTTTAATTCTGTACACAGCTACATCCCCAGTTATAAGAGGGTGTGCAAACTTATGCAACCACATTATTTTTGTTTTGTTTTCTTTCCTCCACCTAAAAGATTTCAGTTTGTTTTTCAATTGAGTGGTACAGTTTATAGGTCACATTAAAGGTGGAAAAAGTTCTGAAATGATTTATCTTTGTCTCATTTTTTTACATCACAGAAACTTGACAAATTTTAACAGTTGTGTGTAGACTTTTCATATCCACTGTATTTGTATAGGTTAATCGTCTTCCCCCTAAGACATCTCTTCTCAAGACTAAGTAAATTTAATTCTTTTAATTTTTCTTCATAACTAAGACCCTTCATTCCCCTTATCAGTTTAGTCGCTTTCTTTTGTACTTTTTCCAGTTCCAAAGCATCCTTTCTATGGACTGGTGCACCAAAGCTTTATAAAGTGGTAATATTATATCCCTGTCCCGCATACATGACAATATCTTGCTAGCCTTAGAAGTAGCTGATTGACATTGTTATTTAATCTACCACCTACAAGAACAGAACACCCAAACCCTTCTCTATCAAGGAGTCTCCCAGTGTTACATCCCCTAGAGCAGTGATGGCGAACCTATGGCACGGGTGCCAGAGGTGGCACTCAGAGCCCTCTCTGTGGGCACCCGCACCCTGGAGAAAGTCTATGGTGTACCAATATGCCTTAGACTTTTCCTGCCATTCATCAGTGCAGGACATGCTATGAAGAGCACAGGCAGCACATTGAATGTAGGCAGGTTATTATAGCTAAATGATAAAGTACATGGAAGATATATGATATTGGTGTTCAGGTTAAATTGCCGTGTTGGCACTTTGCGATAAATAAGTGGGTTTTGGGTTGCAGTTTGGCCACTCGGTCTCTAAGAGGTTCACCATCACTGCTCTAGAGCATATGAAGAACAGAGATTATTACTACCAAGTGTCACGGATGAGGTATGGGAGGGAACACCACACTGACAACAGTATGGAAGGGAAAAGCCACTAGGCCTCAATGCTAGGGAATGGGAAAGGGTCACCTTGCCCTGACTCCTGTCCGTATGGGCACACCTTGAATGTAGGAATGCCAATACACCGGAACCTGGAGGACCTGGAGACCCTAAAGAGCCCTATGGGTATTGGCAGGGCTTGAGACGACCCGTTCCTTCCCAGATGAAGGAACAGTATCTCCCTGAGGCCTAGTAACAACAGACACTGGGAGGGAAAACAACCCACAAAGGAACGAGACCCTTAACTTCTGTAGTGAGATGGATAAGCAGGAACTCCAGAGAGGACAACACACCAACTATTCCAAAACCAAATGAAGATATCAACGGCATAGCCAGAAGCGTGAGGTCAGACTATATAGGGGAGGTATAATGACCTAATTAATCTACACCTGAAACAAGGGGTGTGGTCATTAACAACAACACTGAAGCCAGAGTAACCAAAGAGGCTGTTATATCCCTTCAAGTGTAGCCAGTCTCTTCGATCTTCTGACATCTATCACGGGAGGGACCGTGACAGTACAAGGGTGACCTCCGGCCACCCAAGACCGCCTTATCAGGATGAGCTCTGTGAAATGCTTTCACTAGACGATTAGCATTAACATCGGCCGCTGGAACCCACATCCTCTCCTCTGTACCGTAACCTTTCCAGTGAACAAGATACTGGAGGGATCTACGGAGAACTCGGGAGTCAACAATCCTGTTGATCTGAAATTCTAAATTACCGTCCACCATGACAGGAGCGGGAGATAAGGAGGACGGCTCAACAGGTTCGACACATTTCTTCAACAATGACTTATGAAATACATTATGAATTTTCAAAGCCTGAGGAAGTTCAAAACTGAAGGCTACAGGGTTAATAATGGCAGTGATATTATATGGACCAATAAATCTTGGGCCCAACTTCCAAGAATGTACCTTTAAGCTTAATGTTTCTTGTGGATATCCACACAGAATCGCCCACTCTCAGGTCCAGGCCATTCATACATCTCCTGTCAGCCACATGTTTATACCTGTTACCTGTTGCCCATCTCTTTCAGGTTATTTAGAATTTTCTGCCAAATCAAAGACAAAGAAGAGCAAAATCGTTCCTCCTCAGGAATGCCAGAAGTCTGAGAAACAGAAAATGTGCCAAACTGCATATGGAACCCATATGCCCCCAAAAAGGCGACTTATCAGTGGACTCCTGTCTACGGTTATTAATTAGCAAATTCAGCTAATGACAAAAAATAAAGACCACTTCTCCTGGTTCTCCGAAACAAAACATCTAGAGTAAGTCTCCAGATTATGATTAGTGCGCTCAGTCTGTCCGTTCGACTGAGGATGAAAAGCCGAAGAGAAAGACAATTGTACCCTCAGTCGAGTACATTCGAGTACAGAACACTTTCCAGAATCTGGAAACAAACTGATTCCTCCGATCAGACACCACATCAGAGGGAATGCCATGTAGTTTCATGATGTTATTGACAAACACCTGTGCAAGAGTTTTGGCATTAGGTAGAGCTGATAATGCTATAAAGTGCACCATTTTACTAAAACTACCACCAGAATCACATTTTTTCCTGAAGAATTCGGTAAATCCGTGATAAAATCCATGGACAAATGAGTCCAAGGTCTGGACAGGATGGGTAACAGAAGAGGAGATCTGGAAGGCCGAGTATGTGTCACCTTAGCACGAGCACAGGTACTACAGGCTGACACGTATTTCTCAACACACTTCCGCAACCCCAGCCACCAAAATCTACGAGAGATGAGATTGACATTGGATCTGCTCCCAGGGTGTCCAGCAAGCACCGTATAGTGATGTTCCTTGAATACCTTGTGGCGTAATTCAGAAGAAACAAACGACTTCCCCGGAGGACAAGAGTCCAGTGCATCTTCCTGGGCTTCTAACACCTTTGCCTCAAGGTCAGGATATAGGGGGGATATAACTACCCATTCAGACAAAATAGGACTAGGATCTTTAGAATCACCCAACCCAGGAAAGCTGTGTGACAAAGCATCCGCCTTGATGTTCTTACCCCAGGGCAGCGGTAGGTGTCAATGAAGTTAAATCTGGTGAAAAACAATGACCATCTGGCCTTCCTTGGGTTCAGTCGTTTAGCCGTCTCCAGGTAAGCCAGATTTTTGTGATCAGTAGTCACCGTAATAGGATGAATTGCTCCTTCCAACCAATAACGCCATTCCTCAAAAGCCAACTTAACCTGCTCAGGACCGCGGTACGCAGGATTGCGTCTTTGCGGCGGTCCTGTTTCTCTGGGTGGACGCGCCAGTGCGTCCTCTCGCGAGACGCAAGATTTCGGGCGAAGCCGGCCCACGCATGCGCATCGCGGGCCGGCAAAATTTAAAAGACAAGTTCGTCATCAACCTGCCAGCCAGTGATCGTGGCTGGCAGGTTGTTGATTTTCAAAAAAACAAATCAGAAGCCAGCTAACAAATCATATTTAGTAAATATGATGTGTTAAATGGCTGCTGTGCTCCTCTGCTCCTTCTTTTGGTCGGTTGGTTCCAGCAGAGGAGCACACATCACTGTGAGTACCCACCAACACCACACTTAGCCCCCAGATCACCTCCCAGCACCCCAATTAACCCCTTGATCACCCCTTCTTGCCCCTGTCAATCACTAGTGAAAAGGAAAAAAGTGATCAGTGTAAACTGTCACTTTTTTTTTTCCCACTGGTATTGACTGATGGTCACTGACTTGGTTAGGTAGTTTAGCGATCGGTTAGCGCCCAGCCCACCGCACCGCAGTCACTTATTCGCTGATTAGCGTATCGCTAATCAGCATTTTTACTGTTATAGTATCTGTAAGTGATCAAAACTGATCACAGTCAGATCTATAATAGTATTAGTGTCACCTTAGTTCGCCCTCCACCCAAAACGCAGTGTTTGCCCGATCAGGCCTGATCGGTCGCCCACACGTGCGTTCACCCACGCCCGCCCCACCGCACAATCACTGCACAATCACTTTACACGCGCTGCGGCGATAAAAAAAATCAGTTTTGATATTTTTTATCAATCGCAGCGGCCTCCGGTACTTCGCTAGCCTCCCATTTGTAAGACAGGCTTGCTTTTTTTCTTGGGTAGTCTCAGGGAATACCCCTAAATTTAGTTGCCCAAATGTCAAACGGGGTATTCTTCTGAAGAGGCCTACAGGCTTCTGACCCAGTCGGATGAGGAATGGGAACCCTCATCTGATGAATCTAGCGGGTCAGAATATGAACCTGTAGAAAGCAGTGGCTCTCTGACCCAAAGTTCAGACGAGGAGGTTGAGGTCCCTGATAGCACCAGGCGTACCCGGCCCCGTGTCGCTAGACCACAGGTTGGCAGGATCCGTTTCAAGGGCAGCAGAGTGGGGCTGGCGCTGTCGGATTACGTGGTGAGGCATACACCAGCAACGCAGCCCATCCTGAACCTAGTACCAGCACTGCCGTACAACATGGTGAAGTGGCGAGCACCAGAAGGGCAGTTGAAGCTGGTACGGTGGCACGTGCATTAGTTACCCCGTCGCAGCCACCGCAAAGACGGGCCCGTAGAGCCCCTAGAATCCCTGAGGTGCTGGCAAACCCTGATTGGCAGTCCCCAACTTCAGCCGCACCTGTAGTTCCCCCTTTCACCGCCCAGTCTGGAGTTCGGGTTGAGACAGCTCAGATCGGTTCGGCCCTGGGATTTTTTGAGCTGTTCTTGACTGCAGAACTCGGACTTAGTTGTGGCAGAAACAAATCGGTATGCCACTCAATTTATATCCGCAAACCCGGGAAGCTCTTATGCCCAGTGTTTCCGGTGGAATCCAGTCCAAGTTTCCGAATTTAAAATTTTTCTGGGCCTTCTCCTCAACATGGGTCTAACTAAAAAGCATGAATTGCGGTCATATTGGTCCACGAACCCAATTCATCACATGCCCATGTTCTCTGCTGCTATGTCCAGGACACGATTTGAGACCATCCTGCGTTTCCTGCACTTTAGCGACCACACCACCTCCCGTCCCAGAGGCCACCCAGCTTTTGACCGGCTCCACAAAATTCGGCCCCTCATAGACCACTTCAACCAGAAATTTGCAGATTTGTATACCCCTGAGCAAAACATCTGCGTAGACGAGTCCCTTATACATTTTACCGGGCGCCTTGGCTTCAAACAATACATCCCAAGCAAGCGCGCCCGGTATGGGGTCAAATTGTATAAGCTCTGTGAAAGGGCCACAGGCTATACCCACAAATTTCGGATCTATGAGGGAAAAGATCAGACCCTGGAGCCGGTCGGTTGCCCTGACTACCTGGGGAGCAGTGGGAAGACAGTCTGGGACTTTGTGTCACCCTTATTTGGCAAGGGGTACCTCCATTCACGCAGACACGACAATCCAAATTGAGTGAGCAACCCGTGTCATTGAAAAGCCCCTCTCAGTCCACGACTATAACCTTCACATAGGAGGGGTGGACTTCAATGACCAGATGTTGGCTCCGTATTTAGTGTCCCGCCGCACCAGACGCTGGTATAAGAAGGTGTCTGTATATTTAATTCAATTGGCTCTGTATAATAGTTTTGTTCTCTACAGTAAGGCTGGGAGAACTGGATCCTTCCTCAAATTTCAGGAAGAGATCATCGCGAACCTCCTGTACCCAGGAGGTTCCGTGGCCCCATCCACCAGTCTAGTTAGCCGTCTACACGAGCGACATTTCCCCAGTGTCGTTGCTGGTACCTCAAACCGACCGCCACCCCGAAAAAAATATAGTGTCTGTAGCAGGAGTGGAATAAGGCGTGACACCCGCTATTTCTGTCCTGACTGTCCTGACCACCCTGCCCTATGCTTTGGAGAGTATTTTCGGAAGTACCACACACAGGTACACCTAGCATAGGGATCACATCTCACCAGGACAGGTACACAGGGCTATTAGGGCCCATTCACATACAGCTGCTGCAAACCTCTCCTTTCACCTGGGATAAAGTGCATAATGTACTTCGCCACATCTTTGGGCGATTTGCGCTTTGCACATTGTCCCATGGGGAAGGAGAGGTTTGTTCTATAAAGGTAAAAAAAAACACCAGTAAGCAAAAAAGTTCAGTTTCAAAAGTTAAATAAAGTTTATATGTTCTGTTCTAAAGTTATTATAAAGTTAATAAAATTTATTGCGTTGCGGCCTGGTTTTTTCTTTTTTTTTACCTTCCAGGTGGACCAACTGATCGACTAGCTGCAGCACTGATGTGCATTCTGACAGAAGCATTGCGCTGCTGTCAGATTACACGCAAGTCGGTGTATGCGGCGCTGCAAGACGAGATTTCTACTCTGCAGTAAAAGATACGTTTGCCAAGGCATACGAGCTGAGGAGGAGGCGGTGTTCCTATGCTTTGGCAAACACTTTGTGTGTATATATATATATAAAAAAAAAAAAATCCCGGCAATGATTTATTCATCCACATCGATTGATGTGAATGGAGAAATCTGGTTTGCCAGGGCATACGAGCTAAGTGGGTATGGATGTTCGGCGGAGCTCCTATGTCCTGGCAGACGCCTTTCCCCTCCTTTTTTTTTTTTTTGGCAGAGATTTTTTCATCCACATTGATCGATGCGAATGAAGAAATCTGTGCCGTTCATTTTTTTTCTTTCAGCCCAGAGGCTGAACGGAAAAAAAAAATCTCATTACCTGTATGCTCAATATAAGGAGAATAGCAGAAACTCCTAATGCTGGCCATACATGTAATGATTGCGGAGACCCTCAAATGCCAGGGCAGTACAAACACCCCACAAATGACCCCATTTTGGAAAGAAGACACCCCAAGGTATTCGCTGAGGGGCATATTGAGTCCATGAAAGATTGAAATTTTTGTCCCAAGTTAGCGGAAAGTGAGACTTTGTGAGGAAAAAAATAAAAATAAAATAAATTTCCGCTAACTTATGTCCAAAAAAAAAAAATTATGAACTCGCCAGGCCCCTCATTGAATACCTTGGGGTGTCTTCTTTCCAAAGTGCCCTGGCTTTTTAGGGGCCCTAAAGCGTGAGAAGAAGTCTGGGATCCAAATGTCTAAAAATGCCCTCCTAAAAGGAATTTGGGCACCTTTGCGCATCTAGGCTGCAAAAAAGTGTCACACATGTGGTATCGCCGTACTACGGAGAAGTTGGGGAATGTGTTTTGGGGTGTCATTTTACATATACCCATGCTGGGTGAGATAAATATCTTGGTCAAATGCCAACTTTGTATAAAAAAATTGGAAAAGTTGTCTTTTGCCAAAATATTTCTCTCACCCAGCATGGGTATATGTAAAATGACACCCCAAAACACATTCCCCAACTTCTCCTGAGTACGGTGATACCAGATGTGTGACACTTTATTGCAGCCTAGGTGGGCAAAGGGGCACACATTCCAAAGAGCACCTTTTGGATTTCGCAGGCCATTTTTTACACATTTTGATTGCAAACTACTTCTCACACATATGGGCCTCTAAATTGCCAGGGCAGTATAACTACGCCACAAGTGACCCCATTTTGGAAAGAAGACGCCCCAAGGTATTCCGTGAGGGGCATGGCGAGTTCCTAGAATTTTTTATTTTTTGTCGCAAGTTAGTGGAATATGAGACTTTGTAAGGAAGAAAAAAAAATATCATCATTTTCCGCTAACTTGTGACAAAAAATAAAAAATTCTAGGAACTCGCCATGCCCCTTACGGAATACCTTGGGGTGTCTTCTTTCCAAAATGGGGTCACTTGTGGCGTAGTTATACTGCCCTGCCAATTTAGGGGCCCAAATGTGTGAGAAGTACTTTGCAATCAAAATGTGTAAAAAATGGCCTGCGAAATCCGAAAGGTGCACTTTGGAATATGTGCCCCTTTGCCCACCTTGGCTGCAAAAAAGTGTCACACATCTGGTATTGCCGTAATCAGGAGAAATTGGGGAATGTGTTTTGGGGTGTCATTTTACATATACCCATGCTGGGTGAGATAAATATCTTGGTCAAATGCCAACTTTGTATAAAAAAATTGGAAAAGTCTTTTGCCAAGATATTTCTCTCACCCAGCATGGGTATATGTAAAATGTCACCCCAAAACACATTCCCCAACTTCTCCTGAGTACGGCGATACCAGATGTGTGACACTTTTTTGCAGCCTAGGTGGGCAAAGGGACCCACATTCCAAAGTGCACCTTTCGGATTTCACCGGTCATTTTTTACAGATTTTGATTGCAAACTACTTTGCACGCATTAGGGCCCCTAAATTGCCAGGGCAGTATAACTACGCCACAAGTGACCCCATTTTGGAAAGAAGACACCCCAAGGTATTTTGTCATGGGCATAGTGAGTTCATGGAAGTTTTTATTTTTTGTCACAAGTTAGTGGAATATGAGACTTTGTAAGAAAAAAATAAAAATAAAAAATCATCATCATTTTCCGCTAACTTGTGACAAAAAATAAAAAGTTCTATGAACTCACTATGCCCATCAGCGAATACCTTAGGGTGTCTACTTTCCGAAATGGGGTCATTTGTGGGGGTTTTCTACTGTCTGGGCATTGTAGAACCTCAGGAAACATGACAGGTGCTCAGAAAGTCAGAGCTGCTTTAAAAAGCGGAAATTCACATTTTTGTACCATAGTTTGTAAACGCTATAACTTTTACCCAAACCATTTTTTTTTTTTGCCCAAACATTTTTTTTATCAAAGACATGTAGAACAATAAATTTAGCGAAAAATTTATATATGGATGTCGTTTTTTTGGCAAAATTTTACAGCTGAAAGTGAAAAATGTCATTTTTTTGCAAAAAAATCGTTAAATTTCGATTAATAACAAAAAAAGTATAAATGTCAGCAGCAATGAAATACCACCAAATGAAAGCTTTATTAGTGAGAGGAAAAGGAGGTAAAATTCATTTGGGTGGTAAGTTGCATGACGAGCAATAAACGGTGAAAGTAGTGTAGTGCAGAAGTGTAAAAAGTGGCCTGGTCATTAAGGGGGTTTCAGCTAGCGGGGTTGAAGTGGTAATGGCCAGCAACTCTCTATTACCCACATCATTTCTTTTAGCAGCCGAGAGTTTTTTTAGAGAAGAAAGCATATGGACTCCATTTACTAGGTGAAGGACCCTGCGACAAAACTGCTCCTACCCCAACCTCGGATGCGTCAACTTCTACAATGAATGGCTGTTACACGTCCGGTTGCACCAGAATAAGGACCGGAGCAAAACATTCCTTCACCGCTGAAAAGGCTTGTAATACTGCATCAGACCAGACAGAGATATCAGAACCCTTCCTAGTCATGTCTGTTAAAGGTTTAACCACAGTCGAATAATTCAAGATGAATTTAAGGTGGTAGTTGGTGAACCCCAAAAACCACATAAGCGCTTTCAGATTTTTGGGTCAATCTCAGTACAACACGGCATGGACCTTCTCGGTATCTATACGAAAACCTCAGTATGAGAGCAGGTAACCCAGGAATTGCACCTCCTGAACAGCAAAAACACACTTTTCCATCTTAGCATACAACTTATTCTCTCTTAGGATCTGTAACACCTGTCTCACGTGATCCTGATGAATCTCCATGTCAGGAGAATAAATTTGTATGTCATCCAGATATACAACAACAAACCTCCCGACCAGATGATGATAGATGTCATTGACAGTGTTGAAAAACCGCAGGAGCATTGGTTAACCCAAAAGGCATGACCAGATTCTTAAAATGACCCTCAGGGGTATTAAAAGCAGTCTTTCATTCGTCTCCCTCCTTGAGCCTTACCAGATTATATGCCCCCCTCAGATCCAATTTAGAGAACACCTTGGCACCGACAATCTGATTTAAACAAATCCAGAATTAAAGGAAGGATGTAAGGATCACGGACAGTAATACGATTGCGCTTATGGAAATCCAGACATGGCCTAAGAGTACCATCTTAAAAAAAAACACAAAAAAAAAAAACAGTAGCCACTGGGGATTTAGATGGTCTAATATGTCCCTTAGCCAAACTCTCAGTGATATATTCTAGCATGGCCACTCACGATTATACAACCGAGATTTGGGCAGTTTAGCTTTGGTTATAAGTTTGACAGGACAATCATACTCCTGATGCGGCGGTAACTCCTGGCTACCACTCTCAGAAAATACATCAGAAAATTCAAAAATGAATGAGGGTACAGCTTTAGTGGTTAGAAACAGCGAACGATGTATTAAGACAGTTGTCTATGCAAAAATCACTCCAATTGAGAAGCTGTCTCGCTTGCCAATCGATGGTAGAATTATATTTGCTTAAAGGGGCTGGCCACTTTCTGGCCAATGTTTATATAAGATGACTATATGGCAATTACTAATATAGTCTTTGCTGATTTTCTGGGCTGTTTTCTAATTTTTCATAAGCCATGCCCCCTTGTTAGGCAATTCTGTTCCCTCCATAAGATGGCCGCTGTTGGAGGGTCATGTGACTAGGCAAAAATAACTCCAGACATATTACTCAGCCTTCTCAACTCAAATACACCACATTTGCCATCTGCACTTGCCCTGTTGGGAGTTTATACCCCAAAGCAAAAGAAAACAGAACAGCAATTGTATAATACAAAGTATAACAAACTTATTAGACATCTAGTTTAAAATAGAGTTTCATATACGTTAGCAGCATTACAGTCACAGGAAAAATGCCCAAAGGACCACTATTCATGATACATACAGGTAAAAAATTCTCCTATAGATGGAGGATATCCATAAACCCCAACCATAAATAAAGTGCAAAGTGTCACATAATGGATCAATACATACAGGAGACAATTATGTAGAATATACAGACCAGAATAATCCTGAATCCCGACACGTGTTCCGCGGTTGCTTTCTCAAGGGAGTTGTAGGGAGTTTAGTACAGGTGTAGTGTATTTGAGTGGAGGAGACTGAGTGATTTGCCTGGTCACATGACCCTTCATCAGCAGCCATTTTATAGACAGGACTGCTGTGTAGACAGCACAAAAGACTTGGCCAACGAGGGAGAATACTTCATGAAATATAGAAAATGGGGCAGAATATCAACAAAGACTATATTAGTAAGTGCCATATAGTCATCTTAAAAACACATTGGTTAGCAGTAGCCAGAAAGTGGACAACCCCTTTTAACCATGGTAAGCCCAAAACCAACGGAGCAGGCAGACCCTCCACCACAAAACGTGAAATGGTTTCCTGATGAAAATGAGTCAATTGCAAACACAGAAATATTTTTCTCTAATGCACTAGAGGTCAACATATGAATACGAACGAACTGACCATCAATCAGGTTATCCCCTGCCCCACTGTCGTTAAACACCTCAATTCCCACAGTTTTGGACTCTAGTGCCACCTCGGCAAACAGGAGAAATCGGGTACTACCAGTAAATGACAAAAGTACGTTTTCTCGCTCCCCACCCACACCACCAAAAATAAGTTGGGGATTAAACGTTTTTCACCTTGACGCTGAACGTACGGACATATATATTTACAAAATGTCTCTTCTTACCACAACAAAAACAGACTCCCTTCATATGACCAAAGCTCTTGCCAGCAGTTCCAGGAGTAGCTCCCCCTAACTGCATAGGCTCGTCACAAGGTGTAACCACAGGTGTCTCTCCACCATAAGTGTCAAAGGAAGCCGCCACATTATTTGACAGTACGTCCAGAGGGTGATGAACCCTAGATCTCTCTCTCTGAGGAATCTGTCAAGACGTACAGCAAGGGACATAGCTGCTTCCAATGACTCAGGATTTTCATGAAAGGCCTATGGGTCCTTCAGCCTCTCAGATAGACCCTGACAGAATTGGCTGCTGAGAGCAGGATCATTTTTCTCCGTATCCGTAGACCATCTCCTAAATTCAGAGCAATAGGTCTCTGCACAGCGCTTTCCCTGCCGTAAACCACGTAACTTGGTCTCGGCCTGAGAGATCCGCATGCAGATCCGTCCGTTCCGCAAAAAGATAGAACTTTCTCTAACTTTTTGCGGTGTGGAGGCATGGAAGGGAACCCACGGAAGCATTCACTGCGAGCTGTTGTCAGACATGTATTGCATTTTTAAATTAATTGACTTCAGCTCCGCCCCAACCTCTAATATGAGCAGCACCAGTATTCACACCACCTTGTTATGACTAAGGCTACTTTCACACTAGAGTTTTTCTTTTCCGGCGCTGAGTTCCGTCCTAGGAACTCAAATCCATAAAAGAACTGATCAGTTTTATCCTAATGCATTCTGAAAGGAGAGAAATCCGTTCAGGATGCATCAGGATGTCTTCAGTTCAGTCTTTTTGACTGATCAGGCTTTTCAGAAAATCGTAGCATGTTGTATTTTTACATCCGGCCAAACATCCGGAACACTTTGACTGAACGCAGGATCCAGCCTTTTTCCCAATGACTTGCATTAACGCCGGATCCGGCACCGTGTGTTCCGTCAAAACAGATCCGGCTTTTGCATGTTAAACCCGAAAAATGTGAAAAAAAAAAGTTAAAGTCCATTAATGGCAGATCCGTTTTTTCCAATGCATTTTTTCATTGTGATCAAAATCAAATGTAATCAGCATTTTTTCATTGTGATCAGGATTCAAATATAATCAGTTTTCACAAGTTTTTCCGGATCCGGCGGGCGGATTCAAACAACCCTAGTGTGAAAGTAGCCTAAGGCTACATGCACGAGCCTGTATGTGTTTTGCGGTCCGCAAATTGTGGATCCGCAAAAAAAAACTGATGACATCCTTATTCCATCTGTTTTTTTGTGTGTTGATACATTGTAACAATGCCTAAAACGGACACGAATAGGACATGTGTATTTTTATTTCAGTTTTACATAATAAAGCATTTTTGAAAACAAAAATCATGTTTTTGTGTCTTCATTTTCTGAAAGATACATTTCTTTTGTTTTCTTGCCTATTGTCTTGATTTTTTGGTTGGTACCATTTGTGGGTACATATGATTTTTTTGATCATTCGATATTACACTTTTTTTGGGGCAAGGTGGCCCAAAAATATCTATTTTGGCACTTTTTTTTTTCCAACAATGTTGGGTAGAGCTTGTGATATTTTTATAGAGCAGGTCATTACAGACGCAGCAATACCTAATATGTTAATTTTTTTATTTTATTTCAGTTTTTTTACAATAAAAGCATTTTGGAAAAGAAAAAATGTTTTTTGTGTGTCCATTTTCTGAAAGCTATATTTATTTTATTTTTCTGCTGATTGTTTTCCGTGGTCTTCCGGGTCTTTTGGTGTTGCTGAGCTCACCGATATGTTCCTTCTTTTTAAGAATGTTCCAAACAGTTGTTTTGGCCACGCCTAATGTTTTTGCCATCTCTCTGATGGGTTTGTTGCGATGGCTTGCTTCACTGATGGTGACAGCTCTTTGGATCTCATCTTGAGAGTTGACAGCAACATATTCCAAATGCAAATAGCACACTTGAAATGAACTCTGGACCTTTTATCATCTCATTGTAATTGGAATAAGGAGGGAATAACACACACCTGGCCATGGAACAGCTGAGAAGCCAATTGTCCCATTACTTTTGGTCCCTTAACAAGAGGGAAGCACATATGCAAACTGTTGTAATTCCTACACCGTTCACCTGATTTGGATTTAAATACCCTCAAATTAAAGCTGACCATCTGCAGTTAAAGCACATCTAGTTTGTTTCATTTCAAATCCGTTGTGGTGGTGTATAGGGCCGAAAATGTTATAATTGTGTCAATGTCCCAATATTTATGGACCTGACTGTAAATGATAAAGTACATGGAAAATATACTATATTGGTATTCGGGTAAATTTCAGTGTTGACACTTTGCAATAAATTAGTGGGTTTTGGGTTGCGGTTTGGGCACCCTTTATATCAGGAAAAAAATATATACAGTACAGACCAAAAGTTTGGACACACCTTCTCATTCAAAGAGTTTTCTTTATTTTCATGACTATGAAAATTGTAGATTGACACTGAAGGCATCAAAACTATGAATTAACACATGTGGAATTATGTACATAACAAAAAAGTGTGAAGCAACTGAAAATATGTCATATTCTAGGTTCTTCAAAGTAGCCACCTTTTGCTTTGATTACTGCTTTGCACACTCTTGGCATTCTCTTTTTAAAAAAAAATTTTTATAGCGTTTATTTAACACTTTTCAAGTTAATACAGCAATCCCAAAGGGAAAAACAATTCTGCATGACAGTCACACACATAAGCAAGACCAGACAAATTTATCATTATCATATTGCACAACAGTAAGAAACATAAATGTATCTTTATTACAGAGCATCACTGTCGTCACAAAGAAAAGTCTGTACTCACTCACTCCACATCCACACACACAAACACACACTTGGGTAATGCAGTCCCAATCAGCAATGGATCTCAGATCGTGCCGTCCGCTTGCACCCATATTCCCCAGATTTTGTCAAATCGATCAGGCACTCTTCTTGCTTCATATGTCAATTTATAAATCTGAAGATCTTTGTTAATAAGGTGCACCCACTGGTCCACCGTGGGGCACTTGGGAGGTTTCCAGTTCAAAAGTATGTTCTTTCTACTATAAAACATTAATAGTCGTAGCAATATTCTACTATACTTGGATGGAGTCGCATCAGAAACTAGCCCCATAACGCATATTATTGGATCACAGATCCCTGGTAGCCCCAACTTAACATTAATGAAATTGCACACCCCCTTCCAGTATATCTGCATTGTCGGACATAGCCAAACCATGTGAAAAAAGGATCCCCTATCCCCTCTACACCTGTTGCACCCAGGGCTCGGTATCTGCTGCATGTGATATAGACATACCGGGGTCAGATATACCCTATGTATCCATTTGGCCTGAATGAGTTGATCTCGGGCGCTTATAACAGACTTCCTCCACCCCAGACGCCATTCCTCCAAATGAGAATCCTCCAACTCTGGGATATCTGCCGACCATCTAACAAATGATCGCTGGATAGGAGATTCTTGCATCTTGATGATTTCAACATAAAAGGAAGAAATTGGTTTGTATGATTGTTCCCTCCTAGCTACTGATTCTAGAGGACCACACTTTAAGCTCAGGGTCAAAGATTGGAACTGCTTATCACAAGCGTGTCTCAACTGGAGGAACCGGTAAAAACTCGCCTGAGGTAACAGGAAGTCTGACTGTAGACTCTCAATGGAGCGAAAAAACCCATCCTGGAACAACTGTGTCAAGTACTTAAGCCCTTTCCTAGGCCAAAATTCAAAATCTGACAAATGTAAAAGCTCAGGGAGGTGCTTATTACGCCATAGTGGGATATACGGAGACCAGATGTCTCCTGTTTGAGTATCCATATGTGTATTCACAAACCTCACCCAGGCCTCTATAACCGTCACCATAGCCTCCGTATATCTCCCACGGACCAGAGCTCCGCCTCCCCTATAAACCAAGTTCGTTAGAGCTTCATACGACCCAACTAGCGCTGCCTCCAACACCACCGCTGGATTGTTGGCATCCGCTCGAATCCACCAGGATGCGTACATCAAGCGTGTCGCTATATAGTAAACATACAAGTCAGGAAGCTGCAAACCCCCTTGTAAATAGGAAGCTTTCAACGTCTTTCTTGCTATCCTTGGGGTCTGGTGACACCATAAGAATCGAGACATGACTTTGTCTAAGACATCAAAATGGGACTTAGGGATCCTTACTGGAGCTGCTCTATACACATACAATAGTTTAGGCAACAACACCATTTTAATGATGTTGATTCTGCCTATTAAGGTCAAGGGGAGATTTTCCCAGGCTTCCAACTTATGTGTGACATATTCCATAGTGGGCCTCAGGTTCAAAAGACTGAATTGTCGAGAGTCTCTATGGATATGAATTCCCAAAAAAAAAAAGAAAGCTGTCCACCACTTTCAGGGGGGACACCGGAGAGATATCTACCCCTTCATCTACGTCTATTATACATAGACTGGATTTAGCCCAGTTCATTCGCGATCCTGAATATCTACCGTATCCATTCACCACATCTAGCAGAGTTTTTAAGGAAGGGCCAGGGTTAGCTAAGTACACCAACAGGTCATCCGCGTACAACGACACTTTCTCTTGTATCCCAGCTATCGTCCATCCTATCAAGGAGCTATTATTGATCAATTGTGTAAGAGGTTCCATTATCAGAGCAAACAGCAACGGAGACCGGGGACAACCCTGCCTTGTACCCCTATACAACCTAAAAGGTCGGGAAATAAAGCCATTCACTCTGATGCGCGCTGTAGGTGCCTGATACAACAGCTGGACCCATTTGATAAAAGAGGGAGGGAAATTAAGGCGGGACATTGTCTCCCAAATAAAATGCCACTCTACCGAGTCAAAGGCTTTCTCATTATCGAGAGACGCCAGGACCCTTGATCCCGCGTTATCATGCCTGACCTGTAAGTTCGTAAATAATCTCCTAAGATTGATATCAGTTGTCTTCCCAGGCATAAAGCCAGATTGGTCGGGGTCAATGATGGATAAGACTACCCCACTAAGTTTCTTGGCCAAGACTTTAGCTAAAATTTTGGCGTCAGTATTCAGTAGGGACATAGGTCTATATGACGCACAGTGGTCCGGAGACTTCCCGGTCTTATGAATTACCACAATGGTAGCCTCTCCAAAGGATAAAGGCAACCCACCGGAATCGTATGCGTAGTTAAAGAGTTTTAGTAAACGTGCAGAGTGTAACTCAACATCTAATCTGTACCATTCGACTGGGAAGCCGTCCGGACCAGGTGATTTCCCCACTGCCATATCTCCAATCGCGGCTTTAATCTCCTCTTCATCAATAACTCCCTCTAAAGACATTCGACTGGGAAGCCGTCCGGACCAGGTGATTTCCCCACTGCCATATCTCCAATCGCGGCTTTAATCTCCTCTTCATCAATAACTCCCTCTAAAGACATACTATCCGCCCCCGTAAGGGGGATGGCTTGAAGGAAAGATCGGATCTCATCCGGGGACAAGCCAATTTTAGAGCTATACAGGTCCGCATAAAATTGGACAAACTGCTTGCATATATCCTCCGGCCAATATACCCTCGAGCCATCTCCACAGGTAATGTGTGGGACCACCGTCTGAGGCGTCTCAGTCCTAGCCAGGAATGCCAAAGCACTCCCGTTCTTATCTCCGTCAGCAAATACTAAGC
Source organism: Bufo gargarizans (assembly GCF_014858855.1). Classification (NCBI taxonomy): domain Eukaryota; kingdom Metazoa; phylum Chordata; class Amphibia; order Anura; family Bufonidae; genus Bufo; species Bufo gargarizans. The sequence continues at coordinate 268,343,979 of NC_058083.1, forward strand.
GCCTTTGATACAATAGCTTCTTCTGGGTATACTCTGTTAGGTGTAAACTAAGTTTCCTCTGTGCCTCATCCCATAACCTTTCTCTACCACCTCTCCTTCTAACTTAGTCCTAGTAGCACTCAACTCTTTCCTATGCGTAGCTATCGCCTGAATAAGAGTACCACACATTACAACTTTAAAGGCTTCCCACTCCACTAACGGGTTAGTTGAGCCCTCATTGAATTCCCAATAGTCCTTCATACCTTGCCTTACAGCCCAAACTACAGGTAGGACCTCCAGCCATTTACTATTGAGTCTCCATATTCTTTCAGCTGGTGCAAGGGGTTGCTTCAGAATTACCAGCGGGGGGGCATGGTCAGAAATACCTCTTGGCAAATAATCAGCTACCACCAGAGAGGACATCAGGTCCCTACTAAGGAACACTAAGTCTATCCGTGAGAGTGCTGAGTGAGAGGCAGAATAACAGGAATATTGACGTACCCCCGGATGCAAATACCTCCAACCCTCTGTTAAATCAAACACATCAGCCCAGGAGCTTAACGCCTCATTATGAGTATCACTAGGGCGAAGCCGATCTAACGACCGGTCTAGGACCGCATTGTAATCCCCAAGCACAATCAGAGGTATCGGGGGCATAGATGCTACTCGTCTCATGATCTAACCCAATATTTCCCTCCGAAAGGGAGGGGGGGGACATAAACACCCACCACAAGGTAGTCAATGCCTCTGATTGCAGCGTGGAGAACCACAAAACGCCCCATCATATCATTATGCACAGAATGCAATCGGAAGGGAAGGGACTTCGCCACCAGAATTGATACACCTCTGTCTCTAGCGTTATATACAGCATGGTATGCTGCACCCACCCAGGGCCTCCGCAATGCCAAGATTTTCCGCCCCTGCAGATGAGTCTCCTGCAATATCAGTACGTCCGGATTGTGATTTCGTAGAAAATTAAAGACCAGAGATCGTTTAATTTTATCATTGAGGCCCCTGACATTCCAGGAGACAAACCGACAGACCGTAATCATGGCGGCCTGATAAAACAATAACCCCCAAAGAAACTGCACCACCCAAGCCATACACTCACACATTCATACCAACGCCACAAAATTAAAGCAAAAACCCCCCGGTATGCCCGCAACATCAGGCAATGCCTCCCTCCCTGCCCAGATGACCCCAACTTATCTAAGCCTAAATGCCCTCCCCCCATTTGTTTCATTAGTAGAAAAGGGGAACGGAGAACCCGTTCTTAACCCCACCGCTCTAGGTAAACCACTAAACTGAACCTATGCAGCAGGTTACCCCAACCATCGCACACTCAGCTCCATTGATACTGCGATTATCTGAAAACATATGATGAGACACCCAAAACATAAGACACGTTGCACTCAGCCCCTGCGGTCAAGCCAGTCCGATGCCTCTTCAGGGGTAGCGAAGAATTTCACCTGCTCTCCATCTTGCACTCTGAGCCGTGCCGGATACATCATGGCATAAATAAGTCCCTTCTCCCTTAGCCAGGTTCTCACCGCCATAAATTGCCTACGCTGCTTCTGCACTTCTGTAGAAAAATCCGGGTAGAAGGAGATCCGGGTGTTGTCAAAATGAATGTCCTTTAGTCGGCGAGCCGCTGCCAGAATAGCATCTCGATCTCTATAAATTTAGGACCTTAAAGATGAAAGGACGAGATGGGGCTCCAAGAGGCAAAGGACGAGTGGGAATCCTGTGGGCCCGTTCCACTGCAAAAGTCCCTGAGAGATTTATAGGATCGAAGACCTGTTTTAGGCTCCATTCACACATCCGCAATTTCGTTCCACAATTTGCGGAACGGAATTGCGGACCTATTCATTCCTATGGGGCAGCACGATTTGCTGCCCGGACACGGAACTGCGGATCCGCACTTCAGGGTCCGCACTTCAGTTCCACAAAAAAATAGAACATGTCCTATTCTTGTCCGCAATTGCAGACAAGAACAGGCATATTCTATTAGTGCCGGCAATGTGCGGTCCGGCGACGGAACTGCCTGCCGGAATCCTCTGCTGCAAGTGTGAAAGTACCCTTACCCTGAGTAATCACCAGTAAGGATTTGCATAATGGCATAATAGCGATATTGTTTCATTTATTATCATTTCCATTTTCTGCATGTGATGCAATAAACTTCAGTGCACACACGAGAGAGTTCACACTTAGTGGACACTTCTCATCCTCTGCACACCAGAAAACTGATGTAAAATAGGATTATGAATAATTCATCAATGCGGTATCAAAAGTTAATATTTAAATTAATGTAAAAATGAATATAAAAATATTAGTAATCATATTTGCGTAATCTCCAGAATTAGGTAAAAACTTGGCACAGAGTCTGTGAATTAGTGATGATTTTTTTATGTATTTTATATGTTTTTAATTTGATATATGTATATAATTGAATAAATAGTCTTTTTCTATTTTACTTTACTGTGAGCCGGCCATTTCTAGGTAATATTTTATTATCGCTAGTTGGTTATAGCAGGCTGAGCATCGGTTGATTTTCTAGGGAGCTTCCCAGATCTATTAAGGGTCCATTCACACGTCCATAGTGTATTGCAGGACCCTCATAGAACTGCCTATTCTTGTCTGCAATTGCTGACAAGAATAGAACATGTTCTATTTTTTTCCGGAGCCTCGGACCGGAAGATCGGCGGCGCGCTCCAGAAATGTGGATGTGGACAGCACACTGTGTGCTGTACGCATCCATTCCTGTCCCATAGAGAATGAATGTGTCCGCACCCGTGCGGACCCATTTTGCGAACGTGTGAATGGACCCTTAGTGAGAGTAATTTAGTTTATTAAGCTCCAAACTAAACCATTGATTTGATGCAGCATTATTTTAAGCAGCTTGTTGTTCCCCATGCCTTTCCAGTTCACAGATGAAGATCCACAGCATTGCCTAGCTTACTTTTGGTTGACAATACGTAGGGTTTTATCAGCATTGTACTTTCCATAGAATGCTTTTAGACCTTTAGGCTGTTTCAATTGGACAAAGCATCGGTAACCACCTCAAAGTATAGCAATGTAAAGTATGGACCAGTGCAAACAATGAAGCGGCCATAGCGTTTGGATCATGACCCCTTCTGACCACTAGTGGGGACACACAATCCTAATTTTTGTCGCTGCAATAATGAAGTGTAGTGTTCAACAGCTTTTAGGTTTGCTTTAAAGAGTTTCTGGTGAGAAAGAGGCTCCGTTCTCCCACCTTTGTCGCCTCCCTCCAAGTCCTGATTGACAGGGCCAGGCAGCACTCTCATCTGTCTGCCAGCCCTGTGCTCTGGTGAAATCTCGTGTCGTTCAGCATTCGACTCAGGCACGGTGAGGGAAAGACGCTCGCATGCACTGTTTTGGTCTGTGATGACTAAACACGCTGATTAAAATCTATGGGTCCATGGAAAGCACTGATAGCATCCATGTTTGGTCTGTGGTGTACACAGACCATTGATTGGAGATGCTCTGGAAATTGATTTTCAGCCTAGCAGTGTACATGGAATATGGATTACGCGTGAAGGACAAAAAACAGACACAGGGTCCAAACACAGGCATGCCGTTATGTCTCTCTGTGTACCTCTTGGTGATAGTCCAGGAAATGCTAGACTTGCCTCTATGATACACTTGAAGATGTTTTGCCCAGTTGATAGACTCTGAGAGGCCACACATGACTGAACTGAGAGAAGCAGGATGTGACGCCCTGTGCACACCGCTACCCTGCAGGGCAAGCACAGCACTGCGTCATTCACCTGGCTTCTGCTAATGTTTTCCTGGCGGTCTGGACCCACTGTCTATTTTCTGTCCTCCAGCAGTGGGCCCAGACTCAGGAATCCCATGGCTCTCATTCGTCTGCAGGCCACAAATCTGCTCGCAGGGCACACGTGCATGCTTCCTGACTATTAAAGGGCCAGCATGCACACCCCCTAGTCTTTACCAGCCAAGGGTACTTAAGACATATTTTTCTGGGGGATAGTCTCTGAGCAATAGGTATTCTAGCCCCTGCAAAGGTATTCTGTTCCATTTGTTTGTGCCTGACCTGACCAGTGCCTGATTACTATATTAACCCTTTACTTCCTCCCCTGACCTTGGCTTGACCTGTTTTACAGATTTGCCTGAACTCTGCCGGCCCTGACCTCTGCATGATACCTTGCTATCTATTACCTCCGTGGTTCAGCTGTCAAAAACACTGGGACTACTCCAGTAGGTAGCAGCCTAGCCACTCTCCTGCAGGGAAGTCCGGATCCCTGTATAGAGTTTAAAGGGTTAATAAAAGGTGACTGCCAGGAGAACGCCCTTAGGTTTAGCCTAAAGTTTAGCCCACTGATCGTTACACAGGATGATCGTTTCGACAAATACCCACTATCTAGGCTTTTGTGACCTAGCTGTTAGGGGGTGTTGTGAGGAGTTGTTATCTGAGGGCACGCAAGGCAAACAGACTCTGCACAGCCCACACAGACCACCAGTAGAGAAGATCATCATTTGCTCTGCTGACAAACATGATCAGCTCCCGCAGTTTTGTTGTCTTACTATTGCAGTCTATGGGAAAATCATAGGTTCTTTACAATAGTAGGCCTCAGAGCCTTCAAAAGGCTAACAACTGAACGGCTCGTGCAATCTCATCATATTGGAAGGTTGTTTGGTCCCCACAAATGACCGCTCAGATTCTATTGTTGCAGTTCACCATGGCATCTGAGGGGTTAAATGTCCATAACTGGAGTTGTTTCCAATCAGCCACTGTTGGTGGATGTCTGCTGAGGGAAATAGCAAGGAGTAACTGGCTATGGGGATTGCTTGAGTACTTAGAAGGTGCCATATTTTAAGAACCAATATCTGCTGTAGATGTCAAGAAGGGGTTAGTATGCTCCTATTATTGTATGTTTGTGATTTATTCACAACGTAATACAGTCTCTTTACTTCCAGGTTTGACGGCAACTGAAAACCCAGAGAAAACTCTCATAAATGGTCAGTTTATGATAAGTATCAAACATTTTTTGTTTAAAGAAGACCTGTCACTACAATATGTAATGCAATCTAAAATCACCATGATGTAGTACACGAGAAGTTGAGCAGATTGATAGATAGTTTTGTGGGAAAAAATTCAGTAAAACCTGTAATTAATACAAGCCATTTTTGCTTTTTTTCACCTCCTGTGAACAGCTAACTGTACAGCAGGGGTTATAAGTGATTGATAGCATTGTGTATATAAGTGTGTATACAGAGGAACCTGTCACTGGTAACAACTCCTTCCTGTACCAATAGATTTTCACAGGAAGTGAAAAAAGCAGAGAGATAAATGTATAGATTACAAGATTTACTAAATCTTTTCCCCCATGTCCTCTTAAAGATTAGATATACCATAAAACTTGAAAAATCACCCCTGAATTTTAGACGACCTGTCATCTCTCCCGACAGCTTTGTTTTGGTAAACAATTATATTCCTCATTAAATAAACTGTTTAGAGCAAAGCCCTGTCTCCTTTTGTTTGAACTAGTGAACAGTTTTTATTTACTTTGTGATATCTGATTTTGGTTGCAGATGTACCCTTTTACTGTAAAGTGCTGCAATATACAGTACAGACCAAAAGTTTGGACACACCTTCTCATTCAAAGAGTTTTCTTTATTTTCATGACTATGAAAATTGTAGATTCACACTGAAGGCATCAAAACTATGAATTAACACATGTGGAATTATATACATAACAAAAAAGTGTGAAGCAACTGAAAATATGTCATATTCTAGGTTCTTCAAAGTAGCCACCTTTTGCTTTGATTACTGCTTTGCACGCTCTTGGCATTCTCTTGATGAGCCTCAAGAGGTAGTCACCTGAAATGGTTTTCACTTCACAGGTGTGCCCTGTCAGGTTTAATAAGTGGGATTTCTTGCCTTATAAATGGGGCTGGGACCATCAGTTGCGTTGTGGAGAAGTCAGGTGGATACACAGCTGATAGTCCTACTGAATAGACTGTTAGAATTTGTATTATGGCAAGAAAAAAGCAGCTAAGTAAAGAAAAATGAGTGGCCATCATTACTTTGGGAAAATTGGGAAAACTTTGAAAGTGTCCCCAAGTGCAGTCACAAAAACCATCAAGCGCTACAAAGAAACTGGCTCACATGTGGACCGTCCCAGGAAAGGAAGACCAAGAGTCACCTCTGCTGCGGGAGGATAAGTTCATCCGAGTCACCAGCCTCAGAAATCGCAGGTTAACAGCAGCTCAGATTAGAGACCAGGTCAATGCCACACAGAGTTCTAGCAGCAGACACATCTCTAGAACAACTGTTAAGAGGAGACTGTGTGAATCAGGCCTTCATGGTAGAATATCTGCTAGGAAACCACTGCTAAGGACAGGCAACAAGCAGAAGAGACTTGTTTGGGCTAAAGAGCACAAGGAATGGACATTAGACCAGTGGAAATCTGTGCTTTGTTCTAATGAGTCCAAATTTGAGATCTTTGGTTCCAACCACCGTGTCTTTGTGCGACGCAGAAAAGGTGAACGGATGGACTCTACATGCCTGGTTCCCACCGTGAAGCATGGAGGAGGAGGTGTGATGGTGTGGGGGTGCTTTGCTGGTGACACTGTTGGGGATTTATTCAAAATTGAAGGCATGCTGAACCAGCATGGCTACCACAGCATCTTGCAGCGGCATGCTATTCCATCCGGTTTGCATTTAGTTGGACCGTCATTTATTTTTCAACAGGACAATGACCCCAAACACACCTCCAGGCTGTGTAAGGGCTATTTGACCATGAAGGAGAGTGATGGGGTGCTGCACCAGATGACCTGGCCTCCACAGTCACCGGACCTGAACCCAATCGAGATGGTTTGGGGTGAGCTGGACCGCAGAGTGAAGGCAAAAGGGCCAACAAGTGCTAAGAATCTCTGGGAACTCCTTCAAGACTGTTGGAAGACCATTTCAGGTGACTACCTCTTGAAGCTCATCAAGAGAATGCCAAGAGTGTGCAAAGCAGTAATCAAAGCAAAAGGTGGCTACTTTGAAGAACCTAGAATATGACATATTTTCAGTTGTCTACCACTTTTTTGTTATGTATATAATTCCACATGTGTCAATTCATAGTTTTGATGCCTTCAGTGTGAATCTACAATTTTCATAGTCATGAAAATAAAGAAAACTCTTTGAATGAGAAGGTGTGTCCAAACTTTTGGTCTGTACTGTATGTGAAATAATTTTTAAGGGGCATCTGTCCGCAGATTTGTACCTATGAATCTGGCTGACTTGTTACTTGTCCACTTAGCAGCTGAAGACATCTGTGCTGGTCCCCTGTTCATATGTGCCTGCATTGCCAGGGGCCGACTGGGAACTTAAAGTGGTCCTGGAAAAAATACGAAAAGTGGTCCCGTTTTGTAGTTGGGTCCAAATTGATGGAAGGCAGGGCCTGCAGTACCATATTGTGGCTTATTTTACCACCCCAACAGTGCAAAATAACACAGTCCATCACAAAATACTGACCAAGCAACACAAAATTCATCCTAAAAAAAAAAAATTCTTCCACTGGCCCACCGGGAAATTTCCCTGTAAGGTCTATGGCCAAATCGCTCCTGCGCATTGCTGAGAAAAATGATGTTTAATTATATGCAAATCAGCCTCTACAAGCAACAGAGGCATTGCCAGTTCTCCTAGAAGCTCTGCTCTCTTTGCAACAAGTAATCACACTGTAATTACGTTTATACCATGAGGAACAGAAGTATTTAAACACACTCCAACTTAGAAATCACGGAGGGGTCTGAAATTCACATTGAAGGTGCATTCCCATTTTGAGAGACAGAATAAAATAAAAATTTCAGGAAATCACATTGTAAGATTTTTAAAGAATTTATTTGTCTTGCACTGCTGAACATAAGAATATGAACCTGAGAAAATCTGTGTTAATATTTGGTACAGAAGCCTTTGTTTGCAATTACAGAAGTCATACGTTTCCTGTAGTTATTGACCAGGTTTGCACACACTGCAAAAGGTATTTTGGCCCACTCCTCCACACAGATTTTCTCTAGATCTATCAGGTTTCGGGGCTGTCACTGAGCAATAGAGTTTCAGCTCCCTCCAAAGATGTTCTATTGGATTTAGGTCTGGAGACTGGCTAGGCCACTCCAGAACCTTGATATGCTTCTTATGGCACCACTCCTCGGTTATCCTGGCTATGTGCTTCAGGTCCTTGTCATGTTGGAAGACCCAGCCGTGTCCCATCTTCAATGCTCTGACGGGAGGGAAGGAGGTTGATGCTCCAAATCTCACAATAAATGGCCCCATTCATCCTCTCATTAATGCAGTGCAGTCATCCTGTCCCCTTCACAGAAAAGCACCCCTAAAGCATGATGTTACCACCCCTATGCTTCACAGTAGGGATTCTGTTCTTGGGATGCAACTCATCCTTCTTTTTCCTCCAAACACGACGAAAAAAAACCTAAAAGTTCTACTTTGGTCTCATCTGAGCACATGACTTTCTCCCATGCCTCCTCTGGATCATCCAGATGGTCATTGGCAAACTTCAGACGGGCCTGGACATGTGATGACTTGAGCAGGGGAACCATCCGTCCAATGCATGATTTGAAACCATGACGGCGTAGTGTTCTACCTTTTGAAACTGTGGTCCCAGCTCTCTTCATGTCATTGACCAGCTCCTCCCTTGTAGTTATGGGCTGATTCCTTTCTTATCATCAGTGATACCCTTCGAGGTGAGATCTTGCATGGAGCCCCAGTCCAAGGGAGACTGACAGTCGTCTTTAGCCTCTTCCATTTTCTAACAATTGCTCCAACAGTTGATCTATTTTCACCAAGCTGCTTGGCAATTGCCCTGTAGCCCTTTCCAGCCTTGTGGAGGTCCAAAATTTGGTCTCTGGTGTCTTTTGACAGCTCTTTGGTCTTGCCCATGGTGGTAGTTGGCGTCTGACTGACTGTGGGGTGGACAGGTGTCTTTGAAGAGCTCAGACAGGTGCTACTAAGTTAGATTGAGTGGAGTAGAGGTGGGCTTTTTAAAGGCACAATAACAGGTCTCTGAGAGCCAGAATTTTTGCTGTTTCTCAGATGTTCAAATACTTAGCCAGGTTCATAAATATTGGGACATCAACACAATTCTAACATTTTTGGCTCTATACACCACCACAATGGATTTGAAATGAAACGGACAAGATGTGCTTTAACTGCAGACTGTCAGCTTTGATTTGAGGGTATTTACATCCAAATCAGGTGAACGGTGTAGCAATTACAACAGTTTGCATATGTGCCTCCCACTTGTTAAGGAACCAAAAGTAATGGGACAGAATAATAATCATAAATCAAACTTTCACTTTTTAATACTTGGTTGCAAATCCTTTGCAGTCAATTACAACCTGAAGTCTGGAACGCATAGACCTCACAAGACGCTGGTTTTCATCCCTGGTGATGCTCTGCCAGGCCTCTACTGCAATTGTCGGAGTAGCTTGGGTTGGACGGCACTCCTCTGGTGTCGTTTTGGTACGGTGCTCAATGGTAGTTAAGGTAATATAGTAAAGGAAACCTACTGGAATTGTCTTCAGTTCCTGCTTGTTCTTGGGGCATTTTCCCTTCAGTTTTGTCTTGATCAAGTGAAATGCATGCTCAATCGGATTCAGGTCAGATGATTGACTTGGCCGTTGCATAACGATCCACTTCTTTCCCTTAAAAAACTCTTTGGTTGCAGTATGCTTTGGGTCATTATCCATCTGCACTGTGAAGCGCCGTCCAATGAGATCTGAAACATTTGGCTGAATATGAGCAGATAATATTGCCCGAAACACTTCAGAATTCATCCTGCTGCTTTTGTCAGCAGTCACATCATCAATAAATACAGTACAAGAGAACCAGTTCCATTGGCAGCCATACATGCCCAGGCCATGACACTACCACCACCATGCTTCAATGATGAGGTGGTATGCTTAGGATCATGAGCAGTTCCTTTCCTTCTCCATACACTTCTCTTCCCATCACTTTGGTATAAGTTGATCTTGGTCTCATATGTCCATAGGATGTTGTTCCAGAACTGTGAAGGCTTTTTTAGATGTCATTTGGTAAACTCTAATCTGGCCTTCCTGTTTTTGAGGCTCACCAATGGTTTACATCTTGTGGTGAACCCTCTGTATTCACTTTGATGAAGTCTTCTCTTGATTGTTGACTTTGACACACATACACCTACCTCCTGGAGAGTGTTCTTGATCTGGCCAACTGTTGTGAAGGGTGTTTCCTTCACCAGGGAAAGAATTATTCGGTCATCCACCACAGTTGTTTTCTGTGGTCTTCCGGGTTTTTTGGTGTTGCTGAGCTCACCTGTTCTTTTTAAGAATGTTTCAAACAGTTGTTTTGGCCACGCCTAATATTTTGCTATCTCTCTGATGGGTTTGTTTTGTTTTTTCAGCCTAATGATGACTTGCTTCACTGATGGTGACAGCTCTTTGGATCTCATCTTGAGAGTTGACGGTAACAGATTCCAAATGCGAATGGAACACTTGAAATGAACTCTGGACCTTTTATATGCTCATTGTAATTGGGATAATGAGGGAATAACACACACACACCTTGCCATGGAACAGCTGAGAAGCCAATTGCCCCATTACTTTTGATTCTTTAACAAGTGGGAGTCACATATGCACACTGTTGTAATTCCTACACCATTAGCCTGATTTGGATGACCCTCAAATTAAAGCTCAAAGTCTGCAGTTAAAGCACATCTTGTTTGTTCCATTTCAAATCCATTGTGGTCGTGTATAGAGCCAAAAATGTTAGAATTGTGTTGATGTCCCAATATTTATGGACCTGATTGTATGTTCAACAGTGCAAGACAAATAGATTCTTTTAAAATCATACAATGTGATGTACTAAATTTTTTGTTTTAAATTCTGTCTCTCAGAGTGGAAATGCACCTACAATGTGAATTTCTAACCCCTTCATGATTTCTACTTGGGAGAACTTGCAAAATTGCAGGGTGTTCGAATACTTCTGTTCCTCACTGTATACCCATGGGACATGAAAAACTGTAATGGTGAACATTATGATTGTCACCATGTTTCCACAAGCAGACCTATCCGGAAAATGTCTAGATAAAGCTTTTAGCACCTTGATGGGAGAAATCCCTAATAGTCTAATGATATCTTATTTGGGGATAAAGTTTTAGAGTAACTAGGCAGATCTGTCTTACTCTAGCAACACAGAATCCCCATCTTCCTCCTCTTTCTTTTTTTTCAGCATCCTCTTGTCCTTTCTTTCTTTCTTTCTTTCTTTCCTTCTTTCTTTTCCTTTCCTCTTTTTCATACTGACTGTCCTTCCTCATATTCGATCTCACCAGATAGGGTTTTTTCTTACTTGTTTATAAGGCATAGCCAGAAACCGGGCAATATGACATTTGTGACAGGATTATTTAACTTGATCACCTGTATCTATTCTTGTAGGTCATTACTGTTTAGTCTATTCTTTCTATTATTAAACATCTTAAAGAGGTTGTCCGGGCATTTACTAGTGATGACCTATCCTCAATATAGGTCATCAATATCAGATTGGCTAGGTTCTGACACCTGGCACCCCCACAATTAGATGTATGAGGAGAAGGCGCGCACAGTGTGCACGTCCTGTCTCCTGTCTCCCGTCTCTCTTCCTGTTCACCACTGCTGTATATAGCAAGGACCATAGACTGCAGCAGTGGACAGGACGGGGTTGCTGGGTGTCGGACCGCAGCCAAACTGATATTAATGACCTATCCTCAGGATAAGGGCTCATTCGGATGGCCGTATGTGTTTTGTGGTCCCCAAATTTCCAATCCGCAATAACACGGATACCGGCCCGTGTGCATTCCGCAATTTGTAGACTGCACATGGCTGCCACTCTCGTAAAAAATGCCTATTCTTTTCCGCTATTGCGGACAAGAACAGGATATGCTCTATATTTTTTGCTATTGAAATGAATGGGTCTGCACTGGTCGTGTGAATGAGCCCTAAGTCATCAATAGTAAAAGCCCGGACAACCCCTTTGAATAAAGAATTTACAAAAATAAAAAGAAAGGTATCGTTTTTTTGCTGTACTGTTTTTTCAAAGGACCCTAAATCTGACTGGAAGGGAATCTGTCACCTCATTCTCACCAGTGTAACTAACAGCATTGCCCTGACAAATCTTGTTTCCCCACCTGAAGGCAAGCCACAACAAGAATTAGAGATTGGGGAAATGGGATCAAAACTGGTGTAAATGAAATCTGTCTTAGATGCCAGTAGCAACTCATCAGATTCCACTTTTCATTTTTCAAAGCTCCTTTGGAAAGTGAAAGGTGGGATCTGATTGGTTGATATGGACAATTAATCCGGTTTACTTTACACCAGTTTTGATAAATCTCCCCCATTGTTTTCTATTATGTAGTGTCTCCTGTACATCATTATTGTAGCTTGTACAACATATTGTATACCATGCTCAGGGATAAGCTGGTGAAACCTATGCCCCAGACGTTGTTGACTATTGGAACACTAGTTGTTAGGGGTATCGCGAATAAATATCTGCAATGATGGGAATGATTTTCCACATGGTAAATCATTGTGAGTCCTGCAGCACATATATAACAGACAGATAATTAATATTTGTTCAATCAATGCCACCACTACTGATGAAAAGCTTGACCCGCAGCATTGAATCATCTGTCATACAAGCAAATACATGCTGCAGGACAGATGTGGAAAATCATTCCCGTCATTGCAGATATTTCTTATTGTGATATCCCTAACAACTAGTGTTGCCTATGGTCTGATTCATCAACCATAATTGAAGTGCACCTGCATAGCACACGGACCCATTAAAGTAAATTATGCAATTTACATTTCCGTGCTAAGAAAGTATCTGAAAAAATTAGATAGTGTGATGATTATAAAAACAAATGTCCCATCTCTTGAACGTATTATAAATTTCAATCAAAGGACTCCTAAAAAAAGCTCAATTTTTATTTCTATCACTTAAAATTACCTCCTAGTGAGGTCTAGTTAGATATTAGCTTGTGTGAACAAAATCAAAATAGATACAAAACAATAATCATGGGGGAATTTGGCATAGGTTATTAGGGCAGAGGGGGTACACTAAAGGGAAAAGCTTTCCCTACGAATACCCTGCCTATCCCTAAAGCCCGAAGGTGATTCCTGGTGGTGGAGACGATGAGATGATCATGAGGGTACCCCAAATGGTATGGTGAGTGCTCATGATGGTATTTACTCACATGGACCGTCCCCAGTGGTTGCCTGCCTGAGTTCTGATGCCCGATGGTGCATAGGTCCCCTGTGGTTCGGGCTCAGATTTAAATATGTGGCCAATACATTCCTATTCCCGCTGGAGCAACTACTTCCGGTCAGTGGAACGCAGACTGGTGGAGCGCAAATGCGACTGGATCTTGAAGCGTATGGCAGGAAGCGCAGAGGGAAGTCCCGGTCTCTGCTGTGGAATGCACGCGATGAGGCGCATCACGTGCTTCCGGAAAACCCGGGGGGAGGAGGCTGATGACTATGATGAAACCGTACATGACCCTCCTCCTCTGTGGTGATCATGTTCTACCCTATAGTTAGTAACAGGTCGCAAAAGTCCCCCCCCCCCCCTTTCCTGATGCCAATTATCCAGAAGAGAAATCATAGGAAACAAAGGTTAGTCTCTCATTCAGACCAGTAGGTGATTGGGAGTGGAATCTGAAGATCCATTCCGCTTCATTTTGGAGAATCCTCTTATCCCAATCACCTTTTCGTGACTTCCAGGACTGAGCAGCGTAGAGTACGAGCATCCCCTGCATGATGGTATAGACAAACCGCTCACTCTCCTTACAATTCTGGATTGAGTGCTCTAGTCTCAAGTTGATTCACTCAAATCAACAAAGGCGTAATAAAAAGTATATATTGTGTAGTATGAGACTGGCACTCCCTCGCATGGAAATAGAGCAATAGTAATAGTGTTGTTATACAATATTTAATTGGCAAAATATATTAAAATACAGCGTTGCAATACAATATTAAAATAACAATCGCTGCAGCGGAGACAACTTCAATCACTAAAAAAATACCTAAAATCTAAAACTTCAATAAAAATGCAAATAAAAGTCCAAAAAGAAGGGGACCATACGTCCTGAATGTCGAAGAATATTGCAAGCCAAAAGTGTCAGTCTATTCCTTATAATAGTATTGGCATTCCTTTCTTAAATGCAATATAACATGCAAAATCCATACAAGGCACCTTTTCAAATATTCTGAATTGTCTGATATAAATATTCAATAAAGTATCCAATCGGACACAGAGTAGTTACTCACAGGTGAATGTTGATTATCCTGCAGTCCCAATATTCAATCCTTTTGATTTTTACTCACGGTATTTGTTCATATTCCCGTGGTTCTCAGTGTTTAGCGTCCCACCTGGTTCGTTCGTCACTGGTCTCTCTCGATCGTTATCCACAAATCTCGGATCTGGTTATACAATCTGGGTGTAATATCGCGAGAGATTACTTGAGTATAAAACATACAAGTGAGATAAATATAATATTACATATAATATACTAATGAATAAAGTGACTGTGCATCTGTTCAAGTGTTAGATAGTGGGTAGGATGCATATAAAATCAGATCTGATCTTATATGCATCCTACCCACTATCTAACACTTGAACAGATGCACAGTCACTTTATTCATTAGTACATTATATGTAATATATTTATCTCATTTGTATGTTTTATACTCAAGTAATGTTATTTATGAAATTAGTATCCACAGTATAGCACTTAGAATTGTTTTTGGTTATAGGATATCCGCACATTGATATATTTTGTTATGAATTGACCATTTAGCAACCTTTCTGGACTATTTCCTTTATAGACTAGACTAATTAGACCATGAGACACAATTTACCACAAAAAACACATCGTCCCCCAAAAAAATGCATGGAAACCGCATATGCGTTTTTTGGTTCCAGACCAGATTTTGGTGTTCTAGAGCAGATCCCTCACTCCAGATCTGATCTGATCTTAAATGCGTCTTAAAAGGGATATAAAAGGAATCACAGTAAGTTGGGATGTCACCACTGAGGAAGGGGAAAGGAGATCCCCAAAACGCGTTTGGTGCTTTTCAAAGACATCCCCAACAAGAGACCCCCACTGGAAGTTCGTCTATTAATATCTGGAGATATATAAAGAAATCGGAGAGCTCCAAAGATAAAGACCCGGATTTTCAGCCATTCAAACTGGTCAGTACAAGTATAAGTTCATCTCTCGCGATATTACACCCTGATTGTATAACCGGATCCGAGATTTGTGGATAACGATCGAGAGAGACCAGTGACGAACGAACCAGGTGGGCCTCTAAACACTGAAAACCACGGGAATATGAAAAATCAAAAGGATTGAATATTGGGACTGCAGGATAATCAACATTCACCTGTGAGTAACTACTCTGTGTCCGATTGGATACTTTATTGAATATTTATATCGGACAATACAGAATATTTGAAAAGCTGCCTTGTATGGATTTTGCATGTTATATTGAATATAAGAAAGGAATGCCAATACTATTATAAGGAATAGACTGACACTTTTGGCTTGCAATATTCTTGCATATTCAGGACGTATGGTCCCCTTCTTTTTGGACTTTTATTTGAGTTTTTATTGAAGTTTTAGATTTTAGGTATTTTTTGGGGATTGAAGTTGTTTCCCCTGCATGATGTTTAATTACATGATTAGCAACTGGTGTCGCATTTTTTCTTACAAATGTCATTAACATGTTCACATATTCTTCTCCTTAGCTCCCTGTTAGTCTTGCCCACATAATCCTTGTGGCAGGGGCATTGACAAATATAGACAAATCCCTGATCTTAACCACCTCCGGACCGCCTAACGCAGATGTGCGGTCCGGAGGTGGCAGCCCTGCGCAGAGTCACGCATATATGCGTCATCTCGCGAGGGCCGGGATTTCCTGTGAACGCGCGCACACAGGCGCGCGCGCTCACAGGAACGGAAGGTAAGCGAGTGGATCTCCAGCCTGCCAGCAGCGATCGCTCGCTGGCAGGCTGGAGATCTGATTTTTTTAACCCCTAACAGGTATATTAGACGCTGTTTTGATAACAGCGTCTAATATACCTGCTACCTGGTCCTCTGGTGGTCCCTTTTGTTAGGATCGACCACCAGAGGACACAGGTAGCTGTGTAAAGTAGCACCAAACACCACACTACACTATACCCCCCCTGTCACTTATTAACCCTTTATGAACCACTAATCACCCCATATAGACTCCCTAATCACCCCCCTGTCATTGATCACCCCCCTGTCATTGATCACCCCCCTGTAAGGCTCCATTCAGACGTCCGCATGATTTTTACGGATCCACTGATACATGGATCGGATCCGCAAAACACATGCGGACCTCTGAATGGAGCCTTACAGGGGGGTGATCAATGACAGGGGGTTGATCAGCCCATATAGACTCCCTGATCACCCCCCTGTCATTGATCACCCCCCCTGTAAGGCTCCATTCAGACGTCCGCATGTGTTTTGCGGATCCGATCCATGGATCCGTAAAAATCATACGGACGTCTGAATGGAGCCTTACAGGGGGGTGATCACCCTGATCACCCCTTGTCATTGATAACCCCCCTGTAAGGCTCCATTCAGACGTCCGCATGTGTTTTGCGGATCCGATCCATGTATCCATGGATCCGTAAAAATCATACGGACGTCTGAATGGAGCCTTACAGGGGGGTGATCACCCTGATCACCCCCTGTCATTGATCACCCCCCTGTAAGGCTCCATTCAGACGTCCGCATGTGTTTTGCGGATCCGATCCATGTATCCATGGATCCGTAAAAATCATACGGACGTCTGAATGGAGCCTTACAGGGGGGTGATCAATGACAGGGGGGTGATCACCCTGATCACCCCCTGTCATTGATAACCCCCCTGTAAGGCTCCATTCAGACGTCCGCATGTGTTTTGCGGATCCGAAAAAATCATACGGACGTCTGAATGGAGCCTTACCAGGGGGGTGATCAATGACAGGGGGTGATCAGGGAGTGTATATGGGTGATCACCCCCCTGTCATTGATCACCCCCCCCCCCCTGTAAGGCTCCATTCAGAAATTTTTTGGGCCCAAGTTAGCGAAATTTTTTTGTTTGTTTTTGTTTTTTCTTACAAAGTCTCATATTCCACTAACTTGTGTCAAAAAATAAAATCTCACATGAACTCACCATACCCCTCACGGAATCCAAATGCGTAAACATTTTTAGACATTTATATTCCAGACTTCTTCTCACGCTTTAGGGCCCCTAAAAAGCCAGGGCAGTATAAATACCCCACATGTGACCCCATTTCGGAAAGAAGACACCCCAAGGTATTCCGTGAGGGGCATATTGAGTCCATGAAAGATTGAAATTTTTGTCCTAAGTTAGCGGAAAGTGAGACTTTGTGAGAAAAAAACAAATAAAATCAATTTCCGCTAACTTATGCAAAAAAATAAAAATTTCTATGAACTCGCCAGGCCCCTCATTGGATACTTTGGGGTGTCTTCTTTCCAAAGTGGGGTCACATGTGGGGTATTTATACTGCCCTGGCTTTTTAGGGGCCCGAAAGTGTGAGAAGAAGTCTGGAATCCAAATGTCTAAAAATGCCCTCCTAAAAGGAATTTGGGCACCTTTGCGCATCTAGGCTGCAAAAAAGTGTCACACATGTGGTATCGCCGTACTCAGGAGAAGTTGGGGAATGTGTTTTGGGGTGTCATTTTACATATACCCATGCTGGGTGAGAAAAATATCTTGGTCAAATGCCAACTTTGTATAAAAAAAATGTGAAAAGTTATCTTTTGCCAAGATATTTCTCTCACCCAGCATGGGTATATGTAAAATGACACCCCAAAACACATTCCCCAACTTCTCCTGAGTACGGCGATACCAGATGTGTGACACTTTTTTGCAGCCAAGGTGGGCAAAGGGGCACATATTTCAAAGAGCACCTTTCGGATTTCACAGGCCATTTTTTACAGATTTTGATTGCAAGGTACTTCTTACACATTTGGGCCCCTAAATTGCCAGGGCAGTATAACTACGCCACAAGTGACCCCATTTTGGAAAGAAGACACCCCAAGGTATTCCGTGAGGGGCATGGCGAGTTCCTAGAATTTTTTATTTTGTCACAAGTTAGCGGAAAATGATGATTTTTCTTTTTTCCTTACAAAGTCTCATATTCCACTAACTTGCGACAAAAAATAAAAAATTCTGGGAACTCGCCATGCCCCTCACGGAATACCTTGGGGTGTCTTCTTTCCAAAATGGGGTCACTTGTGGGGTAGTTATACTGCCCTGGCAATTTAGGGGCCCAAATGTGTGAGAAGAACTTTGCAATCAAAATGTGTAAAAAATGGCCTGCGAAATCCGAAAGGTGCACTTTGGAATATGTGCCCCTTTGCCCACCTTGGCTGCAAAAAAGTGTGACACATCTGGTATCGCCGTACTCAGGAGAAGTTGGGGAATGTGTTTTGGGGTGTCATTTTACATATACCCATGCTGGGTGAGAAAAATATCTTGGTCAAATGCCAACTTTGTATAAAAAGATTGGAAAAGTTGTCTTTTGCCAAGATATTTCTCTCACCCAGCATGGGTATATGTAAAATGACACCCCAAAACACATTCCCCAACTTCTCCTGAGTACGGCGATACCAGATGTGTCACACTTTTTTGCAGCCTAGGTGGGCAAAGGGGCACATATTCCAAAGTGCATCTTTCGGATTTCACCGGTCATTTTTTACAGATTTTGATTGCAAAGTACTTCTCACACATATGGGCCCCTAAATTGCCAGGGCAGTATAACTACGCCACAAGTGACCCCATTTTGGAAAGAAGACACCCCAAGGTATTCTGTGAGGGGCATGGCGAGTTCCTAGAATTTTTTAATTTTTGTCGCAAGTTAGTGGAATATGAGACTTTGTAAGAAAAAAATAAAAATAAAAAATCATCATCATTTTCCGCTAACTTGTGACAAAAAATAAAAAGTTCTATGAACTCACTATGCCCATCAGCGAATACCTTAGGGTGTCTACTTTCCGAAATGGGGTCATTTGTGGGGTTTTCTACTGTTTGGGCATTGTAGAACCTCAGGAAACATGACAGGTGCTCAGAAAGTCAGAGCTGCTTCAAAAAGCGGAAATTCACATTTTTGTACCGCAGTTTGTAAACGCTATAACTTTTACCCAAACCATTTTTTTTTTGCCCAAACATTTTTTTTTATCAAAGACATGTAGAACTATAAATTTAGCGAAAAATTTCTATATGGATGTCGTTTCTTTTGCAAAATTTTACAGCTGAAAGTGAAAAATGTCATTTTTTTGCAAAAAAATCGTTACATTTCGATTAATAACAAAAAAAGTAAAAATGTCAGCAGCAATGAAATACCACCAAATGAAAGCTCTATTAGTGAGAAGAAAAGGAGGTAAAATTCATTTGGGTGGTAAGTTGCATGACCGAGCGATAAACGGTGAAAGTAGTGTAGTGCCGAAGTGTAAAAAGTGCTCTGGTCATGAAGGGGGTTTCAGCTAGCGGGGCTGAAGTGGTTAAAGATCTGATTGGTAGTAGGATTGTTGCGGGTATCGAAATTTCGATACCCAATCGATGCTTTTGTCCCGGTATTGATACGATACCGGGATTTCAGTTTTTTCGATACTGGGCTGCGCTTCTGCGCAGTCTAGTATCTGTGAACATGAGCGCGCTGCTATCGGCGTGCTCATGTTCTCTCAGCAGCACGGGAAGAAGGAAGCTGTCCTCCCTCCCCCCTGTGCTGCTGCCACTGCCACCAATGAGAAGGGAGGGGCGGAGGAGGGGCGGGCGCACTGCGCCACCAGTGATAGGACTATTCCCACACAGAGCGGCGCCCAGCGATGTCTCGGCACTCACCATTAGTCCTGGGCGCCGCTCCGTTCGCCCGCAGTGCCCCATTACTGTCTCCTCTCCTGCTCCACATGCTGCTGATTACTATCAGAGCGATGGGAGGAGACATCAGCTTTACTAGTCGGCGTTCCTTCTCCCTGCGCTGCGATTGGACAGCGCTACAGCCAGGGAGAAGGAACGCCCACTAGTGAAGCTGATGTCTCCTCCCATCGCTCCGCTAGTAATCAGCAGCATGTGGAGCAGGAGAGGAGACAGTAATGGGGCACTGCGGGCGAACGGAGCGGCACCCAGGACTAATGGTGAGTGCTGGGACATCGCTGGGCGCCGCTCTGTGTAGCCTAATAGTGAAAGTCTGGAGTCCCATATAAAGTAGTCAGTCTTTAACACAATACAGGAGGCGGGTGTCGGCAGCAGAATCGCATTGCCGGCACCCTGCCCCTGACAGGGAGCTGCGATCAGCGGCAGTTAACCCCTCAGGTGCGGCACCTAAGGGGTTAACTGCCGCTGATCTGCCAGTAGCCGCCTCCTGTATAAAGGGGTAATTATCATTGGTGGTGCAGTGTGCCCCCCCCCTCAACCCCCCATCCCATTAAAATCATTGGTGGCACAGTGCACCGGCCCCTCTCAACCCCCCAGTATTAAAATCATTGGTGGCAGTGGGCACAGGGTCCTCTCCCCTCCCCCTCATTGGTGGTGCAGTGGCAGCTTCTAATCGGAGCCCCAGCTGTGTAAGCCTGGGGCTCCGATCGGTTACCATGGCAGCCAGGACGCTACAGAAGCCCTGGTTGCCATGGTAACATCCCTGATGCTGTGTGCACAAAGCACAGAGCAGCAGGGACAGTGTGAAGTCCTATTCACCATGATAGAGATCTATCAGGCTGAATAGGACAAGGGATGAAATATCCCAGGTTCTAGCCCCTAAGGGGGGAAATAGTTATTAAATAAAAAGTGTAAAAAAAAAAAAAGGAAAATAACCCCCCCACCAAAATATGAAGTATAAATCACCCCCTTTTCCCAATTTCACATATAAAATATATAAATAATAAACATATTACATATCGCCACGTCAGAAAAGTCCAAACTATTAAAATATTTAAAAAAAATCTAGGTGGTGAATGCCGGAACAGAAAAAAAAATATAAAAACTGCGCGATTCGCCATTTTTAAAAATGCAGAATGCACGTGGCTTTTTTGGTTTATTTTTTTTCGCGTGGTATCGAGTATAGCAATACATTTTCATGGTATCGAAACTGAATCAAAAATTTGGTATCGCAACAACTCTAGTTGGTAGTAGAGCAAGAGATCGTTTTGGAAGTGGAGATGTAGTCGCATGCTTTGCAACTACCACAACAGAAGATTCCCGAAGGGTTGCGGTCCAGACACATGCCTATTCCTATCGGAGCTGTATAGTGACTATTCGGTAGGTAATGCTGGGATGAGTCGCGATTACACTTGACAGATCTTCGTCCATCGATAGGATGGGCTAGTATTTGTCCAAGACTCTTAATTTCAGCATTACCCCTATCGAAGGTGGAGATTAGACGGATCTGAGTCGTTTTGTCATGTGGGTCTCTAGGAGTGAGGAAAGCCGATCTCTCCTGCATGGATACTTGCTTAAAGGCATCCTTGAGGATACCTTGTGGATATCCCCTATCGAGGAATCTGTTCTGTAATTTTCTGGCTTCTATATGGAAGTTCATAGTGTCCGAAAAGTTCCTCTGAACCTGCAAATATTGGGCTTTGGGGATGCCTCTTTTTACGGCCGGGGAATGGTAAGTATCCCAATGTAAAATTGAATTTATTGCTGTGGGTTTCCTGAACAGTGTGGTCATCAGTTTTTCACCCTCGCATCCAAAAAGGTGATTTGCTCGTCTTGAATTTCATAAGTGAATTTCTGACCAATTTTACTCATGTTTAATGTATCAATGAATTTATTAAAATCCTCTCTATTCCCGTTCCTGATTACAAAAATGTCATCAATGTATCTTGTCCAGAATGAGACTTTATTACTCCACCATGTTTGTTTATCTGGAAATGCGACAGTGTCGTCCCACCAGCCCCGGAAGAGATTTGCATACATGGGGGAACAGGGGCTCCCCATCGCAGTCCCCCTGAGCTGGTGGTAGAAATGGAAGTTGAACACAAAGAAATTGTGAGTGAGGATAAACTCTAATAGAGAGAGGATGAACTGATTGTGGGCCCCAAATTGTGTACCCCTCATGCTAAGATAATAGGCTACAGCAGACAGTCCCTTGTCATGTGGAATTGAGCTATAGAGGTATTCTACGTCAATGCTGGCTAAGAGGCATGAGGGGTTCACAGTTAGGGTTTCAATCTTCAAGAGGAAGTCCATCGTATCTCGGGTATACGATGGGAGGGCCAGAACGAATTGTCTGAGGACCTGGTCCAGGTATAGACCGCAATTATGCGTTAGAGAATTAACCCCTGATACAATTGGGTGTCCTTTCAAGGAGTTGTGGATTTTGTGGAGTGCGTAGAAGGTTGCTAGCTGCATCCTTAGGAAGGATGAATTTATATTTAGCTTTGTTAATGACCTTCTTGGTTATCCCGACATTCAGGATTGTTTCTAACTCCACTTAAAAAAGGGGCGTGGGGTCTGTCCATATTACACAGTAGCCTCCTCCGTCCTTTGTCATGGCACATCTGATATTTCTTGTGTTAAAAAATTACAAGATTGCCACCTTTTATCCAATGGCTTGATAATTGATTTATCTTTTTCCAATGACTTTAGTGCCTCCCTCTCACCTCTTGTTAGATTATAGTTAAGTGGGTGCCTAATTTTTAGATTTTCAAGCTTGGAGACGACTAGCTAAAGAAAGATATCGATATGCTTATAATTAAAGGGTGTTGGCAATTTGGTACTCCCTGGACGGAGATCAGTGAAGTGAAATTTCTCCTGGAATGCGGGAGCTCTCTTCCCAAAGTTCCATGAAGACCTGTAAATCCACAAAGTCATTCTCACAGATCCCCAAACCCCCACATGATTGTCTATTGGAATGCTTGAAGAACTTATGCCATTTTAGCTTTCGACAGAATAGGTTCAAATCTTTTACCCAGAAGAATGGTGTGAACTCAGTGGTGGGTACAAATGAAAGACCTCTTTTTAAAAGACCAATCTCTAACTTAGTCTGTACACGTGACGAGAGGTTTATGACCTGTGTGTCACTGTCTGTGTGCCCTTATTATACCCTCCTTTTGCGGAGTTCTGGTCTGTGTCCATGCTAAGAAACTCTCAACATGCACTATTCTTGTCTGTTTCCCATCTGTGACTCATTCATTAAAATTATTAGGTTCAGGGTCAAAAACACAGATGCCATATGTACGCTCATATACTTCCATGTTTTGCGGACAGAAATTGGAACAGACGACTGATCCGCCGTTTTCCAGTCATATTGATGATAAGAATGACTGTTGTGTGTGGGCACCCTAACCTTGTCTTTGTGTAGCATGCTGCAAACACTTCTTCTGATTTGAATGAGTGTAAGGTTCCATTCACACGTCCGTAGTGTATTGCCGATCCACAATACACTTGGCCGTCACCCAATAGAACTGCCTTTTCTTGTCCGCAAGAATAGGGCATTTTTTTTTCCGGAGCCGCAGACCGGAAGATCGGGGCGCGCTCCAGAAATGCGGATGTGGACAGCACACTGTGTGCTGTCTGCATCCATTCCTTTCCCATAGTGAATGAATGGGTCCGCACCCATTCCGCAGAATTGCGGAATGGATGCAGACCCATTCTACGGACGTGTGAATGGACCCTAACATTGTAAATTTCTTGAATGTTGAGAATATTGTCTATATTGAGTTTTTTGAGGCAGTAACCTTGCAGGGACATTTCCTTAAGGGCTTTGTATCCATGACTTGTTTAGCAGACTATATTTCTTTTTCTTTCCTTTATTATTTAGGCTTGCTTCCTAGCAGTGCTAAACAGGAGGCTGGTAAAGCATTTAAGCCAAGGTTAGTACAATATGTGACTCTTTATTAAATGGTTTGTGCATTCTCTATGTATTTGCTATTAGTGTGTGGGAGGCAGTGGAAAAGTAAACTTCCTAATAGATGTCATAAAGCAGATCTGTGTGTTTTTTTTCTCCTATTTGAAGCCACACCCCCTGAGCCCTGCTCTGCCCTGCAGCTGAATTTGTCCATGGCTAGCTCGTCCATGCCAGATCCTCTGTGCAGTCTATCTGCGCCTGTGCTGTAGACCTGTTAGAGCAGAGTATGTGCAGGCTGCTCCTGTCAGTGGCGTCTAATATGAGTCAGCAGCTTGTGGTGGCGGATAATTGCCTATGAGTCACAGAACTCCTCTGCAATAAAACCCTCCTGAGTCCCCCGCATTTGTATTTTATATAGTTATAGTAAACTGTGGCATTGGCTTATATAAATATATATATATGTACACACACACACACTGAGCAAAAATATAAACGCAACACTTTCAGTTTTGCTCCCATGTGCAGTTTGATCACACAGAACAATGCCACACACGTTGCATCTGTAAAGTTCGGATTCCTACCGAACTTTAGGATTTTTGGACCCCGGACTCGAACCCGAATATTTCAGTAAACGTTCGGGTTCGGTGTTTGGCGATTTCTTTGCGCTTTTTGAAAGGCATTTAACTCTGTGACCTTAGAAGCCGTCACAGCCATGCCTACTATTGGCATGGCTGTTATTGGCCAGTGCAGCATGTGACCCAGCCTCTATATAAGCTGGAGTCACGTAGCGCTACACGTCACTGTGCTGTTACCAGTGTAGGGAGAGGATGCTGCTGGTGCTTTCAGGGAGAGAATAGGAAAGAATCTGTGATCAGAACTCCAATTTAACTCAGCGATCTACATAGATTTAGTTGTGTGGGTGCAGGGCACAATCTTTTTACCCTGCCCTGAGCTTAGTGACAGAAAAAAATTACTTTTATCCGTCTGTTAGTTAGGTGGGCAGCGGCGGCGGCCATTTTAGGCAAGCCCAGTGCACCAGCACTGCATCTGAGCTTTTGTGACATTCAAATCCAAGCTTGAAATACTGCACTAATAATCTGGTTTAAAAAAAAGACCCTTTTTTGGCAATAGACAACATCTGGTGCATTTGCAGGATTAGTCAGTGTGCAATTTAAGCTAGAAAAAAAAATACACTATTTTACAGCCCTAGCTGCATCTGCACGTGTGAAATTCAATCATTATATACAGCTTTCATATTCTGTTATTAAAAAAACAACATTTTTTTTGCAAAATACTTTATATTGCAGCCCTTGCTGCATCTGTGATTGTTAAAAACAAGTTTTAAAAAATAAAATAATTTTCTGGCTTTGAAAAAACACCAATTTTTGGCAATATCCAACATCTGGTGCCTTTGCATGATTATTCAGTGTGCAATTTAAGCTAGAAATGCAGCCATAATTTTCTGGGTTTTTACAGCCCTTGCTGCATCCGAACGTGTGAAATTCAAGGTTTATATACTGCTGTCATATTCTATTATTAAACAAACACCCATTTTGGACCAAAAACTGAATTTTGCAGCCTTTGCTGCATATGTCATTGTGAGATACACCCTTTACATACTGTGGTTCTATTCAGTTATTTGAAAAACAACCATTTTGGGCAAAAAAACGTAATTGCTGGCTAGTCTGGATCAGGACGTGTGAGATATACCCTTTAGATATTGTGGTTATATTCAGTTATTTGAAAAACAACCAAAATTTTCTCCCAGGCTGTGAGCTCTGCAATGAGATTGGCCAGCGCGACAAAAGAACAAGGGCAGACTCCTCCTACCATAACTTTGTGACCGGAGATACCGGAGGGCATAGCAGGAGAACGGAGCGGCGCCCAGGGATAATAGTAAGTGCAGTGAGATCCCCGGGCGCCGCTCTACATGTCTGTATACTTAGTTCACAGTGTAATAATCGGTGAAAGGTCCTCTTTAATAAGACACCCTTTTTGGGCCAAGTACACAATTTTACAGCACTTACTGCATCCGAATGTGTGAAATTCAAGGTTTATATACTGCTGTCATATTCTGTTATTAAACAAACACCCATTTTCGGCCAAAAAACTTAATTTTGCAGCCTTTGCTGCATATGTCATTGTGAGATGCACCCTTTAAATACTGTGGTTCTAGTCAGATATTTGCAAAACAACCATTTTGGGCAAAAAAGTGGAAATCTCAAGACTATCAAGGAATTCTAGAGAGAAATGTACTAGCCAGTGTCAGAAAGCTTGGTCTCAGTCGCAGGTCATGGGTCTTGCAACAGGACAATGACCCAAAACACACCGCTAAAAACACCCAAGAATGGCTAAGAGGAAAAAATTGGACTATTCTAAAGTGGCCTTCTATGAGCCCTGACCTCAATCCTATTGAGCATCTTTGGAAGGAGCTGAAACATGCAGTCTGGAAAAGGCACCCTTCAAACCGGACACAACTGGAGCAGTTTGCTCATGAGGAGTGGGCCAAAATACCTGCTGAGAGGTGCAGATGTCTCATTGACAGTTACAGGAAGCGTTTGATTGCAGTGATTGCCTCAAAAGGTTGCGCAACAAAATATTAAGTTAGGGGTACCATCATTTTTGTCCATGCCTGTTTCATGAGTTTATTTTTTTACATAATTCTGTTGAAGCATGGTTGAAAAACAATGTCTGACTTTCATTGGTTAACATTTATAGAATTTTAATTTATTATTACTTTTGTCAGATTAAAGTTATTTCTGTGACCATTGTGACTTTTTCTTTCATTGACCAAAGGGTACCAACAATTTTGTCCACGTCTGTATACTGTGGTTATATTCTTCTATTAATAAAACACCCTTTTTGGGCAAAAAAACGTTAATTGAGGCCTAGTCTGCATCTGTACGTGTGAGATGCAACCTTTACATACTGTCGTTCTATTCTGCTATTAAACACCCATTTAGGGCAAGATCCTAAATTTAAGAAATATGAGGAGAGCGTCAAATCGGGGACGTGGCCCAGGTCGTGGTGCTGCTGGTGGAGCTCCTGTTGCAGGGAGAGGACGTGGTCGATCTGTGCCAGCTACACGCACAAGTGAAACCCCTTTCTCAGGTGTGAGTAGGCGACAGAACCTGCAGTGGTATTTGGTCGGGCCTAATGCGGCTCTACGAATGGTGAGGCCAGAACAAGTACAGGCGATTGGGTTGCTGACAGTGCCTCCAGTTCCTTCACATTGTCTCCTGCTGAAAGATCAGAGTTGGCACCTGCAGCCGATGTCCATCAATCTTTAACCTCACCCCCGTGCAAATCAGCCAAGCAGTCTAGCCCCAAGTCATGCAGCAGTCTCTTCTGCTTTTTGATGTTCTCTGTTAGCAGGGTTTCCCAGGGCCATCCACTTATCCCTACCCCAGAAGTGGAAGAGATTGAGTGCACCGATGCCCAACCACTTATGTTTCAAGATGAGTACATGGGAGGACTATCTCAGCACGTCTCGGATGATGATGAAACACAGGGGCCAACTGCTGGGGCTTTTGAAAGTGTGCAGACTGACAAGGAGGGCAGGGGTGAAGACTGGGTGGAAGATAATGTGGAGGACCATGAGGTCCTCGACCCCAGATGGAATCAAGATCATGCGAGTGACCTATGTAGTTTGGAGGAAGAGGCGGTGGTCGCACAGAGCCACCAGCACAGCAGAAGAGGGAGCAGGGTGCAAAAGCGGAGTGACCATCCCCTAGACAGTGTGCCTGCTACTGCCCACTGCAGCAAGGGACCGAGCACACCAAAGACAGCTCCAAGGAGTTCCCTGGCGTGACAGTTCTTCAGACAATGTGCTGACGACAAGACACAAGTGGTTTGTACGCTGTGCAATCGGAGCATGAAGCGAGGCATAAACGTTCTCAACCTGAGCACAACCTGCATGACCAGGCATTTAAGTGAAAAGCACGAGCTGCAGTGGAGTAGACACCTCAAAAACAAAGAAAGGTCTCTGGCATATCCTGCTTCCTCTTCTGCTGCAGTCTCTGCCTCTTCATCCACCTCTGGAGTGACAGTGGCTCCTGCCACCCCGCAAACAGAGGATCTGCCAGCAACACCACCACCTGGGTCACCAAACATCTCCACAATGTCCCACGGAAGAGTGCAGCTCTCCATCTCCCAAACACTGGAGAGGAAGAGGAAGTACCCCCCCTACCCACCCTCGATCCCTAGTCCCGAATGCCAGCATTTCTAAATTACTGTCCTTTGAAATGCTGTAATTCCATCTGGTGGAGATGGAGAGTTTTAAAAGCCTTATGGCGGTGGCTGTCCCACAGTACGTCGTGCCCAGCCGCCACTACTTTTCCAGACGAGCTATCCCTTCCCTGCACAACCAAGTGGGGGACAAAATCAGGTGTGCACTGCGCAACGCTATCTGTGGCAAGGTGCACCTCACTACGGATACGTGGACCAGTAAGCACGGTCAGGGACGTTATATCTCCATAATGGGCCTGAGGCGGATAGCAGTTTGGTGCATGTCCTTCCACCACCGAGGATTGCAGGGCGCTTCAGTTTGCCTCCTGTTGCTTCCTCCTCCTACTCCGCTTTCTCATGCTCTACCGGCTCCTCATCCAGTCAGCGTAACACCTTCACCACCAACTTCAGCACAGCCAGGGATAAACGACAGAAGGCAGTTTTAAAACGTATCTGTTTGGGGGACAAACTCCACACCACACAGGAGCTGTGGACGGGCTTTGAACAACAGACCGATGAGTGGTTGGTGCTAGTGAGCCTCAAGCCCGGCCTGGTGGTGTGCGATAATGGGCGAAATATCGTAGCAGCTCTGGGACTAGCTGGTTTGCCGCACATCCCCTGCCTGGCGCATGTGCTGAATTTGGTGGTGCAGAGATTCCCTAAAAATTGTCAATATGTCAGAGCTGCTGCATAAAGTGCGGGCCGTCTGTGCGCGCTTTCGGCGTTCTCACCCTGCTGCTCGTCTGTCAGCGCTGAAATGTAACTTCGGCCTTCCTGATCACTGCCTCATATGCGACGTGCCCACAAGTCGGAACTCTGCCTTGCACATGCTGGCCAGATTGTGCGAGCAGCAGCAGGCCATAGTGGAGTTTCATCTGCAGCACGCACGGGTGAGTCGCTCTGAGGAACAGCACCACTTCACGACCAATGATTGGGCCTCCATGCGAGACCTGTGTTCCTTGTTGCTCTGTATCGAGTACTCCACCAACATGGCCAGTGCCAATAACGCCGTTCTCAGCATAACTATCCCACTTCTATGCCTCCTGGAAGAAACGCTGCTGGTGATGATGGAAGAGGATGTGGCACAGGAGGAGGAGGAAGAGGGATCATTTTGTAGGGTTTCAGGCCATTCATTCACAAGTGGCTTCGAGGTTGGGTTCCTGCACCCACAAACGCCAGGTACACAATTGTCCAGCCAGGGCACACATGAGCGATTACATGCTGCAGTGTCTCCGCAACGACCACCAAGTTGCCCACATTCTAACTTGTTCTGATTACTGGGTGGCCACGCTACTGGATCCCCGTTACAAGGACAACGTACCGTCCTTAATTCCCTCACTAGAGCGTGATCGTAAGATGTGCGAGTACAAGCGCATGCTGGTAGACGCGTTGCTGGTGGCATTCCCACCTGACCGCGGGGGCACAGTTGAAGAACAAGGCGAAGGCAGAGGAAGAGGTCGCCAACGCAGCTGGGGCACAGTCAGCACTTCAGAAGACAGGGTTAGCATGGCGGAAATGTTGAAAAGCTTTGTCAGTACACCACAACAACCAGCACCACCAGCTGATATGGAACATCTTAGCAGGAGGCAGCATTTCACCAACATGGTGGAGCAGTATGTGTGCACATGCCTACACGTACTGAATGACGGGTCTGCCCCCTTCAACTTCTGGGTCTCCAAATTGGGCACATGGCCTGAGCTTGCCCTTTTACGCCTTGGAGGTGCTGGCCTGCCATGCAGCCAGTGTATTATCTGAACGTGTGTTTAGCACAGCAGGGGGCGTTATCACAGACAAGCGCAGCCACCTGGCCACAGCCAATGTGGACAAGCTCACATTCATTAAAATGAACCAGACATGGATCCCACAGGACTTGTCCGTACCTTGTGCAGAATAGACATGTATACCGGCCTTAACCAGCCATTGTTATACTGCAGCGCAATTGCTCATTCTTGTATTTTGGATATTTCACACTTTTTTGGAGTGTACCCTAATTTTATTTTTTTTATAAAAATTAAAGCCAAAAACCAGTGTTGGCTGCCTCGTCCTGCTTCCACCTACACCGCTACGTCCACCACCTCCTCAAACTCCTACTCTATATGGGCCTCCACCTCATAAATCAATTTTTTTTTTTTTTATTTGTACGTATTTTATTTTATGTCATTTCACTACTTTGTCTGTTAAATTTTCGGGTGAGATTCACCAATCTTTGGATGTGATATACCACTGCTAAACCTAGTACACAGGTAAAAAAAAATCACTAATTTGTCTGTTACATTTCCGGGTGAAATTCACCAATTTTTGGGTGTGATGTACCACTGCTATACCTAGTAGACAGGTTAAAAAGATTCACAAATTTGTCTGTTACATTTTCGGGTGTAATTCACAAATGTTTAGGTGTGATGTACCACTCTTCTTTAATTGATGCGCGCCACCTCCTTTCATTCAATGCTTAAACTTTAACAAGTTGTCCTACATTTGCACTTCAATAATTTGTCCCACATTTGCGCTTTAATAATTTGTCCCACATTTGCGCTTTAATAATTTGTCCCACATTTGCGCTTTAATAATTTGTCCCACATTTGCGCTTTAATAATTTGTCCCACATTTGCGCTTTAATAATTTGTCCCACATTTGCGCTTTAATAATTTGTCCCACATTTGCGCTTTAATAATTTGTCCCACATTTGCGCTTTAATAATTTGTCCCACATTTGCGCTTTAATAATTTGTCCCACATTTGCGCTTTAATAATTTGTCCCACATTTGCGCTTCAATAACTTTTCCCATATTTCTGCTCTAGCAAAAAAAAAATGGAATCCATTTATCTCCCTTGGATTTGGTCTCTCTTTCTCACGCTCCCTCTCCGCCGTGGAACCCTGATTCGCCGATAACCGTAATAAACATGGTAGGCTCAGAAAAGAACATCCAAAGTTGATAGAGAAGATTTATCTTCAGTGTGTGTGTGTGTATACATATATACATACTTGTATATAAATACGTATGTATCTATATATTTTATTTTTCTTAATATGTTTAAAGGCTATGCGCAATTTTTTTATGATTGCATAAAATAAAGATTTTTTTTCAATTGGTCTTTATTAAAAATATTGAGCCATTCTTTCTAGCTGTGTGACTGATACTCTGTGCATGTCACCTAATAACCTTTACCCTGCTTTCACACCTGAGCGTTTCTCAAAGCGTTTTTATGCGCGTTTTTTGTAATAGTAAACACGCGTTTGACGCGCGTTTGTGTGATTGACTGCAGTGTCCTATGGCCACAAACGTGCGTCAAAACGCCCCAAAGAAGCTCAAGTACTTGATTATGCGTCGGGCGTTTTACAGCGCGATCGTACGCGCTGTAAAACGCCCAGGTGAGAACCATTCCCATAGGGAATCATTGGTTTCTCCTTGTTGAGCGTTTTACAGCGCGTAGGAACGCGCTGTAAAACGCTCAGGTGTGAACCCAGCCTTATGGCTGGTTTCACACAAGCAATTTCGATGTATTGAACTCGCAGCATGTGTCTGCCGAAGCTCCTGTACTGACTCCCCTAGCACTGACTTGGTCGAATAGCATTATATTGATTTATGATACTATGTAACCCTTAGAGTTCTGGAATGTATTGTATAACACTGACATAATTATAAATCAATATAATGTTATGTGCACCCATCAGTGCTAGGGAGGTCAGTACGCGAGCTTCCGCAGTCACATGCTGCGAGTTCAATGCCTGTGAAACCAGCCTCACTCTAAATTACTAAAAATTCATGAACACTTATTCTTATCAGTAAAATAAGTGTTTATGATGTCAAAGAGCAGAGATAAGGAGCCCATCATCTGACGAATCAGAAATAAGGCTGGTAGATAAACTCAACACTATGCAGGGAAAATAGCTCATCATGTTTAATATAGACCAATTGAAAAAAAAATTTTTTAGCTCAAAATGAGTACAATGCAATAATTAAAAAAATCGCCACTAAAAGGTGTACATAGCCTTTAAATGGGTAGTCCTGCCGCATATATTGATGATCTATCGTGAGGATAGGTCACCAATATTAAATCGGTGGTGTCCGGCACCCCAGCCAATCAGCTAGGAGGCGGCGCTCCATGTGAGTGCTGCTTCCTGTTCATTACACTGCCTTTCGTGCAGTGTAACGACAAGTACTCAGTCTATTCACTTGAACGGAAAGAGTACTTGTTTTCAAATGCCCGATTGGCGGGGGTGCCGGATGTTGGATCACCGCAGATCTAAAATTGATGAACTATCCTGAGGATTGGTCATCAATATATA
This sequence comes from Bufo gargarizans, assembly GCF_014858855.1. NCBI lineage: Eukaryota > Metazoa > Chordata > Amphibia > Anura > Bufonidae > Bufo > Bufo gargarizans. The sequence continues at coordinate 268,376,356 of NC_058083.1, forward strand.
TAGCAGGACATCCCCTTTAACCCCTTCAGGACTAGGTGATTTTGAGGTAAAATGTAAAAAAAAAAAAAAATACTGCCACAGTACAATTAGTGATGCAACCTTTGCATCATCATATTTTGATCCCCATATCTTTTTTTTATGATTTATTGCTAATTTTTTGCTTTGTGATGTGTAGTTTTTATTTGTACAGTTTTGGACTGTGTATGGGTTTTTGATAACTTTTTATTATTATTTTTTTCAAAGGTGATTCAATGAAAAGAGTTAAATTGGCCTTTTTCATTTTTTTTTAAGTTACTTCGTTAACCGTATGGAATACATATGTTAATAGTACTGTCATTTTTTTTCGAAAACGGCAGTGCCAATGATCATTTATATTTTGTATTTTTTTGTTTATTTTATATATTTATTTTTGGAGAAAGGGGGATGATTTTTATATTTTAAAAAAGCCCTCCTTATTTAAAATCTTTCCTATGGGATCTGAACATGCAATCTTCAGTTCACTTGTCCTGTAGAGTAAGGGCTCATGCACAGAATGTATTATTTTTCCATGTCTGTCCCCCCCCCCCCCCCCCCCCCCCCGGTATTCTGTGTCTGCATGTCCATTCGGCCAAAAAATAGAACCTGTCTTATTATTATCCGCATTATTGACAAGGATAGGACTATTCTACTGTGAGCCGGACATTCCATTCTGCAAAAGGCAGATTGCAGCCAGCCAGTATCCGTGCTTTTCGGAACCACATTTTGTGCACCACAAAACAGCCAACGGTTGCGTCCATGAGCTGTAAGGGAGATTCGTTGTGTTCCTATGGAGCCCTGCCACAGGCAGGATATCCATAAGAACATAGATGTGGCAGCCTTCAGCTATGTCACAGCAGCCTGCCTCTGCACTGGGTATCTGTTCCAGACTGGGAAAGCCACCTCAGATGCCGTATATACAGTACAGACCAAAAGTTTGGACACACCTTCTCATTCAAAGAGTTTTCTTTATTTTCATGACTATGAAAATTGTAGATTCACACTGAAGGCATCAAAACTATGAATTAACACATGTGGAATTATATACATAACAAAAAAGTGTGAAACAACTGAAAATATGTCATTATTCTAGGTTCTTCAAAGTAGCCACCTTTTGCTTTGATTACTGCTTTGCACACTCTTGGCATTCTCGTGATGAGCTTCAAGAGGTAGTCATCTGAAATGGTCTTCCAACAGTCTTGAAGGAGTTCCCAGAGATGCTTATCACTTGTTGGCCCTTTTGCCTTCACTCTGCGGTCCAGCTCACCCCAAACCATCTCGATTGGGTTCAGGTCCAGTGACTGTGGAGGCCAGGTCATCTGGTGCAGCACCCCATCACTCTCCTTCATGGTCAAATAGCCCTTACACAGCCTGGAGGTGTGTTTGGGGTCATTGTCCTGTTGAAAAATAAATGATGGTCCAACTAAACGCAAACCGGATGGAATAGCATGCCGCTGCAAGATGCTGTGGTAGCCATGCTGGTTCAGTATGCCTTCAATTTTGAATAAATCCCCAACAGTGTCACCAGCAAAGCACCCCCACACCATCACACCTCCTCCTCCATGCTTCACAGTTGGAACCAGGCATGTAGAGTCCGTCCGTTCACCTTTTCTGCGTCGCACAAAGACACGGTGGTTGGAACCAAAGATCTCAAATTTGGACTCATCAGACCAAAGGACAGATTTCCACTGGTCTAATGTTCATTCCTTGTGTTCTTTAGCCCAAACAAGTCTCTTCTGCTTGTTGCCTGTACTTAGCAGTGGTTTCCTAGCAGATATTCTACCATGAAGGCCTGATTCACACAGTCTCCTCTTAACAGTTGTTCTAGAGATGTGTCTGCTGCTAGAACTCTGTGTGGCATTGACCTGGTCTCTAATCTGAGCTGCTGTTAACCTGCGATTTCTGAGGCTGGTGACTCGGATGAACTTATCCTCTGCAGCAGAGGTGACTCTTGGTCTTCCTTTCCTGGGGTGGTCCGCATGTGAGCCAGTTTCTTGTCCGCATGTGAGCCAGTTTCTTTGTAGTGCTTGATGGCTTTTGTGGCTGCACTTGGGGACACTTTCAAAGTTTTCCCAATTTTTCGGACTGACTGACTTTCATTTCTTAAAGTAATGATGGCTACTCGTTTTTCTTTACTTAGCTGCTTTTTTCTTGCCATAATACAAATTCTAACAGTCTATTCAGTAGGACTATCAGCTGTGTATCCACCTGACTTCTCCACAACGCAACTGATGGTCCCAACCCCATTTATAAGGCAAGAAATCCCACTTATTAAACCTGACAGGGCACACCTGTGAAGTGAAAACCATTTCTGGTGACTACCTCTTGAAGCTCATCAAGAGAATGCCAAGAGTGTGCAAAGCAGTAATCAAAGCAAAAGGTGGCTACTTTGAAGAACCTAGAATATGACATATTTTCAGTTGTTTCACACTTTTTTGTTATGTATATAATTCCAGATGTGTTAATTCATAGTTTTGATGCCTTCGGTGTGAATCTACAATTTTCATATTCATAAAAATAAAGAAAACTCTTTGAATGAGAAGGTGTGTCCAAACTTTTGGTCTGTACTGTATGCCACAGTGCCCGCCTCTTTAACACTGACCTCCACATTGTCAGTCCCTTTAATAGTGCCCACCCCTTTAACAGTGACCTTTACAGTATCTGCCCCTTTAACATTGACCACCCCTTTATCAGTGACCTTCATAGTGACCGCCCCTTTAACCCCTTAAGGACACAGCCTTATTTCACTTTAAGGACCAGACCATTTTTTGCAAATCTGACCAGTGTCAATTTATGTGTTGATAACTTTAAAACGCTTTGACTTATCCAGGCCATTCTGAGATTGTTTTTTTGGTCACATATTGTACTTCATAACACTGGTAAAATGGAGTCAAAATATTCATTTTTATTTATAAAAAAAATACCCAAATCACCAAAGTTTTGGAAAAATTTGCAAATTTCCAAGTTGCAATTTCTCTACTTCTATAATACATAGTAATACCTCCAAAATTAGTTATTAGTTTACATTCCCCATATGTCTACTTCATGTTTGAATCATTTTGGGAATGCCATTTAATTTTTTGGGGACAAGGCTTAGGCTACTTTCACACTAGCGTTCGTCGGTCCGCTCGTGAGCTCCGTTTGAAGGGGCTCACGAGCGGACCCGAACGCTTCCGTCCAGCCCTGATGCAGTCTGAATGGATGCGGATCCGCTCAGACTGCATCAGTCTGGCGGCGTTCAGCCTCCGCTCCGCTCGCCTCCGCACGGACAGGCGGACAGCTGAACGCTGCTTGCAGCGTTCGGGTGTCCGCCTGGCCGTGCGGAGGCGTGCGGATCCGTCCAGACTTACAATGTAAGTCAATGGGGACGGATCCGTTTGAAGATGCCACAATATGGCTCAATCTTCAAGCGGATCCGTCCCCCATTGACTTTACATTGAAAGTCTGGACGGATCCGTCCGAGGCTATTTTCACACTTAGCTTTTAAATGCCAAAATAATGCAGACGGATCCGTTCTGAACGGAGCCTCCGTCTGCATTATTATGATCGGATCCGTTCAGAACGGATCCGATCGAACGCTAGTGTGAAAGTAGCCTTAGAAGTTTAGATGCAAATCTTTCTGAAATTTTCAAAAACCCACTTTTTAGGGACCAGTTCAGGTCTGAAGTCACTTTGTGAGGCTTACACAACAGAAACCACCCAAAAGTGACCCCATTCTAGAAACTACACCCCTTAAGGTATTCAAAACTGATTTTACAAACATCATTAACCCTTTAGGTGTTCCCCAAGAGTTGATGGCAAATGGAGATGAAATTTTAGAATTTAAATTTTTTGGCATATTTTCTATTTTAATCCATTTTTTCCACTAACAAAGCAAAAGTGGACAGCCAAACAAAACTCTATATTTATTGCCCTGACTCTGCGGTTTACAGAAACACCCGATATGTGGTCGTACACCACTGTACGGCCCTACGTCAGGGCGTAGAGGGAAAGGAGCACCGTGTGGTTTTTGGAAGGCAGATTTCACTGGACTGTTTTTTTTACACCGTGTCCCATTTGAAGCCCCCTGATGCACCCCTAGAGTAGAAACTCCAAAAACGTGACCCCATTTTGGAAACTACTGGATAAGGTGGCAGTTTTTTTGGTACTATTTTAGGGTACATATGATTTTTGGTTGCTCTATATTACACTTTGTAAAGCAAAGTAACAAAAAATAGAAATTCAGAAATTTCATCTCCATTTGCCATTGACTCTTCTGGAACACTTAAAGGGTTAACAAAGTTTGTAAAATCAGTTTTGAATACCTTGAGGGGTGTAGTTTCTTAAATGTGGTCACTTTTTGGAGTTTCTACTCTAGGGGTGCATCGGGGGGGCTTCAAATGGGACATGGTGTAAAAAAAACATGTCCAGCAAAAACTGCCTTCCAAAATCCATATGGTATTCCTTTCCTTCAGCGCCCTTCCTTGTGCCCGTACAGCAGTTTACGGCCACATATGGGGTGTTTCTGTAAACTAAAGAATCAGGGCAATAACTATTGAGTTTTGTTTGGCTGTTAACCCTTGGTTTGTTACGGGAAAAAATGGATTAAAATGGAAAATTTGACCCAAAATACCGGTTTTAGCACAGTTTTTATTTTTTATTATTTACAACGTTCATCTGACAGATTAGATCATGTGCTATTTTTATAGAGCAGGTTGTTATGGACGAAGGGATACCTAATATGTTTACTTTTTAAAATGTATTTAGGTTTTACACAATAATATGATTTTTGAAACAAAAAAAATCATTTTAATGTCTCCATAGAGCCACAGTTTTTTTTTTGTGCGATTGTCTTAGTTAGAGTCTCATTTTTTTGCAGGATGAGATGACTTTTAATGGTATGATTTTGGGGTGCATATACCTTTTTGATCGCTTGCTATTACACTTTTTGTGATGTAAGGTGATAAAATTATGGCTTTTCTTTAGGGATGTCCCGATACCATTTTTTTAAGTACGAGTACCGATACTTTTATTTAAGTACTCACCGATACCAATTACCGATACCAATTTTAACAATAAAATACACACACACACACATGTATTTTGTGACCACTGACCAACCAAAAGGCCCAAAAAGAGAACTATAACATTGTTTAAGTACAAGAGGCAGTGTATCAACTATTTGTGTAATATAAGTGGAAGTTTTTTTTTTTAAGCGGCGCAGTTGCTGATAGCAATGTTTACTTTTCCTTTGTACAAGGGTTAATAAATGAATAAATGGGCATATAACCATGTTTCACAACCAATGTGCCTCCAGCAGTTGCAAAACTACATCTCCCAGAATGCCTGGACAGCCTTTGCATGCTGGGAGGTGTAGTTTGGCAACTGCTGGAGGCACACTGGTTGGGAAACACTGTTATATGCCCATTTCCTCCACCTTATTTTATATTCTCTTTTTACTGAATTTCTCCTAAGCTTTATTACTATTTACTAGGGTCAGTTCCTCTACCTTTGGAAACTCCTGGCAGGCAAACTCTGTGTGAGGAGGGTGTCTGGACTCTGGAGAGTCTTTTCCCGTGGCTGGCTTGCTCCTGTTCTCCGATTCGGAGATCAGATGTTTGTGGGCAAAGTCATGGGCAACATGAATAAAAAAAAACCACTTGAGGTTACAAGGAGAGTTAAGGGGACATTACACTGGGGGCAGCCACAAGGAGACATTATACTGTGTGGGGGCAGCCACAAGGAGACGTTATACTGTGTGGGGGCAGCCACAAGGAGAGATTATACTGTATGGGGGCAGCCACAAGGAGACTGTATGGGGGCCACAAGGAGGCATACTGTAAGGAGTCAGGACAACAATTTTTGAAGCCCCTCCCTCCTCAGTATAATAGTCTTGTGGCCATCATACAGTAATGTATATTTCTTCTTGCCCTAATGCCTGCTTTTAGAGATTAATGTTCAGCTCGCAGGCAGGAAGGGAAGGACCAGGGCCAAAGAAGATAGACACAACAATCTTCTAACTAAGCTTTATACACTTACTAGGGTCGGTTCCTATAACTTTTAAAACTACTGTCAGCCGGAGGGTGTCTGGACTCTGGAGAGGCTTTTCCCGCGGCTGGCTTCTTGCTCTTGTGCTCCGATTCGGAGATCAGATGTCTGTGGGGGGAGGAGTCGGGGACGTGGCGGCCGCTGCGGAAAGTGTGAATCAGAGCAGCTGCAGGAAAAGTCTCTTTCCAGACAACCTCCAGGCGTAACTAGAGTTCTATGGGCCCCGGGGCAAACTTGACCCCCCCAGTCATACACAGGGGACTGGCATGGCAGCAAATCGTTCATAGAGGCCCAGCCTCGGGGGCAAAATCATGAAATATATACAGAGCGGGCAAAAAATGTAATATATACACAGGAGACAAATGTAATATATACAGAGGGGGCAAAATGTATATATATACACCCTCTGCGACTGCGTTCGTTACGCCCCTGTCTTTTAATAAATCCATTTTGCCCCCTCTGTATATATTACATTTGTCCCCTGTGTATATATTACATTTTTTTCCCGCTCTGTATATATATATATATATATATATATATATATATTTATTTATTTTTTTCACTTTGCCCCTATATATGTCATGATTTTGTCCCCCAGGCTGGCCCTCTATGAAGGATTTGCTGCCATGCCAGTCCCCTGTGTATTACCACTGTGCCAGGTGCCCCTCTTTGAGTTAGGAAGCCAGCACATTTACACACCTTCTCTAAGGAGACTGCTCCACTCCAGTCATCCGGCGTGCGCTGCAGGCCTGAGTGATCCGACGAGACGCCAAGAAAGCAGCGCCGGATTGGTGGAGGCGGGGCCGGGGCGCAATGTAATTGACTGGGAGAGCACTTGCGTGCGGGGCTGCGGAGACCACGATCATTAGGACTTGTAAGGGGGGGGCCCTCTTAGAAGCGGCGCACAGGTATCGGCAGTGGTATCAGGGACATTTGCACGAGTACAAGTACTCGTGCAAATGTCCGTTATCGGTCCCGATACCGATCGGTATCGGGACATCCCTACTTTTCTTACACAATTTTTATTTTCTATTTTCACGTTGTTCACATGAGGGGTTAGAGCATGAGAGATATTTATAGAGCAGGTTCCTACGGACACTGCAATACCTAATATGTATACCTTATTTTTTTTTATTAAGGTTTACACAATAATATCATTTTTGAAACCAACTGAAACTTGTTTTATTGTCTCCATAGTCTGAGAGCCATATTTGTTATATTTTTTGGGTCATTGTCTCATGTAGGGGCTCATTTTTTGCCAGATGAGGCTATGGTTTAAATGGTACTATTTTGGAGTACATACGACTTTTTTTTTTTTAATCACTTTTTTTTACCTTTTTCTGGGAAGTAAGGTGGGCAAAATTTCAATTTCATCGTAGTTTTAAATTTTGTTATGGCATTCACCGTGCAGGGAATGTAACATTACCGTTTTATAGATCAGGTCGTTACGGACGCGGTGATATATAACATGTGTAGGGAATTAAAAAAAATTAATTTCTAATCAGGGATAAATGTTTTTTTTTATTTTAACTTTTTTTTACTTTTTTTTTTATCCAGACCCACTTTGTTCTTGAAGATCCAGTGGGTCTGATGTCTGTATAATACAGTACAGTACACTATATAGTGTACTGCACTGTATTTCACTTACACTTTGTCTGAACAGATCTCTGCCTTTAGCACAGAACTGTTCAGCACCATGGACAGCAGGATGCCTGAGAAGCCCCCCGATGGGAGAGGGAGGGAGCTCCCTCCCCTTCCATACCGTGGTCCCTACGGAAAGCGGCATGGAAGAGGTTAAAACGGCTGACATCTGCCTAGATGTCAGCCGTTTGAATCAAAGTGTCAGCAATGAGCTGACACTCTGATTCAACCGCTCGGTCATCGTGCTAATCGTGCAGCTGCCGAGCGGGGGGCCTGCTGTTAGTGTCAGTGACGGTAGGGCACCCCAGAGAGAAGGCAGGGACAGTTCCCAGATATATACAGCGCTCACTATGCGCTTTGTGTCCCACCCCGGTGGTTATGTGACCGCCGGGGCCGGTAGAGTTCAGGAGCTGTCGGGTCTTCCACAGACCTCGATCAGCCCTGCGCTGAGGCTGTACAGCACTGTATACCTGTATACTGCTGTACAGCCTCTATGTTGGTGTATTTCCCCTGTTACGGGAGAAATCAGTAGTGAAAAAAAAAGGGACGTTTAATGTCCGCCAGGTCTTGTATGACCTTATGGGGGACGCAAATTGTAGAATAAAAAAAATTAAGTGTTATATAAAAAATAAAAAATATAAAAAGGTTTTGCATGTTGAAAAAAGAAAAAAATCCCCAATTAGCAATTAATTTATTTTTTAAAAATAAATAGAAAAAAATAAATAAAATAGATATATTTGGTATTGCCGTGTCTGGCCGGCTGTATAAATATATCACATGATCCACCCCGTCCGATAAACACCATCAAAAATAAAATAAAAACTGTGTCAAAAAAGGCATTTTTGTCTCCTTACATCACAAAAAGTGCAACACCAAGTGATCAAAAAGGGGTATGTCCCACTAAATGGTACCAATCAAACAGTCACCTCATGACCTAACCCCTCAGGTGTATTTGTAGAGAAAACCACGCACACTCTTGAGAGTTTAGGCAACTTTCACATTAGCGTTCGGGGCTCCGCTTGTGAGTTCCATTTGAAGGCTCTCACAAGCGGCCCCGAACGGATCCGTCCAGCCCTAATGCATTCTGAGTGGATGCGGATCCGCTCAGAATGCATCAGTCTGTCACCGTCTGTCCTCCGCTCCGCTCAGCAGGCGGACACCCAAACGCTGCTTGCAGCGTTCGGGTCTCCGCCTGGCCGTGCGGAGGCAAACGGATCCGTCTAGAGTTACAATAGAAGTCAATGGGGGCGGATCAGTTCGAAGGTGACACAATATGGTGCATTTTTCAAACGGATCAGTCCCCCATTGACTTTCAATGTAAAGTCTGGACGGATCCGTCTGAATACAATTTGCATTATAGGAGCTGATCCGTCTGTACAATTACCAGACGGATCCGCTCCGAACGCAAGTGTGAAAGTAGCCTTAGATATGCCATGTGGATTTATTGTGAATCATACAATCCAAAATGTGAGGTAGGTGCCAGCAACATTTGTAACATTTAGCAAGAAAATAATTCTGCTGGTGAATTTACAACATACCAGTCGGGCGTTAATTGCTCTGTTTTTAGAGACTTGTGTAGTGCCATGATTAGTAGGGAAAGCTGTGATGTTTCAAAGACGTTTCAGTCATATGGGACCTTTATCAATAGATCGCAGGTAGAGGTACGTATGGCAGGACGACTACACAGCAGAGGATGCAGGGAGCTCCATCACAGCGCGACACAAGTCTCTAAAAAAGGAGCAATTAACGCCCGACTGGGGCAGTATGTTGTAAATTTACCAGCAGAATTATTTTCTTGCTAAATGTTACAAATGTTGCTGGCACCTACCTCACATTTTGGATTGTACGATTCACAATATATCCACCTGGCATATCTAAACTCTCAAGAGTGTGCGTGGTTTTCTCTACAAATACACAAGGGCTCAGCCGTATACCACAGCACCTCATGCAAGAACTAGGAGTGCAAGTTCCTCCTCCTTATGCTAACTCCCTCAGGTGAACACCGTAACTAAAAAAATGTAAATAAAAAAGTGCCAAAAAAAGCTATCTTTTTGTCACCTTATACCACAAAAATTGCAACACCAAGTGATAAAAAAAAGGCATATGCCCCCCAAAATAGTACCAATGAAACAGTCACCTCATCCTGCAAAAAATGAGACCCTACCTAAGACAGTCGGTCAAAAAATAAAAAAACTATGACTCTCAGACAATGGAGACACTAAAACATAAATTTTTTTTTTGGTTTCAAAAATGCTATTATTGTGTAAAAGTTAAATAAATAAGAAAAAGTATACATGTTAGATTTGCAAAATTAGGCCTGTCCAGGAAGGGGGTAAATGGCCCAGTCTTGAAGTGGTTAAGACATTAAAAGGGTAGTCTCATCTTAGACATTTGTGGCATATACAACGCAATTTAGTAAATAACACAGCACAAACCCGCACACAAACTTCAAAATATAAATTCGCTCATCCCTACTATAGATACCTCTCAAAGTTAATCAAGAGAAATGGGAGGTCTCTAAAGCTGTATTTCATTTAAGAAAATGGGAAATCATCAATAATGCACAAAAAAAGAAAATCTAAATATAAAATGATGATGTTGTGTTTCAATTCTGATCACGTTTTGCACGTCATTTCCAACCACGCTGAAATCAGAGACCATTACTAATATTGTCTAGGATATGTAAAGTAATGACTTAATGAGCGTTATTAAAATGTGTTTTCCATCATGATGTAAATAATTCATCTGTTGATAGCAGCCTGCCACTCACTGAGCAGTAATTAACAATCATCCAAGAATGGCACAAAAAAGCGAGAAAAGCTTAATTGCGTCTGAATAAGTGATTGCAAATTCTGCAGCTTTTTATGTGCATTATTGTCGCCTTCTGATACGTATTGGTAAATGCAGTGGAGCTAATAGCTGTGGGCTAGAATACAAGCTAGAACTTGGGATCAATACAAGATAAGTACATCAATGCTTTTACAAAGACACTCAACTTTCAACCTAGATTCAAAGCACTGTATAAACTGTAAAATGGGATTCAGTTGTGGACATATACAGTGGATATAAAAAGTCTACACACCCCTGTTAAAATATCAGGTTTCTGTGATATAAAAAAATGAGACAAAGATAAATCATTTCAGAACTTTTTCCACCTTTTAATGTGACCTACAAACTGTACCACTCAATTGAAAAACAAACTGAAATCTTTTAGTTGGAGGGAAGAAAACAAAAACTAAAATAATGTGGTTGCATAAGTGTGCACACCCTCTTATTACTGGGGATGTAGCTGTGTTCAGAATTAAGCAATCACATTTAAAATCATGTTAAATAGGAGTCAGCATACACCTGCCATCATTTAAAGTGCCTCTGATTAACCCCAAATAAAGTTCAGCTGCTCTAGTTGGTCTTTCCTGAATTTTTTTTATGTGACCTATAAACTGTACAACTCAATTGAAAAACAATCTGAAATATTTTAGGTGGAGGGAAGAAAAAATATAAAATAAAATAATATGGTTGCATAAGTGTGCACACCCTTAAACTAGTACTCTGTTGAAGCACCTTTTGATTTTATTACAGCACTCAGTCTTTTTGGGTATGAGTCTATCAGCATGGCACATTTTGACTTGGCAAGATTTGCCCACTCTTCTTTGCAAAAACACTCCAAATCTGTCAGATTGCGAGGGCATCTCCTGTGCACAGCCCTCTTCAGATCACCCCACAGATTTTCAATCGGATTCAGGTCTGGGCTCTGGCTGGGCCATTCCAAAACTTTAATCTTCTTCTGGTGAAGCCATTCCTTTGTTGATTTGGATGTATGCTTTCGGTCATTGTCATGCTGAAAAGAGGACGTTCCTCTTCATGTTCAGCTTTCTAGCAGAAGCCGGAAGGTTTTGTGCCAATATGGACTGGTATTTGGAACTGTTCATTATTTCCTCTAGCTTAAGGCTACTTTCACACTGGCGTTTCTGGGTCCGCTTGTGGGATCCGTTTCAGGGCTCTCACAAGCAGCCCAAAATGGATCAGTTCAGCCCCAATGCATTCTGAATGGATAAGGAGATATGGTCTCCAGTACTGTATTGTGCTCGGTACTGGAGACCATATCTCCAGAAGGATATTGATACTTTGGAGAGAGTTCAGAGAAGAGCTACTAAACTGGTACATGGATTGCAGGATAAAACTTACCAGGAAAGATTAAAGGACCTTAACATGTATAGCTTGGAAGAAAGAAGAGACAGAGGGGATATGATAGAAACTTTTATATACATAAAGGGAATCAACAAGGTAAAAGAGGAGAGAATATTTAAAAGAAGAAAAACTGCTACAAGAGGACATAGTTTTAAATTAGAGGGGCAGAGGTTTAAAAGTAATATCAGGAAGTATTACTTTACTGAGAGAGTAGTGGATGCATGGAATAGCCTTCCTGCAGAAGTGGTAGCTGCAAATACAGTGAAGGAGTTTAAGCATGCATGGGATAGGCATAAGGCCATCCTTCATATAAGATAGGGCCAGGGGCTATCCATAGTACTTAGTATATTGGGCAGACTAGATGGGCCAAATGGTTCTTATCTGCCGACACATTCTATGTTTCTAAGGATCCGTTCAGAATGCATCAGTTTGGCTCAGTTGCACCTCCATTCCGCTCTGGAGGCGGACACCAAAACGCTGATTGCTGCGGAGCTATATGGATTCGTCCTGTAAGTCCATGGGGATGGATCCATTTTCACTGACACAATATGGTTCAATTGAAAACTGATCAGTCCCTATTGACTTTGAATGTAAGTCAGGATGGATGTGTTTTGACTTAGAAATGTTTTGAAACAATAATGTGAACAGATACAAGCGTTTGCATTATCAGTGCGGATCGGTCTGTGCAGATACCAGACGAATCTGCACCGAACGCAGGTGTGAAAGTAGCCTAACTAAGGCCCCAGTTCCAGCTGAAGAAAAACAGCCCCTTGGCATGATGCTGCCACCACCATGCTTCACTGTGGGTATGGTCTTCTTTTGGTGATGTGCAGTGTTGTTTTTACACCAAACATATCTTTAGAAATTATGGACAAAAAGATCAACCTTGGTTTCATCAGACCATAACATCTTTTCCCACATGCTTTTGGGAGACTTCAGATGTGTTTTTGCAAAATGTAGCCTGGCTTGGATGTTTTTCTTCATGAGAAAAGGCTTTCGTCTTGCCACTCTACCCCATAGCCCAGACATATGAGAATACAGGAGATTGTTGTCACACGTACCACACAGCCAGTACTTGCCAGACATTCCTACAGCTCCTTTAATGTTGCTGTAGGCCTCTTGGTAGCCTCCCAGATCAGTTTTCTTCTCATATTTTCATCAATTTTGGAGAGACGTTCTTGGTAATGTTACTGTTGTGCCATATTTTCTCCACTTGATGATGTCTTCACTGTGTTCCATGGTATATCTAATGCCTTGGAAATTCTTTTGTACCCTTCTCCTGACTGATACCGTTTAACAATGATTCCTCTGATGCTTTGGAAGCTCTCTGTGGACCATGGCTTTTGCTGTGGGATGCAACTAAGAACATTTCAGGAAAGACCAACTAGAGCAGCTGAACTTTAATTGGGGTTAATCAGAGGCACTTTAAGGCCCCATGCACACGGCCGTGGAACCGCGGCCTGGATCCCTCCTGAGAGCAGGAGCGCACGGCGTCACTGGTTGCTATGACGCCGTGCGCTCCCTGCTGCCGGCACAGTACAGTAATACACTAGGATAGATCATACCAGTGTATTACTGTATTGTGGCGGCAGCAGGGAGCGCACGGCGTCATAGCAACCAGTGACGCCGTGCGCTCCTGCTCTCAGGAGGGATCCAGGCCGCGGTTCCACGGCCCGCACACGGCCGTGTGCATGGGGCCTAAATGATGGCAGGGGTATGCTGACTCCTATTTAACATGATTTTGAATGTGATTGCTTAATTCTAAGCACAGCTACATCCCCACTTATAAGAGGGCGTGCACACTTATGCAACCACATTATTGTTGTTTTCTTCCCTCCACCTAAAAGATTTCAGTTTGTTTTTCAATTGAGTTGTACAGTTTATAGGTCACATTAAAGGTGGAAAAAGCTCTGAAATTATTAATCTTTGTCTCATTTTTGTACAGCACAGAAACCTGACATTTTAACAGGGGTGTGTAGACTTTTTATATCCACTGTACCTATGTGTTGTTTATGCATATGGATTTCAGGGTCGCATTACCATTCATACTTACGGTACGCTTCCCTCCCGACAATCTGCGGCATCAGGCTATCTAATACACCCTTTACAGCCCATACTATCTACCCAGGGCTGTATATGTTTACCCTGGCATTAGGTCCATTCAGTTGCTATCTGATGTCCATGATGCCCATGCGAACACTGCCTTTTAAGCAGTTGTCCAGCAGGCAATTTTTGTTTCCAATATGCTTGAAATGTGAAATCATTGGACTTGCCTGATCTGGCGCAAATTCTGGCTGTCGGACGGATAAAACCTGCCATTTATGTTGGAAATGAGCCAGATCACCGCCGGACTTCATTGCAGTCAATGCCAATCCGGCAGTGGAGTACAGAATCCGGCAGGCTGTTCTGGCACATGAACAGAGATGTGTATGAGGCCATACTAATACAGTAGCATGCAAAAGTTTGGGCACCCGTGGTCAAAATTACTGTTATTGTGAACAGTTAAGCAAGTTGAAGATGAAATGATCTCCAAAAGGTTTAAATTTGCAGATGAAACACACTTTTCAACATTTTAAGCAATATCAGTGAATTATTTTGGTTTTGTGCAATTTTAGAGTACGGGAACTCAAGGATATTTGAGCGTTCAGATCACTTTGACCGAGATTTCAGAAATTCAAGAGGACCTTTCACCGATCCTGACATTACCATATAGGGTAATGGTAGGGTAGGGCATATTGATGGCATGTGATATTGCTTTTTATTTTTTCTATGTGCTGCTCCGTTCCCCCGCTGTGCCCCTCGTTCTGGTTTCCGCCTGGTATGTAAATACATAGCTTAGGTACAGGGAGGAGGAGACAGCCGTGTTACTCAAGGGCAGTATCCTTCTCCCTGGCTGTGACACTTTCTGCTCCGATTAGTTTTCCGTATAGAACGAGCTGTCCCATTGAAGTGAAGTTAAAATGGACTCTTTGGCCACAATGAGCAAAGGTATGTTTGGAGAAAAAAAAGGGCACATAATTTAATAAAAAAGAACACCTCTTCAACTATTAAGTATGGGGATGTATCAATCATCCTTTAGGGCTGTGTGGATTCAATAAAATTCCAGCAAATTTTGTAAGCAAACATAGCACCAACTGTAAAAACGCTGAAGTTGAAAAGAGGATGGCTTCTACAAATGGATAATGATACTAAACACACCTCATAATCCACAATACACTAGCTCAAAAGGTGCAAGCTGAAAATTTTACCATGGCCCTCACAGTCTCCCGATCTGAACATCATTGAAAACCTGTGGCTTGACCTCAAAAGTGCTGTGCTTGCAAGACGGCCTAGGAATCTCACAGAACTTGAACACTTTTGCAAGGAAGAATGGGTGAAAATCCCTCAAGCAAGATTTGAAAGTCTCTTGGCTGGCACAAAAAGCATTTAGAAGCTGTGACACTCGCCAAAGGGGGTGCTAGTAGGTACTAACCATACAAGGTGTCTAAAGTTTTGCTTTGGGTCCTTTTCCTTTTTTGTTATTTTGAAAATGTAAAAGATGAAAACCAAAAATAGTTATTTCTTAAAATGCTAAAAGAATCTGTCACCTTTTAACTTTCTGCCTTTTGGAGATCATTTAATTTTCAACTTGTAACAGTAATTTTGACCAGGGGGGCAGAAACTTTTCCATGCTTCTGTATACTTTATTGCTAAAAAGTCCAGCCCTTTACTTCCTGCTTGTTCTTGACCCAGAAGAGTTTCTTGTGTCTGCGCATGGACAGTGCTGTGTGTGAAGAAGGCTCATTGACTGTATCATTTCATTATGTATGCCAACCCCTTCTCATCACTCCAGTACAGAGAAGGGGATTGACTTAGGGCTCTTTCACACCTGCGTTATAGTCTTCCGGCATAGAGTTCCGTCGTCGGGGCTCTATGCCGGAAGAATACTGATCAGGATTTTCCTAATGCATTCTGAATGGACAGTCCGTCCTTCAGGATGCATCAGGATGTCTTCCGTTCCGGAACGGAACGTTTTTTGGCCGCAGCAAATAGCGCAGCATGCTGCGCTTTTTGCTCCGGCCAAAAATCCGGAACACTTGCCGCAAGGCCGGATCCGGAATGAATGCCCATTGAAAGGCATTGATCCGGATCCGGCCTTAAGCTAAACGTCGTTTCGGCACATTGCCGGATGCGACGTTTAGCTTTTTCTCAATGGTTACCATGGCTGCCGGGACGCTAAGGTCCTGGCAGCCCTGGTAAAGTGCAGTGGGGAGCGGGGAGCAGTATACTTACCATCCGTGCGGCTCCCGGGGCGCTCCAGAGTGACGTCAGGGCGCCCCAATCGCATGGATCACGTGATCGCATGGACACGTCATCCATGCGCATGGGGCGCTCTGACGTCATTCTGGAGCGCCCCGGGAGCCGCACGGATGGTAATTATGCTGCTCCCCCGCTCCCCACTACTACTATGGCAACCAGGACTTTAATAGCGTCCTGGGTGCCATAGTAACACTGAAAGCATTTTGAAGACGGATCCGTCTTCAAATGCTTTCAGTACACTTGCGTTTTTCCGGATCCGGCGTGTAATTCCGGCAAGTGGAGTACACGCCGGATCCGGACAACGCAAGTGTGAAAGAGGCCTTAGCTGTTGAAATTAGCCAGGCAGCCATCCCTTTCACCCACAACAGTGGTCATGCAGGAAACTCTCTCTTCTGCTGGAGGAGATGGAAGTGGAGGTGCCTTAATTAGGGACTGGGGCTGACAGCAGGAGATCGGTGGGCCTTTGAGCAATAAAATATATTAGCACGTCCAATCATTTTACATTTAGGCACAATGTCACTCATTTTTTCTCCTGCTGGGCAACCCCTTTATTGAGTATTAAGATTTATTTACATTAGCAGTTATGTGTGTAGTACTACAGCACTATTTATGTACCGTGAATGGCAGCATTTTTTATGGTGCCAATAGAGGGGTTCTTCGGATATATTGCTTATTCAGTGCGTGATAATATCCTGGGGAAAAAAAATCTTTTGCATAGTGTGGGGATTCGCTCTGGTGGACAGGGTATGCGGACACCGCACAGAGGCAAATTACCAGTTCCTAAATCAAACTTCCGTGTTTATTCACACATAAGGCAAAAACAAAACATCACTTTACAGTCTTGGTGTTAGTTCACATACACTGGAAAGTCCACATAGCAAAAATCACCTTGTTGGCAGTTCTATCTCCAGCAGTTCATAGCAGGCTTTAGGGGGCCTGTTTCCATAAACAAGGGTTTCAGCCCTCCAGCACAGCACAAGCCTCAGATCCCAGCACACACAAACACACACACACACACACCTTGCTGTTGAGCCCAGCTGTCTTTTTTAAGGACAGCTAGGTTCTGCCAAAACCTGGACCGGCACTTAAAATCCAGTCCAGTGTTTGACCCCACCTGGCTGCAAATCAGCTCAGCAGCGCACGCTGGGAGGAAAATACCTGTTTTCCCAGACCATAACCTTCACTGTATCACATACCCCCCCTTTGTTCAACCCTGAGGGGGTGAACAGTTGCCAGACAATGTGCTCGGGACAGGGCATCCGCATTTTCCTGTAACTGGCCTGCCCTGTGTTCCACTTTAAATTTAAAGTTCTGTAGGGAAAGGAACCGAGTGACCCAGGCATTTCTGTTTTTGGCCTGGAACATGAAAAAAGTGTAGCAGCACAACGGAAAAAGAGGTAAATACCGTTCCTTATTGTGGTGGAGCCTGCCGTGTCGGGAGTCAGTCCTAAACTCTCCCCCAAACTTAGGTGCACTTGTAAAGGAACCGCAGCACTCTCCAGTCTTGAATTTCCAAAGGTTTATTCACCAACACAATGCGACGTTTCGACCTGTGTGGTCTTTTTCAAGTCTTTAAACGAGCCATCTCCCACCACGCAGTCCAAAATTCGTGTCACCACTGGAAAAAAATGATTTGCTTGGTGAATCCATTGTAGACTACCACATAAAACCACAAATGTAAAGGAATGTTCATATGTGGTACCGTGTGCACGCTACCAATGGCTTGAAAAAGACCACACAGGTCGAAACGTCGCACTGTGTTGGTGAATAAACCTTTGGAAATTCAAGACTGGAGAGTGCTGCAGTTCCTTTACAAGTGCATCTGTTTTTGGCCTGGCTCATCCACTTGAGAGGGGAGTGGTCGGTCACCATGCAGAATTTTCTCCCCAACAAATAATACCGGAGAGACTCGAGTGCCCACTTGATAGCCAAGCACTCTCTCTCCACTATACTGTACCTGGTCTTGGCTGGGGTGAGCTTACTGCTGAGGAAGACAACGGGGAGGAGATCCTCCTCGTTTACTTCCTGGGACAGTACAGCACTGAGGCCTACTTCAGAGGCATCCGTCTGTACTATAGATTCCCGCTTGAAGTTGAAAACCGGGGACCCACACAAGGCGGACTTCAAAGCAGAGAACACCTCTTCTGCCCGATCATCCCAGTGAACCATCACGGTGTTATGTCCCTTCAAGAGCCCTATCGTAGCAAAGTGGGGGACAAACCTCATGTAATAGCCCACCATCCCCAGGAATGTCTTTACTTGCCTAGAGGTGACAGGTCGGGGACATTTCCGTATCGCCTCTATTTTGTTTACTTGGGGTTTGATGACTCCGTGCTCAATGGCATACCCTGGGTATCTAGTCTCCTCTAACCCTATTGCCCATTTCTTTGGGTTAGCTGTTAGTCCAGCCTTCTGAAGGGAGTCCACTACGGCCTGTACTTGTCACGATCAGTGTGGGGGAAAATCTCCACACTAAACACAGGAAAGAAGGGGAACAGTAACTGGGCCTGGAAACTAGGGAAGAAATAGGTCACCTCCTAAACAACCCTAACACGGACCCTAACTACCTATCAATATGAATAGACCTTGAAGGTAGGAATTTATATGCAGGATACCTAGGCCCTTATATCCCTATAAGGCCCTGGAATGAAGTTAGGACCAGAGACAATCCATTCCTCCCCAGATGGACGAATGGAAGTCTCTGTCTCAGGCCGAGATACAAACAACAGGGAATATTACAAACACAAAACAAAAAGAACAGACAAGACTTATCTGAAAGTAGAAAATTGTCAACTCCAGAAGCACCACAGAGTACAACCAACCAGCTAGTTAGAAGGCAGGAAGAAAATCTATAAACCGCACCTCCAAGAGTAAAAAGCTGCTACTTATGGGAAAGGTAGTTTACCAACAAGCAACACCTGAAGCAAGAGGTGTGGCATTCACCATAACACAGACGCAATAAGATCCACAGTGAACTTGTCAATTTAATCCACGAGTTGCCAGTCTCTCCGATCTTCTGGTACCTGCCACGGAAACGTCCATGACAGTGCCCCCCCTTCTATGGGTGACCTCCGGTTACCCAGGACAGACCGTATCCGGGTGAGATCTATGAAAGGCGTTTACTAAACGATTGGTATTAACGTCGGATGCAGGCACCCACATCCTCTACTCCAGTCCATAACCTCTCCAGTGGACAAGATATTGAAGGGATCCACGGAGAACTCGAGAGTCAACTATTTTTGCGATCTCGAATTCCAAATAACCGTCCACCATGAGCGGAGCGGATGGCAAGGAAGATGGCTGTAAAGGTTCCACATATTTTTTCAACAAAGACCTATGGAACAAATTATGAATTTTCAGGGCCTGTGGAAGCTCAGGACGAAAACCTACAGGATTAATAATGGCCGTGATCTTATATGGGCCGATAAACCTTGGCCCTAACTTCCAGGAAGGTACCTTCAACTTATTGTTTCTTGTGAACAGCCACACAGATTTGCCCACACTTAGATCCGGACCATTCATATGTTTCCTGACGGCCAGATGTTGCCCATATTTTTCAAGTTATTTAGAATTTTTCGCCATATTGATGACAATGATGACAAAAAACGTTCTTCCTCAGGGATACCAGAAGTATTAGAACCAGAAAATGGGCCAAACTGCGGGTGTAATCCATCGGCCCCAAAAAACAGCGACTCACCAGTGGATTCCTGTCTACGATTGTTTATGGCAAACTCTGCCAAAGACAAAAAGGAAGACCACTCCTCCTGGTTCTCAGATGCCAAACATCTCAGGTCTCCAGACTATGATTAGTGCGCTCCGTCTGTCCGTTCAACTGAGGTTGAAAAGCCGAAGAAATGGACAGTTGAATTCCCAGATGAGTACAGAACGTCCCACGATCTGAGACCACCTCAGAGGGAATGACATGAAGTTTCACAATGTTGTCAACAAATGCCTGTGCAAGGGTTTTAGCATTACTGTAGGTAGGCCTGGTAATGCAATAAAATTTACCATTTTACTAAAGCGATTACCATCAGAATAACTGTCTTTCCTGAAGAATTAGGTAGATCAGTAATAAAGTCCATGGATACATGAGTCCATGGTCTGGATGGAATGGTTAATGGAATTAAAGATCGCACACATAGTCCATCACACACTTACGTCACCCCAACCACCAGAATCTACTAGATATAAGGTTGGCAGTGGACCTACTCCCAGGATGTATTGTAAGAACCATACAATGATGTTCCTCCAACACCTTGTGATGCAATTCCGGTGGCACAAATAGTTTCCTAGAGGTACACGAATCTGGTACGTCTCCCTGAGCTTCTAACCTCTTCACCTCAAGGTCAGGGTAAAGAGCGGATATCACCACCCCTTTAGACAGTATGGGAAAATCGCCACCCCCAGGGAAACTACGTGACAGGGCGTCCGCCTCAACATTCTTAATCCCAGGATGATAGGTGACAGTGAAATTGAATCTGGTGAAAAACAGGGCCCATCTGGCTTGTCTTGGGTTCAGTCGTTTCACTGACTCCAGATACGCCATATTTTTCAGTGAATATCGTGATTGGTTGAATCGCCATTCCTCAAAAGCCAATTTAATGGCCAGCAACTCTGTTACCCACATCATAATTTCTCAGCAGGGGATAGTTTTTTTTCGAGAGAAATGCACATGGTCGCCATTTACCAGGTGATGGGCCCTGTGACAAAACTGCTCCTACCCCCACCTCGGAAGCTCCACTTCCACAATAAACTGTTGTGACACATCTGGCTGCTCCAATATGGGAACAGAAGAGAAGCACTCCAAATCGGAGCATACAGAGACATCTGTTACTTTCTTAGTCATGTTCGTTAAGGGTTTTACTATTGTCAAATAATTCTTAATACATTTTTGGTAATAGTTGGTGAATCCTAAAAAACGCATAAGAGCTTTCCGATTTTCGGGTCGATCCCAGTCAAATACAGCACGGACTTTCTCGGGATCCATTCGAAAACCCAAAGATGACAGCAGGTAGCCCAAGAACTGCACCTCGTGTACCGCATAAACACATTTCTCTGATTTTGCGAACAATTTATTATCCCTTAGAATCTGTAACACCTGTCTGACACGATTCTGATGTGTTTCCATGTCAGGAGAATAAATAATAATTTTATCCAAATACATGATCACAAACCTCCCCACCAGGTGATGAAAGATGTAATTCACAAAATGTTGGAAGACCGCCGGGGCATTGGTCAACCCGAAAGGCATGACCAGGTTCTCAAAGTGACCCTCAGGAGTATTAAAAGCTGTCTTCCATTCATCTGCTTCCTTGATCCTAACCAGATTATATGCCCCCCTTAAGTCCAACTTGGAGAACACCTTGGCACCAATAATCTGGTTAAGCAAATCGGGAATCAAAGGAAAAGGGTAAGGATAACGGATAGTAATGTGATTGAGTTCACAAAAATCCAGACATGGCCGAAGACCTCCATCTTCTTTTTTTTTTTTTTTTTTTTTTACAAAAAAGAACCCTGAAGCCACTGGAGACTTGGAAAGTCTTATATGCCCTTTCTTCAAGCTCTCGGCAATATATTCTATCATGGCCTGCCTTTCAGGGTCAGAAAGATTATGCAACCTCGATTTAGGCAATTTAGCCCCGGGAATAAGATTGACAGGGCAATCATATTCCCGATGGGAGGGTAAATTCTGACATCCACTCTCAAAAAACACACTCTGATATAAAAGAGGGTACAGCCTTAGTAGTAACCACAGAAAAGGTTGTATTGAGACAATTTTAAATGCACTAGTCCCCCCCAATCCAGAATCTGCCTAGCTTGCCAATCGATTATTAGGATTATAGGATTATGCTTGGCAAGCCACTGTAAACCTAGAACCATAGGTGCAGGGAGACCTTCCAAGACAAAACACGAGATAACTTAATGATTAAAGTCCCACTCCTAATCTGATATCATGCAAAACTTGCGACAAGCACCTCTGAGTACGAGGGGCAGAATCAATAGCAAATAAAGGAATGTCTATTTTTTTTTTATGTACTTGGTGATAACCTGTGCATGTGGACAAACTGAGCATCAATCAGGTTCACCCTGGCCCCGCTGTCGAAAAATACTTCAATGTCCCAAGTTTTTTACTCTAGGGCCACCTCGGCAGTCAGGAGAAATCGGGTACTACCAGCAAAGGACAAATGCACATTCTCTGACTCCCCACTCACACCTCTGATAGCCAGATGGTATTTAGACGCCCCTTTTTGTTTCTCTTTTTGCCGTTGAATGCTTGGACATACAGTTGCAAGAAAAAGTATGTGAACCCTTTGGAATGATATGGATTTCTGCACAAATTGGTCATAAAATGTGATCTGATCTTCATCTAAGTCACAACAATAGACAATCACAGTCTGCTTAAACTAATAACACACAAATAATTAAATGTTACCATGTTTTTATTGAACACACCATGTAAACATTCACAGTGCAGGTGGAAAAAGTATGTGAACCCCTAGACTAATGACATATCCAAGAGCTAATTGGAGTGAGGTGTCAGCCAACTGGAGTCCATTCAATGAGATGAGATTGGAGTTGCTGGTTACAGCTGCCTTGCCCTATAAAAAACACACCAGTTTTGGGTTTGCTTTTCACAAGAAGCATTGCCTGATGTGAATGATACCTCGTAAAAAAGAGCTCTCAGAAGACCTACAATTAAGAATTGTTGACTTGCATATAGCTGGAAAGGGTTATAAAAGTATCTCAAAAAGCCTTGCTGTTCATCAGTCCACTGTAAGACAAGCTGTCTATAAATGAAGAAAGTTCAGCACTGCTGCTACTACTCTCCCTAGGAGTGGCCGTCCTGTAAAGATGAATGCAAGAGCACAGCGCAGACTGCTCAATGAGGCGAAGAAGAATCCTAGAGTGTCAGCTAAAGACTTACAAAAGTCTCTGGCATATGCTAACATTCCTGTTAGCGAATATGTAAAACACTAAACAAGAATGGATTTCATGGGAGGATACCACAGAGGAAGCCACTGCTGTCCAAAAAAAACATTGCTGCACGTTTACAGTTTGCACAAGAGCACCTGGATGTTCCACAGCAGTACTGGCAAAATATTCTGTGGACAGATGAAACCAAAGTTGAGTTGTTTGGAAGAAACACACAACACTATGTGTGGAGAAAAAGAGGCACAGCACACCAACATCAAAACCTAATCACAACTGTGAAGTATGGTGGTCGGGGTATCATGGTTTTGGGGCTGCTTTGCTGCGTCAGCGCCTGGACGGATTGCTATCATGGAAGGAAATCAAGACATTTTGCAGGAGAACTTAAGGCCATCTGCCCATCAGCTGAATTTCAATAGAAGATGCGTGTTGCAACAGGACAACAACCCAAAGCATAGAAGAATGGCTTAAACAGAAGAAAATACGCCTTCTGGAGTGGCCCAGTCAGAGTCCTGACCTCAACCCGATTGAGATGCTGTGGCATGACCTCAAGAAAGCGATTCACACCAGACATCCCAAGAATATTGCTCAACTGAAACAGCTCTGTAAAGAGAAATGGTCAAGAATTACTACTGACCCTTGTGCACGTCTGATCAGCAACTACAGGAAACGTTTGGTTGAAGTTATTGCTGCCAAAGGAGGTTCAATCAGTTATTAAATCCAAGGGTTCACATACTTTTTCCACCTGCACTGTGAATGTTTACATGGTGTGTTCAATAAAAACATGGTAACATTTAATTATTTGTGTGTTATTAGTTTAAGCAGACTGTGATTGTCTATTGTTGTGACTTAGATGAAGATCAGATCACATTTTATGACCAATTTGTGCAGAAATCCATATAATTCCAAAGGGTTCACATACTTTTTCTTGCAACTGTATAGTGACAAAATGTCCCCTTTGACCGCAGAAAAACATGCTCCCTGCTTGCCACTCCTGGAGTCGCTCCCCGTAATTGCATGTGTTCATCCTCAGTTATAAGCTCAGGAGTCTCTTCACCCAAAGAGTCAAAGGAATAATAGAACGTCCTGAGAGAGTGGGTCCTTAGATCTCTCTTAGGCATCTATCAATACATACAGCCAAAGACATAGTGGCTTCCAAAGACTCAGGATGCTCATAAAAGGCCAAAGAATCCTTCAGCCTCTCAGTTAATCCCTGAAAAAACTAGCTACGGAGAGCTGGATCGTTCCACTCGGTATCCGTAGCCCTAAATTCGGAACAATAGATCTCTGCCGAACGCTCTCCCTGACGCATGCCGCGTAATTTTGTCTCGGCCAGGGAGATTCCTCATAGATGAGACCTAAAGCTCCGAAAAATGCATCTACTGATCGGAGAAACTGTGATCCTGTCGGCAGAGAAAAAGCCCAAGACTGGGCGTCCCCTCTAAGCAACAAAATAATCACACCCACTCTCTGGCTCTCTGCCCCAGATGAGTGTAGACGCAACTTAAAGTACCATTTGCAAGCTTACCCGAGAATCTATCAGGGAGATCAACTTTAGGTTCTGGACAGGTCAAGTAACCACTACTAGGATCAGCCAACAGTGGTCTCTGCATCTGTGAGACGGTCGTGCGGAGGTCATCCACCTCCAGAGACAACCCCTGTAGCTGTCAGTTCAGTGCAGCGATAACATCCATGGCTGAACGGATACAACAAAATGACGGTTTATTTGGCGGTTTATAATGTCACGATCAGTGTGGGGGAAAAACTCCACGCTAAACACAGGAGGGAAGGGGGAACAGTAACTGGGCCTGGAAACTAGGGAAGAAACAGGTCACCTCCTAAACAACCCTAATACGGACCCTAGCTACCTATCAATGTGAATAGACTTTGAAAGTAGGAATATTCATATGCAGGATACCTAGGCCCTTATATCCCTATAAGGCCCTGGAATGAGGTTAGGACCAGAGACAACCCATTCCTCCCCAGATGGACGAATGGAAGTCTCTGTCTCAGGCCCAGATACAAACAACAGGGGATATAACAAACACAAAACAATAAGAACAGACAAGACTTATCTGAAAGTAGAAAATTGGCAACTCCAGAAGCACCACAGAGTACAACCGACCAGCTAGTTAGAAGGCAGGAAGAAAATCTATAAACCGCACCTCCAAGAGTAAGAAGCTGCTACTTATAGGAAAGGTGTGACACCTGAAGCAAGGCGTGTGGCATTCACCAAAACTTGTCAATTTAACCCACGAGTAGCCAGTCTTTCCAATCTCCTGGTACCTGCCACGGGAATGTCCGTGACAGTACTTTGGGATTGTGACTTTCCCAGTCGGTACTGTGAATGACAATATCATCCAGGTAAGCCGAAGAGTACCGCCATTGTGGACGAAGAACAATGTCTATTGGACATTGAAAAGTGGCGGGGGCGCCATGCAGACCAAATTGTAACACTTAATACTGATACAGCCCCTCAGGCATGATGAAGGCAGTTTTCTCTTTGGCCGCCTCCGTTAAGGACACCTGCCAGTACCCTTTTCATGAGGTCCCAAACAGAAAAATGCTGTGCTTGTCCTAACTTCTCGATTAGATCATCCACCCGGGGCATGGGATATGCATTGAATTTAGATATCTCGTTCAGCTTACGAAAATCGTTACCAAACTGCAACATCTCGTCCAGCTTGGGTATTAAGACTATAGGACTAGCCCGCATTTCCTCCAAGATGGCTTTTTGCCGAGCCTCGGGTACCCGGTATGGCTTTAACTGGACTTTTGATTGAGGCTCAGTGACAATGTCATGATGGATTGCGGAAGTGCGCCCACGGAGGTCCGAGAACACATCCGTGTTCCGACTAACAAACTCCTTGACCTCCTGAGCCTGTTTAGAGGAGAGGCTGTCAGAAATTTTTACTTTTGGCAACTGCTTTCCTTGTATCAGACATGATGGCTGGAACCTCTTCCACTAGAAAACCCTGCAGCACAACCTGGCACAAGTGATCTAGAGATTCTGGGGTACCTGTTGCACACAGCCTCCTGGCATATAGAGACTGACGGTAGCCATAGTTAGTGTCCAGGGGCTCAATGTCCATGGCCATGTAAGGGTGCGTACTCTGCACCCTTACATGGCCATGCTCCTGACACCTCCAGCAGAATATCGGAACCAGGTCCGCAGTGGGTACATCTTGGGTGGGTTTTATCGTCTCAAACCTCCGGGCCTGGGGTGGAGATTTCTGAGGTTTGACTGGCTCCCTCCCGACAGAACCCCCATTTAGATTCCTGCTAGCCTTGTAGCGTTCCACCAGGTCCACCATATCAAGGGCATTGTCAGGTGACACCTGTCCGATCCAGTGCTGTAGAGGGGGTGGCCAAGCCCTCCAGAACATATCAGCTAACAGAGGATCCAGCATAGCAGTGGGGCTCAGCACTCTAGGCTGTAGCCACTTTTGCAAGAGGTGAAGTAAGTTATAATACTGGGGTCTCACGGGCTCAGCCGGGTTGAACCTCCACTGATGCACCTGCTGGGCCCGGACCAACACATTCACCCCCAGTCTTGCCAGAATCTCACCTTTGACTTTCTGGTAGTCTACCACTTGATCGCTGGGAATCGAATGCCAGGAACGGAGCGACAACCTCAGCCCACTGATCTTGGGGTAGCTTCTCCCTTGTGGCCAACTTCTTGTACATCGCCAGGTAGGTTTCAATGTCATCTGAGGGTGTCATCTTGGGGATCGCCGTACGGACCGCTTTCCGGACATCATGGACACTCTGTGACACTCCTGCTGTCTGTAAAGCCATCACATGTTGTAACAGCAGCTTGTTTGTTTCTTGCTGGTGTTGGTTAGCCTCCACGAGAGCTTTCATTACAGCCTCCATTTTGTCACGTGACACAGGTTTGAATTTAGCTGGTTTAATCCAGGACATCCAGCCTCAGATCCCAGCACACACACACCTTGCTGCTGAGCCCAGCTGCCTTTTAAGGACAGCTAGGTGCTGCCAAAACCTGGACCGGCACTTAAAATCCAGTCCGGTGTTTGACCACACCTGGCTGCAAATCAGCCTAGCAGCACACGCTAGAAGGAAAATACCTGTTTTCCCAGACCATACCTTTCACTGTGTCACAGTAGTATTTACTTGTCCCTCATTTTGTCTATGGGGCTATTTGCTTTGCACTCGCACACGCTGTGGGCTTTTCCGCCAAGTTCCCAACCAGATGTGGCCACTTCTTTTTCTGGCCAAGTGCTTATTAGACAAAATGACCAGAGAATCCCTTTAAAAATGTGTATTGTATGGCAGCATCATTTATGTGCACAGTATATGATGACACTAAGTTTTACAGATATACTTTAAATTGTACTTCAAGGCTTTTGTTTGTGCTTATGCATTTGTTAAAGGTCCCATATATTATTTTTAATAAACTTTTAAACTTTTTTTTCTCAGATATGACTGGTTCCAAACAGATTCTACAGTGACTTTGGTTATCTATACCAAGAAAAAGGTAAGATAATATAGCAACAACTGTCATAATTCCCATTTAAGGGTCCAAAATTCCCTGTTCCTTGTACCATCGCTATCTTTTTGCCGACATCCTGTAAGAGATGGCATTCATTGAGCCTGTGCATTAGCCTCTGCAAGTGACCCACTTCTCCTGACGCGAGTCTTTAAAGTTAAAAAACTTTAGCCATAATTGAAATAGGGGCTCCTAGGTCAATGACAACTTGCTTGCCGTAACAGCCAGGTTTGCCAACTGTTCAGAAATTTCTGGACAATCCGTAAAAAAATGCCTGTGTCTGTGAAAAAATAGATGTGTCGTGACTTTTTGGAAGGCTGGTGGTACTTGACAAAGTTATTTTGGTGGTAATTATCGGCATTTTACAGCTCACAGTAAATTCTGGTAATGAGTTCTTGTTAGTGTTGTTCGAGCACCACAGTGCTCGGGTGCTCGAGTAGAGCACCTCGGGATGCTCGGGTGCTCTACTGAGCACCCGAGCACAGTAGCAGTCAATGGGAGAACCCGAGCATTAAACCAGGCAACCCCTTTATCTGAAGAGGGGAGGGTGTCTGGTTCACATGAAAAGGTCAGAAATTTATGGAAACACCACTGAAATAGTTTGGGAACAGCATGGGGGAGGATGTCTGGATGCATCTTGGATTCACAGGTCGCTGCTGGGAACGGTGTTACAGACTGATAAAAAATACGCACCAAACCAAAGATAAAATCGATTTTAGACGGAGGAAAAATTGTTAGGAAACATTTCCTGTGTATTTACTTGTATATAAAGTGCAAGTGCTGCTACAAATTGCAAGGAAGAGGCATTCCGATACAACCTGTATATCACATAAAGGAGGGCCTCATTCACATTGTGGTACAAATGTTTCAGGTAGTGTGACTCCTACACTCATGAAGCCTATGCACTAAGGGAAAGGGCTTTCAAAAATTACAAGGAACTGGCACTCCAATATACCCTTAATAACACATAAAGGAGGGCATCATACACACCCTTGAAAAATTATGATAGCTGGCCTGCTGGTGACCCTCAAAAACATTAGGATCAAGGGCCTGCTGGTGACTCTCTAAAACATTAGGGGTGAGGGCCTGCTGCCGAGCTGACCATCTAAAACATTAGGGGTGAGGGCCTGCTGCCGAGCTGACCATCTAAAAAATGTTGTGGGCGAGAGCCTGCTGCCGAGCTGTCCATTAAAAAAAAATAGGTGGGCCTGCTGCCGAGCTAACCATCTATAACATTATGGGTGAGGGCCTGCTGCCGAGCTGACCATCTAAAAACATTTTGTGGTTGAGGGCCGGCTGCCGAGCTGACCGTCAAAAAATTTAGGGTTGAGGGTCTGCTGCTGAGCTGACCCTCTAAAACATTATGGGTGAGGGCCCGCTGCTGAGCTGACCCTCTAAAAGATTAGGAGCGAGGGCAGCCTAATAAGCATGTTGATATGATGGAGCAGGAGGACAAGAAAAGGGAGATTGAACCATATACCCTTTTTAGTGGTGGAAGGGGTGCATGGGAATACAGTCTATTCAGTACCTCATAAAAGCCACATTTAGAATGCCTTTATGCTCAGCCGCCTTCCTCTGGTGGAGTAGAGAAATCAGGGGCAATCCAGGCCTTGTTCATTTTTATAAGAGTCAACCAGTCAGCATTTTCAGTTGACAGGTGGGTGCGCTCATCAGTTATTATGCCCCCAGCAGCACTAAATACACGCTCTGACAAAACGCTGGCGGCGGGACAGTCCAGCACCTCCAAGGCGTAGAGCACCAGTTCATGCCACGTGTCCAGCTTGGAAACCCAATAGTTGAAAGGCACACAGGGATCACTGAGGACGCTGACACGGTCTGCTACATACTCCTTCACCATCTTCCAAAATGGTTCCCTCAAGTTGAGGGTGCTGGCGGGGTGTCATAAAACTGTCCCAGGCCTTGGGACAGTTTTATGCTGCCCTGCCTCTGTTGGAGCTGCTGTGTGTTCCCCTCGTCTCCCCTCCTTGGTTGGCCAAGAAACTACGTACTCTGCAGCCAGACTTGTCAGCTGAACATTTTTGGAGCAATTTTTCC
Organism: Bufo gargarizans; assembly: GCF_014858855.1. Classification (NCBI taxonomy): domain Eukaryota; kingdom Metazoa; phylum Chordata; class Amphibia; order Anura; family Bufonidae; genus Bufo; species Bufo gargarizans. The sequence continues at coordinate 268,406,021 of NC_058083.1, forward strand.
ACAAGGACCTTCTGGTGTTGCACCATTTTGCTCGCCCTCTCCACCGCAGGAATGAGAGATGAGAAGTTCTCTTTGTAGCGGAAGTCGATAAGGGTGAACAACCAGTAATCGGTGTTGGCCAACATGCGTACAACGCAAGGGTCACGGGAAAGGCAGCCTAACATGAAGTCAGCCATGTGTGCCAGAGTCCCAACAGACAAGACTTCGCTGTCTTCATCAGAAGGATGACTCTCCTCATCTCCTCTTCCTCTTCTACCCATCCACACTGAACAGATGGAATAAAACTTCCATGGGTACTGCCCTCTGTAGCGGAGGCAACCATCTCCTGCTCCTCCTCATCCTCATCATCCAAATCGTGAACTGAGGGTGGTCTGGCTGTGTACTTTCTTCCCCCATTTCCACCTCTTCTACATGCAAAGTGTCCACCTTAAAGGGGTTGTCCGGGTTCAGAGCTGAACCCGGACATACCCTTATTTTCACCCAGACAGCCCCCCTGAGGCTAGCATCGGAGCATCTCATGCTCCGATGCGCTCCCGTGCCCTGCGCTAAATCACGCAGGGCACTGGCTTTTTTGTTTTCAATAACACACTGCCGGGTGGTAACTACCGCCTGGCAGTGTTCGGTGACGTCACCGGCTCTGAGGGCGGGCTTTAGCTCTGCCCTAGCCGTTTTACTGGCTAGGGCAGAGCTAAATCCCTCCCATCAGTGCCGGTGATGTCACTGGGGTTCCTGTCAGCCCCATGGAGAGCCCCGATACGTCACCGGAACTCCTAAAAATGCCTTTGCCCTGCGCAATTTAGCGCAGGACAAAGGATAGCATCGGAGCATGTACTGCTCCGATGCTCTTGTCAGGGGGGCTGTCGGGGTGAAAATGGAGGGATGTCCCGGTTCAGCTCTGAACTCGGTCAACCCCTTTAATTGTCAGCGTTTGAGTAGACACAGAAGTGGGATGGTTATGCTGATAATAGCGTTATCACCGCTCACCATCTGTGTTGATTCTTCAAAGTTGCGTAAAACTTCAGAGGTCAGACATCAATGCCCACTCCTCACTTGTGAAGAGCGGAAGCTGACTGGAAAGGCGACAACCATGTTGCAGCTGGTGTTCCACTACTGCCCTCTGCTGCTCACAACTCTTGGCCAACATGTGGAACGTGGAGTTCCAGCGCGTGCTTAAGTCGCACAACAGTCGGTGAGCTGGAAATTGCAAGCGCTACTGCAGTGTTGCCAGACCGGCGGAAGCTGTCGATGACTTGCAGAAATAGGCACACATGCAGCGCACCTTCACCAGTAGCTCAGGCAAATTGGGGTAGGTTGTTAGAAACTGCTGAACACTAGGTTGAACATGTGGGCTAGGCATGGTATGTGTGTGAGCTTGCCGAGCTCCAAAGCCGCCACCAAGTTACAGCCATCATCAGACTCAACCAGGCCTGGTTGTAGGTTGAGTGGTGAGAGCCACAGCTCAGTGTGGTCCCTTATCTCCTGCCACAGCTCTGCGGCTGTGTGCTGTTTGTCACCTAAGCAGATTAGTTTAAGCTCATCCTGTTGCCGCTTCCTCACTGCAGTGCTACCCTGCTTCCAGCTACTGACTGATGTATGACTGGTTCTGAAAGATGATAATTCAGAGGTGGAAGTAGAGGAGGAGGCGGAGGAGGAGGAGAAGTGGGGGTTGCAGCCACTAACGTAGGTGGTGGTGGAAACCCTGATGGAATTAGGGCTTGCAATCCTTGGCGTCGGTAGCACCTGTGCCATCCCAGGATACGACTCGCTCCTGGCCTGCACAACGTTTACCTAGTGTGCCATCAAGGAAATGTAGCGTCCCTGGCCAAAAGCACTTGTTAATGTGTCAGTCGTTAAGTGGACCTTCCCAATAATATGCGTTGGTCAGGGCAGGGGTATGTTACGGGACCCATGCTGGTGTAAGGCTGGGACTGCACACCATGAAAAATACTGGCGGCCTGGGACAGAGTACCGCAGGACAGCCGCCGCCATCAGGCTGCGGAAAGCCTCAGTGTCCACAAGCCTAAATGGCAACATTTCCATGGCCAGAAATTTGGAAAGGTGTGCATTTAGTGCTATGGTCTGTGGGTGGATGGCTGGGTATTTGCACTTTCGTTCAAAGGCCTGGTGTATAGACATCTGTACGCTGGGCTGGGACACAGAAGTGCATGCGCTAGCTGATGGTGCTTGCGAAGGTCCAGGTTCATGGCGGGGGGCATCCGGGCCTGAGTCTTGGACAGGGAATTGGCCAGCATGTAACACAGGGGAAGAGGAGGCAGTGTTGTGACCCGCAGTCACTGGTTGTTGACCCAGGCGTTCGGCCCACCTATTAGGGTGCTTTGATGCCATGTGGCGGATCATGCTGGTGGTGTTGAGGTTGCTAGTGTTCACCCCCCTGCTCATTTTGGTATGGCACAGGTCTCAAATAACAATTCTTTTGTCGTCCGCACTTTCCTCAAAAAAGCGCCAGACTGTGGAACACCTACCTCTTGGCAAGGGAGATTGCCGCAAGGGGGTGCTCCAGGGAAGAGTTGCGGGCCTGTTTGGTGTGGCCCGCCTTCTCCCTTTTGCCACCCAACTACCTCTTCCAGCCTGTTGCTGAGATGCGGATTCCTCCCCCTCTGTACTGCTGTCCTTGCTCGGCTTGTCACCTTCCCAGGTTGGGTCAGTGACTTTATCGTCCAGCACCTCTTCTTCCACTTCCTCACTCTGGTCATTCTCCTGACTTGTTGAACTAGCAACAACCTCAGTTATTGACAACTGTGTCTTATCCTCATCATGAACCTCTTGAGACACCTTGGCAACTGTGTCTCATCATCATCATCATCCACCTCGTGAAACACTAATTGCCGTTCCCCACCGTCATCTTCTTCTGACTGTAGATGCTCCAGAGTTTGGGAATTAGGGCACAAGATCTCCTCATGTCCCTTTTCAAGCGGGCTTGGCGAGAGGCCCAAATTAAGAAATGGCTATGAAAACAGCTCCTCAGTATATCAGAGTGTGGGATCACTTGTATGCCAAGACTCTCCATGGTGGGTGGAAGGGGTATCAGGGTGAGGATTCTGTTGACCAGTCTCCTGGATACGGAGACTGGACTTTGTGGAAGACAGGGTGGTGCTTAACCGACTGAAAGCATTATCTGCTGCAATCCAACTGACCACCTGGTCACACTGGTGTGACTTTGAGAGTTGTGTCCTGCACCGCCCTGCAAACTGGGAAATGAAGCTAGGTATCGTGGATGTGTGTTTCTTGTGCTCTGGCAGCAGGCACAGTTTCACCGCGCCTAGGGCCACGGCCTCTGTGTGCACCATCAGCAGCACGACCACTTCCCTTTCCCTTACTGCTCGCCTTGCGCATATTAAATAGTATATATGCTTGCAAGTATGTCACACGTACAGTAGCGCAGGTTTTGTAAGTGTGTGCGCAAATAAAGTACGCAGCATGTCATAGATATTTTTAGGATGCGCACACGTTAAACAGGAGGTATAGAGCAAGTAATGTTGCTGTCACCACCGCCTAATAAAAAATTACACTGAATGAATGTTACTGATATTTAGGATGCACAAACGCTATACAGGGGGTATAGCACAAGTAATGTCGCTGTCACCAGCACCTAATAAAAAATTACACTGAAAGAATTTCACTAATATTTAGGATGCACAAACGTTAAACAGGAGGTATAGCGCAAGTAATGTCGCTGTCACCAGCGGCTAATAAAAAATTACACTGAATGAATGTCACTGATATTTGAGATAGGCAAACGTTATACAGGAGGTATAGCGCAAGTAATGTCACTGTCCGCAGAGGACACCGTCTACAGAAAAAGTACACTGAATGTCAAAGATATTTTTAGGCTGCGCTTATGTTACACAGCAGATGTAACGCAGATAATGTCACTGCCACCAGCAGCGAAAAATTTTAACTGAATGTCACTGATACTTCAGATACGCAAACGTTATACAGGAGATGTAGCGCTGGTAATGTAACTGTCCGCAGCGGACGCCGTCTACGGAAAAATGTCACTGTCACAGATATTTTTAGGCTGCGCACATGTTAGACAGGAGATGTAGCGCAGATAATGTCGCTGTTTGCAGCGGCCAAACAATTGCAACCTTTTTAGCGCAGGTTGCGATAAAAATATATATTGCTGCCACACACAATAGTCCTTAAAAGGACTTTTGGGTCTATAACAAGTATAAAAACTAAAATATTGCTATTTTAATCCCTACACTCTCTCTCTCACTTCTGCTGCAGCTCTCCCTGACTAATACTGAGCCGAACATGTGTCATCGGGTGCTATACAGCATGGCTACGGCATTACAGTGAATGGCAGTACTTACCAGCAAGTTTATTGCTTGCGTAGCAGCCAACAAACATGCGGGAGGAGACTCGAGCATTGCTCTCGATCACACGCAGTATTCGGCCGAACACCGCGATGTGCCGAGCATTACAATGCTCGAGCCAACCTAGTGTGTAGCCGAGCATGCTCGCCCAACACTATTTCTTATCAGTATATAGAGCTATAGTTATGTAATACTTATAATCTTTATCATTCATTATAGTTTTGTAATTTGTCCATAATTTGGGGATAAGTTGTCCAGACAAAATATAAATTCTGGTTGGCAACCCTCGTAACAGCTGATCTTAACTATTTTCCTTTTTTTTTTTTTTTTTTTTTTTTTTTTTTTTGGTCCAGGCCTTCTCTACCTTCTCTTTAGCAGCTCTTTTCTTTTCCTTACTGTATGAACTGTCATGTTAAATATATAGTTATTTACTTGCAATTAATTCCAAGGCTCTGTACATTTGAAAGGGGTTATAAATACAAAATAAAAAACAAATCAAGTCCAATGAGCATGAACTTAGTAATAGACTGGTACAGAGGGGGAGAGGACACAGCCCGCGAGAGCATACAATCTACAAGGGAAGGGGGGGAACACAGTAGGTGAGGGTGAAAGCTGCTCATCTGGCTGTGTGGTGGTGAAATGCTCATTTTAGGTAGTAGGCTTTCCTGAAGAGGGGGGTTTTCAGGTTGCCTTTGAAAGTTTGGATGTTGGAGGAGAACATGATGTGCTGGGGTAACGAGTTCCAGAGTAGGGGAGTAGACAATTGTGTGAAGAACAGACAAGAGGAGAACAAAGAAGAAGGTGTTGGCAGGATTTGAGATTATGTGTGGAGATGTGTCTGGAAAGCAGGTAAGAGATGTAAGGAGGGGACCGACTGTAGATGGCCTTTTATTTAGTTGTTAGTATTTTAAAGAATGTGTCATCAAAAAATGACCTGTTGTTTAAAGGGTTTCTGTCACCCCAATTTTCGCTATTAAACAGGCTGACATTATAGATGTGAAAATGTCACCTGAATTTAACTCAGCATTTTATTTTAAGTATGCCCCTGTTTTTGTGTAATTTTTACTTTTATTATATGCAAATGAGCCTCTAGGAGTGGCGGGGGGCAGGGGGGGGGGGCGGCGTTGCACCTGCTCCTAGAGGCTCAGTTCGCCCACCTCATTTCCACGCCCTTCTGTCTTGATTGACAGGGCCAGGGCAGCGTTGGTTCTGTCTGCCGTGTAAAGCTCGCGCCTGCTCCGTCCCGTTCAGTATTTGGAGCAGGTGCAGTGAGAAAGCCGTCAGCCTATATATACAGTAGGAAAGTAGTGTCCCCTCCTGACCATTGTGTCTATGGACCTTGGAGCTGCCGTAAAGCAATTTCTTTAATGCTTTGTAAATGCTATTAAGAACATCTCGGACAGGATTGCAAGCCCCATAATCATGTTCAGGAGATAGAATAAAAAAATCTGTAATCCGAAAATAAAATCAGATTAGAAAAAAGGATAAGTGTTACTATCTGGTTTTAAAATTGTTGGTGACACATTTCCTTTGAACTGAATTTGTTGAGCAAAGGGGAGCCAGTGAAGGGATCGGCAGAGGAGAAACAAGGGGAGAGGTGGATTAACCAGGCAGCAGAGTTAAGAATAGATTGGAGGGTTGCGAGAGTACTAAATGGGAGGCCACAGAGGAGAATGTTGCAGCAGTCCAGGTGGGAGATGATTAGGGCATGCATTAGCCTTTTAGTTGACTCTGGGTTGAGGTAGGAGCGAATACAAAAGATGTTCTTGAGTTGCAAGTGGCAGGTAGAGGTAAGGGTATGGGTGTTACTGGGGAAAGTATGGTGCTGCTAACTGTAATGGATAGGACTGATAGGGGTGCTGAGTGGCATGGGGGAAAGATGATGAATTCAGGTTTCACCATGTTGAGATTTAGGAAGCGAGAGGAAAGGAATAAAGTGATAGCCGGCAGACATGCTGGGATTCTGGATAGCAGGGAAGTGACATCTGGGCGAGAGCATTAGAGTTCAATGTCATCAGCATGGAGGTGTTATTGGAAGCCATAGGACTCTATGAGCTCTCCCAGGCTGAATATTACCAATAAATCATGTGTATAAGTGCCGTCAATTCCCAGTGTGCCTTTTCCTTTATATATTCTCATTAAGATGACGTCAGCAATGAGTAAATACCAGAAGCGTTTGAGACTATGCGGTTGGGGTATTTTGTTCTGCAGTATTTCAGAATAAGGCTGCTTACACATGGCCGTGTGTGGTCGTTGAAATGTAGAAGTGGGGTTGCGTGGGGACGCTAAAAAGGACCACAGAGAGGCGCCAGAATCCCTAGTATCTAGGATTGAGATGGTATATAACCCAAAGGTAGCAGCTTATGTTGTTAGGTATACATAAGTGGAGTTGCAGGACTTACACACTCACCAGGTGTTGTTGTTCTTAGGATTAGTTAATATATGGTAGACAAATAGTAAAAGCAATGGTAGGCAAATATAAAATCAAGATATAAAATCAAAATTTTATTGACTCACTTCACCCAGGAGGGTGGGATAAAACTCAAGACACCCACATCACATCTCCTGCGCCTGGATCGCCAGTAGAGTCTCAGAAACGAACAAAGATCACTCACGAGTCCTTGTTCTTTCTTTTATTCTTTTATTCAAAAGCCAGGCCCTAACAACCTAAGCTGTATACCTAACAACATAAGCTGCTACCTTTGGGTTATATACCATCTCAATCCTAGATACTAGAGATTCTGGCAACTCTCTGTGGTCCTTTTTAGAGTCCCCACGCAACCCCACTTCTTTCTTTCCAATAACCCACCTTGAGGGCATCAGGGTGGGTTGAGACCATTGGCAGCCTGCCCTTCTCCGTTCCACTATCGTCAATTTACATTTTTTTCCAATATTCAGGTAAAATTGAAGTACATTTATTCTGCCCCACCTTTGGCGCCCTGCAAAGTTATCCCTGGACCATCGTTCTGAAGGCCCAGTGACTAACCCTCTTTTTTCTTTTTCTGTCTCTGACGTCCATGAAATGTGGCAGCTTATGCGAGCTGAACTCACTGCTTCATAGTGAGTGATCTGTGGTGCTGTGAGTTCTGCTCACATGAGCTGTGGTCAGTCTAGGAAATGAGGCTGTCACACGGCCTACACACCACCATGTGAAAGCAGCCTAAGCAGTGGGATCAGAGCTACAGAACAGATGTGTTTATACATGGCATTCAATTATATATTTTTTTCAAGAATTGCCTTGTTGTGAATTACATTTTGGGCCCATTCTCACAACAGTATATTTCTGTCCGCATCTGTTCCGCAGTTTTGTGGAACAGGTGCCGACCCATTCATTTCAATGGGGCCGCAAAAGAGGCGGACAGCAGAATGTGTGCTGTAAGCATCTGTGTTTCTATTCTGTGACCCCGCAGAAATTGAAAAAAAATCAATAATTGTGGACAAAAATAGGCATTACTATACAGGAGAAAGATGATCCACAAAATGTGGAACACACACGGCCAGTATCTGGACCGTAGACAGCAAAAACAGATACGGTCATGTGAATGAGCCCTTTGTCAGACACTCATTCACGTGTTGCACTTGTATACAAAGACTAGAATGTGCTATTATGATTTTTTTTTTTAAATGGATAGTACATTTGGTATGCCTGTGTAACGTAACGTGAATACTAAAGATTTGAGAATCGATGTGGGGTAGGGATCCGGTCGGCCATGCTATAACCCATCGCTGTTTGCCACCAGGATGTGCAAGAGATACAGCAAATCAATACGGCAAATCAATACTCACATCCTACGTAGGATGAAGTGCCTGATTGAATCCCAATTAATTGTTCGTACAGACCACACTTATTCTCATCAGCCCCTCCTCCATTGTGCATCATGCATGTCTCATGAGATCACTCAGGAATGTGTTCTTATCGGCACAACGGGGGATGGATACTATCTCTAACACACTTCATTACAAGGAAAAATTGTAAACTATTACACAGAATTTTAAACAGATTTAAAGAGGACAGAACCAATCAGTACTAAAAAATACCCTTACAATACAGCCTAATACCCATAGACAATAGAGTGAGTAAAAGGGGAAAGTACTATGATTTGGTTATAAAAAAAAATAGACACATAAAAGAAGATATGTAGCGAGTAAGGTAGGGGGCGGCACCACTATCCCGGCTGCGTACACAAGGATCATATGCTCCTGACGGCTGGAGAGGACGGCACACGATCGGTGGTGCTCAGCTGCGCAGGTAAAGTTCAGTGTGAGCGTAATAGGAGGTAAATGAAAACAGCGGCACTCACCCGTGTGCTTCAAACAACTTCAGTAGCTTTATTCATTCCAGGATTAACTCAGGCAGGGGGCGGATGTACACAGGCACGCATTGATCAGCGGCGGCCGTTTCGCGCTAACTGCGCTTCTTCTGGCTGTGCGTCCAGCCAGAAGAAGCGCAGTTAGCGCGAAACGGCCGCCGCTGATCAATGCGTGCCTGTGTACATCCGCCCCCTGCCTGAGTTAATCCTGGAATGAATAAAGCGACTGAAGTTGTTTGAAGCACACGGGTGAGTGCCGCTGTTTTCATTTACCTCCTATTACGCTCACATAAAAGAAGATATATTGGAGACTTATAGGGGCATATTAACTATTACTATATACGCCTGAATTTTGTCTCACAGTCTGTAGGCCACAATTATTAAGCATCACACACACTTTTTTGCTTTGCCTGAGAAGGGGCATGGCTTAGCGATGGATAGAACATGGCTTTATATACTCCAAAAGTGCACCGAAGTTCTAGCTCTTCTATCTGGCACAAAGGTGATCTAAACCTAGACTAGACGGTCTAAAGGTGCACCAGATTTATCATCCAGCATCAGCCACAGTGATGGTAAATCTGGTACATCTTGCCTATGTTTCTGCTGAATCATAGACTATTAGTTAAGCTGCCCCATATTGTTTTAATAAGGTTCAACTTTATCAAGGCAGAGATAGCACATTCTGAAAGCTGTCTAAATTCGCAATATAGCCACAATATATTTTGATGAAGGTCACCCAGTAATAATATGTAACGAACATAGGAGTGTTAAAATTAGCATGAAGACAGCAGAGGATAAACAGGGCTGTTCAGCTAGGCACATACCTGTTTTTCATTTTCCTATCAGATACTGTATGTAATAGTAATAAAGAATATACAGCAGTATATGCTGGTTGCAGTACATGACCCATCAGAGACTGGGTTCAAGCAATTCCCTGTTACAATGATGGAAAACTACGAAGTGATATTGTAAGAATGATTGAATTATTCTTAAGACATGAACAAATATGAGTAATCTGCTTCTTTTCTCCTTTGGGTAACAGAGCATGTTTTCGGAGATGGTTACAGTTGATTACCAAGATAACATCCTGCGAGAAGAGATAACCATAGAAGATTACTCTTACCTTCTGCACATTGGTATGTTGCCAAATGCAATAGCTAAAGTATGAATGATTTGTTGAATTTTTTAAACTCTTTATGTAATGTGTTTATAGCTAGTGTGCGGCTGTTTATTGCTAACTATAAGCTATATTCTCTTTACAATGCAGTATACTCACGGAGACATATTACTGCAAATGCACTATTGTTAAATACAGCAACTCAGTGAGCATCATACCTGCTAAATAGTTAAATCTATAATAAAGCAATTATAAGAAAGTTGTAATGATTTTAAAAAGGGTCTGTTGGTCTTTTATTATTATTATTATTTTTTCTGTCCCAATAGGGTTGCAGAGGTTTATTCATTTCCTCTCCCAGCCCCCCTTTATATTAATGTATTGCTGTAAAATGATTTTGTATCCCTTTATTGTTCTTCATCAACAAGAATACACACCAGCTTTATTTTTTTTCTTTTATCTCTTTACTTCTTCATAAACTCTTTGGCCCAGATATGCTGTACTAATGTGAGGGCACCCAGACTTTGTCGCAAATTTCAGCAACATTTTGGCCTTAATTGACTCTTTTATTATTATTATTTTTTCTAGTTTTGGGAAAATTCTCTGCACCTAGCTCAACAAGGGGTTGTTTTATTTAGTGAAATTGCTGTGACGTCATGTGAAAGGGGGCATAACATTCAGGCATAACAGTCTGTCACAAACTAAGACAACCAATAGTTGGTGTATAGTTCGAAAAAAGTGCCTAGTCCTGTACCTTTTTTTTTTATCCAGCCTTAAAGGGAGCCTGTCACCGGGATTTAGGGTATAGAGCTGAGGACATGGGTTGCTAGATGGCCGCTAGCACATCTGCAATACCCAGTCCCCCATAGATCTGTGTGCTTTTATTGTGTAAAAAGAACGATTTGATACATATGCAAATTAACATAAGAGTCATATCTTACTTGTGTGACCAGAGAAGAGTCATATTTTCAAGCTCTGACTCATCTCAGGTTAATTTGCATATGTATCAAATCGGTTTTTATACACAATAAAAGCACACAGAGCTATGGGGACTGGGTATTGCGGATGTGTTAGCGGCCATCTAGCAGCTTACAGCTATTAGGGCATGCTGGGAGTTGTAGTTTTGCAACAGCTGGAAGGCCGCAGTTTGGACATGCCTGGTCTAGAGAGAAAGATACAGCTATATATTTCTATGAACTTAGAAGCAGGGATGAATCAAAGGTGCTTCATTACTATGAGACCACGGCGCTGGCACTAAGGTGATAAAGAGAGCCGGGAAGCTACTGAGCATGCCTGGTCCATCATTGAATGTAGGAGAAGATGGATCACAATTTTGGCAACAGGAGAAATAGCAGGGGGCACTGCCAGAGAGGAAAAGATATTGTGTATAAAAAATCTAGCAATCATTTTATTGAATGTACGTTACAATAATAATTTGAAATACCCTATTCATTACATAGTGATATTTTATGTGGGATACCCCCTTTTAATTATTACCTTTGCACTGCATTCTGTTTGTCAGTGGTCTCTAGAGAAAGTGGGGGACCTTTATGAAGATCATCTATTCAGACGCCGGTCTGTTCATCCGCCTAAGTTATGTCGAGGCTGGCCTCTATATAACTAAGGCGATTTTTTTCTACACCTTTTTTAGGGCAAGGGAGCTGCCATAGATTTAGACAATTTTCTTTGCCTAAAACAGGTGTGGAAAATGATAAATGAGAGGAGTCTGCTGGCCCGTCCTTTTCCCCGCCCATGCCATGCCTCCTTTTTTTAGATCTGGTGTGAGCGTCAGAAAAGGGAAAAAAGTTGCAGATTGTGGTGCAAATAACCTTTGCAATCTGTGACAGATATATGCCAGAAAGTGGCATCACCGCTGGCTTTAGCGCTTTGTCACCGGGCTCACTGCTAAGCAGAAGCCTTCGCCTGGCAGCCCTAAGGAAAGCCCGGTACGTCACTGGATCTCCTGAAAATGCCTTTGTCCTGCGCGATTCAGCTCTTGTCAGGGGGGCTGCCTGGATGAAAATATGGGAATGTCCTGGTTCCACTCTGAACCCGGATAACCCCTTTAAGTTATCCCATATCCACAGGATAGGGGATAGCTGTTAAATTGGTGCGGACCCTACTGCGGACACTGATCACGAGAATGGAGAAGCCGGTCAGGCATGCGTGCAGCCGCTCCGTTTATTTCTATGGGAGTTTCTGAGACTGGCTGCATGCTGAATGGTTACTTCTCCCTCGACAGTCAGAAAGGGGAGGGAATAAAAGGTCGGCATACACATTAGTCTAAAGTCAGATTTAAAACGAATGATGTGAACCATAATAATTGTTTGTCAGGTGAAATGTAAAGCTGAACCCAAACATATCCCCATTTTCACCCAGGCAGTGTACTTGTTTTATTTTTGTCAGACCTCTCTACAAGAATGTTTTAAAATGTTTATTATTCCTTTTAAAAGTTACAAATTAATTGCTAGCAGTTTTCAATAGAGGTCCAACTGGGTGTTACTAATTGGAGGTGTCTCCCTACACAGTCTGACATTGTCCAACCAGTGCTTCCAGTATCAGACTTTGCAGGGACACATCCACAATTGGGAACACCCAGCTGGACCTTCACTGCAAACTGCTGGCAATTAATTTATACATTTCTAGAAGGGATACTAAAGGAATTGCACAGAATACAGAATCATCACAATCAATGCATAGGGAATGCATGTTAGGAGAGGTGACAGGTCCTCTTTAAGATGTGTGACATTTGCAGATCGCTGCATGTATTAGTAGTGGTGGTCTTATCCGCTGGCGATTGCTGGGAAGGAATGTCTCCTTCCCAACAATTCCCTAGATGATCTGCAAGTGTAATATAAGCCTTATCTGCTGTAGAATAGATTTTTCTGGTGCATGGGCTGCATATAGATGAGGCAGGGGTACATTGGGACGGTTTGTGTTGTCTAGTTCAGGATTCAAAACACAATTAAAGTCCCCAATAATGAGGCGTTGCCTTGCTTTACGGTGTGGAGTAGTTTAAGTACCTTTTTGCAAAACCTTAGCTGTCTTTTGTTCGGAGTGTAAACCGCTGCCAGGGTGTAGATAGCATTATTAATAGAACATACTAATACTCCATATCTACCTTGGCTATCAATACGCTGGAAGGCCACAGTATTTTTGATCAGTATAAGAACCCCTGTGGATTTAGAGATGTAACGGGACTAGAATATGTCTAGGAAACTATGGTGTTTAGAGACAATGTGGGTTTCCTGAGCACAAAAGATATCACATTTTAGATTTTGAACTTCTGACCACATTTGTACTCTTTTGTGAGGGCTATTAAGCCCATTTACGTTTAAAGAAGCGATACGTAGTACCATTGTAACTCCTTAAAGGGATGATTAAATAGTGAAGTTTCCAGTATATCCAGTCCCATACCGTCTTCCATTTCTTGACCTGCGACACTAGCATAGAAAATCATAAAAGCCTGGCTAAACAATGAACTCCCAACTGGAGCATCAAAAAGAAAGCTTTTTTAAGGGTACTTTCACACTAGCGTTATTCTTTTCCGGCGCTGAGTTCCGTCCTAGGGGCTCAATACCGGAAAATAACTGATCAGTTTTATCCCCATGCATTCTAAGTGGAGAGCAATCCGTTCAGGATGCATCAGGATGTCTTCAGTTCAGTCTTTTTGTCTTTTCAGGACGGAGATAATACCGCAGTATGCTGCCGTTTTATCTCTGTCCAAAATTCCAGAACACTTGCCGGAATGCCGGATCCGACATTTTTTCCCATTGACATGCATTAATGCCGGATCCGGCCCCGAGAGTTCCTGCAAAACGAATCAGTATTTTTATGCCGAATCCTTTTTTCCTGGATGACACCGGAGAGACGGATCCGGCATTTCAATTCATTTGTCAAACGGATCAGGATCCTGATCCATCTGACAAATGCCATCAGTTTGCATAAGTTTTGACGGATCCGCCAGGCGGTTCCAGACTTTAGAACTGCCTGCTGGAATCCTCTGCCGTAAGTGTGAAAGTACCCTAACACAACCAGTGAATCAAACACAAGGTAACCCTTCTTCCAAAGAGATAAAAGGTTTTCCAAACTTGTCCTGTAGGCCAGATGGCGTGTGTTCCTCTTTCTAATAGCCATCCTTTAAGAGTGTGTGGGGGGGGGGAGTTTAGTTTAAGCTGGATCATAAACATGCTGAACAGCACCTGAAAGATAAACTAACTTTGCCAATTAACAAAGTCGGTGTGAAACTGTTTGCAGGTCCACGGTGGTACGTGCAGGAGGAGATTTTCGCTGTAAAGCTGAAGAGATCTTGATCTGCCATTTGTGGAGGAGGGAGGCTCACATGGAAAACATTGTCGTACTCGACAAGCAAAAGTGTAGGGAACCCCCAGCGGTATATGATTTGATGTTCCTTTAGTGTAGAAGTGATAGGTGCAAATTCTCTGCGTGGTTGTAGAGTTGCAGCAGACAAATCTGAATAAAGCGTAACCATGTGATATGAAGTAGTTGCTCCTCCTGCAATAGTTGCTCTTGAATGAGGAAGAAGTGGACTCGGGCAAGTACATCCCTTGGCACTGAGTCAGCAAGCTGTTTAGGCTTCGCCACTCTGTGTATCCTATCTATTAGAAGATCGGCTGGCGTGCAGTGTGGCCGAAGAGTTTTATTAATAGACTGTAAATACGCAGGGAGGTCGTCTGGCATTATGGATTCAGGCACTCGCTTCAATTTCACATTGTTAGGGCGCGACCAATCTTCCAGGTCAGCCATTTTTGTTTGTAAAAGCTTGATCTCACTCTCCAAGCCATAGTGTGCATCAATTAAGTCATTGTGTGAGGAAACCAATTCCCCCATTCCAGTTTCTACATGGCTAACTCGAGTCTCTCACTTCTCTCACTGATCGTGGTATAAGCTGCCTTATTGTTTCATGTAAGGATTGTGTGAGTGCCTGTAGCATCATTTTGAGAGAGAGTTCGGTTACGGTCTTCTCAGACGCAGGCAAGTTGTCAAACATAGTAGAAAGATCGGAATCAGCAGTAATATAGTTTATAAGCCTGAAAAAAGACATCTGCCCATCCAGTTCGGCCTGTTATCCTGCGAGTTGATCTAGAGGAATGCAAAAAAATATATAAACTGTGAGGTAGAAGCCAATTCTCCTCACTTCAAAAAAAATTCCTTCCCGACTCCAATCAGGCAATCAGACTAACTCCCTGGATCAACGACCCCTCTCTAGTAGCTATAGCCTGTAATATTATTACACTCCAGAAATACATCCAGGCCCCTCTTGAACTCGTTTAGTGAACTCACCATCACCACCTCCGCAGGCAGAGAGTTCCATAGTCTCACTGCTCTTACCGTAAAGAATCCTCTTCTATGTTTGTGTACAAACCTTCTTTCCTCCAGACGCAGAGGCTGTCCCCTCGTCACAGTCACCGTCCTGGGGATAAATAGATGATGGGAGAGATCTCTGTACTGACCCCTGATATATTTATACATAGTAATTAGATCTCCCCTCAGTCATCTTTTTTCTAAAGTGAATAACTCTAATTTTGATCATCTTTCAGGGTACTGTATTCCAGTTATGACTTATTCCAGTTATTACTTTAGTTGCCCTCATCTGGATCCTCTCCAGCTCTGCTATGTCAGCCTTGTTCACAGGAGCGCAGAACTGTACACATTACTCTATGTGTGGTCTGACTAGTGATTTGTAAAGTGGCAGGACTATGTTCTCATCATGGGCATCTATGCCCCTTTTGATACAACCCATTATCTTATTTGCCTTGGCAGCAGCTGCCTGACACTGGTTTTTACAGCTTAGTTTGCTGTTCACTAAAATTCCTAGGTCCTTTTCCATGTCAGTGTTACCCAGTGTTTTACCATTTAGAATGTACGGGTGACTTGAATTATTCCTTCCCATGTGCATAACTTTACATTTGTCAGTGTTAAACCTCATCTGCCACTTATCTGCCCAAGCCTCCAATCTATCCAGATCCCTCTGTAGTAGTATACTGTCCTTTTCAGTGTTAATTATTTTACACAGTTTAGTGTCATCTGCAAAAATTTTTATTTTACTGTGAAAGCCTTCTACAAGATCATTAATAAATATATTGAAGAGAATAGGGCCCAATACTGACCCCTGAGGTACTCCACTAGTGACAGTGACCCCAATCTGAGTGTGTACCATTAATAACCACCCTCTGTTTTCTATCACTGAGCCAGTTACTTACCCACTTACAGACGTTTTCTCCCAGTCCGAGCATTCTCATTTTATATGCTAACCTTTTATGTGGTACAGTGTCAAATGCTTTGGAGAAGTCAAGATACACGACATCCATTGATTCGCAGCTGTCATTTCTAGAACTTACCTCCTCATAGAAACTGATTTAATTTGTTTGACATGACCAATCCCTCATGAAGCCATGCTGATATGGCGTTATTTGCGTATTTTCATTGAGGTACTCCAAGATAGCATCTATTACAAAACCTTCAAACAGTTTACCCACGACACATGTTAAACTTACCGACCTATAGTTTCTGGGCTCTTTTTTTGGACCCTTTTTAAATATTGGCACCACATTTGCTATGCGCCAATCCTGTGGACCATTCTCTGTCAGTATAGTGTCCTTAAATATTAGAAATTAGGGTCTGGTTATGACATTACGTAATTCTCTAAATGGGGGTGTATGCCATCTGATCCCATCAATTTGACTATTTTAATCTTTTTAAGACGGCGCTGTACTTCTTCCTGGGTCAGACAGGGCACTTTTAATGGGGAATTTACTTTTACATTCTGCATTTCATCTGACTTTTCCTCAGTGAATACAGTGGAACTTTTTTTTTTTTTTTATATCTTTGCTTTCTCCTCATCGCTGTCTGCAACTCCCCCCTCATCACTCTGTAAAGGGCTGACACCAAGTAGGAAAAGATGATCTTTCGTCTGGCTCTTCGACAGTTTGTGGACTGTGTTGCCTAGACAGTCCAGGCGGAGCGCACTCTGTAGTCTGCGGCCTTTGCCCAATATGGCCACCGACTTGTGAAGAAGAGTCTTGTGGAGAGTCCGATAAAGAGTCTCTCTGGCCAATTGATCCTGTACCATTGCTCTTACGGATGCTGAGATGAAGTGCAGTGTAATGAACAGGAAGGAGTGCCGCCTCCTCTTCAAACAACTAATCAGCTGGGTTTCTGGAAGTCAGACCCCCACCGATCTGATATTGATGACTTATCCTGACGATAGGTCATCAATATATATGGCCAGACAGCCCCTTTAACCCCTTCTATCCCGGGCCAGTTTTCACCTTCCTGCCCAGGCTATTTTTTGTTATGTGTTAACAACTTTGGAACACTTTTGCTTATCCAAGCCATTCTGAGATTGTTTTCTTGTGACACACTGTACTTCATGACAGTCAAAGACTAAATTTTAGTCAATATATTTCACCTTTATTTATGAAAAATCCCAAATATATAAAAAATTTGGAAAAATTAGCAATTTTCAAAATGTCAATTTCTCTGCTTTTAAAAACAATGATAGCTTGTAAAATATGTATTACTTAACATTCCCATACGTCTACATAATGTTGGCATCATGTTGAAATTTTTTAATTTAATTTAAATTAATTTAAATTTTTTAGGATGTTAAAAAGGCTTAGAATTTTAGAAGCAATTCTAAAACCCACTTTTAAGGACCAGTTCAGTTATGAAGTCACTTGTGAGTCTTACATAGTAGAAACCACCCATAAATTACCCCATTTTAGAAACTACACCCCTCAAGGTATTCAAAATTGATTTTACAAACTTTGTTAACCCTTTAGGTATTCCATGAGAATTAAAGGAAAATGGAGATGAAATTTCTAAAATTCACATTTTTGGGCAGATTTTTCATTTTAATAAACAACCTATATGTGGTGGTAAACTGCTGTAAGTGCACACGGCAGGGCGCAGAAGAAAAGGAGCGTCATATGGTTTTTGGTAGGCAGATTTTGCTAGACTGGTTTTTAGACACCATGTCCCATTTGAAGCCCCCCTGATGCACCCTACATTAGAAACTCCCAAAAAGTGACCCCATTTTGGAAACAACGGGATAAGGTGACAGTTTTATTGATACTATTTTGGGGTGCATATATTACACTTTTTGTGAGGCAAGGTAACCAGAAAATAGCTGGCACAGTTTTTAGTTTTTGTTTTTTACAATGTTCATCTAACAGGTTAGATCATGTGTTATTTTTATAGGGCAGGTTGTTAGGGACGTGACAATATCAAATATGTTTTTTTGTTTCTTTAAGTTTTACATAATAAAGCATTTTTGAAAAAACTACCGTATGTTTTTGTGTCTCCATTTTCTGAAAGCCATATTTTTTAAATTTTTCTGCCGATTTGTCTTTTGCAGGAAGAGTTGATGTTTTTAATGGTACCATTTTTGGGTACATATGATTTTTTGGATCATTCAATATTACACTGTATGGGGCTATGTGACCAAAAAATTGGTTGTTTTAGTACAGTTTTTATTCATTTATTTGTTACGACGTTCACCGTAGGGGATAGGTCATGTGATATTTTTATAGAGCAGGTCGTTACGGACGTGGGAATGCCCAACATGTATACTTTTTAAATTTATTTTAGTTTTACACAATAAAAGCATTTTTTAAACAAAAGAAAATAATGTTTTAATGTCTCCATTTTCTAAAAGCCATATTTCTTTGGGGGGCTATTGTCTTATATAGGGGCTCATTTTTTGCACCATGAGGTGACTATTTTGGCGTGCATATGACTTTTTGATCGCTTGGTATTGCACTTTTTGTGATGTAAGGTGACAAGAAATTGCTTTTTTGGCACCATTTTTTTTTTTTTTCTCTATATTATATATTCTTTTTGGGGGGATTGCCTTATGTAGGGGCCCATTTTTTGAAGGATAAGGTGACTGTTTGGTGCTATTTTGTGGTGTATATGACTTTTTGATCTCTTGGTTTTACACTTTTTAGGTATACCTAGACAGCAAGTGAAAGGTCAGCCCTATCTGTAATATGCTGCCTACATATTGGGGCAGATCTATCAAAACTGTTGTAAAAGAAAACTGGCTTAGTTTCCTATAGCAGCCAATCAGATCCCATCTTTCATTTTCCAAAGGAGCAATGAAAAATTAAAGGTGGAATCTGATTGGTTACTAAGCCAGTTTTTATTTACACCAACTTCGATCAATGATCAATTATTTTTAAAGAAGTCCTGCATGCAGTTATTTTTAATGCTAACTGGGCACAACGGCTGCTCAAAATAACATATTATTTTTTCTGTTCTGACAAATCATTATTTGTAAAAGTATACTGTGCTGAACATGGTGTTAGTGACTCTAGCACACTTCCAACAATATTTGAAACCTTCATAATTTTCTTGGTTTTGTGTGTCTTTCTGAAGTAATAATGAAAGGATACATCCAATGTATTGTTTTCATTACCTTCATGCCCATTATTCTGTAAATGTTCTTTAATCTATGACATCTTAGGTCAGTCAGGTTGCTCTCACAAGTAATAGCATACTGTTCAAAATCATACTCTTTTTCCATGATTGTCCTTTACAGCAAAATTATTTGTGCCTTTCCACCATGACAAGGTGACCATCTTTCTGGATGGGAACCTACTCTATATGTTACCTCGCTCTGTGCCAACCAGCCTATAATTAATTCAGAGAGAGAGAACAGGGTCCATATGTATACAGTGTTTGCTCTATATGTTACCTCTCTCTGTGCCATCAGGCCTCCAATAATTTCATGGAGGAGAGGAAACTACAGCTATATGCTGCACTGTATAGAGTAGGTTCCCATCCAGAAAGAGGTCACCTTACCGTGATGGATTAGCCCAAATAATTTTGATTACAATTTTTGCTGTGTATCTCATATGAATTTATATAGTGCATATAGCATTCGTTTGCACGTACTTTTGTAGTTTCAGCCATGGCTAATTAGGCTTTTATTTGTCTATTAAAGCAGTTTTCTAACTGCACACTTACTTTTTGAGGATAGAGTATTTCGGGTTATCTAATTTTTAAGTGTGGCCCCAGAAGCTCAGAATAAACTTGTGGGGGTCACTATAGCTACTACTTTCTAGTTTGTATTATTATACATATAATCTGTGTCTTCCTAAATATGTGTAAAATGTACACAATTAATAACTGTATATACTGTAGAAATATGTAACTTTTTTCTGTTACACTTATTACTTCTACAATGCATATTTTTTTGTTTTTTTAGAATTGAGCCACACGGTAGAGGACTTTGAAGGTAAGAGAACATGTTTCTATATAGATCTTCTGTTGTTTTTGATTAGTCTCAATTGTGAAACAACACAATAATGTACAAGAAATTTAATTGGCATTCACTCGTCATACAATGTTGGTTCCTATTTGTTATTTGATTTTTGTGTTCTTGTTTGTCTCAGTCATGTAAAATGAAAATTGTGGAAATAGATACATTAACCACTTCAACCCCGCTAGCTGAAACCCCCTTAATGACCAGGCCACTTTTTACACTTCTGCACTACACTACTTTTACCGTTTATCGCTCGGTCATGCAACTTACCACCCAAATAAATTTTACCTCCTTTTCTTCTCACTAATAGAGCTTTCATTTGGTGGTATTTCATTGCTGCTGACATTTTTACTTTTTTTGTTATTAATCAAAATGTAACGATTTTTTTGCAAAAAATGTAATTTTTCACTTTCAGCTGTAAAATTTTGCAAAAAGAACGACATCCATATAAAAAAATTTCGCTAAATTTATTGTTCTACATGTCTTTGATAAAAAAAAAAAAAATGTTTGGGCAAAAAAAAAAAAAAATGGTTTGGGTAAAAGTTATAGCGTTTACAAACTATGGTACAAAAATGTGAATTTCCTCTTTTTGAAGCAGCTCTGACTTTCTGAGCACCTGGCATGTTTCCTGAGGTTCTACAATGCCCAGACAGTAGAAAAAACCCACAAATGACCCCATTTCGGAAAGTAGACACCCTAAGATATTCGCTGATGGGCATAGTGAGTTCATAGAACTTTTTATTTTTTGTCACAAGTTAGCGGAAAATGATGATTTTATTTTTTATTTTATTTTTTCTTACAAAGTCTCATATTCCACTAACTTGCGACAAAAAATAAAAAATTCTAGGAACTCGCCATGCCCCTCACGGAATACCTTGGGGTGTCTTCTTTCCAAAATGGGGTCACTTGTGGCATAGTTATACTGCCCTGGCAATTTAGGGGCCCATATGTGTGAGAAGTAGTTTGCAATCAAAATCTGTAAAAAATGACCGGTGAAATCCGAAAGGTGAACTTTGGAATGTGGGTCCCTTTGCCCACCTAGGCTGCAAAAAAGTGTCACACATCTGGTATCGCCGTACTCAGGAGAAGTTGGGGAATGTGTTTTGGCGTGTCATTTTACATATACCCATGCTGGGTGAGAGAAATATCTTGTCAAAAGACAACTTTTCCAATTTTTTTATACAAAGTTGGCATTTGACCAAGATATTTTTCTCACCCAGCATGGGTATATGTAAAATGACACCCCAAAACACATTCCCCAACTTCTCCTGAGTACGGCGATACCAGATGTGTGACACTTTTTTGCAGCCAAGGTGGGCAAAGGTGCCCAAATTCCTTTTAGGAGGGCATTTTTAGACATTTGGATCCCATACTTCTTCTCACGCTTTAGGGCCCCTAAAAAGCCAGGGCAGTATAAATACCCCACATGTGACCCCACTTTGGAAAGAAGACACCCCAAGGTATTCAATGAGGGGCCTGGCAAGTTCATAGAAATTAATTTTTTTGGCATAAGTTAGCGGAAATTGATTTTTATTTTATTTTTTCTCACAAAGTCTCACTTTCCGCTAACTTAGGACAAAAATTGAAATCTTTCATGGACTCAATATGCCCCTCAGCGAATACCTTGGGGTGTCTTCTTTCCAAAATGGGGTCAGTTGTGGGGTGTTTGTACTGCCCTGGCATTTGAGGGTCTCCGCAATCATTACATGTATGGCCAGCATTAGGAGTTTCTGCTATTCTCCTTATATTGAGCATACAGGTAATGAGATTTTTTTTTCCGTTCAGCCTCTGGGCTGAAAGAAAAAAATGAACGGCACAGATTTCTTCATTCGCATCGATCAATGTGGATGAAAAAATCTCTGCCAAAAAAAAAAAAGGAGGGGAAAGGCATCTGCCAGGACATAGGAGCTCCGCCCAACATCCATACCCACTTAGCTCGTATGCCCTGGCAAACCAGATTTCTCCATTCACATCAATCGATGTGGATGAATAAATTATTGCCGGGTTGTTGTTTTTTTTTTTTTTTTATATACAAAGTGTTTGCCAAAGCATAGGAACGCCGCCTCCTCCTCAGCTCGTATGCCTTGGCAAACGTATCTTTTACTGCAGAGTAGAAATCTCGTCTTGCAGCGCCGCATACACCGACTTGCGTGTAATCTGACAGCAGCGCAATGCTTCTGTCAGAATGCACATCAGTGCTGCAGCTAGTCGATCAGTTGGTCCACCTGGAAGGTAAAAAAAAAAATATGAAAAAACCAGACCGCAACGCAATAATTTTATTAACTTTCGAACAGAATATATAAACTTTAACTTTTTGAACTAAACATTAACCTTTTTGCTTACTGGTGTTTTTTTATTTTTTTTATTTTTAACCTTTATAGAACAAACCTCTCCTTCCCCATGGGTCAGTGTGCAAAGCGCAAATCGCCCAAAGATGTGGTGAAGTGCATTATGCACTTTGTCCCAAGTGAAAGGAGACGTTTGCAGCAGCTGTGAGTGAATGGGCCCTAATAGCCCTGTGTGCCTGTCCTGGTGAGATGTGATCCCTATGCTAGGTGTACCTGTGTGTGGTACACCCAGCATAGGGCAGGGTGGTCAGGACAGAAATAGCGGGTGTCACGCCTTATTCCACTCCTGCTACAGACACAACATCTTTTTCGGGGTGACGGTTGGGTTGAGGTACCAGGAACGACATTGGGGAAATGTCGCTCGTGTAGACGGCTAACTACACTGGTGGATGGGGCCATGGAACCTCCTGGGTACAGGAGGTTCTTGATGATCTCTTCCTGAAATTTGAGGAAGGATCCAGTTCTCCCAGCCTTACTGTAGAGAACAAAACTATTATACAGAGCCAATTGAATTAAATATACAGACACCTTCTTATACCAGCGTCTGGTTCTGCGGGAAACTAAATACGGAGAAAACATCTGGTCATTGAAGTCCACCCCTCCCATGTGAAGGTTATAGTCGTGGACTGAGAGGGGCTTTTCAATGACACGGGTTGCTCGCTCAATTTGTATTGTCGTGTCTGCGTGAATGGAGGAGAGCATGTAAACGTCACGCTTGTCTCTCCATTTCACCGCGAGCAGTTCTTCGTTACACAGTGCGGCCCTCTGCCCCCTTGCAAGACGGGTGGTAACGAGCCGTTGGGGGAAGCCCGCGCGATTGCCACAGGCGCCAATCCGTTCTAGAAACAAATGCCTAAAGAGGGCCACACTTGTGTAGAAATTGTCCACATAAAGATGGTACCCCTTGCCAAATAAGGGTGACACCAAGTCCCAGACTGTCTTCCCACTGCTCCCCAGGTAGTCAGGGCAACCGACTGGCTCCAGGGTCTGATCTTTTCCCTCATAGATCCGAAATTTGTGGGTATAGCCTGTGGCCCTTTCACAGAGCTTATACAATTTGACCCCATACCGGGCGCGCTTGCTTGGGATGTATTGTTTGAAGCCAAGGCGCCCGGTAAAATGTATCAGGGACTCGTCTACGCAGATGTTTTGCTCTGGGGTATACAAATCTGCAAATTTCAGGTTGAAATGGTCTATGAGGGGCCGAATTTTGTGGAGCCGGTCAAAAGCAGGGTGGCCTCTGGGACGGGAGCGGGTGTTGTCGCTAAAGTGCAGGAAACGCAGGATGGCCTCAAAACGTGCCCTGGACATAGCAGCAGAGAACATGGGCATGTGATGAATTGGGTTCGTGGACCAATATGACCGCAATTCATGCTTTTTAGTTAGACCCATGTTGAGGAGAAGGCCCAGAAAAGTTTTAACTTCGGAAACTTGGACTGGTTTCCACCGGAAAGGCTGGGCATAATAGCTTCCCGGGTTGGCGGTTATAAATTGTGTGGCATACCTGTTTGTTTCGGCCACGACTATGTCTAAGAGCTCCGCAGTCAAGAACAGCTCAAAAAATCCCAGGGCCGAACCGATCTGAGCTGTCTCAACCCGAACTCCAAACTGGGCAGTGAAAGGGGGAACTACAGGTGCGGCTGAAGTTGGGGACTGCCAATCGGGGTTTGCCAGCACCTCTGGGATTCTAGGGTCTCTACGGGCCCGTCTTTGCGGTGGCTGCGACGGGGTCACTACTACACGTGCCACCGTACCAGCTTCAACTGCCCTTCTGGTGCTCGCCACTTCACCAGGTTGTACGGCAGTGCTGGTACTAGGTCCAGGGAGGGCTGCGCTGCTGGTGTATGCCTCACCACGTAATCCGACAGCGCCAGCCCCACTCTGCTGCTCTTGAAGCGGATCCTGCGCAACCTGTGGTCTAGCGACACGGGGCCGGGTACGCCTGGTGCTATCAGGGACCTCAGCCTCCTCGTCCGAACTTTGGGTCAGAGAGCCACTGCTTTCTACAGGTTCGTATTCATCAGATGAGGGTTCCCATTCCTCATCCGACTGGGTCAGAAGCCTGTAGGCCTCTTCAGAAGAATACCCCCTGTTTGAAATTTGGGCAACTAAATTTAGGGGTTTTTATCGCCGCAGCGCGTGTAAAGTGAATGTGCAGTGATCAAAAAAAAAAATTTCTCGCCCATTTTCCTTGGGGGACACAGACCTTGGGTATAGCTCAGCTCCCTAGGAGGCGTGACACTAAGTAAAACTGTTAAGCCCCTCCTCCATCAGCTATACCCTCAGCCTGGAGATAGAGGCTACCAGTTTTAGCTTAGTGTCCAAGGAGGCAAGACACTCCCTGCTACTGCAGGGCTGTTTTCTCCTTGTTGTAAATTTTTCTCTAATTTGTTATTTTATTTTTGTTTTTTCCTAGGGATACCAGAGACGCATTGGCCTCTCTGCTCTCCCGGGGTGAGCTGCGCCAGTGCCAACTATCTGCACTGCTGCCTCCCCCACAGAAGCAATAGGAGGATCTGGGCAGCAATGGCTCCCCTACATCCCGCCAGCTAGGGGGTCGCCCGCACGCAAAGCCCCTCTCCCAGCTTCCTGCCACTGCGGTGCCAGTAGCTGAAGGGGCGACCCTGCTGGAAGGAACTGAGGGTGAAGACAGGTAAGATGGCTTTTCCAGCCCATATCCTGTCCCTATTTGCACTGGGTTTGGGGGGGCACCCGTGGTCGTCATTTGAGCGCTCTGTAGATCTCCCCATCTGCGGCTGCTTCCGCTCCCCAATAGCTGATTCCCCATGCTGTTTATAGGGCCCGGATTACTCTCCTGACATCCTTCTCCCTCCCCGCCGCCGCCGCTCCGTGCGTGATCGGGGGGCGGGGCTTAGGCCCGACATCGGCGGTTCGGGCTCGGCGGGGGACATTGTGACAGAGGAGGCTCGGTGAGGTCACCCACCTGCATATCGCCGCGCACTTGGGCCTGCGGGCCTTATTCTACGGACAAAGGTTTTCGTTTCTCACGCTCCTGCATAAACCTGAGAGTCACGGCAGCAGGGGGCGTGCTCTTTTTCGCGCGCGCGCGCGTCATTGGGGGCGGAGTTACGTTCTCCTTCACAGGAGACATTCAAACGTGTAGGGGGCGGAGCTTCTTCCCGCGCCTCTGCTGAGGTTTTTGCCGCGCTTCCTCACTCCGTTCTGGAAGCTGAGCCACGTGGGAGACTCCTGGTGCATAGATTGCGTTTCTGGGACGCACGTCAACATGTCAGATCCCACGGGTGCCCCCAAACCCTGGTACCATGCCTGTACCGCCTGCAAGGAACTTTTTCCGCGTGGGCAATCTGAGCCGCATTGCCTTGCATGTCAGGCCCCGGTGCAGGGCCCGCTTTCCGCTGCGCCCCCCGGTGCCTCTGAACCCCCTGACTGGGCTAGGTCTCTGTCTCAGGCGGTGGAAAGCCTTACACACGTAGTGGGCCGTCTCGTGGATAGACCGCCTCTCCCGCAGGCTGCCACAATCCCTGTCGCACCCGCTGGGACTACCGTTTCTGCCGCCCCCACTGATTCCCTGCCTCCCAGCGAATCTTCCAGGGCCCGGCATATTCAGAAACGTTCAAGGGTTGAGCGCACATCTTCTCCAGATGCTTCGCTCTCTCCGCCATGCGTGCGAGCTCAGTCAAGTCTATCCTCTCAAAGGGATACGCCTTCTGAGGGAGAACTGGCGGATTCGGACGTGGACATGGACTCAGAGCTTCCGTCCAAATTGGCGTCCGCGGTGGGGCATCTTATCACTAGCATCCGTGATACCTTTCACATACACGATGACCCCCCCAGCTCTGAACAGGCCGGCGTGTCCTTTCTTCGCCCCAGACAGGCCTCCAAGGTCTTTCCCATCCACGCTGATTTTTCTTCTGTGGTGTCCAAGGCTTGGACCCGGCCTAACGTCCGCTTTGTTACACCCAAAAAGCTGGACATTTGTTATCCCTTTCCAGCGGATTCTGTGACCACGTGGACGTCCCCGCCTAAGGTTGATCCTCCCGTGGCTCGCCTGTCCAAAAGCACTACTATTCCTGTACAAGACGGATCTTCCCTCCAGTCTGCTGAGGACCGTCGTACGGAATCCCTCTCCAAGGCCATATTTACTGCCTCTGGTTCGGCCCTTAGACCGGTCTTTGCCTCCGCCTGGGCTGGTAAAGCGGTCTCTGAATGGGGTTTGCAACTGGAACGGGAGTTAGGGTCGGACGTCCCTCTACAGGACCTCCGTTCCTTAGCCCAACTAATTGTCCAGGCCGGAAAATTTGTCTGTGAGGCCTCTCTTGATGCGGGTGCCCTCATTGCCCGTTCCTCTGCCCTGGCAGTTTCTGTCAGGAGGGAACTCTGGCTGAAGGTTTGGGCGGCGGACGCCGCTTCCAAACGCTCTTTGGCTGGCCTACCATTCACGGGTTCCCGCTTGTTCGGAACCCGTCTGGACGAACTTATATCTGAGGCCACGGGTGGGAAGAGTACTCACCTCCCCCAGTCCAGGCCGAGGGGCGCCCCCCGTGGTCGCGCTGGTTCGTCCCGTTTTCGGTCCTTTCGCAAGCCCACCGGGTCTAGACCCGCGGCCGGTTCTTCTTCCTCTGGCCCAGCCCAGGATAGACGCAAGAAGCCGTTTTTTCGGACGCAATCTACCTGGCGCAAGCCCCAGCCCACACGGGCTCCCACAGGCCAGCAGCCCTCTGCCTGAAGGTGCGCCCCCACCCACCCGGGTGGGGGGCCGCCTTCTACTGTTCAGGAACGTATGGCGGGCCCACATCTCAGACGCATGGGCGCTCGAGGTTGTATCTTGCGGATACAAGATCGAATTTGCGTCCATTCCGCCAGACCGTTTCTTCCGGTCCCGTCCTCCGCGGGATCCTGTACGAGCGGCCGCCTTCTTCACGGCCATTCGCTCTCTAACGGACAAGGGTGTCGTCGCCCCCGTGCCTCCGACGGAAAGGTTCAGGGGGTTCTACTCGAACCTCTTTGTGGTTCCCAAGAAGGAAGGCTCAGTGCGACCGATCTTGGACCTAAAGCGCCTGAACCGTTTTCTCCGACTGCAGAGATTCCGGATGGAGTCTCTCAGGTCCGCGGTGGCCTCCCTGGAAAGAGGGGATTTCATGGCCTCAATCGACGTTCAGGATGCATATCTCCACGTTCCGGTTGCTCCATGTCATCACCGCTTCCTGTGCTTCGCAGTGGGGGACGATCACTTCCAATTCGTCGCCCTTCCCTTTGGTCTGGCGACGGCTCCTCGAGTATTCACCAAGGTCCTGGCCCCTGTCTTGGCCCTTCTGCGTTCAAGAAGTGTTTTTCTTCTCCCTTACTTGGACGACATCTTGGTCAAGGCACCCTCCTTCTCTCAGGCATCCGGCAGTGTGGGACTCACTCTGGAGACCCTGACGCGGTTCGGTTGGATCATCAACCACCCCAAGTCTTCCCTTACCCCCTCCAGACGGCTGATCTTCCTGGGGATGCTCCTGGATACGGAGTTGGCGGAGGTCCGCCTCCCGTCGGACAAGCGTCTGGCCCTTTGCGGGTCTGTTCGCAGTCTCCTCCGTCATCACCGCCCTTCCCTCAGATCCAGCATGCGGTTGTTGGGGAAGATGGTTGCCTGTTTCGAAGCGGTGCCGTTCGCACAATTCCGATCCCGCACCTTTCAGAGGGCAATTCTGTCGGCCTGGGACAAATCACCGAGGAGTCTGGACAGGACCTTTCTTCTGCCTCCCCTGGCTCGGGCTTCCCTCAGCTGGTGGTTGCATATCCCTCTACGGGGGAGGTCCTTCCTCCCACTGAACTGGCTGGTGATTACCACCGATGCCAGCTTACGGGGGTGGGGGGGGGTTTTCCCTCCCCGGTCCGTCCAGGGCGTTTGGTCTCTATCGGAGTCCAGACTTCCAATCAATATTCTGGAACTGAGGGCGATTCTTCTGTCCCTCAGACACTGGACCCATCTACTGAGGGGCCACCCTGTTCGGATCCAATCGGACAATGCCACGGCTGTGGCATACATAAACCATCAGGGAGGCACTCGCAGCGCTGCTGCGATGCAAGAGGTGGCCCTCATTCTCCTCTGGGCGGAGGCGCACGTGCCGGCCTTATCCGCGATTTACATCCCGGGGGTGGACAACTGGGCGGCGGATTTCCTGAGCCGGTCCACCATCGACCCGGGAGAATGGTCCCTGCACCCAGAGGTGTTCGAAGCCCTTTGTCTTCGCTGGGGTCGCCCCGACGTGGACCTCATGGCTTCCAAATTCAACCACAAGGTCCCCCGATACCTGGCCAGGGCACGGGACCCGAAGGCGTACGGCGCCGACGCGCTCGTCCTTCCGTGGCGCGAATTCTCCCTTCTGTACGTCTTTCCTCCTTTCCCCCTCCTGCCACGGGTTCTTCGGAGGATCGCGGCAGAGGGCGTTCCCGCGATTCTGATCGCCCCGGATTGGCCCCGCCGGTCTTGGTACGCCGACCTAATGTTGCTGTTGGCAGACGCACCGTGGCCACTGCCCTCCAGGGAAGACCTTCTCTCTCAGGGACCGATCTTCCACGAGCATTTAGGCTCGCTACGTTTGACGGCGTGGCTATTGAGACCGCCGTCTTAACGCGACGGGGTTTCTCCGCGGACGTAGTCCGCACCATGATCCGTGCTCGTAAGCCCGTGTCCTCTAGGATCTACTATCGGGTTTGGAGGTCCTATCTGGGGTTCTGTGAGTCCCGGAGCATCCCACCTCTCCGGTTTTCTCTTCCCACGATCCTGTCCTTCCTCCAGTCGGGTCTGGACCTGGGGCTGAGCCTCAGTTCTCTGAAGGGACAGATTTCGGCGCTGTCTATTCTTCTCCAGCGTCCCCTGGCCCCTCTGGGGCCAATTAAGACCTTCTTACAAGGGGTGGCTCACTCTGTTCCGCCGTACCGCCCTCCAGTTCCATCCTGGGACCTGAATGTGGTGCTCTCGGCGCTCCAATCAGCCCCCTTCGAGCCTTTACGGGAGGTCTCCCCTCGCCTTCTGTCCTGCAAGGTCATCTTTCTTGTGGCCATCACATCTCTCCGACGGGTGTCGGAGTTAGCGGCTCTTTCTTGCTCCGAACCTTTCCTGATCTTCCACCAGGATAAGGTTGTGCTTCGGCCTGTCCCGTCCTTCCTGCCAAAGGTGGTCTCCGCCTTTCACATCAATGAGGACATCGTCCTTCCGTCGCTCTGTCCCTCTCCTTCCCACCCCAGAGAACGGGAACTGCACCGTCTGGATGTGGTCAGGGCGTTGAAGATTTACCTGGAGGTCACCGGATCCTTTCGGCGCACGGACTCCCTGTTTGTGGTTCCGGAGGGTTCGCGCAAGGGTTTGGCGGTCTCCAAGGTGGCTATTGCCCGTTTCATTAAACTGGCGGTGTCTGAGGCTTATCGAGCCAAGGGTAGAGCTCCGCCTTTCAGCGTCACTGCTCATTCCACCAGAGCAGTCGGAGCTTCCTGGGCGCAGAGGCATCGGGCCTCGGCTGAACAGTTGTGCAAAGCGGCCACTTGGTCCTCTCTGCACACTTTCACAAGGTTCTATAGAGTGCATACGCATGCATCAGCGGATGCTGCTTTGGGCCGCCTGGTTTTGCAGGCAGCGGTTTCCTGATGCTCCGGTGGTGGTCCGCCTTGGGTTTGTGGTCCCTCCCTTCTTGGACTGCTCTTGAACGTCCCAAGGTCTGTGTCCCCCAAGGAAAATGGGCGAGAAAAGGAGATTTTTGTATAACTTACCAGTTAAATCTCTTTCTCGCTCTTCCTTGGGGGACACAGCACCCACCCTTCTGTGTTTGGTTACGGGGTTATGGTCTGGCGCCCCGTTGGGTTGCTGGCTGGTTGTTTCCATTGTTGGTTGTTATCCTTTCACTACTTGGACACGCAACTGGTAGCCTCTATCTCCAGGCTGAGGGTATAGCTGATGGAGGAGGGGCTTAACAGTTTTACTTAGTGTCACGCCTCCTAGGGAGCTGAGCTATACCCAAGGTCTGTGTCCCCCAAGGAAGAGCGAGAAAGAGATTTAACTGGTAAGTTATACAAAAATCTCCTTTTTTTTGTCACTGCGGTGGGGCGGGTGTGGGCGACCGATCAGGCCTGATCGGGCAAACACTGCGTTTTGGGTGGAGGGCGAACTAAAGTGACACTAATACTATTATAGATCTGGCCGTGATCAGTTTTGATCACTTCCAGATACTATAAAAGTACAAATGCTGATTAGCGATACGTTAATCAGCGAATCAGTGACTGCGGTGCGGTGGGCTGGGCGCTAACCGATCCCTAAACTACCTAACCAAGGGGCCTAAACTATACTAAAACCTAACGGTCAATACCAGTGAAAAAAAAAAGTGACAGTTTACACTGATCACTTTTTTTCTTTCACTAGTGATTGACAGGGGCGATCAAAGGGTTAATTGGGGTGCAGGGGGTGATCTGGGGCTAAGTGTGTACTGTTGGTGCTACTCACTGTGAAGCCTGCTCCTCTGCTGGATCCAACCGACGAAAAGGACCAGCAGAGGAGCAGGGTAGCCATATAACAGATCATATTTACTAATATGATCTGTTATCTGGCTTCTCATTGGATTTTTTAAAAATCATCAGCTTGCCAGCCGCGATCATTGTCTGGCAAGCTGATGACGCGACCCCCCTTGATGAAATGCCGGCCCGAACTGCGCATGCGCGGGCCGGCAAAGCGCGTCATCTCGCGTCTCGCGAGATGACGCGTATATGCGTCAGTCTGCGCAGCGCTGCCGCCTCCGGACCGCACATCTGCGTTAGGCGGTCCGGAGGCGGTTAAAGGGGTTGTCCGGGATCAATTTTTTTTTTTTTAAACTGCTTACTCACTTTTAGTAGCCAAATCTATCTTCCTAAGATGTTTTTAGGTAGCTTTTGCACTGCTGCATGGCTCCTACAGTCCCCAGCAGACTGTGTACATATCTGTTTATGTATGCTATCACTTCCTGCTGCAGTGCATTGTGGCTCCCAGTGCAGATCAGCAGCTCCTGGTTTCTACAGTGTAAGATCACCTCCCTGCATCCGCCCCCCTCATACATATTCAGCCTCCTCCATAGATCCGCCCCCCTCATACATATACAGCCTCCTCCATAGATCCGCCCCCCTCATACATATTCAGCCTCCTCCATAGATCCACCCCCCTCTTACATATTCCTCCCCCATAAACTCCTCCTTGCTCCGTTTCTTGCACGTGTCATGTGCTCAGTGTTTGCAGACAGTGAACTAACACACAGGGAGCAGCTCCATCTTTCCACAATGGTAGATCATTTTTAGTTTTATGCTTGTGCTAGTTACTTATGGTATACAACCTTAGGGATAGCAGACTGCAACAAACTATAAGGGCCACGCTCCCGCATCTATCCATAAACATCGCTGACAGCGTCACACTATAAGGGCCACGCTCCCGCATCTATCCATAAACATCGCTGACAGCATCACACTATAAGGGCCACGCTCACACATCTATCCATAAACATCGCTGACAGCGTCACACTATAAGGGCCACGCTCCCACATCTATCCATAAACATCGCTGACAGCGTCCCACTATGAGGGCCACGCTCACACATCTATCCATAAACATCGCTGACAGCGTCACACTATAAGGGCCACGCTCCCACATCTATCCATAAACATCGCTGACAGCGTTACACTATAAGGGCCATGCTCCCACATCTATCCATAAACATCGCTGACAGCGTCACACTATAAGGGCCACGCTCACATATAGATCCCTAAACATGACTGAGAGCTTTACACAATTATAGCAGCTTTGAAACAAAAAAATATTGTTTTAGTGTGTCCATAGTCTGAGAGCCACCGTTTTTTTAATTTTTTGACCGATTGTCTTAGTTAGGGATTCATTTTTTGCGGGTTGAGGTGACGGTTTGATTAGTACTATTTTGGGGGCCATGCGCCTTTTTAAACACTTGTTGCTGCACTTTATGTGATGTTAGGTAAAAAAAAAAGGCTTTTTTTAAAAACAGTTTTTATGATATTTTTTTAAGGTGCTTTTCGGACATGGTGTGTAATGTGATATATTTATGGAGCCTGTTGTTACGGACAAGGCAATACCAAATATGTGTAGGTTTTTTTATTCATTTAATTTTTTATATGTAATAAATGAACGGATAAAAGACCATTTTTATTTTATTTCTAATTCAAATTTTGTAAAGGGGTGCGCCCCCCTCAATATAATAAACATTGGTGGCGCAGTGCGCCCCCCCCCCTCAATATAATAAGCATCGGTGGCGCAGTGCGCCCCCCCTCAATATAATAAACATTGTTGGCGCAGTGCGCCCCCCTCAATATAATAAACATTGGTGGCGCAGTGCGCCGCCCCTCAATATAATAAGCATTGGTGGCGCAGTGCGCCCCCCCTCAATATAATAAGCATTGGTGGCGCAGTGCGCCCCCCTCAATATAATAAACATTGGTGGCGCAGTGCGCCCCCCTCAATATAATAAACATTGGTGGCGCAGTGCACCCCCCCTCAATATAATAAGCATTGGTGGCGCAGTGCGCCCCCCCTCAATATAATAAACATTGGTGGCGCAGTGCGCCCCCCCTCAATATAATAAGCATTGGTGGCGCAGTGCGCCCCCCCCTCAATATAATAAGCATTGGTGGCGCAGTGCGCCCCCCTCAATATAATGAACATTGGTGGCACAGTGAGCAGTGCCAATGAGGGTTAAAAAAATAAAATAAAAATTAACTCACCTCCTCCAATTGATCGTCTCCTGTTCTTTCTTCGGGACCTGTCAAAGGACCTGTGGTGACATCACTGTGCTCATCACATGATACATCACATGATCCATCACCATGGTAATGGACCATGTGATGAGCTCAGTGACTTCACCACAGGTCCTGAAGAATGAACAGGAGACCGGCAGCTACTCGATCAACTGGAGGAGGTGAGTTAATTTTTTTAATTTTTTTTTAACCCTCATTGGCACTTCCCACTGCGCCACCAATATTTATTATACTGGGGGAGGGGGGCGCACTGTGCCACCAATGTTTATTATACTGGGGGAGGGGGGGGGCGCACTGTGCCACCAATGTTTCTTATACAAATACAGTAGGCGGGTGCCGGAATCAAATAGCCGACACCCGACCTTTGTGACAGGGAGCTGCGATCAGCGACAGTTAACCCCTCAGGTACCGCACCTGAAGGGTTAACTCAACTGCAGATGATCGCAGCTCCCTGTCACAGAGGTCGGGTGTCGGCTATTTGATTCCGGCACCCGCCTACTGTATTTGTATTACAGGTCAGTTTTCTTCATTGGTGGCATTTTGGTCGCCATCTGGAGCCCTGACTAAGGCTAATCAGACATCAGGGTCTGATTAGCCTTAGGTCCATAGCAACCAGGACGATCGGCCGCTGCAATCGCAGCAGCAGGGGCGCGATGGAAGAGAGAGGGAGCTCCCTCCTTCTCAACCACATGGATCTGGATGCCGCGCACCTGTTACAGAGTGTTAGCTGTTACAGTTACAGCTAACGCTCTCTGCTGATGGCAGCGGCTCCGTTCCTGAGCCGCTGCCATCAATATCTGCACCACAAGGAGCGGACGCGGTGGGGGGGCATTTGTTATATATGGGACAATAGGGGCAGAAAGGAGTGGAGCATTTTAGGGGAGGCACTTTATTTCACATTGACGTCACCGGATTGGAGGGGCGGAGCTTAGCGCAATCTTGGCCAGGAGAGTTACTGCCCCTCCTAGACTTTTGAATAATTAATTAGGCTGTCAGTGATGTCACCGGGCTCCCGGAGCAGCGGAAGAGGAAGCTTTCCTCCTCTGCAAGGGACCCGGTACGTCACTGACTGAAAGAAATCAGTTACTTCCTGCCATAAAGGTTTTGGGTAAAAAGGGTACTTAGAAACATGCTGAAAAGGTAGGACATGGGTGTATGTAAAGTGTGTGTATGTGCAACGCTATTAAACAATGGTCCCTAATCCCGGACAACCCCTTTAACATCTGACTCTGGATTAAAAGTCACTACGCCCTGAAACCCACTACCTGGATTTGCCACCGTTAGCAGCAACAACTGCAGCTTAAAGGTGTTTTCTAAGTTATATTAAACTTAGCCCCAAGCAAGTACATTTAGTATGAAACAAAAAATATTATATACTTACCTGTTTCTCTGGCACTGTTCTCTGCGTCACACCTCCCGTCCTTTGCATACAAGACTGCAGTAGTGAGGCTGAGGTATATGACACGTGACTACTGCCGCCTGTCACTAGCCTTAGTGGTATATGGAGAAATACTAAAGGGGTTGTCCCACGTAAAGTATTATACAGTTTTGAAACCAGCACCTGGATCTGAATACTTTTATTCAGTGAGTTATTCAGTGAAAATATATCTTTATAGGGTCACATACTGTTTGCATTTTTCTTATTTCTTTGACCTGCTCACTGAGAAGGCCGCACATGCTCAGTTTCATCTTTCATCTGCCTCCTGAGCTGTGATAGGGAGAGCATGGACACGCCCCCTGAGCTGCAACAGAAAAGACACTCCCCTTGACCTGTCAACTTGATATAAATCTAGCAGAGCAATGAATGGGGAGATTTATGGATCCATGTGAGGTACAGGGCTGGTTCTAGCTTTGTTAGAAAGAGATCGCCGTGTACTACATGATGTCTGATTTTCATTTTTTACATTAGTCATGGGATAACCCCTTTAAGCAGACTGGTACTTTTTCAGATGGCTGCTTCTTACCCATGATTTCAGAGTCTAGCGTAACACTTTCTCCCTTTTCACAAAGTTCACTTTGGGATGGCTACACACGGCTTGGTGTTTAAGGGTCCATTCACACATCCGTGTGTGTTTTGCGGATCCGCAAAACACGGAAACTGGCAATGTGCGTTTCACATTTTGCGAAACGCACATCGCCGGCCCTAATAGAATATGCCTATTCTTGTCCTTTGCGGACAAGAATAGGACATGTTCTATGTTTTTCGGGATCTGAATTGCGGACCCGGAAGTGTGGGCACATCACGCGGCCCCATAGAAATGAAAGCAAAATGCTGAACGAAATTGCGGACGTGTAAAGGGACCCTAAGGCCTTCTGCACCACTCATTTTCAACTGATCCCAGGACTTCTCCCCCCCCCCCGCTGTGCTTCTTTCAAGTTCCAGAGATTGAAAAATGTTTCCAGACTGCTAACTTTAATAATAGTTTTTTCTGTTCATTTGGAAAGGTTTTATTTAGAGATCCTGTCACCAAAAATGCAATGCAATCTGAAGGCACCATGTTATAGGGCAGGATAAGCTGAGCAGATATATGATATATATGATATGATATATATTTTTGTGGGAAAAGATTCTGTAAAACTTGTAATTTTTACATTTACATCTGCAGCCCTGTGAATACCCATCGGTACAGGATGGAGGTGTTATCAGTGACTGGTAGCTCTCTGTGCACACAATGCTATCAATCACTGATAACACCTCCTTCCTGCACCGATGCATTTTACAGAAGGTAGAAAAACCAATGTATAAATGAAATATGAATATTAATTATTTTCCCCACAAAAATGTATATCAATCTGCTTGGCTTTTCCTGCTCTGCAACATGGTGCTATCAGACTGCATTGCATTTTTTTGGTGACGGGTTCTCTTTAACCACCTCAGCCCGGCTAGCTTAAACACCCTTAATGACCAGACCACTTTTTACAATTCTGCACTACACTACTTTCACCGTTTATTGCTCAGTCATGAAACTTACCACCCAAATGAATTTTACCTTCTTTTCTTCTCACTAATAGAGCTTTCGATTGGTGGTATTTCATTGCTGCTGACATTTTTACTTTTTTTGTTATTAATCGAAATTTAACGAAATTTTTGCAAAAAAATGAAATTTTTCACTTTCAGTTGTAACATTTTTCAAAAAAAACGACATCTATATATAAAAATTTTTCTAAATTTATTGTTCTACATGTCTTTGATAAAAAAAAATGTTTGGGTAAAAAAAAAAAAGTGGTTTGGGTAAAGTTATAGCGTTTACAAACTATGGTACAAAAATGTGAATTTCTGCTTTTTGAAGCAGCTCTGACTTTCTGAGCACCTGTCATGTTTCCTGAGGTTCTACAATGCCCAGACAGTAGAAAAACCCCACGAATGACCCCATTTTGGAAAGTAGACACCCTAAGGTATTCGCTGATGGGCATAGTGAGTCACAAGTTAGCGGAAAATGATGATTTTTTTTTATTTTTATTTCCTTACAAAGTCTCTTATTCCACTAACTTGTGACAAAAAATAAAAACTTCCATGAACTCGCAGTGCCCATCACGAAATACCTTGGGGTGTCTTCTTTCCAAAATGGGGTCACTTGTCGGGTAGTTATACTGCCCTGGCTTTTTAGGGGCCCTAATGCGTGAGAAGTAGTTTGAAATAAAAATGTGTAAAAAATGCCCTGTGAAATTCTAAAGGTGCTCATTGGAATGTGGGCCCCTTTGCCCACCTTGGCTGCAAAAAAGTGTCACACGTGGTATCGCCGTACTCAGGAGAAGTTGGGCAATGTGTTTTGGGGTGTCATTTTACATATACCCATGCTGGGTGAGATAAATATCTCGGTCAAATGCCAACTTTGTATAAAATAAATGGGAAAAGTTGTCTTTTGCCGAGATATTTCTCTCACCCAGCATGGGTATATGTAAAATGACACCCCAAACCACATTGCCCAACTTCTCCTGAGTACGGCGATACCACATGTGTGACACTTTTTTGCAGCCTAGGTGGGCAAAGGGGCCCACATTCCAAAGAGCACCTTTAGGATTTCACAGGGCTTTTTTTGCACATTTTGATTTCAAACTACTTCTCACACATCTGGGCCCCTAAAATGCCAGGGCAGTTTAAGTACCCCACAAGTGACCCCATTTTGGAAAGAAAACACGCCAAGGT
Source organism: Bufo gargarizans (assembly GCF_014858855.1). NCBI lineage: Eukaryota > Metazoa > Chordata > Amphibia > Anura > Bufonidae > Bufo > Bufo gargarizans. The sequence continues at coordinate 268,443,331 of NC_058083.1, forward strand.
ATTCCGTGAGTTCCTAGAATTTTTTATTTTTTGTCACAAGTTAGTGGAATATGAGACTTTGTAAGAAAAAAAAAATCATAATTTTCTGCTAACTTGTGACAAATGGAATGTGGGCCCATTTGCCCACCTAGGCTGCAAAAAAGTGTCACACATGTGGTATCGCCGTACTCAGGAGAAGTTGGGTAATGTGTTTTTGGGGTGTCTTTTTACATATACCCATGCTGGGTGAGAGAAATATCTCGGCAAAAGACAACTTTTCCCATTTTTTTATACAAAGTTGGCATTTGACCAAGATATTTCTCTCACCCAGCATGGGTATATGTAAAATGACACCCCAAAACACATTCCCCAACTTCTCCTGAGTACGGCTATACCACATGTGTGACACTTTTTTGCAGCCTAGATGCGCAAAGGGGACCAAATTCCTTTTAGGAGGGCATTTTTAGACATTTGGATCCCAGACTTCTTCTCACGCTTTAGGGCCCCTAAAAAGGCAGGGCAGTATAAATACCCCACATGTGACCCCATTTGGAAAGAAGACACCCCAAGGTATTCAATGAGGGGCATGGCGAGTTCATAGAATTGTTTTTTTTTTTGGCACAAGTTGGCGGAAATTGATATTTTTTTCTTTTTTTCTTACAAAGTCTCCCTTTCCGCTAACTTGGGACAAAAATGTAAATCTTTCATGGACTCAATATGCCACTCACGGAATACCTTGGGGTGTCTTCTTTCCGAAATGGGGTCACATGTGGGGTATTTATACTGCCCTGGCATTTTAGGGGCCCTAAAGCGTGAGAAGAAGTCCGGAATATAAATGTCTAAAAAATTTTACGCATTTGGAATCTGTGAGGGGTATGGTGAGTTCATGTGAGATTTTATTTTTTGACACAAGTTAGTGGAATATGAGACTTTGTAAGAAAAAACTAAAAAAAATCTATTTCCGCTAACTTGTGCCAAAAAATGTCTAAATGGAGCCTTACAGGGGGGTGATCAGGGAGTCTATATGGGGTGATCACCCCCCTGTAAGGCTCCATTCAGACGTCCGTATGTGTTTTGCGGATCCGATCCATGGATGCGTGGATCCGTAAAGCACATACGGACGTCTGAATGGAGCCTGACAGGGGGGTGATCAGGGAGTGTATATGGTGTGATCACCCCCCTGTCAATGATCTCTCCCCTGTAATGCTCCATTCAGACGTCCGTATGTGTTTTGCGCATCCGATCCATGGATGCGTGGATCCATAAAACACATACGGACGTCTGAATGGAGCCTTACAGGGGGGTGATCAATGACAGGGGGTGATCAGGGAGTCTATATGGGGTGATCACCCCCCTGTCATTGATCACCCCCCCGTAAGGCTCCATTCAGACGTCCGTATGTGTTTCATGGATCTGTGGATCCGTAAAACACATACGGACATCTGAATGGAGCCTAACAGGGGGGTGATCAATGACAGGGGGGTGATCAATGACAGGGGGGTGATCAGGGGGTTAATAAGTGACAGGGGGGGTGTAGTGTAGTGTGGTGCTTGGTGCTACTTTACTGAGCTGCCCGTGTCCTATGGTGGTCGATCCAAGCAAAAGGGACCACCAGAGGACCAGGTAGCAGGTATATTAGACGCTGTTATCAAAACAGCGTCTAATATACCTGTTAGGGGTTAAAAAAATCGCATCTACAGCCTGCCAGCGAACGATCGCCGCTGGCAGGCTGTAGATCCACTCGCTTACCTTCAGATCCTGTGAACGCGCGCGCCTATGTGCGCGCGTTCACAGGAAATATCGCGTCTCGCGAGATGACGCGTATATGCGTCACTGCGCCTGGAAAAGCCGCCTCCGGACCGCGATCCTGCATTAGGCGGTCCGGAGGCGGTTAAAGGGGTTTTCCGAGAGTTTATAACTGATGACCTATCCTCAGGATAGTTCATCAATATCTGATCGGTGGGAGTCCGACACCTAGGTCTCCCTCCGATCAACTGTTTGAGAAGGCAGCGGCGTTCACAGCACTGCAGCCTTCTCTTAGCTTTTCCTAGGCCAGTGATGGCCACATGGCCTAGACGCAGTTCAGCCCCATAGAAGTGAATGGGGCTAAGTGCAATACGAAGCACAGATGCAGCACGTGGTTTGCAAAATTGCTGCAATTGCTGCACCCTAAGTTATCAATTTCTATTGCACACAAAGCTAGATGATCCTTATTTTTGGTCTTCAAATATTGCATTTTGTGTTTACTTTTCAACTTGTATTAAATTTTTCTGAAACATATAAAGTCGTTGTCTCTCTTCAGAAAATTACATTTTTATCAAGTTAATACAAGGCACTTGCTAATGTATTGTGATTTTCCATATTCCCTCCTTTTCTGGATTTATAATTTTTCAATGACACTGCTTGTTTCCAGGGGTTAGGACCACCCAGCAATCCAGCAGAGGTGGTCTTGCACACTTTAGGAAAAAGCACTGGCCTCTCTGGTGACCAGGACCTTAGGAGCGCTCATAGGCATGCATGTGCAGCAACTCCCATTCTGGCCACCTCGTATCTACACTTAGCAATGACTGTAACCCCTGCAAACGAACAGTGTATAATGCAATGTAAAAATGAATCAAGCCAGCAAAGGAAGCAATATGAGCAATCATAATACATTAGTAAATGCCTTGTATTCCATTTCAACAGTTTACAAACTGCTCTTCCTCATGCACAATATTCTATAAGCAGGAAAGCTTCACAGCACTCCAAGTTAAATGCAGCTAGTAATGCAACAGAATGTTAGAAATATTTGCAAAAGGAAAAACTTAAATTTTTCCTGAACATAAGTATTCAGGCCCTTTACTACGATGCTTGAAATTTACCTCTTGGGTCAACTATTTCTCTTAATCATCTTTGAGATGTTTCTACACTTTGATTGGAGTCCACCTGTGGTAAATTCAGTTACCTGATTTGGAAAGACACACCACTGTCTGTACGAGGTCTCACAGCTGACAATGCATATCAGAGCAAAAACCAAACCATGAGAAAGAAAGAAAACTGCCTGTAGAGATCAGAGACATGGTAGTGTGGAGAGCACAGATCTGGAGAAGGGTACAAAAAAAATATCTGCTGCACTGAGAGTTCCCAAGAGCAGTGGCCTTCATAATTTCTAAATGAAAGACATTTGGGACAACCACGACTCTTTCTACAGCTGGCCGCTCGACCAAATTAAGTAATAGGGGAAGAAGGACCTTTGTAAGAGAAGTGAATAGGAACCCAATGGTCACTCTGTCTGAGCTCCAAAGATCCTGTGTACATATGGAAGAATCTTCAAGGGGGTTCCACTAATCTCTGCTTTACAGCAGAGCGTACAGAAAGAAGATTTTTCTCAGTAAAAGACACATGAATATTTGCAAAAAGCACCTAAAGAATTCTCTGATCTGACAAAACTAGATTGAACTTTGATGGTAAAGCTGACTGGAGCAAAGTACAGAGATATTCATAATGAAAACCTGATCCACAGTTCTCTGGACCTCGGCTGAAGGTTTACCTTCAAACAAGACAATGGCACTAAGCACACAGCCAAAACAACACAGGAGTGACATAGGGACAGCTCTGTGAATGTCCTTGAGTGGACCAGCCAGAGCCCTGACTTGAACCCAATTGAACATCTCTGGAAAGACCTGAAAATGGCTGTCCACCAATGGTCTCCATCCAACCTGACAGAGCTTGAGAGGATCTGCAGAGAAGAATGGTATATAATCTCCAAATCCAGATGTTCAAACCTTGTGGCATCATACCTACAGACTAGAGGCTGGAATCACTGCCAAAGGAGCTTCAACCCCGTACTGAGTATACTTAGATAAATGCAATATTTTAGTTTTCCCTTTTCTAAATTAGCAACCATTTTGAACATTCTGTTTTCACTTTCTCATTATGAGTTACTGAGTGCAGAAATGGAGAAAAATTAGGACTTTTTATTTTAGCACAAGGCCGCAACATAACAAAATATGAAAAAAGTGAAAGGGTATGAAGACTTTCCAAACACACTGTAAAATTTAATAAGTTATTGTGAGCAAGAAGGTCACTTTTTCAAACCAATAAGGCTGGGTTCACAGTGCAATTATCACTCTGCTGGGCATTCCATTGGTGGTATACATTTGACTACCTAAAAGCTGCACATACATTTATGATGACAGATCCATTCACTTAAATGAGGTAAACATAGTTCAGAGCATTCTTCTTTGAGTTATTTGCCATTCATTTCTGTCTTTTTTCACAAACAGAATATCATGTCACAGCTAATCATAGCAGGACTATTATCTTCCATTGTGTAATATTAAAAGTATACATTTTTATTGTGCATCTAGTTTGTACATCAAGTATTACTGGAAAAATAGAAGTGATTCTGCAGAAGGAAGATCACAAGGCATGGAATAACCTGGGGAAATCATTGGAAGGAGATAACTCTTTTATTAAGAAGTCTCAGAGAGGTTAGTATGAAACGGATATGTATAGCTGCACATAGCCGAACTGCTTTGTGACTTGGATAGAAAAATGAGAAATTATGGACCACCTGCATGCTCCTTACAGTGATGCCTTTGCAAGATTTCAGAGTACAGTCACCTATAATGTATGCACTATGTGTTACCTTAAAGGGTTTTCCATAAAAAAATTATATGGGAAACATTTTCTAAAATAATAAATTATGTTGCATTTATGTTAATTCCCCTGGTTGCTCCTATGCTCATTGCTGGTCTTCGTTTAGGGCTCTTTCACACTTGCGTTGTCTGGATCCGTCGTGTACTCCATTTGCCGGAATTACACGCCGGATCCGGAAAAACGCAAGTGAACTGAAAGCATTTGAAGACGGATCCGTCTTCAAAATGCGTACTATGGCAGCCAGGACGCTATTAAAGTCCTGGTTGCCATAGTAGTAGTGGGGAGCAGTATACTTACTGTCCGTGCGGCTCCCGGGGCGCTCCAGAATGATGTCAGAGCACCCCATGCGCATGGATCACGTGCCATGCGATCACGTCATCCATGCGCGTGGGGCACCCTGACGTCACTCTGGAGCGCCCTGGGAGCCGCACGGACGGTAAGTATACTGCTCCCCCGCTCCCCACTACACTTTACCATGGCTGCCAGGACTTTAGCGTCCAGGCAGCCATGTTAACTATTCAGAAAAAGCTAAACGTCGGATCCGGCAATGCGGCAAGGCCGGATCCGGATTAATGCCTTTCAATGGGCATTAATTCCGGATCCGGCCTTGCGGCAAGTGTTCAGGATTTTTGGCTGGAGCAAAAAGCGCAGCATGCTGCTGTATTTTCTCCGGCCAAAAAACGTTCCGGTCCTGAACTGAAGACATCCTGATGCATCCTGAACGGATTTCTCTCCATTCAGAATGCATTAGGATAAAACTGATCAGGATTCTTCCGGCATAGAGCCCCGACGACGGAACTCTATGCCGGAAGAAAAGAACGTAAGTGTGAAAGAGCTGCAGCAATGACATCATGTCAACATAACATGACCAATGCAGCCAAACACTTGTATTAGTGGCCACATGTTGTCGATCCAACATCATTGTTCTAGCCTAGTAAACAAAGACCAGCAAACATCGCATATGTTCAACCTGTGCAGCTGCACTGGAACTGAGTAGGTAAAAGGGCTGACTCCTTCTTTAAAATCGGCTAAGCAATTTCAAAGCTTCATTGCTATAGAGACATAATGAAGTGCTCTACTACAAGGTATAAAAGAGCTGGTATACTGTCCTTGCACAGGAGTTTGTGCTGTGTTTGCCACTGTATATAATGTATGTGTGTTTGTGTATATATGTGGGGTATATATAGTCCAACCCCTATTACATCATAATATAATCAATTAACAGCAAATTGTAAAAATAAAGTGCAGACAGTGCATAAAAAGGTCAAAATACATATTCTGATGTGTATTACTCATCAGTGGTGAAGCACAATAATGTTGTGTCACAAATACAGTACAAGATAATCATAAAAATGCAATAATTGTGGATACAGGTGCACAAAATCTGGGAGGAGGGAAAAGAAATGATGCTGCAGAAGGGAGGGGGGAAAGCGGTGACATACCCAGTGTTATTTTCCGTGCCACACATGTCGCCCACCGCCGCGTCCGGCGTTCCGATGGATACACTGCGCAGGCGCCAGGTCGTCGCATGAGAATACGTCACATGGGATCGCCCGAGCATGCGCAAAAGCGTAGAAGCACTCAATCAGCCATCTTGAAAAAGGGTAAAAAACCTTCCACTAAAGACACTACGCAGTCATCGCATATACTAACAGGAGCATGCACAGAACTATAAAATCATTCAGTCAGCCATCTTGCCAAAGGTGAAGCCTCCCCACGATGTGTGTGCGCATGTCTATGAAAAGATAGGACAACGCAACACGGAATAGATGCCATGTTCTACAATGTATATCCATAGGGAACAAGGGAGAGGCTGCAACTCAAAAGATACATGCCCACATCCCAAGTGGACATAATGTAATGATGACCGCAGCAGAATATGTCGCGGACATCATATCAAAATCCACTAGAACCCTAATGGAGACACTCATAATGTATGACACACAGTGAGGGGCATCACATGTTAATGAGCACAATCCGTATATTGCTGGTATAACTGAAAAAATGAAGCAAGACTAAGGACAATCATGCGAACTGTATAAAGACATATAGGCACCATCAAAGCACATATAGGTACCATCAGTCCCACTTCCCGATCCAGCAGCATCATTCTTGTCTGTGAGAAATTGATTATATTATGATGTAATAGGGGTTGGACTATATATACCCCACTATGCACTGTGTTCATTGCTTGAAAAAGGCTCTTGTATGAGCTGAAACGTTGCCATCCACATGGGAGAATAAACACCACTACTTTTACTTGGAGTGCTGTCCGTTTTTCATCTGTATTATATGGGGTAAGCAGCTACATCCCTGGACCTAGCACCCACATTGTTTTTTCCGGTGCCGCCATTTGTTTCCTATATATATATATATATATATATATATATATATATATATATTAGTGACTTTAAAAAAGTATTTATATCCCTTGAACTTTTCCACATGTTTTAATGTTTACACCCACAAACTTATGATTTATTGGGATTTTATGTGATGGACCAACACAAAGTAGCAAGTATGTATGTGTGAATTGAAAAGAAAATGATAAATGGTTTTCAAAATATTTAATAAATAAAAATCTGAAAAGTGTGTTGTGCGTTTGTAATTCAACCCCCTGTACTCTGATACCCCTAAATAAAATCCATTGTAATCAATTGCCTTCAGAAGTCACCAAATTAGTAAATAGAGTGCACCTCTGTGTAATTTATTTTAAGTATTCTTCTGTGAAGGCCTCAGAGGTATGTTAGTAAACATTAGTATTCAAACAGCAAAATGAAAACCAAGGAACACACCAGTAAAGTCAGGGATAAAGTTGTGGAAAAGTGTTACGCAGGGTAAGGTTATAAAAAAAAGATATCAATCTCTGAACATCTCACAAAACACTGATCAATACATCATCCGTAAATGGAGTATGGCACAACTGCAAAACTACTAAGACATGGCCCCCCACCTAAACTGACAGCCCAGACAAGGAGAGCACTTATTAGAGAAGCAGCTAAGAGGACCATCATCACTCTGGAGGAGCTGCAGAGATCCACTGCTCAAGTCGGAGAATCTGTCCACAGGACAACTATTAGTCATGTACTCCACAAATCTGGTCTTTATGGAAGAATGACATTTTTGAAAGCAAGTCATAAGAAGTCCTGTTTGTAGTTTGCCACAAGCCATGTAGAGTACACAGCAAACATGTGAAAGAAGGGGCTCTGGTCAGGTGAGACCAAAGTTTAACCTTTTGGCCTAAATGCAAAATGCTATGTGTGGTGGCAAACTAACGCTGCACATTACCCTAAACACACCTTCCCCACCGTGAAAAATGGTGGTGTCAGCATCATGCTGTGTGGATGCTTTTCTTCAGCATGGGCAGGGAAGCTGGTCAGAGTTGATGGAAAGATGGATTTAGCTAAATACAGGGCAATCTGGAGGAAAACCTGTTAGAGGCTGCAAAAGACTTGAGACTGCAGCAGGGATTCACCTTCCATCAGGACAACCACCCTAAACATACAGCCAGAGCTACAATGGAATGGTTTAGATCAAAGCATATTCATGTGTTAGAATGGCCCAGTCAAAGTTCAGACCTAAATGCCATTGAGGATCTCTGGCAAAACGTTAAAATTGCTGTTCATAGATGCTCTAAGCTTTGAGCTCTTTTACAAAGAATGTGCAAATATTTCAGCCTCTAGATGTAGAAAGCTGGTAGAAACATACCCCAAAAGACTTGCAGGTGTAATTGCAGCAAAAGGTGGTCCTACAAAGTATAGACTCAGGGGGGCTGAACACAAATGCATGCCACACAGATTTTGAAAACCATGATACATACTTGCTAGTTTGTGTAGGCATATCACATAAAATCCCAATAAAATACATTTAGGTTTGTGGGTGTATATTTATGTCCTGATGAAGAACCGGTATACAGAGGTCCAAAACACGTAGACTGTACAAGTGTTTGATGTCTGGATTTTATCGCAAGTAAATAAAGATCATCTTTTATATGGGAAGCTGGATTTTGCAACTTTTTAATATATACACTCACCTAAAGAATTATTAGGAACACCATACTAATGCAGTGTTGGACCCCCTTTTGCCTTCAGAACTGCCTTAATTCTCCGTGGCATTGATTCAACAAGGTGCTGATAGCATTCTTTAGAAATGTTGGCCCATATTGATAGGATAGCATCTTGCAGTTGATGGAGATTTGAGGGATGCACATCCAGGGCACGAAGCTCCCGTTCCCCCACATCCCAAAGATGCTCTATTGGGTTGAGATCTGGTGACTGTGGGGGCCATTTTAGTACAGTAAACTCATTGTCATGTTCAAGAAACCAATTTGAAATGATTCGAGCTTTGTGACATGGTGCATTATCCTGCTGGAAGTAGCCATCAGAGGATGGGTACATGGTGGTCATGAAGGGATGGACATGGTCGGAAACAATGCTCAGGTAGCCTGTGGCATTTAAACGATGGCCAATTGGCACTAAGGGGCCTAAAGTGTGCCCAGAAAACATTCCCCACACCATTACACCACCAACAACAGCCTGCACAGTGGTAACAAGGCATGATGGATACATGTTCTCATTCTGTTTACGCCAAATTCGGACTCTACCATTTGAATATCTCAACAGAAATCGAGACTCATCAGACCAGGCAGTGGCGTAACTACCGGGGAAGCAGGGGAAGCAGCTGCTTCGGGGCCCGGCGCCCCAGCAGCGTGTGTGACAGTTTATTTTCAAGTTAGTTAAATATCGTGTTCAGGGTCCCTTCACAGCAGCCACTAGTGTGATCTAATTTTACTGTCTGCTAAAGTCTCCTGGTCTGGGTTTCGAACCCACAACCTCCAATCTATCAGTGAATCAGTGGCAAAGCATTTACCCTCACAGCCATAAAGGCTGCATTACAACTGACTGGAAAAAAATAATAATACATCTATACACATGACAGCTGCCCAAACACACCTAGCACTGCTATATCTGTATATGACAGCTGTCCCTGCACACTCAGCTCTGCTATATCTCTATATATGACAGCTGCCCCAGCAAACCCAGCTCTACTACATCTATACACATGACAGCTGCCGAAACACAGCCAGCTCTGCTACATCTATACACATGACAGCTGCCCCAACACACCAGCACTGCTATATATCTATATGACAGCTGTCCCAGCACACTCAGCTCTGCTATATCTCTATATATGACAGCTGCCCCAGCAAACCCAGCTCTACTACATCTATACACATGACAGCTGCCGAAACACAGCCAGCTCTGCTACATCTATACACATGACAGCTGCCCCCAACACACCAGCACTGCTATATATCTATATGACAGCTGTCCCAGCACACTCAGCTCTGCTATATCTCTATATATGACGGCTGCCCCAGCAAACCCAGCTCTACTACATCTATACACATGACAGATGCCTAAACACACCCAGCTCTGCTACATCTATACACATGACAGCTGCACCAGCACACTCAGCCCTGCTATATCTCTATATATGACAGCTGCCCCAGCAAACCCAGCTCTACTACATCTATACATGACAGATGCCCAAACACAGCCAGCCCTGCTACATCTATACACATGACAGCTGCCCCAGCACACTCAGCTCTGCTATATCTCTATATATCTATCTACTGTATAGCAATACTTAGAGATATATAGATGTAGCAGGGCTGGTTGTGCTGGAGCAGCTATCATATATAGAGATATAGCAGGGCTGAGTGTGCTGGGGCAGCTGTCATATAGAGATATAGCAGTGCTGGGTGTGTTTGGGCAGCTGTCATGTGTATAGATGTAGCAGAGCTGGGTTTGCTGGGGCAGCTGTCATATATAGAGATATAGCAGGGCTGAGTGTGCTGGGACAGCTGTCATATAGAGATATAGCAGTGCTGGGTGTGTTTGGGCAGCTGTCATATGCATAGATGTAGCAGAGCTGGGTTTGCTGGGGCAGCTATCATATATAGAGATATAGCAGAGCTGAGTGTGCTGGAACAGCTGTCATATAGAGATACAGACGTGGACAAAATTGTTGGTACCCTTTGGTCAATGAAAGAAAAAGTCACAATGGTCACAGAAATAACTTTAATCTGACAAAAGTAATAATAAATTAAAATTCTATAAATGTTAACCAATGAAAGTCAGACATTGTTTTTCAACCATGCTTCAACAGAATTATGTAAAAAAATAAACTCATGAAACAGGCATGGACAAAAATGATGGTACCCCTAGAAAACACAGAACATAATGTGACCAAAGGGACATGTTAATTCAAGGTGTGTCCACTAATTAGCATCACAGGTGTCTACAACCTTGTAATCAGCCATTGGGCCTATATATATGGCTCCAGGTAATCACTGTGTTGTTTGGTGATATGGTGTGTACCACACTCGACATGGACCAGAGGAAGCAAAGGAAAGAGCTGTCTCAAGAGATCAGAAAGAAAATTATAGACAAGCATGTTAAAGGTAAAGGCTATAAGACCATCTCCAAGCAACTAGATGTTCCTGTGAGTACAGTTGCACATATTATTCATAAGTTTAAGATCCATGGGACTGTAGCCAACCTCCCTGGACGTGGCCGCAGGAGGAAAATTGATGACAAATCTAAGAGACGGATAATCCGAATGGTAACAAAAGAGCCTAGAAAGACTTCTAAAGAGATTCAAGGTGAACTTCATGCTCAAGGAACATCAGTGTCAGATCGCACCATCCGTCGTTGTTTGAGCCAAAGTGGACTACATGGGAGACGACCAAGGAGGACACCATTGTTGAAAACGAATCATAAAAAAGCAAGACTGGAATATGCCAAACTACATGTTGACAAGCCACAAAGCTTCTGGGAGAATGTCCTGTGGACAGATGAGACAAAAATCGAAGTTTTTGCCAAGGCACATCAGCTGTATGTTCACAGACGAAAAAATGAAGCATATCAAGAAAAGAACACTGTCCCTACTGTGAAACATGGAGGAGGCTCTGTTATGTTCTGGGGCTGCTTTGCTGCGTCTGGCACAGGGTGTCTTGAATCTGTGCAGGGTACAATGAAATCTCAAGACTATCAAGGAATTCTAGAGAGAAATGTACTAGCCAGTGTCAGAAAGCTTGGTCTCAGTCGCAGGTCATGGGTCTTGCAACAGGACAATGACCCAAAACACACCGCTAAAAACACCCAAGAATGGCTAAGAGGAAAAAATTGGACTATTCTAAAGTGGCCTTCTATGAGCCCTGACCTCAATCCTATTGAGCATCTTTGGAAGGAGCTGAAACATGCAGTCTGGAAAAGGCACCCTTCAAACCGGACACAACTGGAGCAGTTTGCTCATGAGGAGTGGGCCAAAATACCTGCTGAGAGGTGCAGATGTCTCATTGACAGTTACAGGAAGCGTTTGATTGCAGTGATTGCCTCAAAAGGTTGCGCAACAAAATATTAAGTTAGGGGTACCATCATTTTTGTCCATGCCTGTTTCATGAGTTTATTTTTTTACATAATTCTGTTGAAGCATGGTTGAAAAACAATGTCTGACTTTCATTGGTTAACATTTATAGAATTTTAATTTATTATTACTTTTGTCAGATTAAAGTTATTTCTGTGACCATTGTGACTTTTTCTTTCATTGACCAAAGGGTACCAACAATTTTGTCCACGTCTGTATATCTGAGATACTGCTATATCTGTATATGACAGCTGTCTCAGCACATTCAGCTCTGCTACATCTCTATATATGAGCAGCTGCCATGTGTATAGATGTACACTTAGCCAGCTATAACAGTAGAAGTCTCATATTTTTTCAGTCTGCATCAAGGCAGCTCGTATGGTCTAGTGGTTAGCTGCTCTGCCTCTGAAGCAGAAGGTCGTGGGTTCGAATCCCAGCAGACTCTTTTCTGAAATACAAGCACTGAGTCCATATAAGGACATACAGGGCGGGACACAATACAAGGCGGGACACAGGAAGAGGCTGCATCGCATCGCTGACATGGAGGTAAGTAGAAGTGTTTATTATTTATTTTTTAATACCCGACTGTTACTGCCATGGGGGTGCGGAAGGCACCTGATACTGGCACATGGGGGGAGGGGGGTTGGCACCTGATACTGGCACCTGGGGGGGGGGAGGGGGGTTGGCACCTGATACTGGCACATGGGGGGGGGGAAGAGGCACCTGATACTGGCACATGGGGGGGAGTGGGGTTGGCACCTGATACTGGCACATGGGGGGGGGGGGAAGAGGCACCTGATACTGGCACATGGGGGGGAGTGGGGTTGGCACCTGATACTGGCATGGGGGGGGGAGGGAGAGAGGCACCTGATACTGGCATGGGGGGGAGGGAGAGAGGCACTTGATACTGGCACTTTTTTTGTGGTGGTGAGGGGGGGGGAGATGGCACTATGATACTGGGACATAGGGGGGGGGCACCTGATACTGGCACCTGGAGGGGAGAGGGGGGGTTGGCACTTGATACTGGCACATATGGGGGGGAGGCACCTGATACTGGCACATGGGGAGGGGGGAGGGAGAGAGGCACTTGATATTGGCACTTTTTAGTGGGGGGGGGGGAAGATGGCACTATGATACTGGGACATGGGGGGAAGGAGAGAGGCACTTGATACTGGCATGTGGGGGGGGTTGGCACTATGATACTGGCACATGGGGGGGGAGAGGCACTTAATACTGGCACTTTTTTGCGGGGGAGATGGCACTATGATACTGGCACATGGGGGGAAGAGAGAGGCACTTGATACTGGCACATGGGGGGTGGGAAGGAGAGAGGCACTTGATACTGGCACATGGGGGGAGATGGCACTATGATACTGGGACATGTGGGGGGGGGAGGCACTTGATACTGGCACATGATGGGGGGCACTTACTGGCACATTATTGGGGGGCATTATGGGGGACACTAGGCCGGCAGCCTATCAGAGGCCGGACACTGAGGGGCATCTACTGGGGCACTATATATGGGGCATTTTATACTGGTACATTTTGAGGGGCACTAGCAGGAAGGGGGGAGAGGAGCACTATGGGGGAATTTACTGGGGGCACTATATAGGGGTATTTTATACTGGCACATTATGGGGGCACTATGGGGACATTAGCTCAACTGGGGGCATTACAAGGGGGTATTTTTTGCACTGTCACATTATAAGGAGAATTATTACTACGGGGGGGGGGGGGGCATTATGGTGGGTTTTATTACTGCCCCATGGTATGACCCCCTAGTAGCAGCACCAGCCTCTCCCTGCTCTGCTATTCCTCTGCCCCTTCTCCAAATCCTTATTATAAAATCTTTCTCATTAGGATAAAACACAACATCAGCTCCGCCGAGCCCCCGGCCAAAGTGTGGAAGTGGCGTCCGAGATCCCCAAGGGCCAAGCCAAGTAACTGTAAGTGTTCATGTGGAGTATGTTTATGTTATGCACATATAGCCTACACTGTGCCCCACAATATACAGTATACCGCTACACTGTGCCCCACAATGTACAGTATACCTCTATACTGTGCCCCACAATGTACAGTATACCTCTATACTGTGCCCCACAATGTACAGTATACTGCTACACTGTGCCCCACAATATACAGTATACCTCTACACTGTGCCTCACAATATACAGTATACTGCTACTGTGCCACACAATATACAGTATACCTCTACACTGTGCCCCACAATATACAGTATACCGCTACACTGTGCCACACAATATACAGTATACCTCTACACTGTGCCTCACAATATACCGCTACACTGTGCCACACAATATACAGTATACCGCTACACTGTGCCACACAATATACCTCAACACTGTGCCACACAATATACAGTATACCGCTACACTGTGCCACACAATATACAGTATACCTCTACACTGTGCCAAAGGAGTGGGGTTTACACAGGAGGAGGGAGGTGCGAAGCGCGCTGAGGGGGGCCCTTACAAATATTTGCTGTGGGGCCCAGTCACTTCTAGTTACGCCCCTGAGACCAGGCAACATTTTTCCAGTCTTAACAGTCCAATTTTGGTGAGCTTGTGCAAATTGTAGCCTCTTTTTCCTATTTGTAGTGGAGATGAGTGGTACCCGGTGGGCTCTTCTGCTGTTGTAGTCCACCTTTCTTTCCCATTCTGACATTCAGTTTGGAGTTCAGGAGATTGTCTTGACCAGGACCACAACCCTACATGCATTTAAGCAACTGCCTTGTGATTGGTTGACTAGATAATCGCATTAATGAGAAATAGAACAGGTGTTCCTAATAATTCTTTAGGTGTGTGTATATATATTTATATATATATTCAAACATACTGTAGGAAGGCACAAGGAGCCATTGTGGTAGATGATAGATACGCGTCGCCAAGGTTCCTGGCCTCGGTGAAGTAGGAGCCAGTATTTTATGGTGTGTCAGCAGCAGTAGGTGGTTGACACTTTGTTTATTTAGTATAGCTGTGAATAGCTGAACCGGGACGGCTCTTACTGAGAGTTGTCATAGTGCTGGGTGGGTGACTACTCCCCACGTTCCAGGTCGGGTCTTGAGTGGACTACAAAAAAACAGCCAGCATTGTCAGGTGGGGGATAATTACCTCTCTCTGACAGTGGAGCTCAGTGGAATGCTGTGTGGGATCAGAGTCTGAGCTGGAGTTGCAGTGCCTGAAAGACTGAGGACAAAGCGAAGTCCACATACACCCCGTGGGGTTACGGTACTGTGCAAAACCATACCTGTGTTGTGCTATAGATACAGGACTTTATTGTTTCTTTGAGGCCGGCTGGAGCAAACCGGTCACTGACGTTTGCTGCCTTATTGTTTTGTCAAGAATAAGACAATCGTTGCTTTGCTTTCACCACTAAAAGGCTGCTGCTGTTTTCTTATCTGAAGGGTACCATTGGGGCAGATCCCTACAATTGGTGGAGGATGCGGGCAAAGCAATTGTTGCGAGGAGCAACAGCAAGTTAAAGGGCCAGAAGCCAAATTGTTTGTGTTGGACATTTAAAGGGCCAGTAGCCTAAGTTACTAAACTGACCTTTTGAAATAATTTTTTTGTCACTGGATGTCCTGGGTTAAGGCTGCAATTAAAGAGGAGGCGGTTAAAAAGGAGGATCTTGTGAAGCACCTTGTGCAGGCCAGTAACCAACAGCAGCAAGCTCTTGCAGAGTCTGTACGATCACGACAGGAGATTAACCAGCTCCTCATAAAGCAAATGGTCATAAAGTTAGAAGCCATCCAGGTCAAGGAGACCCTAGCTTCCCACAGTAATGAAGAATGCCAGCGAGCATGGAGGATGGTACGAGAAGCCATGCAAAAAAAAAAAAAAAACACAGAGGACAACATAGAAGCCTTCCTCAGTCTTTCAGCGAGACGCTGAGCGTGAGAGACTACCAACTGAGCAATGGGCCAAAGTCTTGGCCCCATTTGTCTCAGGCGAACCCCAGAAGGCCTATTATAACTTGTTGTTGCAGGATGCTCGGGAATACCCCAAACTAAAAGCAGAGATCTTGGCACATCTGGAGGTAACCTTCACAGTCTGGGCTCAGAGGGTGCATCGATGGGGTGGTTTAGGAGAAGCAAACTCCCGAGGTCCCAAATGTTTGACCTACTGCTTCTCGTCCAGAAATGGCTACAGCCGGATGTCTGTTCCCCAGTCACAATGGTGGAGCGGGTCGTAATGCTTCATGCACGCTCTCTCCAAGCCAGTGCAGTGCTGGGTTGCACCAGGGCCGTCTTTAACGCGAGGCAAAAGGGGCAGCTGCCCCGGGCCCAGTTGCTCCTGGGGGGCCCAAGGCAGCTGCCTCTTGAACCCCGCTGGCCACTGGTGATGTGGGGGGGGGGGGGGCGGTGGCAGGGCACAGGGAGATAAGCGCTTCCATTGTGGACTTGCTCATCTCCATAGTCATCTGTATCACCATCCTCAGGACAGCGATACAGATTGAAGTGCTGCTGCGGGGCAGGGAAAGGAGAGGAGTCTCCCTTCCATGTTCCTCTGATAGGAACATGGCCTGCAGCCTAGAGGCTGATGCAGTCAGCGCAATTATGTCATCACGCCGCCTGAGCTGTACAGTGCAGGACACAGGCTGGAAGAGGCCTGTATCGCATCGCTGCCAGCCTGGTGGAGGCAAGTATAAGTGTTTATTTTTTTCATATGGTACTACCACTGGCACATGATTGGGGAGCATCTATGGGGCACTTGTTACTGGCACATGTTTGGGGGGTATCTATGGGGGCACATATTACTGGCACATTATTGGGGGGCACTGTGGGGGCATCTATAGGGCACTTTCTATTGGCAATTTATTGGGTGGCACTATGGGGGCATCTATGGGGCCACTTCTTACTGGCACATTATTGGGGGCTCTATGGGGGCTTCTACTGAGGCCACAAAGAAGGGGTATTTTATATGGAGGGCTCTGTATAGGGGCATTTTATACTGGGGCACATTATGGTGGGTACTATGGGGAAGGGGAGAGAGTACTATGGGCTCATATATGGGGGCACTAAGAAGGGGTATTTTATACTTGCAAATTATGGGGGACATTGAGGCCATCTACTGGGGCACTATATATGGGGCATTTTATACATTATGGGGGCATTAGGAAGAAGGGGGGCGAGGAGCACTATGGGGCATTTACTGGGGCACTATATAAGGGTATTTTATACTGGCACATTATGGGGCACTATAGGGACATTAGCTCAACTGGGGGCATTAAAAGGGGGTATTTTTTGCATTGGCACATTATAAGGAGAATTCTTACTACTGGGGGGCATTATGAAGGGCTTTATTACTACTGGGAATCTTTGGGGAACATAATTACTAGTATAGGCACTATGTGAGCATTATTAATTCTGGGGCACAGTGGGGACATGTTGGGGGCACTGTAGGAGCACTATTACTACCATTTGTGCTCTAGCAGAGAATTATTCCTATTGGTGGGACTTTTGGGAGCACTATTACTGTGGGGGCACCTTTGCACAGTATCAGCTTACCACAATTATTTTTGAGGGACCTTATGTTTACACTATTAGTGTCAGGGGCACTATTTGCTGGGCACAATTATTTTAGGGCACTGTGTGCCAATTATTATTGAAGGGCAATATCTGCATGGTACTATTATTATCAGGGGGTTTATTTGTTTCTGCAGTATAGTATTGGAGATCACAGCGGCACAGTATTGGGGGTGGTCGGATGATTTGTCCAGAAGATGGGAGGATGATGAAAAAGTAGTAAACTAAGATTTTGTTTGTCAAACTGCGGAGACGAGAAATGGCTGAAAAATGGTGGTCTGGTCTGAAAGGAGAAGATGAGGAAAGTGAACATCTAAATCAAAGAGAGGTCACTGGATGCAAGAGGTATGTGGAGCTGTATTACCCTGTATGTAGGGGTGGATGGAGGGGTCAGTAGTACTGTACTATTTGCACATTGTAAAAAAAAATTAAGTTATCTGCAAAATACTATATATTTGTGTCAGAAGTTGTGCTTTTTTAATTTGTAGAATAATGATACAGCCATTGTATTTGATACTTTTGTGCTGATTCTTTTTTCGCGCACGCTCTCTCTCTCTCTCTCTCTCTCTCTCTCTCTCTCTCTCTATCTATATATATATATATATATATATATATATATATATATATAGTACAGACCAAAAGTTTGGACACACCTTCTCATTCAAAGAGTTTTCTTTATTTTCATGACTATGAAAATTGTAGATTCACACTGAAGGCATCAAAACTATGAATTAACACATGTGGAATTATATACATACAACAAAAAAGTGTAAAACAACTGAAAATATGTCATATTCTAGGTTCTTCAAAGTAGCCACCTTTTGCTTTGATTACTGCTTTGCACACTCTTGGCATTCTCTTGATGAGCTTAAAGAGGTAGTCACCTGAAATGGTCTTCCAACAGTCTTGAAGGAGTTCCCAGAGATGCTTAGCACTTGTTGGCTCTTTTGCCTTCACTCTGCGGTCCAGCTCACCCCAAACCATCTCGATTGGGTTCAGGTCTGGTGACTGTGGAGGCCAGGTCATCTGGCGCAGCACCCCATCACTCTCCTTCATGGTCAAATAGCCCTTACACAGCCTGGAGGTGTGTTTGGGGTCATTGTCCTGTTGAAAAATAAATGGTGGTCCAACTAAACGCAAACCGGATGGAATAGCATGCCGCAGCAAGATGCTGTGGTAGCCATGCTGGTTCAGTATGCCTTAAATTTTGAATAAATCCCCAGCAGTGTCAGCAGCAAAGCACCCCCACACCATCACACCTCCTCCTCCATACTTCACGGTGGGAACCAGGCATGTAGAGTCCATCCGTTCACCTTTTCTGCGTCGCACAAAGACACGGTGGTTGGAACCAAAGATCTCAAATTTGGACTCATCAGACCAAAGCACAGATTTCCACTGGTCTAATGTCCATTCCTTGTGTTCTTTAGCCTAAACAAGTCTCTTCTGCTTGTTGCCTGTCCTTAGCAGTGGTTTCCTATCAGATATTCTACCATGAAGGCCTGATTCACACAGTCTCCTCTTAACAGTTGTTCTAGAGATGTGTCTGCTGCTAGAACTCTGTGTGGCATTGACCTGGTCTCTAATCTGAGCTGCTGTTAACCTGCGATTTCTGAGGCTGGTGACTCGGATGAACTTATTCTCCGCAGCCAAGGTGACTCTTGGTCTTCCTTTCCTGGGGTGGTCTGCATGTGAGCCAGTTTCTTTGTAGCGGTTGATGGTTTTTGTGACTGCACTTGGGGACACTTTCAAAGTTTTCCCAATTTTTCGTACTGACTGACCTTCATTTCTTAAAGTAATGATGGCCACTCGTTTTTCTTTACTTAGCTGCTTTTTTTCTTGCCATAATACAAATTCTAACAGTCTATTCAGTAGGACTATCAGCTGTGTATCCACCTGACTTCTCCACAACGCAACTGATGGTCCCAACCCCATTTATAAGGCAAAAAATCCCACTTATTAAACCTGACAGGGCACACCTGTGAAGTGAAAACCATTTCAGGTGACTACCTCTTGAAGCTCATCAAGAGAATGCCAAGAGTGTGCAAAGCGGTAATCAAAGCAAAAGGTGGCTACTTTGAAGAACCTAGAATATGACATATTTTCAGTTGTTTCACACTTTTTTGTTATGTATATAATTCCACATGTGTTAATTCATAGTTTTGATGCCTTCAGTGTGAATCTACAATTTTCATAGTCATGAAAATAAAGAAAACTCTTTGAATGAGAAGGTGTGTCCAGACTTTTGGTCTGTACTTTGTGTGTGTGTATATATATGTGTAAAAAACAAAAAGCAGTGGCAGCACCGTCCCTAATGCAAGCTGGTGGGTGCAGCAGCCCAATACGGATTAAAGCCAATCCAAAAATACAAAATTAAATAAGATGGGCAGCACTCCAAATAGTAAAAATGAAAAAATCTTTATTTACCCCAGTGGGAGATGCGACGTTTCGGCTCTAGACAGGAGCCTTCCTCAAGCTTGAGGAAGACTCCTGTCTAGAGCCGAAATGTTGCAACTCCCACTGGGGTAAATAAAGATTTTTTTGGAGTGCTGCCCATCTTTTTTATTACATATATATAGTTGGCCCATCTTAAACTGTTTAATCTCAGGGACCGGTTTCTAGTCCTAGAGCCCACATTGGAGAGAAAATACCTGGCAAAATGGCAAGGACCCTATGAGATAGTTGAGAGGGTGGGTGAAGTTAACTATCTGGTACATCGTCTTTGAGGGAAGCTTCTATCTCTTTAGTTTTGAAAAAGGATAAAGATGGGACGGAGGTAGGGTCGTACCGTCCAATTTCGTTACTTAATACTGATTACAAGATATTGGCTAAAGTGCTCGCTAACAGGCTGAAGGGGGTCATACACTGTCTGATTCATCTGGATCAGACGGGTTTTATCTCTAAACGAACCATACAGTCCAATATCCGCCGAGCTTTTCTTAATATATATGTTGGAGAGGGGGAGGACCGCTCCATCCTGTCTTTGGACGCTGAGAAGGCCTTCGACAGGGTGGAGTGGCCCTTATTATGGGGAACTCTGAATGGAATGAATCTGGGTGAACATTTTATTAAATGGATTCAGCTACTTTATTGTGGCCCCACCGCCAGTGTAAAGATAAATGGCATTGACTCTGAATAGTTCCCCTTACAGCAAGGTACCAGGCAGGGATGTCCCCTCTCTCCCTTGATATTTGCCCTGGCGCTGGAACCCCTTGCATGTAGAATCCGACAGTCTGGGGAGATTGTTGGCTTTGGAGGGAGGGGAGAGGAGGATAAAATTAGTCTGTATGCGGATGATATCCTTGTGTTTTTGAGGCAGGGATGAATATCTTGGAAGAATATGGTTTATTATCAGGATATAAAGTAAACTGGGATAAGTCCGAACTTCTACCCCTAGTTCGATCACCTCCTGATGGCGTTTCGGGTATCAGGCCACTTAGTCTCACCGATTCCATACGATATTTGGGTATTAAAATCAGTGCAGATCTGACCAGATATAATCTTTTAAATATAACCCCTATGATCAATAAGCTGAGGGAGAAGATCTGTACTTGTCAGAAGTTGCCCTTGTCACAGGTAGAAAGGATAGCACTGGTTAGGATGGTTGTTCTCCCCATCGCTCTATACCCCTTGACAGCCTGCCCGATATGGATTGACGATTCTTTTTTTGGGCTGCTGGATAGATTATTGAATGAGTTGATCTGGGGGAGGGGAAGGGTTAGGATTAAGCAAAAGTATCTTTGGCTCTTGGAGAGAGATGGTGTTCTCTCCCTTCCATACCTTCAGGGATACTATATCGCAGGTCAGATAAAGTGGTGGGTTGGACCGGGGGAGACCACCAATCAGCGACATTGATGAGTATCATATCAAGGAATTTTCAGTGGCCATACGGAGATATCTTCTCTATCTTGGAGAGTGGACACCCGGGGAAAAGGACAAAACTGTGTTTAATTAGTGATACGTTAGATAGGGTATGGAAGAAGATTAAGAAAATATTGTGCGTAAGAAGTCCCACTAATTTCACCCCACTCTGGCACAATTATAATTTGAAAGAGTTTATGTTAATTGAAGATTATAATTATTGGAATTCACGCGGTATTAACTGCTTAACTTATATAATTTCACATGGTAGTATCACCCCTATAGATGAAATGATGAAGGACATAAATGTTACCTTTTTAGATAGACTTAGATATTCACAAATTAATCATGCATTTATGAGCACCCAGGATAAAAATCTCTTGATTATAAGGGCAAACTCGTTTTTGGATTTTTGCTTTAGATTTAAGGACACACAACTCACCCTCTCACAGATATATCATAGGCTTCAGGACTGTCTAGGGGAAATAACAACATCCAAAAGCGAGGGAGGCTGGGAAACTGAATTAGGTGACAAGAGCAATTTAGATTGGGATGTAGTTTATTAAAATATAAAAAAAGTGTAGATTTCCCAAAACTACAGATTGATGCAGTTTAAAATTGTACATCGTCTATACTACTCCCCCGCCTTCCTCGCAAAAATATATAAAGAAAAGAAGGATACATGCTGGAAGTGTTCTGCAGAAAATGCCAGTCTAAGTCATTTGTTATGGAATTGCCCAGAAATAGGTGGGTTTTGGACCAGCATCTATGAAGAACTACATCGAAGATATAAGATGAAATTGAATTGTTGTTTTATGCAGGCAATACTAGGCCTTTTTTCCCCTACTAATTTAACGCCCTATCAGAAACGAGTCTGTTTGGAGGGTTTCATGGCCGCAAAGGCCTTGATTATTAAATACTGGGGTACAAAAAACAGCCCCTGTTTCCCCGAGTGGAAGGCTCGGATTGATATTATAGATGCCTACAGAAGAATAGCAAGAAAATCAGAGTAATGTTTAACCAGACGCCACCATAGAGAATGTGAAGATTGCAGAAGCCCCGTCTCCTTCGCAAAAATCCCAATGCAGGGTCCTGTTGCAGCGGAATAGGGACTTGTTTACAGAAACACCAGGGTTAACCAATGTCGTTGAATGTGAGATTATCACGGAGCCTCATGCGAGAGTAAATTTAAAACCGTATAGGATTCCCAAGGCCTTTAGGCAGGTAGTTTCCAAAGAGGTCTGGAGAATGTTAAAGCTGTGGGTGATTGAGGAATCTAAAAGTGGGTGGTCCGGTCCCATAGTGCTAGTCCCAAAGCCAAATGGAGTGTGGAGATTCTGTAACGACTACTGCAAGGTAGATGCATACCCCATGCCCCAGGTAGATGAGCTTATTGAGAGACTAGGGCCAGCTCACTATATAACTACCCTACATCTTACCAAGGGGTATTGGCAAATTCCTTTATCGAAAGAAGCTAGAGAAAAGACAGCGTTTTCTACACCAGAAGGGTCCTTCCAGTACATAAGGATGCCATTTTGTTTATCCACACAGGGAATATGCGGCAGCTTACTTGGATGACATAGTGATCTTCAGTCGTGATTGGAAGAATCACCTCAGTAAAATTCAAGCCGTCCTAGATGCTACCATTGGGGCAGATCCCTACTATACGTACATTACATTTTGAGTAAATGAATTATTAATTGAAATGGGTTTGTTCAAAATAATAGCAATGCAGAGTTAAACTGAAGAAGTCTTTCATTCTGTGAAATAACAGATGTTAATTTTGACCCTTATTTGAGGTTGGAGAGTGACAAATGTTGCACATGTTGGTTATAGTGAATTTCCCTCTTAAATACTGGAGAAAATTGGTTGTTCTGATGAAGAACATACTTTGATTAAAAAGCTGCTTGGAGAGGCAAAATATATAGAGAAGTTCAGCAGTATATATGCTACTCAGCTAAAAATATCTCAAATGCCTTGAAGTAGCAACCAAAACCTGAAAGATGTGCTATGAATCAGGGAACTACTGTTCGAATGAATCAAAGAATAGGCAAAGGCTCACCCCCAAAAAATCTAAGAAGTTACCAACCATGGAGTACTGCTACAATCAGAAGACGATGAACAGGAGCCAAGTTACCAGCAAGACGTTCCTGCAAAGTCCGGTTGTTGAAAAAAAGGTTACAATTTGCCAAGGAACACGTTGATTGGCCCAAACAGAAATGGTGCAACCTTTTGTGGACTGATGAAAGGAGCATTTTTATTTTTGGGTATAGTGGCTGGTCAGGCCACCCCGAACACTGAATTCAAACCACAGTACACTGTGAAGACCGTGAAGCATGGTGGTGCAAAAATCATGATATGGGAATGTATCTTGTACTATGGTTTTGGGCTTCTTTATCGCATAGGAGGGATCATGTATTAGTTTGAATACAACAAAATACTTGAGGAGAACATGTTACCCTATGTCAAAGAAGACATGCCCTTGAAATGGGTGTTTCAACACAACAATGATCAAAAACACACTAGAAAGCTAACAACATCCTGGTTACAGACAAACAGGATTGAGGTACTGTAATGGTGTGGTCAGTCCAATCCCTTGACCTCAACCCCATAGAGAACATGTGGGGTGACATAAAAAATGTGGTTAATGAGCAAAATCCCAAAATGCATTGGAACTGTGGAATGTAGTCCCATCGTCCATCACTGGAATACCTGTTCAGAGGTGGCAGAAGTTGGTTGACTATATGCAACACAGATGTCAAGCAATTGTCAGAACCAATGGTTATGTTGCTAAATATTAGTTCAGTGATTCAAAATAAAATAAAATCCCAAACATTTTTTTCAGTTAGTACATTACATTTTAGAGTTTATGAAGAAAAATGCTGGGACGACTATTTTTCAATTGCTTAATATTCCTTTTTCCTAACTTTCTGTGAAGGATTAACACAAATAAATGTTGTTATTGTTATGATTTTGAATTGAATGTGTAATATTTCAAGTGCATTTGCATTAATGTAAATAAGTTATTATAATGATTCTGTAAAGTATTTTCTTTTTTAAATTCACAGCTATTTTTTAGCTACTACATTATGCTACTTTCACACCTGCGTTTTGGTGCCGATCCCTCTGGTATCTACACAGACGGATCCGCACCTATAAATGCAAACGCTGATATCCGTTCAGTACGGATCCGTCTGCATTACTTAGTCAAAAGATTTTTTAAGTTTAAGTCAAACGGATCCGTCCTGACTTACATTGAAAGTCAATGGGGGACGGATCCATTTACAATTGCACCATATTTGTGTCAATGTAAACGGATCCGTCCCCATTGACCTACATTGTAAGTCAGGACGGATCCGTTTGGCTCCGTGTCCGCCTCCAGAGCGGAATGGAGGTGGAACGGAGCCAAACTGATGCATTCTGAACGGATCCGCATCCATTCAGAATGCATTGGGGCTAAACTGATCTGTTTGGGGCCGCTTGTGAGAGCCTTGAAACGGATCTCACAGGCGGACCCAGAAACGCCAGTGTGAAAGTAGCCTTAGTTGTATTTGCTTGATCAATGTACATGTGCACATGACATAATTTGCTGTTTCATTTATTATGGGTATTTTCAAATTATTTCCCATAGAAGTTTATTATAGGAAATGCAGACTAACTTCAAAAACAGCCATCAATCACAATACCAGATTATTTACCTTTGAACTACCTCGGTGCTGTTATCGTCAGGTTCCTGTGGGACATCATGTTTACTTGAAACTACCAATTGAAGGTAAAAAATAAATATATACATAATCTATAAAAAAAATAAGCAAGAATGACCATTTCTGGGAGAAAATGTCCACTACTCCACTACTTAAATAGTCTAAAACCTACATAGCTTTATAAGTGTAGACTGGTATTCTGTATCAATGCACATTTTATTGAAATACTACCATTGTGAAAGTAAGGCTAAATTATAATGTATATATTTTTTTGTATTTTACATTGATGGTCTGTTATCCAACAAGCACCACAGCCTCCACTTTTAATATGTTGATCTTAAGAATAGGCTGTCAAGGTAAACTATCTTTAGTATAGGCAATCAATATCCGATCAGTGGAGGTTTGACTTCCAGCACCCCCACAATCACTTGTCAGAAGGAACTTGCAGCATTTGGGCCAGTGGTGTGGCCTCTTATCGGGCATATAGCTGTACATTTTTAGTGACCGTGAATGATGTTAACATCAGCACAAAAACTGCGATTCAAGCTTAAAGACTATGTACACCTTTGGGGGCATTTATTTTTAATATTGGATTGCACTTATTTTGAGCTAAAAATCATTTTTTCAATTGGTCTTTATTAACCATATGGAATCCTTTTTTCTATACAGAGTTGACATGCTCTACTAGCTGCCTGCGGATTTTTTTTGTCCTTTCCGTCATCTGAAGAGCAGATGGACTTCTTAGGCTACACTGGCGTTCGGTGCGGATCCGTCTTGTATCTGCACAGATGGAACCGCACCGATAATGCAAACGCTTGTATCCGTTCGGAACGGATCAAAGAAAAAAAGTCTTGAAAGTTAAAAATACGTTTTCAATTGCACCATATTGTGTCAGTGAAAAACGGATCCGTCCCTATTGACTTACATTGTAAGTCGGGACGGATCCGTTTCGCTCTGCATCATCAGGCGGACACCAAAACGCTGCAAGCTGTGTTTTAGTCACCACCTCAAAAACGCAACAGAGACCAAACACAGCCAAACTGATGCATTCTGAGCGGATCCTTATCCATTCAGAATGCATTGGGGCTGAACTGAACCATTTTGGGACGCTTGTGAGAGCCTTGAACGGATCTCACAAGCCGACCCAGAAACGCCAGTGTGAAAGTAGCGTTATCTCTGCTCTCTCACATCATAAACACTCATTGTAGCTCAATCCTTATCTTACTGATAAGAATGTGGCTTAAATAAGTGTTTATGACCTCTTAGAAGTTTAGAAATCAGGGTAATTAGATGACAGCACAAAGTGAAAGTGAAAGTACCAGTCACACAGTTAGAAAAACACTTAACACTTTGTCATTTAACAGCTCAATATTTTTAATAAAGGCCAATTGAAAATATGATTTTTAATCATAAAAAATTGACCCCAAAGGTGTACATGGCCTTTAATTATGGCATGGGTTTCCACAGCTGAACAATTGCATGCAAGCCTTGCGTCACTAAGCACAATGTCAAGAGTTGGAGTGGTGTAAAGCAGTGGTCCCAAATTCCAGTCCTCAGGGCCCACATGCCGGTCATGATTTGAGAATATCCCACAGAATAAATACCTGTGGTAAGTCCTGATTCACTGCTGCAAATTATATTACCTGCTCAATACTAAGGAAATCCTGAAAATCTGACTGACAGGTGGGCCCTGAGCCCTGGAGTTGAGAAACACTGGTGTAAAGCATGCCACACCTTTAGGCTCCATTCACACGTCCGTAAAATGCTTGTCCGCAACACATCACGGACGTGTGAATGGAGCCTTAGTGTGGAGCAATGTGATGAACATGCTTTTCTATCTGGCTTTCTGATGGACGAGTCTGGACTTGTGAAATGCCTGGAGGACATTACTTGCCTGACTGCATTATGCCAACTGTAAAGATTGGTGGAAGAGAGATAATGCTATTGGGGTTGGCCTAGGCCTTTAAATTCCATTGAAAGGAAATCCTAATACTTCTGAATACCGAGACATTTTGGACAATTGTATGCTTCCAACTTTGCGGGAACAGTTTTGGAAAGTCTGTCTTCTGTTTTGGCATGACTGTGTCCATGTGCACAAAGCAAGGTCCATAAAGTGGATGTGGTTTTAGGCCTAGTTCACACAATAGTTTTTGGTTTTTTTGCGAGTGTACGGGCCGTTTTTTTGTGTTCCGTATACGGAACCATTCATTTCAATGGTTCCGCATTAAAAACGGAACGTACTCCGTATGCATTCAGTTTCCGTATTTTTGTTTTTCCGTTCCGTTGAAAAATATAACATGTCCTATTATTGCCCGCAAATCGCGTTCCGTGGCTCCATTCAAGTCGATGGATCCGCAAAAAAAAAACGGAACACATACGGAAATGCATCCGTATGTCTTCCGTATCCGTTCCGTTTTTGCGGAACCATCTATTGAAAATGTTATGCCCGGCCCAATTGTTTCTATGTAATTACTGTATACTGTATATGCCATACTGAAAAACGGAACGGAGAAACAGAACGGAAATGGAAACAAAACGGAACAACAGATCCGTGAAAAACGGACTGCAAAAAATTAAAATAAATATTTTTTTTTTCTTTTCATTGGCATGTTCTGACCTCCATAACCTTTTTATAGTTATGTCTACAGAGTTGTGGGGGCTCATTTTAATAGTTCAGGCATTTTAGGGATGTGGCGATGCTCATCTTTATTATTTTGTTTATTTTTATTCTGAGGAAAGGGGGTGATTGATTTTTTTTAAATATTTTGTTATATTTTTTAATTATATATATTTTTTTTAACTTTTTTAACCCCCTTCCTCCCAGGATGCTAGAATATACAATCAATAGAACCACAATCTAAGCTCCATTTGTGTTTAATGCTGAAAAAAAACTAAACCCTTTTTTTGTAGGAGGTGAAGTGACCAAAAAAAACATTTTTTAATGTTTCACTGTTTTCCGTATAGGGTAAATATTTTTTAATAGTACGAGTGTTTTTGCACGTGAAGTTTATTTTTTATTTTATTTTTTATTTTTTTAAAAACATTTATTTATTTATTTTAGACTTTTTTGTTTATAGTTCCCCTAGGGAACTTTAACCCGTAGGATACCAGAGATGTAACTGTGACTTAATTCCCAGCTCCGTACAGCTGTGGAGCGCTGATTGGGCAGTTGCAGGAGCTGCGCCCACCCGATCAGCGGCAGGGGTCTGGCAGTCATTGATAGCCAGGCCCCTGCTGTATGTGCTGGCATCGGTGAAAACACAGATGCCAGCATGTTAAACCTTGCTATTCCGCGGTCAGCGCTGACCGCGGCACGTACTATATCCTTTACGGGCCTCTGGGTCCATTGGGTCCCCACGATATGGTGACGGGGACCTGATGGATGGGAAAGTCCTACCTTCCATGTAAGCCTGTGAGACCCAGCCCCCTGGGTCTCACAGGCAAGCAGGCTGTAAGTGTATTACACTGCCAGTACAGATGTATTTTAATACATTGTGCAGGGGATCAGATCCCCAAAAGTTGAAGTCTGACAGTGGGACAAAAAAAAAAGTAAAAATAATTTGTTTTACGTAATAAAAAATGGTTTCAAGTAATAATAAAATTTTTTTTTCCAAAATTAAGTAAAAAAATAATAATAATAATAAACAATAGGAAAATAGTAAGCATATTAGGCATCACCGTGTCCGTATCAACCGGCTCTATAAAAATATCACATGATCCACCCCTTCAAGTGAACGCTGTAAAAAAATAAAAATAAAAACAGTGCCAAAACAGCCATTTTCTGGTCACCTTGCCTCACAAAAAGTGTAATACCAAGTGATCAAAAAGGCATATATACCCCAAAATTGTACCAATCAAACCGTCATCTCATCTCACAAAAATGAGCCCCTACCTAAGACAATTGCCAGAAAAAAAGTGGGACCAATCAAACTGTCATTTCAGCTCGCAAAAATGATTCCCCAACCTAAGACAATCGCCTGAAAAAAATATATATATATGGCAACAAAAAAATGAAATTTTATGCTATTCAAAAATGCTTTCACTGTGTAAAACTTAACAAAAATAAAAATGATAAACATATTGGGTATCCCCACGTCCGTAACAACCTGTTCTATAAAATATTACATGTGAACGATTTAAAAATAAAATAAATGTTCCTGTGATACTGGGTTATGTTTAATTTGATTTATTTTATTGTTTGTAAAATAGAATTCTGTGTCCCTATTCATCTACAATACTCACTTGTTGGGGGGAGGGGTTAATGTGGAGTAGGGGTTTTAAACGAGTCAGTATGTAAATGTTTATGGTCTTGATTAAGACTTAGGCCTCATGCACACGAACGTATTTTTTAACGTCCCGCAAAACGTGGTTCCGTTGTACCGTGATCCGTGCCCGTTTTTTCTTCTGTGGGTCTGCCGTGATTTTTGGAGGATCCACGGACATGAAAGATGAAAAAAAAATCTAAGTCAAGTTTGCCATTGAAATGATAGGAAAAAACGGACACGGATCACGGACACGGATCACGGACACGGATGACAATCTTGTGTGCATCCGTGATTTTCACGGACCCATTGACTTGAATGAGCCCGTGAACCGTTGGCCGTGAAAAAAATAGGACAGGTCATATTTTTTTCACGGGCTGGAAACACGGGTCACGGGCGCGGTGTAAAAACGGTGCAGAAGCCGAGTTTTCAACGGACCCATTGAAAGTCAATGGAGCCGCAGAAAAACACGTCTAACGGCACAACGGCCACGGGTGCACACAACGTTCGTGTGCATGAGGCCTTAATGTCAGAATGCATAGACCGCTTTGCACTCCGGACGGCTAATGGATTTTAAGAAGATGCAATAAATGCTGGGATTTTAACAGTGGCCTGATTGCTGGAGTCTTTTGCACTTTAACTATTTTGTGAGGTATCGCTATCTGCCATAAAAACAGAGAAATTCATATTTAGAAAATAGTCAATTTTTCCAAATTTTCTAAAATTTGGGGATTTTTTTTTATAAATAATGGTAAAATATATTGACTCAAATTTATCACTAACATGAAGTACAATGTGTCATGGGGAAAAAGTCTCAGAATGGCTTGGATAAGAAAAAGCTTTCCAAAGTTATTGCCACATAAAGTGACACATGTCAGATTTGCAAAAACACGGCCTGGGATTTAAGGTGAAAAGTGGCTCGGTACTGAAAGGGTTAACAAGCGGTCATGAGATTGCTTCTCTCATAGACTCCAACGCATTAGCATTGGAGTCTATGAGGATTACACTATGCTCCTATGGAGCCGTGCCATAGGTAGGGTTCCTATAAGAAAATTATGGGCGGCAGCCTCAGATCATTCAGGAGGACTGAGGCTGCTGCACACACCATCCAGCTCTACCGATCCCCGCTAGTGGGAGCCAATACACTCCTGGAAGCATGCACATGCGAGTTTTTGCTCTCACAGATGCCATGGTGATCATCAATCGCATGCATTAGCCCTGGGTGTTTGCTGTTGAAAACAGCAGGCACCTGTTGGCTATGACGTTCACTGCGCTTGCGAGTGGGTGCCATCTTTAAAGACCCACCCTGCTCTGTACATGTATGGGGGTTATTACAGTTTTATTTTATTTTTTATTGAAATATATAAATGTTATAATGAATAAGAATAAGACCTTGTTTTCTCTCCTAGTGGTTTCAAAAGGCATGTCATTTCTGCATTACTTGAAACTGTAAAGTAACTTTTCCTTCTGGAGTGCATTAATTTTCACTTGGAATGGCATAAAATATCTCCGTACGCTCCATATTGTAGTATGTGTCTACTTAACAACTTTAGCTGTATTGTGCAGAGCTAGTGTGCACTTTTGCTTTGACACCTATGTTGTCTTTTGCATTTATTACAAATAAAAGTGTACATATTATAGTGCATGTGCATCTCTTTTGTATTTCAAAGTGTAGCTTCTTAAAGTAGCTGTTCCAATAAAAAGGTATTTTTTTTCTTCAAACCAGCACATGAATCGGAATACTTTTGTAGCTAGAAGATTTAGTATATCCACTGAGTTATTCAATTAAATGTATCTGTAGTGCAACCTGCTATTTGTATTTTTCCTCATTTCTGTCCACCTCACTGAGGTAGAGGCACATGCTTAGTTCCATCTTTCAACTGTCACCGGCCATATCTTCTGTAACAATAAATCTAGCAGAGCAATGATTGGGAAGGTCTCTGGATCCAGGGACTGAAGAGCTCACTGCAGGAGCCCAGTACTAACTGTAGATGAGATAACTGTAGATAGAGGCCACTTAACTCCCTAGATGCCACAACTGCGATATATATAGGCACAGAAAACTGCCTGTCCCTAGTGGCCCCTGTGAACACAGTTGTGGGGCACCAATGCGTTGCCATGGCAACCTGTGGGATACATGTAAACACATGGATGCTTATTTGACTAGTACCCTTTACTGTGGTATGGTCCCTACAGTATGATTAATAAAGGTACATTTACTATATAACAATCATTTATTTGTGTATGCAAAAAGATATATGTGTCTAAGAACAGAGAAGTGCAAAGCATAAAGCAAAAAGCTGCTGCCTCCCAAAATGGAACGGTGAACGTCTTAAATGTAAAGTTCAAAAAAGAATAGTGGATTTTTTTTTTTCCTATTATCCACACTAATGAATAATGAAAGTTGATCAATAAGTTATATGTACATCAGAATGCTGTCTCTAAAATCTATCGCCAGAAAAAAATGAAGTAAACAATAAAAGAGATGATTTTTTTATTTATTTTTTGCAAAATTGCCCACTACTAGATAGAGCATAAGACACACATAGGGGGTCATTGATGATCAGAAATTCGCCTATATTAGGTGTATCTGTCGGGCAGATTGCAGTGCAAAGGTTATTTGCGCAGCAATCTGTGACTTTTCCCCACTCACGCCAGGTGGGAAGGGGGTGGGCTGGCAGGCCCATCTCATTCATCATTTTCTACGCCTGTTTTAGTAAAGTGCCTCAATTATAAACAGTGGTGTTAAATTGTAGAAATAAGATGTGGGCCCTTACTCATGACCGGCATTATATGGTCTGAAACGCGTAGACCGCTTACCTTGCATGAAATAAAGATTTGCTTGTTTTATGAAGCTGGACCCACGTCTTCTTTCAGATTATTTACGGCTGTGTCCAAACCGACTCTGTGCTCTTTACAAGAGAAGCAGAGTTTTATTTTTCTGAGTGTTAAATTATAGACAATACCTTTTGAAAAATAACACATCTTAAAAATAGTAACACAATTTGTTTTGCCCATGAGACTGCTGTTTTCCTTATAGAGATAATGTCTCCTTTGAAAATAGTTCACTCTTAACACTTGTGAAACTGTTAGTTGATTCATCAGATTCAATACATTTAGGTATTCATATTGTATCCATTATACATAGAGAGACAGCACTATTATTAACGAGGTTGAGTGAAGCATCGTTATTAACAAGGCTGAGCGTTCCAAAGTATAATGGATACAATATGAACACCTAAGGCCTCTTTCACACGGGCGTTGAATTAGAAACTCTCCTACAGAGGCAGTTAAGGCAGAGGTGGGAAATAAGGTCATTAAACCAATATGTAGAACATGGTAAAATCCCAAAAGGTTTATTATTATCCAAAATTCCAGTGCAAGACTTATGTAGTCCAGAGTTTAACAAGGAGTGGGATTCCTTCTTTATGATAAAGTCAATGGAATTGGTACGGTTGATTATCCAAAGAAGGACTCAAATTTTGGAAGAAGTAACAGATAAAATAAACCAAATGAAGGATATAATAGAGAAACTTCCTAAAAATGAGGAATTTAATATATGGCAGGAAAGGTTATGTAAAGGTCTAGACAAAATAGAACAGGAGATCATTAATTAAAAAAAATCAAGAAATATAGAAATAATCCAAGAACTGAACAACAGAAAAAAGAGGAGCAAGAAAAACAGCGCCGTAAACAGGAGGAGGATAGACAAACGAAAGAAATAGAAAATGACATTGCACAAACAAGATTTGCTGTTCCAGTCACTAATAGATTTGAAACACTATCAAATCATCTTTTTTTTTTTTTTAGACAGGACTCCACCACATAACAAACCACGTATTCGACAAACATCACAACAGCCACCAGAAAAAACTCGCCATTTGTTATCACCTACGTCACACCAATACAATATGAGACACAGATACACCAATCAAGAACGAGATCACAGAATTCAATATCAACAAAGGACACCACTCTCACGGAATCCACATCAAAACTCAACATTCAATTACACACAGAAGCATGCACAGAGACAATATCACAAAGAACACACTCGGGAAACGGGAAGAAAAAAAATACGGAGGGGACAAAGAAAAAAGAATACATTGCAACAAAAGTAGATACCACAATTGAGAATAATGCAATAATAAATTTGAGTTCAGTCACATTAATGGAGGCCCAAGTGAAGTTACTTAATAAGGGGTGGAAATTTGTACCTACAGCTAGAATAAATAAATTCGACACATACATAGGGGTGGAGAAATTTATTAGGAAGTTTTGCCTCAAAAAATACTTCCTAAAAAATCCTGTTATACATGAAACAAGTAGAAATGATAATATAAGACGGAAGTCAAAACGGAAGCCTTTAAGAGGCATTCCGTTTTGATCTGTCATAATAGAAGTCTATAGGCAATCATAATGGATCCGTCTGGTTTCCGTTAAGCAAGACAGAAAACAAAGTCCTGTCAACAGGACTTTTTTTCCGTTCTGCATAATGGAAACCAGACAGATCCGTTAT
This sequence comes from Bufo gargarizans, assembly GCF_014858855.1. Taxonomy (NCBI): domain Eukaryota; kingdom Metazoa; phylum Chordata; class Amphibia; order Anura; family Bufonidae; genus Bufo; species Bufo gargarizans. Next base: position 268,477,270 of record NC_058083.1, read on the forward strand.
GATTGCCCATAAACTTCTATTATTATGGAAAGCAAAACGGAATGCCTTTTAAAGGCTTTCGTTTTGACTTCAGTCTTATGGATTCCGTTATTTTCCATTATAGCCATGTTATAACGGAAAACAATGACTGAATCCATAACGGTGATGTGAACAAGCCCTAATTCTTATAATTTAAGTCTAGATATCCTTTCCCGTCTACAGCACATTAGCAGTCAGCTATTCATGTTTAAAAAAAAGTTCTACATTAGGCTAGTTTTACATACACAGCAAGAGATCTGGCAGGCTGTTATGGAGCAATGGTCAAACATGGCCAGCAGGTCTCCATTGTTTCAAACAGCAGAGACTCACAATAATTCCGATTGCGGTCATTAAAGCCTTTAGTATCTAAAGGGTGAAAAACCTGGAAGCTCGCGCTGCCGGGCTTCTTACCGGCATCCTCTGCAGCCAATGAGGATGTCGGTAATTGATTTTAATATGCTGGGTCTCGCTGAAGAGAACTAGGGCATTAAAGCTGCAATTTTTATTTGATTGTTCAGATTTTTTTTTTTAAATAGGATTTTGTAGCCTCACATACGAGTCTCAAAATCATAAAAAATAGTTAAAAAAACTGTTAAAAAATATATTTAAAAAAATAAAGAAAAAGTTTAAATCACCCCGCTTTCCGTAGAATAAAAAAAATAAATCCATAAATAACAAAGAAAAATATAAACCTCATGGGTATCACCGCGACCGAAAACACCCGTACTGTTAAAATATAATAAATATTTTTCCAATACGACGAATGGCGTAACGGAAAAAAGGGTCAAAATGGCCAATTTGCAATTTTTTCATCGCTTCTTTTACCCCAAAAAAGTTATAAAATGTGATCAAAAAGTCACACACACTCCAAAATGGTATCAATAAAAACTAAAGATTCTCCCACAAAAAAAAAAGCGCCCCCACACAGCTCAGTAGATATAACAAAAAAAAAAGTTATGGGGGTCCGAATATGGTGATGTAAACAAAAAGAAAAGAAACATTACAGAAAGTTTTAATTTGTTTTTACACTATTTATAAATATTTAGAACTATACATAAGTGGTATCGTTGTAATTTTACTGAACCAGAGAATGAAGGGCACAGGTCAGTTTTACTGCCAAGGGAATGCAGTGGGGAAAAAAAAACTCGTTAAACGGTGGAGAAATTGCATATTTTTTTTCAATTCCACCCCATTTGGAATTTTTTCCCCTCTATATTGTATGCCATAGTAAATAGAGGCATTAGAAAGTGCAACTTGTCCCGCAAAAAATAAGCCCTCATACAGCTATGTGAACAGAAGAATACAAATGTTATGGCTCAAGGAAGATAGGGAAGAAAAATGAATACGCAAAAACTAAAAACTGTCTTACATTTAGAAATGCCGCTGGATGCGCAGACGTTATGGAGAGGCCTGCGCATCTGTTTATAGTTTAAGGCACAGGAGACAGTGGAGTACACAGGAAAGGTGAGAAATGAATATCTATAACCACTAGAACTCCCTGCTTTCAGTTTTTTTTTTTTTTTTTTTTATAAATAAGGGTCTTAAATTGATAGAACATAAAATATATTTATGATTAACATTTCTAAACATTTCTAAATTTGTATGAAAGTTAATAAATTAACCACACAAGCAGGAGTTTGGCTTTCACATGGCAGCTGGGCTCCTGCTCTTATGGCCCAGATCTATAGAAACAGCAATCCCGACCTTTTAAAGGGGTTGTCTCATCTCGCTGTTACTAAGGCGAGATCAGACACAGTTCCGACCACCTCCCGGCCAGGAAACAGCAGAGCGCTTCGGAACTATGTCACATCTCGCCTTAGTAATAGCGGGATGAGACAACCCCTTTAACCCCTTAGATGCTACAGTCAATAGCAACCACAACATCTAAGGGGTTTCAGAGGAAGGAGGCTCCCTGTGTCAGGCATCAGCATTGTTACAAATGAGATTACAGGATGCTGATATCTTCACTCAGCAGCCTGGGGCTTAATGAAGGTTCTCAGGCCTGCCCTCAATGTATGCCCTTGTATGTACAGCCTAGTAGAGTGTCAGCTTCTTACTGACAGCATAACACTGTACTATGTATTTTTAACCACTTCAACCCCCCTAGCTGAACACCCTTAATGACCAGGCCACTTTTTACACTTCTGCACTACACTACTTTCACCGTTTATTGCTCGGTCATGCAACTTACCACCCAAATGAAATTTACCTCCTTTTCTTCTCACTAATACAGCTTTCATTTGTTGGTATTTCATTGCTGCTGACATTTTTACTTTTTTTTGTTATTAATTGAAATATAACGAATTTTTTTTTAAAAATGACATTTTTCACTTTCAGTTGTAATTTTTATTTTTTTTTTTAAACGACATCCATATATAAATTTTTCGCAAAATTTATTGTTCTACATGTCTGATAAAAAAAAATGTTTGGGTAAAAAAAAAATGGTTTGGGTAAAAGTTATAGCATTAACAAACTATGGTACAAAAATGTGAATTTCCGCTTTTTGAAGCAGCTCTGACTTTCTGAGCACCTGTCATGTTTCCTGAGGTTCTTCAATGCCCAGACAGTAGAAAAAACCCACAAATGACCCCATTTCGGAAAGTAGACACCCTAAGGTATTCGCTGATGGGCATAGTGAGTTCATACTGCCCTGGCATTTTAGGGGCCCAAATGCGTGCAAAGTAGTTTGAAATCAAAATCTGTAAAAAATGGCCTGTGAAATCCAAAAGGTACTCTTTGGAATGTGGGCCCCTTTGCCCATCTAGGCTGCAAAAAAGTGTCACACATCTGGTATCGCCGTACTCAGAAGAAGTAGAGCAATGTGTTTTGGGGTGTCTTTTTACATATACCCATGCTGGGTGAGAGAAATATTTCGGCAAAAGACAACTTTTCCCATTTTTTTATACAAAGTTGGCATTTGACCAAGATATTTATCTCACCCAGCATGGGTATATGTAAAAAGACACTCGAAAACACATTGCCCAACTTCTCCTGAGTACGGTGATACCACATGTGTGACACTTTTTTGCAGCCTAGGTGGGCAAAGGGGCCCACTTTCCAAAGAGCACCTTTCGGATTTCACAGGCCATTTTTTACACATTTTGATTGCAAACTACTTCTCACGCATATGGCCCCCTAAAATGCCAGGGCAGTATAACTACCCCACAAGTGACCCCATTTTGAAGACACCCCAAGGTATTTCATGATGGGCATAGTGAGTTCATGGAAGTTTTTATTTTTTGTCACAAGTTAGTGGAATATGAGACTTTATAAGGAAAAAAAAAAAAAAAGAAATCATCATTTTCCGCTAACTTGTGACAAAAAATAAAAAATTCTAGGAACTCGCCATGCCCCTCACGGAATACCTTGGGGTGTCTTCTTTCCAAAATGGGGTCACTTGTGGGGTAGTTATACTGCCCTGGCATTTTAGGGGCCCATATGCGTGAGAAGTTGTTTGCAATCAAAATGTGTAAAAAATAGCCTGTGAAATCAGAAAGGTGCTCTTTGGAATGTGGGCCCCTTTGCCCACCTTGGCTGCAAAAAAGTGTCACACATGTGGGTGAGATAAATATCTCGGCAAAAGACAACTTTTCCCATTTTTTTATACAAAGTTGGCATTTGACCAAGATATTTCTCTCACCCAGCATGGGTATATGTAAAATGACACCCCAAAACACATTCCCCAACTTCTCCTGAGTACGGCGATACCACATGTGTGACAACTTTTTGCAGCCTAGATGCACAAAAGTGCCCAAATTCCTTTTAGGAGGGCATTTTTAGACATTTGGATCCCAGACTTCTTCTCACGCTTTAGGGACCCTAAAAAGCCAGGGCGTTATAAATACCCCACATGTGACCCAATTTTGGAAATAAGACACCCCCAAGGTATTCAATGAGGGGCCTGGCGTGTTCATAGAATTTATTTATTTTTTTGGCATAAGTTAGCGGAAATTGATTTTTATTTATTTTTTCTCACAAAGTCTCACTTTCCGCTAACTTGGGACAAATATTTAAATCTTTCATGGACTCAATATGCCCCTCAGCGAATACCTTGGGGTGTCTTCTTTCCAAAATGGGGTCAGTTGTGGGGTGTTTGTACTGCCCTGGCATTTGAGGGTCTCCGCAATCATTACATGTATGGCCAGCATTAGGAGTTTCTGCTATTCTCCTTATATTGAGCATACAGGTAATGAGATTTTTTTTTCCGTTCAGCCTCAATCTCGTCTTGCAGCGCCGCATACACTGACTTGTGTGTAATCTGACAGCAGCGCAATGCTTCTGTCAGAATGCACATCAGTGCTGCAGCTAGTCGATCGGTTGGTCCACCTGGAAGGTAAAAAAAAAAGAAAGAAAAAACCAGGCCGCAACGCAATAAATTTTATTAACTTTATAATAACTTTAGATCAGAGCATATAAACTTTATTTAACTTTTGAAACTGAACGTTAACTTTTTTGCTTACTGGTGTTTTTTTTTTTACCTTTTATAGGACAAACCTCTCCTTCCCCATGGGACAATGTGCAAAGCGCAAATCGCCCAAAGATGTGGCAAAGTGCATTATGCACTTTGTCCCAGGTGAAAGGAGAGGTTTGCAGCAGCTGTGTGTGTGAATGGGCCCTAATAGCCCTGTGTGCCTCTCCTGTGAGATGTGATCCCTATGCTAGGTGTACCTGTGTGTGGTACTTCCGGAAACACTCCCCTAAGCATAGGGCAGGGTGGTCAGGGCAGTCAGGACAGAAATAGCGGGTGTCACGCTTTATTCCACTCCTGCTACAGACACGACATCTTTTTCGGGGTGACGGTTGGGTTGAGGTACCAGCAACGACATTGGGGAAATGTCGCTCGTGTAGACGGCTAACTACACTGGTGGATGGGGCCACGGAACCTCCTGGATAGAGGAGGTTCTCGATGATCTCTTCCTGTTCTCCCAGCCTTACTGTACAGAACAAAACTATTATATGCAGCCAATTGAATCAAATATACAGACACATTCTTATACCAGCGTCTGGTGCGTCGGGAAACTAAATACGGAGACAACATCTGGTCATTGAAGTCCACCCCTCCCATGTGAAGGTCGTGGACTGAGAGGGGCTTTTCAATGACTCTGGTTGCTCGCTCAATTTGGATTGTCGTGTCTGCATGAATGGAGGAGAGCATGTAAACATCACGCTTGTCTCTCCATTTCACCGCGAGCAGTTCTTCGTTACACAAGGCAGCCCTCTCCCCCCTTGCAAGACGGGTGGTAACGAGCCGTTGGGGGAAGCCCGCGCGACTAGTTCGCGCGGTGCCACAGCAGCCAATCTGTCCTAGAAACAAATGCCTGAAGAGGGCCACACTTGTGTAGAAATTGTCCACATAAAGATGGTACCCCTTGCCAAATAAGGGTGACACCAAGTCCCAGACTGTCTTCCCACTGCTCCCCAGGTAGTTAGGGCAACCGACCGGCTCCAGGGTCTGATCTTTTCCCTCATAGATCCGAAATTTGTGGGTATAGCCTGTGGCCCTTTCACAGAGCTTATACAATTTGACCCCATACCGGGCGCGCTTGCTTGGGATGTATTGTTTGAAGCCAAGGCGCCCGGTAAAATGTATTAGGGACTCGTCTACGCAGATGTTTTGCTCAGGGGTATACAAATCTGCAAATTTCTGGTTGAAGTGGTCTATGAGGGGCCGAATTTTGTGGAGCCGGTCAAAAGCTGGGTGGCCTCTGGGACGGGAGGTGGTGTTGTCGCTAAAGTGCAGGAAACGCAGGATGGTCTCAAATCGTGGCCTGGACATAGCAGCAGAGAACATGGGCATGTGATGAATTGGGTTCGTGGACCAATATGACCGCAATTCATGCTTTTTGGTTAGACCCATGTTGAGGAGAAGGCCCAGAAAATTTTTAATTTCGGAAACTTGGCTGGGCATAAAAGCTTCCCGGGTTGGCGGATATAAATTGAGTGGCATACCGATTTGTTTCTGCCACAACTAAGTCCGAGTTCTGCAGTCAAGAACAGCTCAAAAAATCCCAGGGCCGAACCGATCTGAGCTGTCTCAACCCGAACTCCAGACTGGACGGTGAAAGGGGGAACTACAGGTGCGGCTGAAGTTGGGGACTGCCAATCAGGGTTTGCCAGCACCTCAGGGATTCTAGGGGCTCAACGGGCCTGTCTGTGCAGTGGCTGCGACGGGGTAACTACTGCACGTGCCACTGTAGCAGCTTCAACTGCCCTTCTGGTGTTTGCCACTTGACCATGTTGTACGGCAGTGCTGGTACTAGGTCCAGGATGGGCTGCGCTGCTGGTGTATGCCTCACCACGTAATCCGACAGCGCCAGCCCCACTCTGCTGCCCTTGAAGCGGATCCTGCGCAACCTGTGGTCTAGCGACACGGGGCCGGGTACGCCTGGTGGTATCAGGGACCTCAACCTCCTCGTCCAAACTTTGTGTCAGACTGCCACTGCTTTCTACAGGTTCATATTCTGACCCGCTAGATTCATCAGATGAGGGTTCCCATTCCTCATCCGACTGGGTCAGAAGCCTGTAGGCCTCTTCAGAAGAATACCCCCTGTTTGACATTTGGGATACTAAATTTAGGGGTATTCCCTGAGACTACACAAGAGAAAAAGCAAGCCTGTCTTACAAATGGGAGGCTAGCGAAGTACCGGAGGCCGCTGCGATTGATAAAAAATACTAAAACAGATTTTTTTTTATCACCGCAGCGCTTGTAAAGTGATTGTGCAGTGATCAAAAAAATAATAATTTTTTGTCACTGCGGGGGGGGGCGGGCGTGGGTGAACGCACGTGTGGGCGACCGATCAGGCCTGATCGGGCGAACACTGCATTTTGGGTGGAGGGCGAGCTAAGGTGACACTAATACAATTATAGATCTGACTGTGATCAGTTCTGATCACTTACAGATACTATAAAAGTACAAATGCTCATTAGCGATACGCTAATCAGCGAATAAGTGACTGCGGTGGGCTGGGCGCTAAACAATCGCTAAACTACCTAACCAAGCGGCCTAAACTATCCTAAAACCTAACAGTCAATACCAGTGAAAAAAAAAGTGACAGTTTACACTGATCACTTTTTTCCATTTCACTAGGTGATTGACAGGGGGCGATCAAGTGGTTAATTGGGGTGATGGAGGGTGATCTGGGGGCTAAGTGTGGTGTTGGTGGGTACTCACAGTGATGCCTGCTTCTCTGCTGAGACCAACCGACGAAAAGGACCAGCAGAGGAGCAGGGAAGCCATTTAACACCTTATATTTATAAATATACTCACGGATGCGTCCGGGAGGAATGAATTGACCGCCTTCAGGACGCATCCGTGCGTTAGGCGGTTGGGAGGAGGTTAAAAGCAATCCGAGGATTGCAAGTCAAGTCCCCTTGTGGCACTAATGAATAATACAAATTAGAGTGAAACAAAGTTAAAGTAAATAAAAAAGTCTAATTTTAATGGAAAATAAAGCAAAAATAAAATTTGCTCCATATATTTGGTATCGCCGTATCTGTAATGACCAGTTACAGTTATCACCTACTGGTAATTTATCCCGCAGAATGGACGTCATAAAATGAATAAATGCCACAACTGCTGTTTTTGCTTATACCAAAAAAAGAAATAAAAAGCAATAAAAAAAAGTTATATACCCCAAAATGATAATAGTGAAAACTATAAGGCCCCTTTCACACGGGCGAGTTTTCCGTGCGGGTGCAATGCGTGAGGTGAACGTATTGCACCTGCACTGAATCCTGACCCATTCATTTCTATGGGGCTGTGCACATGAGCGGTGATTTTCACGCATCACTTGTGCGTTGTGTGAAAATCGCACTATATGCTCTATATTGTGTGATTTTCACGCGACGCAGGCCCCATAGAAGTGAATGGGGTGAGTGAAAATCGCATAGCATCCGCAAGCAAGTGCGGATGCGGTGCGATTTTCATGCATGGTTGCTAGGTGGCAGTCTATTCACTGTATTATTTTCCCTTATAACATGGTTATAAGGGAAAATAATAGCATTCTGAATACAGAATGCATAGTATAATAGTGCTGGAGGGGTTAAAAAAAAAAAAGTTAACTCACCTTCTCCTCTTGATCGCGTAGTTCCCGGTCTCTTTACTTCTTGAATGATGAGCTGTGGGCTAAAGGACCTGTGGTGACGTCAGATCACATGCTCCATCACCACGGTGATGGACCATGTGATTGGAGGATGTGATCTGACGTCACCACAGGTCATTTAGCCCACAGCTCATCATTCAAGAAGTAAAATATGACGCCCGTGTGAAAGAGGCCTAAGTCAGCCTGCAAAAATCAAACCCTGGCACAGCTTTTCTTTCCTATTATTTTTTTTTTTTTAAAGCTTTTGTTTTTGTGAAAAGCATCTACTATATATTTGTCATTGCTGTAATCATATTGATCCATAGAAGTTTATCAAAGTGAATGTTTCTAAACTTACAATGTGAAAACTAAATCGCTGTATTACTGTTTCCCCCAGAAAGCATTAAAAAGGACCTGTGACCATTCCTGACATGCCTGTTTTAATAGCTTCATGCATTCCCCATGTAATAACAATTCTGGAGCATCTATTCTTATGGCGCTTTGTTGTGCCATTACTTAATTATTTCTGCTAGAAGTTATGAATTCATTGCTAGCAGTCTGCAGTAAGGGTACAGAAGGGGTGGTAACTAGTTGGGGGCGTGTACCTGTACAGTCTGACAATGACAGCACTTACTGGATAGAGTGAGACTGTGCAGAGACACTTCCCCTCCCCCACAACTGATTATCACCCCTCTGTACCCTTACTGCAGACTGCTAGCAATGTATTATTTCAACTAGAAGTTATGAATAAAGGAATGGCACAACAGAGAGCCATAAGAATAGATGCTCCAGGATTGCTATTACACGGGAAATGCATGTAGCTATTAAAACAGGCATGTCAGGAGAGTTGACCGGTCCTCTTTCATAAAAGTTAGGCTACTTTCACACTAGCAGCAGCCTTCTCCGGCATGCTGTTCATTCAGGGGAGCAGCCTGCCCGATCCATGCTGCTGCTAGTGCACTGTGCCGCTGGAAGTCCACTCCGGCCCCAATGACTATAAGGTGGGCGGGCAGGAGGTCCGGCCACAGCACTGCAAATATGCAGAGAGGCGGCCAGAATAAAACTACGACATGTTGTAGTTTTATTCCGGCCGCCTCTTGGCATGTTTGCCGTGCTCCGGCTGGACCTCAGTCAATGGGGTCAGAGCGGACGTCTGGCGGCGCGGTGCACTAGCGGCAGCACTGATCTGGCAGGCTGTTCCGGTGGGGGAAGGCTGCCGCTAGTGTGGAAGTACCCTTAATCAGTAAGTTATGAGTATTCCTAAATGGTGCCAATAAAAACTATACTTTATCCCTTAAAAAACAAGCCCTCATATGGCTATATCGACAGAAAAAAAAAAAAATTATAGCTTTTGGAATACAAACCGGATTCCCAAAAAGTTGGGACACTAAACAAGTTGTGAATAAAAACTGAATGCTATGATGTGGAGATGGCAAATGTCAATATTTGTAATAGAACGTAGATGACAGATCAAACGTTTAATCCGAGTAAATGTATCATTTTAAAGGAAAAATACGTTGATTCAAATTTTCACGGTGTCAACAAATCCCCAAAAAGTTGGGACAAGTAGCAATAAGAGACTGGAAAAAGTAAATTTGAGCATAACGAAGAGCTGGAAGACCAATTAACACTAATTAGTTAAATTGGCAACATGGAACGAGTATACAATAACTTACCAACTCCGGACTATTGACTGTCTTCTATGTGGAAAATATCCTAAGGAGGACAAGCATTCAATATAGAGTACCTTCCCTTCAACCAGAGAGAGATACTTACCTCTATTTAAGGGACATTCACACCATCCGGTTCAGTGGTATAGACGGCACTGCTACATTGCGGTCATTGTACACATTTGTCCATACCGTGTGTCAGTTCTATTTTTATTTTATTTGATTTTATCATATGTGATTTTAATGTGTTTTAACCATTACTTGGTTCTTATATAGTGTTCTAATAAACCAGTTCGATTGGACCACATAATTGAGTGCCAGCCTTCCACTTTTTTCTATTTTATACTTTATTGACTGATTGGGTGATCAGTTTTTAGGCTAGAGCACCAGTTCCTGTTTGGAGAGATGGTGAGCGATCCGCCATTTTGCTATTCAATTGGCAACATGATTGGGTATAAAAAGAGCTTCTCAGAGTGGCAGTGTCTCTCAGACGCCAAGATGGGTAGAGGATCACCAATTCCCACAATGTTGCGTAGAAAGATAGTGGAGCAATATCAGAAAGGTGTTACCCAGCGAAAAAATTGCAAAGACTTTGCATCTATCATCATCAACTGTGCATAACATCATCCGAAGATTCAGAGAATTTGAAACAATCTCTGTGCGTAAGGGTCAAGGCCATAAAACCATACTGGATGCCCGTGATCTCCGGGCCCTTAAACGACACTGCACCACAAACAGGAATGCTACTGTAAAGGAAATCACAGAATGGGCTCAGGAATACTTCCAGAAACCATTGTCAGTGAACACAATCCACCGTTCCTTCCGCCGTTGCCAGCTAAAACTCTACAGTGCAAAGAAGAAGCCATATCTAAGCAAGATCCACAAGCTCACGCATTTTCACTGGGCCAGGGATCATTTAAAATGGAGTGTGGCAAAATGGAAGACTGTTCTGTGGTCAGACGAGTCACGAATCAAAGTTCTTTTTGGAAATCTGGGACGCCATGTCATCCGGACCAAAGAGGACAAGGACAACCCAAGTTGTTATCAACTCTCAGTTCAGAAGCCTGCATCTCTGATGGTATGGGGTTGCATGAGTGCGTGTGGCATGGGCAGCTTGCATGTCTGGAAAGGCACCATCAATGCAGAAAAATATATTCAGGTTCTAGAACAACATATGCTCCCATCCAGACGTCATCTCTTTCAGGGAAGACCCTGCATTTTTCAACAAGATAATGCCAGACCACATTCTGCATCAATCACAACATCATGGCTGCGTAGGAGAAGGATCCGGGTACTGAAATGGCCAGTCTGCAGTCCAGATCTTTCACCTATAGAGAACATTTGGCGCATCATAAAGAGGAAGGTGCAACAAAGAAGGCCCAAGACGTTTGAACAGTTAGAGGCCTGTATTAGACAAGAATGGGAGAGCATTCCTATTTCTAAACTTGAGAAACTGCTTCTCGGTCCCCAGACGTCTGTTGAGTGTTGTAAGAAGAAGGGGAGATGCCACACAGTGGTGAAAATGGCCTTGTCCCAACTTTTTGGGGATTTGTTGACACCATGAAATTCTGATTCAACATATTTTTCCCTTAAAATTTTACATTTTCTCAGTTTAAACTTTTGTTCCGTGATTTATGTTCTATTCTGAATAAAATATTAGAAGTTGGCACCTCCACATCATTGCATTCTGTTTTTATTCACGATTTGTATAGTGTCCCAACTTTTTTGGAATCCGGTTTGTACGACGATGACAAAAATTGGTTGGTCAATCTGGTTACTAATGGGTTAAGAAACCTAGGGACTTGGTTCACAGGAGCCAAGCGAGGTACTTTGTTGTATGATCAGATTACAGTGGGGTTTTAAAATAGTTATCCAGGTTCTAGATATTGATGTCCTGTCCTCAGGAAATAGCACAGTTGATGGATCGGTGGGGGTGCTGGGTATCAGACTCCTACTGATCTCATATTGATGACCTATTCTGATGATAGGTAATTAATATCTAGAGCTTGGAAACCCCTTTAAAACCAATCTAAACAATGTGAGGAGAAAAAAAAATTCAGCACCTGCACAAAAATGTGTGAATTCACCATCCGCCTTCATATAAAAGCTCCTCTATAATCATGGTCACAGCAACATTACCTCCTCCAACCCCACACATACATGTTTGTAGGTCCTGACTACTTGAGCAAGGGAGAGAGCCATGGCAGTGACTCTAATGGGTAAGAGGTTGGTCCTCTTCTGAAAAGCACAGAGACAAAGGTATGTATGCTAGTACTTTGAAATCTTTGTGCTGAGACCATCAAGTGTTGCTTCAAGTCTGATTAGTTTTTCTTGTTTGTTTTTTTAAATCCTCTAATTGGTGTTGAGTAATGTTTTCAATACAATTAATGGATTTCTTTGTTGCAGGTATGGAAATAGTAAAGCCATATACCCCCGTGTCCCAGGATTTGGTAATAGATCACATACAGTCAACAGATTCTGAGAAGAAATATATTTACCTGATGATTAAAATCTACACAAATGGAAGTTTTACGCCACACTTTGATAAACTAGAAATAGGTAAGGCGGCCTTGTCTCTTCTATTTTCCTTTCTTTCTTTTTCAAAATCTACATATAGAAATTTTTGCATTAAGGTTATGGTAAGGTATACCACTTTTGATATACTTGCAGTTTAAAGAGGACCTTTCATCAGTTTAAACATTGGCTAATTATGGTATTACCTTGTGGGGCGGCCCCCACTGATACCATGGATGTTTTTTTGTTTTTTTTTTAAAAAGCCCCCTACCCCCGTTCATCCACTTTTGCCCCCCGTTGATTTGGCGCCTTGTATTCTAATGAGCAGTATCGTCGCAATGGGGCAGAGACGCAGTCTTCTGCTGTGAGCGCCGAATCAACGGGGGGCAACAGTGGACGAACCGGGGGGCTTTTGGAAAAAAAAAAACATCCATGTCATCAGTGGGAGCCGCCCTAACAAGGTAATACGCCTATGTTAAAACTGATGAAAGGTCCTCTTTAAAGGGCAGATTTGAACCTATGAAACTGGCTGATCTCTTCCATGTGCACTTGGCAGCTGTGTTGGTCCCATGTACATATATGCCTGCATTGCTGTGAAAAATGATGTTTTATTATATGCAAATTAGGTTCTAGGAGCAACGGAGGCGTTGCCATTACTCCTAGAGGTTCAGCTCTCTCTGCAGCTGCCGTGTCATCTGCCGTTTAATTGACAGGACTAGGCAGTGAAAATATAATTTCTTAATATGTAAATTAGGCCCTTGATGCAATGAGAGCAATTATTGCTCTTTTTGCACCCAAGCTCTGCTCCTTTGTGTTGGAATCTTGTAGTGATCTATTCTGACTGGTTTGGGTGCACGTCGTGGTATGTTCCTGGCTCCACCTCTTGGAACGTATAACTATTCAACAATTTAGACAGCACTCCAGATTTTGCTTAAGTGATTTTTATTTGCATTAGCCGGACATAGTGGTCCTTTTTGTAACAACATTTCGGGCAGAAAGGATGCCCTTCATCAGGCTAGTCGTATGCACATGAGATTGTGGATGCTCCTCCTTTGTGTGCCCAGCCCATCCTTTGTTGCTTTGATTTACAGGGTCAGGCAGTCAGGGCCGGCCTTAGGTGTTCAGGCGCCCTGTGCGAGCTAACCTTGTGGCGCCCCCCCCCCCCCCCAAAAAAAAAAAAAACACTGCTTGTTGCTGGCATCATGGCATAGGCTGGCTGACTATCCAACCAAGTAGTTACCAGCCCTCACACCCCAAAGGCCGGTGTAATGTTATACTTCCCTAGTTCGTGAGATTTCCCTACCCTCGTCACTTCCGGTCGCACCGGACATGACGTGAGGAGGTGTGCAGCGCCGCGCAGGCGCACAACGACAGGTTAGGGAAATTTCACAGCAGAGTGCGCATGCGCCAGGAGCCTCGCCGGCGGTTAGGGTAGGGAAAAACTATGGGCCAATGCGCAGTGATCGGATGGATGTTTTCAGCTGAACACCGGCCGACACTGCGCATGCACCGGGAGCCTCACCAGCGGTTAGGGAAGGGAAAAATTACGTACGGGCCAGTGCTTTTTCCCTACCCTAAACGCTGGTGAGGCTCCCAGCGCATGCACAGTGTCGGCCGGTGTCCAGCTGAGAAAATTTGTTTCCAATGTAGTATTAATAACTAAACAATTAAATAATAAACATATTGCATTGTCTACTTACCACCAGGACAATAAGATGATCTGGACTCTGGCTGCAGTCTGGCTCTGGGGACTCCATTGTCATTCTCTCCCCCCCCCCCCCTTCCCTTGTCACTCTCATTATCCCCCCTCTCCCTTGTCACTCATTATTCCACCCGCCCTCCCTTGTCACGCTCATTATCCCCCCCCCCATCACTCTCATTATTCCCCCCCCCCATCACTCTCACTATTCCCCCCCCCATCACTCTCACTATTCCCCCCCCCCCATCACTCTCATTATTTCCCTCCCCCATCACTCTCATTATTTCCCCCCCCATCACTCTCATTATTTCCCCCCCCCATCACTCTCATTATTTCCCCCCCATCACTCTCATTATTTCCCCCCCCATCACTCTCATTATTTCCCCCCCCATCACTCTCATTATTCCCCCCCCATCACTCTCACTATTCCCCCCCCCCATCACTCTCATTATTTCCCCCCCCCCATCACTCTCATTATTCCCCCCCCCCCATCACTCTCATTATTCCCCCCCCCATCACTCTCATTATTCCCCCCCCCATCACTCTCATTATTTCCCCCCCCCATCACTCATTATTTCCTCCCCCCCCCATCACTCATTATTTCCTCCCCCCCCATCACTCTCATTATTTCCTCCCCCCTCCCCCCTTGTCACTCTCTCTCTTCCCTCCCCCCTTGTCACTCTCTCTCTTTCTTTCCTCCCCCCTCGTCACTCTCTCTTTCTTTCCTCCCCCCTTGTCACTCTAGTGTACCTCTAGTGTAGCGTGGCCGAGCTCTGTTCGATCCGCGGTACAGGAGCATTTGTTTCCTGTACCCGGCCGGACTGACAGGAAGTGCACACTAAGTGAGCACTTCCTGTCAGTCCGGCCGGGTACAGGAAACAAAAGCTCCTGTACCGCGGACCTAACAGAGCTCGGCCACGCTACACTAACAGGCGCAGGCAGGATTCTTTAGAGCGGCAAGCCACTCAGGCGGCGCAGAATGAGGGGCGCCGCCAGCCGCCCCCAACTTATATAAGCAACTTTTTTTTTTACCGCAACGGGCGCCGGGCGCCCCCTGCTGAGTACAGGAGGGGGGGGGGGGGGGCTCGCCTGCCCATATTACATTGCGGGCTGTCGGCCGCCCGGCGCCCCTGTTGCTATGGCGCCCTGTGCGGCCGCACAGCCCGCACACCCCAAAGGCCGGCCCTGCAGGCAGTGGCAAACATGATAAAACATGATTGTTACTGATATCACATTTTGGTGGTGACGAGGAATAAACCTGTCCAGCACTAAAGATTTGGAGTCTGAGAATGTAGTTAGCAACTCATCTTGCTCTATAGATGAAAAGTGAAGCAAGCTGTGGCCAGAACAGCAGGACCTATACAGTCTGTTACCCATATGCATATATTTACCAGCATGATTTTTTATTTTCATATTTCTTGATATTGCCAGGCCACTTTGTAGGGCATGCAAGCAGAGAAGTAGTAGAAGAGCAAGCAAACATTTTGGAATGACATTTCAAATGTTTTTCCGCCTAAAATGTAAATATTAGCAATATTAGTAAATCAGAAGATAAAGTAGTGGCATTTTTCTGCTTTGGTACCATTTTTGCAAACATGACAACAGGATGTACAGCCATTTGGATTGCCAATTTTTGTAAATGAATAATCAAGTTTTTTTCTGGTCAGTATTTTTGTCAGTAACTGAGAAACAAATTCTAAAGTGATAGCTAAATATGACTGTACTTTTTGTTGTCACATGCAAAAAGACTGCTGCTACCAAACAGCATAACTGCCATAGCTTTCTGATTAAACCCCTCTCTGACAGTTGACATACATGTATGTCATCATTTAATCCCTCAGAAACTGAAGTCAATAGCGACCGTAATGAGTACTAAAATGAAGCAGTTCCGTTTAGTTAGCCTGGCAGGGCTTAAAGGGATTCTGTCACCTCTCATAACACAAATTCAGATTTTAAACCAGTCATGCTCCACAGATTACCTTGAATCGGCTTTGCTGTTCTATACTGTAATCCGTCCAGTAGTTTTGCTGAAAAACGACTTTTTTAATTGTGCTAATTAATCCTGAAGGTGCCCAGAGGGGCGTTATGTTCCACTTTGTGTGCCTAGTAACGCCCCCTGCAGTGCCCAAAACGCCTTCCTCCTGAATCCCTAACTGCCCACAGCGTCTCATCCCTCTCCTCCCTCTCCCTGACGGCCGAGCGAAGTCTCGCGCAGACGCAGTACCCACTGAGGGTGCGCCAGTGCGATTTGCTGGAGACTGAGGGAAGAGCGAGCATCGGACGTCACTGGGCTCGGCGCTTGCCCAGTGACGACGATGAAGCTCCTGCCCTCAGTCTCCAGCAAATCGCACTGGCGCACCCTCAGTGGGTACTGCGTCTGCGCGAGACTTCGCTCGGCCGTCAGGGAGGGGGAGGAGAGGGATGAGACGCTGTGGGCGGTTAGGGATTCAGGAGGAAAGGGCACACAAAGTGGAACGTAACGCTCCTCTGGGCACCTTCAGGATTAATAATTATAAAAGTTGTTTTTCAGCAAAACTACTGGACGGATTACAGCATGACTGGTTTAAAATCTGAATTTGTGTTAGGTGACAGAATCCCTTTAATAGGGAGACGTCACAATCGCCATAGACTGCAGTACTGAAGAATTGCAGTTTAATGGCATAAGTGATCAAACAATCAGAAATTCAATTCCCCTAGGGCATTAAAAATAAAAGTAAAAAAAAATATTTTAAAAAATATTTAAAAAGTATTTAAATGTGAATGACAATTAGTCAATTTTACGTATAAATGTAAGCAATAAAAATAAGCATCATTGATATCACTGCATCTTAAAATGTTCAAACTATTAAAATACATCCTGTACAGTGACCACTGTAACAAAAAAATCTCAATTTTTGGTCACCTCAGAAAAACTATCAAAAAGTAGTATGTACCCCAAAATGGTGCCATTAAAAACTATTGCTCCCTCAACAAAAAATACAGCTCCAAACTGCTTAAAGAAGAACTCCCGCAAAAATTTTATTCTCTGACCTGTTAGAAAGGTGCATGACTTAAATTGTAGTGAAGGTAAAGTCAATACAATCAACAAAGAAGAGTCAGTCACAGGTGGCACTGCTGATCCGTGTTAACACTAATACGTGCTTGCACAGGCCTCTCGATGCCTCCAACATAAACCAATACGGTGGTGCACTATCCAGAAAAGATTGGCGTCTAGTTGCCATGGAAATCCCTAGCAAACCAGACGTCATGCACACAAGGGTCCACTAATAGCAAAATACAACAAAGAGATACTGTTACAAGAACACATTCAAATCATTGCGGTCATTCAGACCTAGCTGACCTACTGCTCCTGTGCATATGATCCATTTTGCTTCTTTTTGTAAAGGGTACGGTGTCCGTCTCCTCCCTGTCTTCTATTCCAGCAAACTGGAGTGCTTTAACATTCCCTCCATGAACTTCTCTCACATGGTCAATTAGTCTGCGGCAGCCTTTTCCCGTCCTTATAGAGTTAAAGTGCTCCCTGATCCTCTCAAATAGACACCTGATGGTTCAAGACATACACTACATAAGTGCTTCTACAGTTTATGAAACTGGTGACCTTTTTTGTTATGGGGCCTATTTTTACAATCTTCTTTTGGGAGTTGTATTCACATAGCGAGCAACTGCCACATTTGTAGTTGCCTTTCGGCAACCTCTCCGGCAGCCAGTTGGTCTTCTCTTCTCCCAGGAATCTGCTTCTTACAATCCTATCTTTTATTGTGTGGCTCCGTCTATATGTTATTAACGGTTTCTCATCCACTATACCCTTCAAACCCACATCTTTTTTCAGGATATCACAATGTTTAAATATTGCTGTTCGTATTAAATTCGCCATCGGGTTAAATTTAAATAAGAACATGGATCTTTTTTTATTTTTCTGTTGTCCTATCCTGACATTTCCTCTTTTACATCTTAATAGCTCATCTTGGGAACATTTTTCTGCCTCTTTTATCTTCTCATCTAATATGTGCACGCATAGGCGTGCGCAGCCTATTGCATTAGGGTGTGCACCCTAAAGCACAAAAACACACGCCCCGCGCACATGTGTATTTGTGTATTTATGTATGTATGTATATATATATGTGTGTGTGTGTGTGTATATATATATATATATATATACACACACACTGTATATATATAATTATATACACACACACATATACACACAGGCTGGGCCTCACCCTAGCATTGCCGTGACTCCGCCTCTGCGCCTAGGAACAATATATAGGGGGGGGGGGGGGGGGGGGAGGGCACATAATATACCACAGTCATAATATTCCACCATATAATCATACTACTGAAAAAAACTAAATAAGTATATATAAATAAGATTACAAAATAGGAGAGTATTGCGGTATGCAGGGGTACCTTTTTATTGTACTATCCTAATACTTAAAAGACAAGCTTTCAAGAGTTTTCCTTTCTTCCTCGGTATTGCTTCATACCTGAGAAAGAGAGAAACACTCTCCAAAACTTTTCTTTAGAGTTTAAAGCAGTTTCAGCACTATAATAAAATAATTTACTTACAAAAGAAGCTATTCAGTCTTCTGCTATGCCGTCCTCTGCTTGCTTCCGCGGATCTTCCCCTCCTTTCAGTCTCTCCATAGTGCGCAGGTGCCCTGTTATGGGGGATATGTGGATGACACAGTGTTATGGGGGATCTGTGTATGACACACTTATGGGGGATCTGTGGATGACACATTGTTTTGGGGGATCTGTGGATGACACTTTTATGGGGGATCTGTGAATGACACATTTTTATGGGAGATCTGTGAATGACACATTTTTATGGGGGATCTGTGAATGACACACTGTTATGGGGGACCTATGGATGACACACTGTTATGGGGGACCTGTGGATGACACACTGTTATGGGGGACCTGTGGATGACACACTGTTATGGGGGACCTGTGGATGACACACTGTTATGGGGGACCTGTGGATGACACACTGTTATGGGGGATCTGTGGATGACATATGACTGAGGAGGGCTATCAGGGGACTTTATACAGGGGTAATATAACTGAGGGGTATCAGGGTAAATTATACAGGGGGTAATATAACTGAGGAGGGCTATCAAGGACATTATACAGGGGTAATATAAGTTATATTTCCTCTGTATAATGTCCCCTGATAGCCCTCCTAAGTTATATTACCCCTGTATAATAATGTCCCCTGATACCCCTTAGTTATATTACCCCCTGTATAATAATGTACACTGATACCCCTTAGTTATATTACCCCGCCCTGTATAATTTAACCTGATACCCCTCAGTTATATTATATAACTGAGGGGTATCAGGGTACATTATACAGGGGGTAATATAACTAAGGGGTATCTATCAGGGTACATTATACAGGGGTAATACAAGTGAGCAGGGCTATCAGGGACATAATACAGGGGTGAGGGGTAAGATAAGTTATATTACCCCTGTATAATGTCTGATAGTAGCCTAGCCCTCCTCGGTTATATTTCCCCTCATGTACCCTGATACCCCTAGTTATATTATCCCCTGTATGATTTACCCTGATACCCCTCAGATATATTATATAACTGAGGGGTATCAGGATAATACAGGCGACAACAGAGGATTCGTAGCACTGTGGGACGGGGGGGTACATACTACTTTTTTTATATGCCCAGCCCTCACCTCACCAGCTAGCAGACGGCCAGGCGCGCAGGCAGGGTACTACTATTCAGATGCAGCGTGACGTGACGTCAACGTCAACTCAGCCTGCGCCGCACAGCACGCACTCCCTCTCTGCCTCTGCCGGGTCCGGGACTCCGCCCCCTATTTGAATACTAGCCACCGCCCGCCGGCAGCCCACAGCCAGATATTGTAAATGAATTGACAGCGCGGCGGGCGGCGGCAGCCAGCAAAACAGACAGGGAAATAGGCTGGGGGGCAGTGCGCATGGAGGTGACGAACCTATTAGAGTGTGCCCAGGCACACCCGGCACACCCCGTGCGCACGCCTATGTGTGCTCGGGTTAACCCCTTTGTAAAAGCCGTTCTTTTAACTGCAGTGCTTGTTTTTTATATCCTTCATCTATACCAGGGCTGGCCAACCTGCGGCTCTCCAGCTGTTGCAAAACTACAACTCCCAGCAGGCCTAGACTGCTTACAGCTATCACGCCTACAGCAAGGCATGGTGGGAATTGTAGTTTTACAACAGCTGGAGAGCCGCAGGTTGGCCAGCCCTGATCTATACTATTGATGCGCCTCAATCTAATAAATTGCCCATACGGCACAGATTTTTTCACGGGATACAGATGAAAGCTGTGGATTTATATAAACCTGTCAGGAAATTGTATTTACAAAAAATGTTCCATGATAAAAATCAATTAGAGGTTTCCAAGAAAGAGTGTGAAATACCGCTAAAGTCCAACCCACTAGCCTTCAATATTGACACCCAGCTTCTGAGCTTCTGACTGGAATTGATTTTGACAACCCCTTTGAGGGTGACCTAGGATATTTTAACCTCTTCAGGACACAGGGCGTACCGGTACACCCTGATGTCCTGGTACTTAAGGACACAGGGTGTACGGGTACGTCCTATGTATTTCCGATCACCGCCGCCCGGCGGGCGGTGATCGGAACACGATGCCTGCTCAAATCGTTGAGCAGGCACCTTGGCTAAATGCCTGCCGCAGCTCTGCAGTTGAATACAGCGACGGGGCACAGGAGATGATAGTTCTCTGCCCCGCCGCCGATGTTCTTCTCAGCAGCGCAGTGGAGAAGGAGTCTCTCCCTCCCCCCTGTGCTGCTGCCGCCGCCTCCGCCGATATGAAGAGAAGGGAGGAGGAGGGGAGGGGTTGTGGCCACTGCGCCACCAATGAAGAAAACTGACCTGTAATACAAATACAGGAGGCGGGTGCCGGAATCAAATAGCCGGCACCCGACCCGTGTGACAGGGAGCTGCGATCAGCTGCAGTTGAGTTAACCCTTCAGGTGCGGTACCTGAGGGGTTAACTGCCGCTGATCACAGCTCCCTGTCACAAAGGTTGTGTGCCGGCTATTTGATTCCGGCACCCGCCTCCTGTCTTTGTATAAGAAACATTGGTGGCACAGTGCGATTTCCCCCCCCCTCCCAACACCCCAGTTTAAGAAACATTGGTGGCTCAGTGGGAAGTGCCAATGAGGGTTAAAAAATAATTTAAAGGGTTTCTACCACCAGAAATACTGTTATGTAGCTGACTGACATTAGCGATGCGCCCATGTCAGCACTACATAACAGTATGTTTCTAATGTTATTCCCTGCAGCCGTTTTAGTTAAAAATGCACTTTTATTATATGCTAATGAGCCTCTAGGTGCTATATGGGCGTAAAATCAGCACCTAGAGGCTCCGTCCACTCACCCTGTATTCCGCCCAGGTCCTGTGTTGTGCCCGCCCAGCTCCTCTTGATTGATGCCACTGTTCCCTGCATCGTTGGCGAAATCCCGCGCCTGCGCCGTTCACTTCTGTCTTCGGCGCAGGCGCAGTGAGTGAATGATGCGATCCTGGTGCCGGCTTCCTCACGGCGCCTGCGCCGACTACGTCACAGTGAGGAAGCCGGCATCAGGAAAGCGCCCTTCACTCACTGCGCCTGCCTCGAAGACCGAAGTGAACGGCGCAGGCGCGGGATTTCGCCAACGATGCAGGGAACAGTGGCATCGATCAAAAGGAGCTGGGCGGGCACAACATAGGACCTGGGCGGAATACAGGGTGAGTGGACGGAGCCTCTAGGTGCTGATTTTACGCCCATATAGCACCTAGAAGCTCATTAGCATATAATAAAAGTGCATTTTTAACTAAAACGGCTGCAGGGAATAACATTAGAAACATACTGTTATGTTTATTATACTGGGGTGTTGGGAGGGGCGCACTGCGCCACCAATGTTTATTATATTTGGAGGGCGCACTGCGCCACCAATGTTTAATATATTGGGGGGGGCGCACTGCACCACCAATGTTTATTATACTGGGGTGTTGGGGGGGCGCACTGCGCCACCAATGTTTATTATATTGATCTTCTACTATGCATTCTGTATTAAAAAATGCTATTATTTTCCCTTATAACCATGTTATAAGGGAAAATAATACAGTGAATAGACTTTCATCCTAGCAACCATGCGTGAAAATTGCACCGCATCCGCACTTGCTTGTGATTTTCACGCAGCCCCATTAACTCCTATGGGGCCTGCGTTGCGTGAAAAACGCACAACATAGAGCATGCTGCGATTTTCACGCAACGCACAAGTGATGTGTGAAAATCACCGCTCATGTGCACAGCCCCATAGAAGTGAATGGGTCCGGATTTAGTGCGGGTGCATTCCGGTATTTTGAATGCCGGATCTGGCACTAATACATTCCTATGGGGAAAAATGCTGGATCCGGCATTCAGGCAAATCTTCAGTTTTTTTTGCCGGAGATAAAACTGTAGCATGCTGCGGTTTTTTATCTTTTGCCTGATCAGTCAAACTGACTGAACTGAAGACATCCTGATGCATCCTGAACGGATTACTCTCCATTCAGAATGCATGGGGATATGCCTGATCAGTTCTTTTCTGGTATAGAGCCCCTAGGACGGAACTCTATGCCGGAAAAGAAAAACGCTAGCTTGAAAGTACCCTAAAATATTAAGTTTAAATCCCCCCTTTCCCAATTTTACATATAAAATATATAAACAATAAATAAATAAACATATTACATAGCGCTGTCCAAACTATTAAATTATTAAAAAATATCTCCTATGCGGTGAGCATTCACCATTTTTTAGTCACCTTGTCACCCCCAAAAATAGGATAGGACTGTTCTATTATGGGCCGAATGTTTCATAAAATGCAAAATCTATACAGCTTTTTTTTTTTTTTTTGCGCGGTATTGAGTATCGCAATACTTTTTTATGGTGACGAAAGCGAATCAAAATTTTGGTATCAAAACAAGCCTACAACCCTACGCCGATCTGATCGGCGTAGCATTGTCACGATACCTAAATTTAGATTCAGTTTAAATTTGGCGACTAAAAATTTGATTTGGCTCCTAAATTTTTAAGTTCAGGAGCCAATGGCTACTAGGTATTTTTTTTAGTCTGGAGCACTGCCTTACCCAAGATAATCGCCCAAAAACTGAAAAAACTATGGCTCTCAGAATATGGAGACACTAAAACATTATTTTGTTTTGGTTTCAAAAATATTATTGTGTAAAACTTACATAAATAAAAAATTATATACATATTAGGTATCGCCGCGTCCGTATCGACCAGCTCTATAAAAATATATCACATGACCTAACCCCTCAGATGAACACCGTAAAAAATGTAAAATAAAAACTGTGCTAAATAAACAATTTTTTGTCACCTTACATCATAAAAAGTGTAATAGCAAGAGATCAGAAAGTCATACGCACCCCAAAATAGTGCCAATAAAACCGTCATCTCATCCCGCAAAAATCATACCCTACCCAAGGTAATCGCCCAAAAACTGAAAAAATTATGTCTCTCAGACTATGGAAAAACTAAAACATGATTTTTTTTGTTTCAAAAAAGAAATCATTGTGTAAAACTTACATAAATAAAAAAAAGTATACATATTAGGTATCGCAGCATCTGTAATAACTTTCTCTATAAAAATATCACATGACCTAAGCCCTCAGGTGAATACCGTAAAAAAAAGAAAAATAAAAACGGTGTAAAAAAAGCTATTTTTTTGTCACCTTACATCACAAAAAGTGTAATAGCAAGCGATCAAAAAGTCACACGCACCCCAAAATAGTGCGAATAAAACCGTCATCTCATCCCGCAAAAATCATACCCTACCCAAGGTAATCTCCCAAAAACTGAAAAAATTTGGACTCTCAGACTATGGAAACACCAAAACATGATTTTTTTTGTTTGTTTAAAAAAAATCATTTTGTAAAACATAAATAAAACAAAAGTATACATATTAGATATCACCACATCCGTAACAACCTGGTCTATAAAAATGTCACATGATCTAACCTGTCAGAGGAATGTTGTAAATAACAAAAAATAAAAACGTTGCCAAAACAGCTATTTCTAGTTACCTTGCCTCACAAAAAGTGTAATATAGAGCAACCAAAAATCATATGTACCCTAAACTAGGACCAACAATACTGCCCCCCTATCCCGTCGTTTCTAAAATGGGGTCACTTTTTTGAAGTTTCTACTCTAGGGGTGCATCAGGGGGGCTTCAAATGGGACATGGTGTCAAAAAAACCAGTCCAGCAAAATCTGCCTTCCAAAAACCTTATGGCATTCCTTTCCTTCTGCGCCCTGCCGTGTGCCCGTACAGCAGTTTGAGACTACATATGGGGTGTTTCTGTTAACTACAGAATCAGGGCCATAAATATTAAGTTTTGTTTGGCTGTTAACCCATGCTTTGTAACTTGAAAAAAATTATTGAAATGGGAAATCTGCCAAAAAAGTGAAATTTTGAAATTGTATCTCTATCTATTTTCCATTAATTCTTGTGGAACACCTAAAGGGTTAACAAAGTTTGTAAAATCAGTTTTGAATACCTTGAGGGGTCTAGTTTATAGAATGGGGTCATTTTTGGGTGGTTTCTATTATGTAAGCCTCACAAAGTGACTTCAGACCTGAACTGGTCCCTAAAAATTGCTTCTAAACTTCTAAACATTGTAACATCCCCAAAAAATAAAATATCATTCCCAAAATGATCCAAACATGAAGTAGACATATGGGGTATGTAAATTAATAACTATTTTTGGAGTTATTACTATGTATTGTATAAGTAGAGAAATTGAAAGTTAGAAATTTGCAAATCTTTCCAAAATTTTGGTAAATTTGGAATTTTTTTATAAATAAAAATGAATTTTTTTTACTCAATTTTACAAGTGTCATGAAGTACAATATGTGACGAAAAAACAATCTCAGAATGGCCTGGCTAAGTAAAAGCGTTTTAAAGTTATCACCACATAAACACTGGTCAGATTTGCAAAAAATGGCCTGGTCCTTAGGCCTCATGCACACTGCCTTTTTTTTTTTGCGGTCCGCAAAAACGGTTTCCGTTGTTCCGTGATCCGTGTCTGTTTTTTCTTCCGTCGGTCTTCCTTGATTTTTAGAGGATCCACGGACATGAAAAATGAAAAAAAAAATCTAAGTCAAGTTTGCCTTTGATAGGAAAAAACGGACACGGATCACGGACGCGGATGACAATCTTGTGTGCATCCGTGATTTTTCACGGACCCATTGACTTGAATGAGGTGTTGGGTCCACGTTTTGTCCCCCCATGCCAGCTGGCAGTGTTATTAATATTTTTCATCAGCATGTTTTACAAGAGATAAGGGCCATTATTTATCCCCAGGTACAGGAGAATATAACAAATGGGGAAAAAAAAGCCCTAGAGTGGATAAAATCGCATAATGATATTATTGTGAAGCCGGCTGACAAGGGGGGCAATGTGGTCCTTATGACCAGGGATTAATATGCATCAGAGGCTATGAAATGTTGAAACAGGACCCAGTGGAGTGTATCCAGAAGAAACAAAAAAATCTACTATTTAAATATGTCACCCTGAGTTTTCTCCCAAAATAAGTTCTTGGTGAAATTAGTGCCCTCTCATCCTATGAAACCTTCATGGTACTTCATTCCTAAGATGCACAAGTCACTGAGCCATCCCCCGGGCCACCCTATTGTTGCCGGGATTGGCTCAGGGACAGAACCACTGTCCCAGTATGTTGACTGGTTATTAAGACCAATATTAAGTAGTGCTCCAGCCTACATGAGGGACACTAATGATTTTCTCCTGTCTTTGAAACGTGTTCACTGGCAGGAGGGTTATCAACTGGTGTCCTTAGATGTGGAGAGTTTATATACATGCATACCACATGTTGAAGGAGTGACAGCAGTCATGGATGTTTTAAAACAGGCAGGAAAGAGTTCCCTTTATTGTGATTTTGTGCAGGAGGCTTTATTGTTTATTTTAGAGAATAATGTCTTCAGGTTTGGAAGGGACTGGTATAGACAAAAAGTCGGTACAGCAATGGGGACTCCAGTCTCATGTACTTTTGCTAATATGTACCTAGCCAGATTAGAAGACAAGTGTATTTTTAATACCAGCAATCCTTACCTGCAGTACATTAAATTGTTTCTTCGGTTTGTGGACGATATTTTTATAATTTGGACCGGCACAGAGAGTGCATGCAGGGAATTTGTAAAGCACCTCAATGATGAGAATTGTATGGCTATAAAATTCACTATGGGCCAGATTTATCACGACTCTGACAGCTCACTCCACTTTCACATATGGCTAAAGTCAGTTTTAGCCAAGTCAGATTTATGATCGCCCCTTTAAGACTGTAATAAATGTGGTTTGACGGTAGCAGTTTATCCGTCAGTAAGCAGCTTTACAAAAGTCGCACGCTTTTATGAAAAAGTCGCATGTTCTATTAAAAAGTCTCATAAGATAAGCATGGTCCTCACTGGAGTGAAGTTGCGACTTTTTTGCGACTTTTTAAAAAAGTCCCAATAGTAAATCTGTCTAGAGATTAATTTACATACGAAAACACGCCCACTTTCAGAAAACTGGCGAGCATAGTGCAGAGCAGAAAAAAGTCGCAAATTTGTGCGCAGTTTTAGCCTTTGGGACTTTTTTGCGACTTTTCCACTCCACAAAAGTTACTTT
The DNA here is from genome assembly GCF_014858855.1 of Bufo gargarizans. Classification (NCBI taxonomy): domain Eukaryota; kingdom Metazoa; phylum Chordata; class Amphibia; order Anura; family Bufonidae; genus Bufo; species Bufo gargarizans. The sequence continues at coordinate 268,503,939 of NC_058083.1, forward strand.
GCCTAATGATATATCTGGCCCTATGAATTTCGGGGGGTTACGTCTAGAATTTTTGGACGTTTCCTTCGTGGCTTGTGTTGGAGAGTTGGTCACGGAGGATCATCATAAGCCCACGGCGACCAACTCTCTACTACACCACGACAGCTTTCATCCGTATCCCGTGAAAAAATCTGTGCCGTATGGGCAATTTATTAGATTGAGGCGCATCAATAGTATAGATGAAGGATATAAAAAAACAAGCACTGCAGTTAAAAGAACGGCTTTTACAAAGGGGTTATCCCGAGCACCTATTAGATGAGAAGATAAAAGAGGCAGAAAAATGTTCCCAAGATGAGCTATTAAGATGTAAAAGAGGAAATGTCAGGAAAGGACAACAGAAAAATTGCCCGATGGCTAATTTAATACGAACAGCAATATTTAAACATTGTGATATCCTGAAAAAAGATGTGGGTTTGAAGGGTATAGTGGATGAGAAACCGTTAATAACATGTAGACGGAGCCACACAATAAAAGATAGGATTGTAAGAAGCAGATTCCTGGGAGAAGAGAAGACCAACTGGCTGCCGGAGAGGTTGCCGAAAGGCAACTACAAATGTGGCAGTTGCTCGCTATGTGAATACAACTCCTAAAAGAAGATTGTAAAAATAGGCCCCATAACAAAAAAGGTCACCAGTTTCATAAACTGTAGAAGCACTTATGTAGTGTATGTCTTGATGCGCAATTGCGGCCACTTTTACATTGCGGCCAACATCAGGTTTCTATTTGAGAGGATCAGGGAGCACTTTAACTCTATAAGGACGGGAAAAGGCTGCCGCAGACTAATTGACCATGTGAGAGAAGTTCATGGAGGGAATGTTAAAGCACTCCAGTTTGCTGGAATAGAAGACAGGGAGGAGACGGACACCGTACCCTTTACAAAAAGAAGCAAAATGGATCATATGCACAGGAGCAGTAGGTCAGCTAGGTCTGAATGACCGCAATGATTTGAATGTGTTCTTGTAACAGTATCTCTTTGTTGTATTTTGCTATTAGTGGACCCTTGTGTGCATGACGTCTGGTTTGCTAGGGATTTCCATGGCAACTAGACGCCAGGTATAAGAAGTCAGCACGTAGGTACGTGCATACGTAGTGGCCTGAGGAAGCACAATCACTTCTGCGCGAAACGGCCGTCGCCGCTTATATGTTAATATGGCAATCTGCTACTTAGCCGCATAACCTGTCTGTCTTGAATAAAAGAAGCAAAAGAACCATTGGTGAGTGCTGCCGATCTTTTCTTCATCCTATATTTGCTAAATGTAGTGAAGATAATCTTCTCATATTTGTGAGTTATCCCCTCCCTTCTAATTTTTATGTCATGTGACCAACTCTTTGATCTCTAACTTACACAGGGCTGGAAGTCAGTTCCTTCTCTATTCATTCCTATGAGACGGACATTGAGGCTCCCATAGGAATACACAGAGAATCTGACTTCCTGTCCACACATAAGACACTGTGTTATTTGGAAAGTCTGATTGCTGATTACATGACACAGCTGTGAAACAGAAGGGAGGGGATAACTCACAAATCCAGACACTGGTAAGAAGATTACCTTCACTACAGATGATGTACCTTTCTAGCAGGTCAGAGAATAAAATTATAGGTATTTTGGCCACTGCTTTTTTGCCTTATGTCCCATTACTATCCCACTGCCTCCCTGAGGAGCTGACATTAATCAGTGAAGCATGTAGGAGTAGAAGCTCATTTGCTATATGGGTACAATGAGGACCTGAGAAGCCAGTGCAGAGGATGGGAGTGGTAGTGGCCCTGGAACTCCCTCAAGCCATTACTCCCTGGGGATCGATGCAGTGGAAATGTAGTTTGAAGAATCAGGCCAGAAGTAATCGTATAACTGTCTCTTTTTACTGACTGCGAAATATAACCTGTGGTACATCCAGCAGCAGTAAATACAAAGTGCAGTTTCTGGCACCAGTTTAGAAGGCATGATAGCAGGTTGGATGACTATAGATTTGCACTAGCAGGAACTTGTGGGTATAAGTGTCCACTGTAGGATTCAGACGTGAGCTTTGTCTGACCTATTTGTGGTTTAGGTGATGGGTGTCTGAGCCATAATCCCTCAGTCATTCTGCTGTCTCGTCCTACTAATGCTTTCTGGAAGCAGAATATGCTGATCTCTTTGGAGTGTTGGTCTCACGGGAGAAGAATAGCAGGTTCGTAGGAGTAGGAGCTCTGGCATGTGCTTCCTCTCCTTTCTCTAGCTAGGCTTAAACTCTTTTTATTATAAAAGTGAAAAACAATATAAAAAAGAAAACTTATAGTAATTCAAAACAAAACCCAAACTAGCCCAGCCATACACACACAAAACTACACATACCAAAACTAACCTGCAGATGTAGCTGGGCTAAAATTGTCTCTGATAACACATGTCAATGTCACAGTGTTATCTCGACAAAAGCCATTGAAATCCATTGAAAAAGTCAGTTAATATTTTCTTGTCATTCTTTACTTAATGCATTAACCATCAAGTTTAGCTCTGTTTCATCTGTATATAACAACACTGCAACAGTACTACAAATTTTGAAGACACATACCAAATCCTTATTTAACCATTTCTAGCTATCCCTCCACCCAAGGCTGGCCCTCTGCTTAATGTCTTTGTCATGTCCGCATAGTCCGAGGCCCTCCTTTACTTAACCCATCCACAACCCACATCCAGCCCCTTGCATCATGTCCGCAGAGTCACTGCCGTGCCATTGTATTAGTACCTTGTACACTCACGTGGTGGAGAACACAAGCCAGTCCTTGCGATTCTCACTGTGCGGCAAGCTGCACTCTACCGTGGACATCTGGAGCAGCTGTTAGGGGCAAGGACAGTGCATGTCTTTCATGGCCTACTGGGTCAATGTTTTTTGTGGCAGTGGAGAGGCAGCACCATGGCCAGGTCCTTAAGGTCCACTTAATCCACAATGTTCCAACTCGCTGGAATTCAACATTGCACATGCTCGAGCATCTGTACAAGCAGTAGAAAGCTGTAAACGATTTTGTCATGCACCAGACCGCCTCAGCAGGGAGCACATGTTGTTTCCAGGTTGGGAAGTGGCAGCTTATGCCATTCATGCTGCAGTTGCAACTCATCTCCCTCATATGTATTTTTGAAGAGACACTGACACTCATGCAACAGGTGGTGACGAAGGAGGAGAAAGAACAACAGGTAACGCTTCTTGCTGTCCACCCTGTAGCTGTTGGGGACCCACAAAGAGAAACGTCCATGGGGGAAGGAGGTGCTGACACAGGAGGAGGAGGAAGAGGAAGCGGAGTTGGAGGAGCAAGAGGATGATGGTGGTAACACCAGACACAGCACCCAATTGCCTCAGTGGGGTTTGGAGTTCGAAAGATCGTGCTCCTCGGGCACACTGGCAATAATGGCAGCCTGTAGACTCACTTGCTTACGAAGTGACAGGCAAATCAGTGTACTCAAGTGGTCTGGTTACTGGATAGCCATACCCTCGCTGCCAAAGCAAAAAGGGGGAATGTTTCTTGCTGAAGAAAGGGAGACCAAATTATGTTATTACCAGGGAACACTGTACACAGCTTGCTTATGGCGAGCAAACGCCTGCTGCCAGCATGTCTGAAAGAAAGTCCCCTCTCAGCTCCCACCTCAACACCCAGGTTCAGGCCTACCTTTTGGTCAGACAGACTGGAACAGTGGCCCGAACTGGAACAGCACACTCTTTCTTCTTTCTTGCCAGCCTCTAGTCATCTTGGAAAGGGATTTTAGTGCCGCACGTGGTTACAACAGACCAAGTTGTCCTCTGCCATTCAATATGAGCCAAGCCTGGATTTGGATGAGGCCAATGAATAAATCTGGTCTTTCTGATGGTGACCCATCTTGCCACTGTTGCTGCCTGCCGTCCTGCCTCCATAATGTTGATGCTGCTGTCAAGCCACTGCTGTGGCCTTCTGACCATCATGTTCTGTATGGCTGCTGCTTCTGCCTCCATGCCACCACCGCCATCATGCCACTGCTGCGGCCTGCAGACTATCATGTGCTGTTGCTGCCTCCATCATGCTACTGCTGCTGCATGTGCCTACCATCATCTTCCGTAAGGCTGCTGCTGCCTGACTGCCAACATGTACCATATGGTACTAATTCCCTACTGCCACCACTATTTATGCAAAGCATCTGCCGCTACTACCATTACCACCCCTACTACTATTACTGCCCAAAAGAAAAAGGTTGGATACCGTGTTAGCCAGTAGTAAGAAGTCTAGTCACTGTCCAGTTAGGCAAGTTTCTTCAGAAGCTTTTTTAGTTCCATCTGTGTGTGGTACATTCTGGTATCCTCCATTTGATCAAAAGAAAAAGGTTTGCACAGTGTTAGCAAGTAGTACGGAGACTTCTTACTACTACCCATAGGCAGCTGACCTATTGCCTTGTATGTTCCATGCTATGCTGCTTCTGCTGCCAACACTATTGTGGCTGTGTGCCACTATATCCATTCCCTTTTGGAATTAAGAGATTTTTTTAGGTTCGTTCACAAGCCACTTTTTCTTCTGACATTTAACACTTGAGCGTGTCGTATGAGCTGGCACTTTGATCCTGTCAAGGGATATTTTTGGGATACTTGGTCCACCAAGCCACTTAAAAAAAAAAAATAAAAAAAATTATTCCATAACACTGTGTGTGTTTAAACATCTGTCCACAATAAGGGAGGATTTTGGAAGCTTTAGAATATGAAAAAGCATAACATGTAGTGGTGCAGTGTGTTTTTAAACACGCTGTATGTTAATGCCATAAAATGCCTGTTTACCCATAGTATGTCAGTTAGGCATCATTTACCATTGATGCCATTGCGTTCATGAGCTTGCGGAGGGAAAAATACAAAAAAAATAAACAAAAAGAGATAACAAGTTTTCCTCAAAATTCCTACTCCTAGGAGACTAGAGGGTGTTATGTACCAATTTTCTGGAGAAATTGGAACAAATTCTGCGAACCTGAACTGAGAATCGAGTGGCTCGCTCATCTCTAGCGGAAGGAAACCTCACAGGCAGAGGGGGAGGGCATCAGTGATTTTTTTAAGGAGTTCGGAGCACATGGAGGAGTTACTGGGCTCTATGAATAGATGGGCTTCGGCTCTTTGGAAGTTTGGAAATGCCCTGCTGGGCACTTGTGCCTAATTTGCATATAGAACCAACATCATTTTCTGGTGATCACAAATGCACTAAAGCAGTGATGGCTAACCTTTTATCGCAAGGTTTTGCCATCACTGCTTTAGTGCATTTGTGATCAACCCAAAACCCACTTATTTATCGCAAAGTACCAACTCTGCAATTTAACCTGAATACTGAGGTTTTAGTTTAGAAGAAACAACTCATACATTAACATGGGCCAGACTGGGACTTAAAAGCAGCCCTGGCACACAAACCTCAGCATCCCACAAACATAAAATGGCTACACAGCGATTTGGGCCATGACTATGAACTATGTATTATAGTGCCCTGTATATGGATTCCATATACAGGGCAGTTTAATACATACTGTATGTCGTAGTCTCCTTACTTACATCCTCCTTATACAGGGCAGTATAATACATAGCTCATCACCTCCTTACATACATCCTCCATATACAGGGCAGTATAATACATAGCTCATCACCTCCTTACATACATCTTATACAGGGCAGTATAATACATAGCTCATCACCTCCTTACATACATCCTCCATATACAGGGCAGTATAATACAATCATATATATATATATATATATATATATATATATATACAGTACAGACCAAAAGTTTGGACACACCTTCTCATTCAAAGAGTTTTCTTTATTTCCATGACTATGAAAATTGTAGATTCACACTGAAGGCATCAAAACTATGAATTAACACATGTGGAATTATATACATAATAAAAAAAATGTGAAACAACTGAAAATATGAAATATTCTAGGTTCTTCAAAGTAGACACCTTTTGCTTTGATTACTGCTTTGCACACTCTTGGCATTCTCTTGATGAGCTTCAAGAGGTAGTCACCTGAAATGGTTTTCACTTCACAGGTGTGCCCTGTCAGGTTTAATAAGTGGGATTTCTTGCCTTATAAATGGGGTTGGGACCATCAGTTGCGTTGTGGAGAAGTCAGGTGGATACACAGCTGATAGTCCTACTGAATAGACTGTTAGAATTTGTATTATGACAAGAAAAAAGCAGCTAAGTAAAGAAAAATGAGTGGCCATCATTACTTTAAGAAATGAAGGTCAATCAGTTCGAAAAATTGGGAAAACTTTGAAAGTGTCCCCAAGTGCAGTAACAAAAACCATCAAGCGCTACAAAGAAACTGGCTCACATGCGGACCGCCCCAGGAAAGGAAGACCAAGAGTCACCTCTGCTGCGGAGGATAAGTTCATCCGAGTCATCAGCCTCAGAAATCGCAGGTTAACAGCAGCTCAGATTAGAGACCAGGTCAATGCCACACAGAGTTCTAGCAGCAGACACATCTCTAGAACAACTGTTAAGAGGAGACTGTGTGAATCAGGCCTTCATGGTAGAATATCTACTAGGAAACCACTGCTAAGGACAGGCAACAGGCAGAAGAGACTTGTAAGGGCTATTTGACCATGAAGGAGAGTGATGGGGTGTTGCGCCAGATGACCTGGCCTCCACAGTCACCGGACCTGAACCCAATCGAGATGGTTTGGGGTGAGCTGGACCGCAGAGTGAAGGCAAAAGGGCCAACAAGTGCTAAGCATCTCTGGGAACTCCTTCAAGACTGTTGGAAGACCATTTCAGGTGACTACCTCTTGAAGCTCATCAAGAGAATGCCAAGAGCGTGCAAAGGATTAATCAAAGCAAAATGTGGCTACTTTGAAGAACCTAGAATATGACATATTTTCAGTTGTTTCACACTTTTTTGTTATGTATATACGTCCACATGTGTTAATTCATAGTTTTGATGCCTTCAGTGTGAATCTACAATTTTCATAGTCATGAAAATAAAGAAAACTCTTTGAATGAGAAGGTGTGTCCAAACTTTTGGTCTGTACTGTGTGTGTATATATATATATATATAGATATATATATTATTATTTTTTTTTTAAATACTACGAAAAAGTAGTCCACCTTCAATATCTCCAAATTAAATTGCCTAATAGTAAGTCTGTTTTAGTTGTCCATAGCAACCAATCAGAGCTCAGCTTTCATTTTTTCAGAGCCCTTTAGGAACTGAAAGCTGAGCTCTAATTGGTTGCTATGTGCAGCTAAGAGATATATTATTAGCCAGTATGATTTGGAGATATTGCAGGTGGGCTACTTTTTTGTGTATATATAGATCACCTCCTAAGCATCATCAATGTATATAGGTCAGTATAATACGTATCTTATCACCTCCTTACAACATCTATATATACTTCATCCCTTAATAGGGCAGTATATTACACATCTTACATCCTCAGGATAGGTCTGATCAGTGGGTGTACAACACGCAGGACCCCTGCCGATCAGCTGTTAGAGAAGGTCCTGTGAGAGCTGCTGCCTTCTCTGTGCTCACCAATTATAGCGCCGTATATTGTATAGCAGCTGTTCTTGGTATCGCACTCGGCTCTCAAGGAGATGATCTTATCATTGATAGTACAATCATACCTTCATAATTGTTAACCGCCTCCAGACCGTCTAACGCAGATTCGCGGTCCGGAGGCGGCAGCGCTGCGCACAATCACGCATTGGCGCGTCATCTCGCGAGACGCGAGATGACGCACTTAGCCGGCCCGCGCATGCGCAATGCGGGCCGGCATTTCGTCAAGGGGGGTCGCGTCATCAGCTTGCCAGCCAATGATCGCGGCTGGCAAGCTGATGATTTTTATAAAATCCAATCAGAAGCCATATAGCAGATCATATTAGTAAATATGATCTGTTATATGGCTGCCCTGCTCCTCTGCTGGTCCTTTTCGTCGGTTGGATCCAGCAGAGGAGCAGGCTTCACAGTGAGTACACCAAACACCACACACTAGCCCCAGATCACCCCCTGCACCCCAATTAACCCTTTGATCACCCCTTTGATCGCCCCTGTCAATCACTAGTGAAAGGAAAAAAGTGATCAGTGTAAACTGTCACTTTTTTTTTTCACTGGTATTGACCGTTAGGTTTTAGGATAGTTTAGGCCCCTTGGTTAGGTAGTTTAGGGATCATTTAGCGCCCAGCCCACCGCACCGCAGTCCCTTATTCGCTGATTAGCGTATCGCTAATCAGCATTTGTACTTTTATAGTATCTGGAAGTGATCAAAACTGATCACAGTCAGATCTATAATAGTATTAGTGTCACTTTAGTTCGCCCTCCACCCAAAACGCAGTGTTTGCCTGATCAGGCCTGATCGTTCGCCCACACCCGCCCCACCGCAGTGACAAAAAATATATTTTTTTGATCACTGCACATTCACTTTACACGCGCTGCGGCGATAAAAAAATCAGTTTTGATATTTTTTATCAACCGCAGCGGCCTCCGGTACTTCGCTAGCCTCCCATTTGTAAGACAGGCTTGCTTTTTTTCTTGGGTAGTCTCAGGGAATACCCCTAAATTTAGTTGCCCAAATGTCAAACAGGGGGTATTGCTTCTGACCCAGTCGGATGAGGAATGGGAACCCTCATCTGACGAATCTAGCGGGTCAGAATATGAACCTGTAGAAAGCAGTGGCACTCTGACCCAAAGTTCGGACGAGGAGGTTGATAGCACCAGGCGTACCCGGCCCTGTGTCGCTAGACCACAGGTTGCGCAGGATCCGCTTCAAAGGCAGCAAAGTGGGGCTGGCGCTGTCTGATTACATGGTGAGGCATACACCAGCAGCGCAGCCCTCCCTGGACCTAGTTACCAGCACTGCCGTAGAACATTGTGAAGTGGCGAGCACCAGAAGGGCAGTTGAAGCTGGTACGGTGGCACGAGCAGTAGTTACCCCGTCGCAGCCACCGCAAAGACGGGCCCGTAGACCCCCTAGAATCCCTGAGGTGCTGGCAAACCCTGATTGGCAGTCCCCAACTTCAGCCGCACCTGTAGTTCCCCCTTTCACCGCCCAGTCTGGAGTTCGGGTTGAGACAGCTCAGATCGGTTCGGCCCTGGGATTTTTTGAGCTGTTCTTGACTGCGGAGCTCTTGGACTTAGTCGTGGCCGAAACAAACCGGTATGCCACACAATTTATAACCGCCAACCCGGGAAGCTTTTATGCCCAGCCTTTCCGTTGGAAACCAGTCCAAGTTTCCAAAATTAAAACTTTTCTGGGCCTTCTCCTCAACATGGGTCTAACTAAAAACATGAATTGCGGTCATATTGGTCCACGAACCAAATTCATCACATGCCCATGTTCTCTGCTGCTATGTCCAGGGCACGTTTTGAGGCCATCCTGCGTTTCCTGCACTTTAGCGACAACACCGCCTCCCGTCCCAGAGGCCACCCAGCTTTTGACCGGGTCCACAAAATTCGGCCCCTCATAGACCATTTCAACCAGAAATTTGCAGATTTGTATACCCCAGAGCAAACATCTGCGTAGACGAGTCCCTAATACATTTTACCGGGCGCCTTGGCTTCAAACAATACATCCCAAGCAAGCGCGCCCGGTATGGGGTCAAATTGTATATGCTCTGTGAAAGGGCCACAGGCTATACCCACAAATTTTGTGTCTATGAGGGAAAAGATCAGACCCTGGAGCCGGTCGGTTGCCCTGACTACCTGGGGAGCAGTGGGAAGACAGTCTGGGACTGGGTGTCACCCTTATTCGGCAAGGGGTACCATCTTTATGTGGACAATTTCTACACAAGTGTGGCCCTCTTCAGGCATTTGTTTCTAGAACAGATTGGCGCCTGTGGCACCGCGCGAACTAGTCGCACGGGCTTCCCCCAACGGCTCGTTACCACCCGTCTTGCAAGGGGGGAGAGGGCTGCATTGTGTAACGAAGAACTGCTCGCGGTAAAATGGAGAGACAAGCGTGACGTTTACATGCTCTCCTCCATTCACGCAGACACGACGATACAAATTGAGCGAGCAACCCGTGTCATTGAAAAGCCCCTCTCAGTCCACGACTATAACCTTCACATGGGAGGGGTGGACTTCAATGACCAGATGTTGTCTCCGTATTTAGTTTCCCGCAGAACCAGACGCTGGTATAAGAAGGTGTCTGAATATTTAATTCAATTGGCTCTGTATAATAGTTTTGTTCTCTACAGTAAGGCTGGGAGAACACGATCCTTCCTCAAATTTCAGGAAGAGATCATCGAGAACCTCCTGTACCCAGGAGGTTCCGTGGCCCCATCCACCAGTGTAGTTAGCCGTCTACACGAGCGACATTTCCCCAATGTTGTTGCCGATACCTCAACCCAACCGTCACCCCGAAAAAGATGTCGTGTCTGTAGCAGGAGTGGAATAAGGCGTGACACCCGCTATTTCTGTCCTGACTGTCCTGACCACCCTGCCCTATGCTTAGGGGAGTGTTTCCGGAAGTACCACACACAGGTACACCTAGCATAGGGATCACATCTCACCAGGACAGGCACACAGGGCTATTAGGGCCCATTCACTCACAGCTGCTGCAAACGTCTCCTTTCACCTGGGAAAAAGTGCATAACGCACTTCGCCACATCTTTGGGCGATTTGCGCTTTGCACATTGACCCATGGGGAAGGAGAGGTTTGTTCTATAAAGGTAAAAAAAAAAAAAAAAACACCAGTAAGCAAAAAGGTTAATGTTCAGTTCAAAAAGTTAAAGTTTATATGTTCTGTTCCAAAGTTAATAAAAATTATTGCGTTGCGGCCTGGTTTTTTCTTTTTTTTTTACCTTCCAGGTGGACCAACCGATCGACTAGCTGCAGCACTGATGTGCATTCTGACAGAAGCATTGCGGCGCTGCAAGACGAGATTTCTCCTCTGCAGTAAAAGATACGTTTGCCAAGGCATATGAGCTGAGGAGGAGGCGGCGTTCCTATGCTTTGACAAACACTTTGTATATAAAAAAAAAATATAAAAATCCCGGCAATGATTTATTCATCCACATCGATTGATGTGAATGGAGAAATCTGGTTTGCCAGGGCATACGAGCTAAGTGGGTATGGATGTTGGGTGGAGCTCCTATGTCCTGGCAGACGCCTTTCCCCTCCTTTTTTTTTTGGCAGAGATTTTTTCATCCACATTGATCGATGCGAATGAAGAAATCTGTGCTGTTCATTTTTTTCTTTCAGCCCAGATGCTGAACGAAAAAAAAAAATCTCATTACCTGTATGCTCAATATAAGGAGAATAGCAGAAACTCCTAATGCTGGCCATACATGTAATGATTGCGGAGACCCTCAAATGCCAGGGCAGTACAAACACCCCACAACTGACCCCATTTTGGAAAGAAGACACCCCAAGGTATTCGCTGAGGGGCATATTGAGCCCATGAAAGATTTAAATTTTTGTCCCAAGTTAGCAGAAAGTGAGACTTTGTGAGAAAAAAAAAAAAAAAAACAATTTCCGCTAACTTATGCCCAAAAAAAAGATTACTATGAACTCGCCAGGCCCCTCATTGAATACCTTGGGGTGTCTTCTTTCCAAAGTGGGGTCACATGTGGGGTATTTATACTGCCCTGGCTTTTTAGGGGCCCTAAAGTGTGAGAAGAAGTCTGGGATCCAAATGTCTAAAAATGCCCTCCTAAAAGGAATTTGGGCACCTTTACGCATCTAGGCTGCAAAAAAGTGTCACACATGTGGTATCGCCGTACTCAGGAGAAGTTGGGGAATGTGTTTTGGGGTGTCATTTTACATATACCCATGCTGGGTGAGATAAATATCTTGGTCAAATGCCAACTTTGTATAAAAAAATGGGAAAAGTTGTCTTTTGCCAAGATATTTCTCTCACCCAGCATGGGTATATGTAAAATGATATCCCAAAACACATTCCCCAACTTCTCCTGAGTACGGCGATACCAGATGTGTGACACTTTTTTGCAGCCTAGGTGGGCAAAGGGACCCACATTCCAAAGTGCACCTTTCGGATTTCACCGGTCAATTTTTTACAGATTTTGATTGCAAACTACTTCTTACACATATGGGCCCCTAAATTGCCAGGGCAGTATAACTACGCCACAAGTGACCCCATTTTGGAAAGAAGACACCCCAAGGTATTTTGTGATGGGCATAGTGAGTTCATGGATGTTTTTATTTTTTGTCACAAGTTAGTGGAATATGAGACTTTGTAAGAAAAAAAAGAAAAAAAATCATCATTTTCCGCTAACTTGTGACAAAAAATAAAAGGTTCTATGAACTCACTATGCCCATCAGCGAATACCTTAGGGTGTCTACTTTCCGAAATGGGGTAATTTGTGGGGGTTTTCTACTGTCTGGGCATTGTAGAACCTCAGGAAACATGACAGGTGCTCAGAAAGTCAGAGCTGCTTCAAAAAGCGGAAATTCACATTTTTGTACCATAGTTTGTAAACGCTATAACTTTTACCGAAACAATTTTTTTTTTTGCCCAAACTATTTTTTTTATCAAAGACATGTAGAACAATAAATTTTGTGAAAAATTTATATATGGATGTAGTTTTTTTTTTGCAAAATTTTACAGCTGAAGTGAAAAATTTCATTTTTTTGCAAAAAAATCGTTAAATTTTGATTAACAACAAAAAAAAGTAAAAATGTCAGCAGCAATGAAATACCACCAAATGAAAGCTCTATTAGTGAGAAGAAAAGGAGGTAAAATTCATTTGGGTGGTAAGTTGCATGACCGAGCAATAAATGGTGAAAGTAGTGTAGTGCAGAAGTGTAAAAAGTGCTCTGGTCATTAAGGGGGTTTCAGCTAGCGGGGTTGAAGTGGTTAAAGGATATCTGTCTTTTTTTTTTTTTTTTTTTCTAAAGTGTAGGGCAAGTGATATGTAACAATTTTGCAATAGACTTTATTTAGCCAAAACTTTTATTTTTGGTAGAAAACTGGGGCTGAAATGTCCACTAGCAGCACTCTTCAAGTGTGCGTTGCTAAGGGCCATCCGTCTCCTATTAGCAAAGGGGAGACGGGCTGTGCAGATGCTGTGCTTCAGCCTCCCATGCTTCCCTGGGAGACAGAAGGCTGGGCACAGGAGTCTTAGGAGTTAAAATTACATTTATATTCCCCCTTTCTATGCAATCTAATGCTCCGTAACATTCACTAACCTGCGATCCCTGTGATAATAATTAATGAAGCAGCCGTGCAGCAATGTGCGAAAACGCCTATAGTATAAAATATAAAAAGTATAAAATATAAAAGTAGAATAAAAGTATAAAATATAAAATTATTGTGCCCATACGGCAAACAGCAAAACAGAAAAAGCGTCCAAATGGCCGATTTGCCATTTTTGGTCCCTTCATTTTCTACACAAACTTAAATAAAAGTGATAAAATAGTTATACACACCCCAGAATGGTATCCGCAAAAAATGAGCCCCCATACAGCCCCGTAAACATAATTGCAAAAAAGTCATAGGGGTCAAAATATGGCGACAAAAAAATACAACTGATTTTTTTTTTCCACTTTTTTATTTTTCGAACGCAAGAAAAACTATACATATAAGGTATCGCTGGATTCATACTGACCTGTAGAATAAAAGTAACTCGTCCATTTTATTGCACATCGAAAGTCATAAATAAAAAACCTGTAAAACTGTGGTGGAATTGCTTCTTTTTTTTTTTTTTTTGCAATTTCACCCCATTTGGATTTTTTTTTTTACTGCTTCCTAATACATCATATGCAATATTAAATGGTGGCATTAGAAAGTACAACTTATCACGCAAAAAACAAGCCCTCATATGGCTATGTGAACAGACAAATAAAGTTATGGCTTTGGGAAGGCAGGGAGCGCAAAACGAAAACGCCCCCCCCAAAAAATTGGATAAAATTTTTCTAACACGTATGAGATATCTAATGTATCTTTAACCTTTTATCCATCGTCCTCTGATTCCATTATCCTTGAAAGTGTTTGTTTGCCATAGACTAAAGAAGCTGACAAATGTCCAATAATAAAGTATCTAAAAGAAGCTATGGAGTACATAAATATGTCACTAAGACTCCATGATCTCATAACTCCTAAACAGAGAACATATGTATTAATTGATCACCTAAGGTCCTTTATTTTCTTAGCAACAGTACATCAGCATTCAAGGTGACTCTTTGAGCTAAGCTTTAAGGTAGAAATATAAGATGTCTGACTAAGACATGGCTGACCATCAGATCTAATCCTGATTCTCCAACAATCAGCAGCTCTTGTATGCAGTCTTCAATACCTGTATTCAGGAACATAATGCCTAACAAGAAGAGCAGAGAGGAGGATGAGGCAGCTCTTTGGCTCAGTGTTGTGAAGTAACTTGTCCTCCTGTGTGATTCGTACAGGTTTTGCGTGTACTAATAGGACAGTGCCCATTTTGTTTCTGCTAGTGATTTCTCCCTAGACAAAACGAGCCATTATAACTAATGACAGGTATTTGGGAATATATTTATAATAGAGTAATATTTAAGTATTTTCATTTTCTTAATCCCCGGAGAACCCCTTTAAGGATTTCTTAATCCAAAATGCATTAGGCCTCTTTCACACGGGCATCATGTTTTTTGCCCAGATAAGAGGCGGGTGCGTTGTGGGAAAATGCGCGATTTTTCCGCGCAAGTGCAAAACATTGTAATGCGTTTTGCACTCGCGTGAGAAAAATCGCCATGTTTGGTACCCAAACCCGAACTTCTTCACAGAAGTTCAGGTTTGGGTTAGGTGCTGGGTAGATTGTATTATTTTCCCTTATCACATGGTTATAAGGGAAAATAATAGCATTCTTAATACAGAATGCATAGTACAATAGCGCTGGAGGGGTTAAAAAATAAAAAATAAAAATTTAACTCTCCTTAATCCACTTGCTCGCGCAGCCCGTTTTCTCTTCTGTCTTCTTTTTTGCTGTGTGCAGGAAAAGGACTTGTGGTGACGTCACTTCGGTCATCACATGGTCCATCACATGATCCATCACCATGGTAAAAAAAAATCATGTGATGGACCATGTGATGACCGGAGTGACATCACCACAGGTCCTTTTCCTGCACACAGCAAAAAAGAAGAAGCAAGTGGATTAAGGTGAGTTAAATTTTTTTATTTATTTTTTAACCCCTCCAGTGCTATTGTACTATGCGTTCTGTATTAAGAATGCTATTATTTTCCCTTATAACCATGTTATAAGGGAAAATAATAATGATTGGGTCTCCATACCGATCGTCTCCTAGCAACCGTGCGTGAAAATTGCACAGCATCCGCACTTGCTTGTGGATGCTTGCGATTTTCATGTAGCCCCATTCACTTCTATGGGGACTGCGTTGCGTGATAAACGCACAATATAGAGCATGCTGCGATTTTCACGCAACGCATAAGTGATGCGTGAAAATCACCGCTCATGTGCACAGCCCCATGGAAATGAATGGGTCCGGATTCAGTGCGGGTGCAATGCGTTCACCTCATGCATTGCACCCGCACAGAAAACTCGCCCGTGTGTAAGGGGCCTAAGTGATTTTAGCAGTCTGTATCATATGCTGGAGGCTTTTAACAGATTAAATTAAGTGTGAAGTGCGCGGGTGCAATGCGTGATGTGAACGCATAGGCACCCGCACTGAATCCTGACCCATTCATTTCAATGTCTGTGTACATGAGATTTTTTTTTCTCGCATCAGTTCTGCATTGTGTGAAAAATGCGGCATGTTCTATATTCTGTGTTTTTCACGAAGCCCTGTTCCCATAAAGGTGAATGGGGCTTCAATGAAAAATGCATTGCATCCCGATGCAGTCTGGGTGCAATGCGTTTTTCACTGATAGTTGCTAAGAGATGTTGTTTGTAAACATTCAGTTTTTTATCAAGTGCGTGGAAAAACACATCAAAACGCATTGCACCCGCGTGGAAAAAACTGAACAACTAAACGCAGTCGCAGACAAAACTGACTGAACTAGCTATATTTTTGGGGATTGGGTTTTAATGATCTATTCCTCATACTCTTTCTCCCGAATAACTGGGTGACACAGATCAAGCGTATGGACAATGGTTGTGTTACCAGGGCTAATACTCAGACAAGAACAAAGACAGATACCAAATGGATCACTGCAAAACATGGTACAACATACAAGAATGACATAAAAAGAATGTATAAACGCAAAACCTACAGTAGGCAGGTAATAGCACTCGAGACCCGGCAACCAGTGGAAATGTGAACAGATATTTTAAACTGTGTAATCCTGATAAAAACTATAAGAACCACCTTCTCCCCTGTTGAAGCCGTACAAGCTGTGAAACATGTCGGGAGGGGTAGCGCTAGTATTTTAGCTTCATCTGATAGAGCAGGGACTGATCCTTCAAACTACAATGTGTGTGTGAATGAATCATAGGGAGAGCTCAAGCAGGCAGGGAGAAAGGGATATGGATGTGTGTGTGTGTGTGTTCACAATAATGTTTCACTTTTGTAGCATTCTCCTAATATAACAGGAGTATTTAGAAACATTGTATCAGAAGCTAGTAATGAGGAAGCAATAAACCAGGAGGAGACATAGATCATTAGCAGGCCTCCCAGACAGCAGCTGTGCTGATACTGAAGTAAAGGTCTGCATGAAATATTAGAGTTAAAGGTGTTGTCCGAGTTATTTTTTTGTTCTTTGTATGTTTCTAACTAATCAAATGAAAGGACTTTACAGTTGACTTACTTTATCTCCAGTTGCTGGTTTCTCAGAGTTCAATGAGGGTCACATGACCTGTGATGTCAGCCTCAATCCCTGCTCTGATGATGTTTTGTGCACAAAGCCTAAGATATCAGATATGTGTCTGTACACCAGACGTCACTGTGCTGGCCACGCCCCCCTGCTCTACGTCTGCTGCTTTCTGCCCTGTGTCTTTCTCCCACTGGATACTTCAGGAAAGATTAACCCCTTCAGCTGCACAGACTCAGGGCTGAAGGCTTTACTGAGTAGCTGTAGGCAGTGAGGAGACCAATGCTGGGCACAGGAGCTGACAGAGGAGTTCTGCACAAGAACAGGTAGGGAGAAGATTATGTGTGTATCAGCAGTGTCATTGTACATCTGGGACTTGTAGTCCTACACATACAACATGCTGCTGAGTATCCTAGCAGGCAGACATGTCACTCAGGGCAGCACTTGTATTCACTCCCTTTTCAGAGCAGGGGAGGGGCAGAGATTGTTGTTATTGCAGGTAAACAAAGGGCCAGAAGAGAACCGGGGAAATGAGGAAATATATATATATATATATATATATATATTATTTTTTTATTTTTATTTTTTTACCTAAAACTTGCTTAGCTCAGTTATATATATGCCCATCAGATTTACAGTGCTATATATATATATATATATTATTATTATTTTTTTTTTTTTTTCATAACTCGGACAACCCCTTTAAACCAAAGGCTACTAGATAAAGCAGATAAGTCTGTAACATAAGCAGTGGTAGTTGGTGTAGATAAGTGTTTTACAGTGCAAAATTGCACAACACTATACATCTGAGACTTCAGAGATTATAAAGAAACACCAAACAAAGAAACTACTAATTATTCAAGGGATTTATTTAAATCTACTGTATTCTCACAGTTGGATTGCATTCAGAGTCACAGGAGAAAGATGAGATAGAAATAATAACTAGTGATGGACGAACATTGTCCGGGACAATTTGCAAACGTGATCAAATGTTCGCGGATCGCAAATTCACGGCGGGTCACATTCACTTTAATGGCAGACAAACCTGAAAAACCTTCAGGTCATATTTGCAGTTACCAAATACTTACTAGAAGTGCACAAATCGTCCCACAATATGAACAGTGACATACCAGAGGGGGGTCAATGGCAAAAATTCCCACAAGAAATATGTATTTTAATCAGGGGCCATTTTTATGTGTCTTAAAGGGAAACTCTCAAAAATGTGCCCTGCTGGAGCCTAGAAAAAAAGTATTTTAGGCCACGAGAGTACAGGCCCCAAACATTAGGCATTCACCGGACAGAAAACATAAAGTGATTATGTGGCTGGAGGTATATTAGATGGTCATTGGAGATCAATTTTACTGCAGGCTAGTAGACTACAGGCCCCAAAAATGATTCATTCACTGTACAGAAAAGAACAATTGATAATGGGTCTGGAGGTACATTAGGCGGTCACCGTATAACAATTTTACTGCAGGCCAGTGGACTACAGGCCCCAAAAAGTATGCATTCACCATACAGAAAACATCAAGTGATTATGTGGCTGGAGGTATATAAGACTGTCATTGGATATCAATTTTACTGCAGGCCAGTACAAATACATGTCAAATACATATGTTTAAAAGAACTAAAAATATAAAATTGGATTAAAAACATGGCTAACGAAATCCCCTCTCTTGAAAAATTTCACAATGGTAATAGGTGAAATTCAATTAAATGTGGTCGTCACAGGAGTTGAATTCCTCCGAGAGCCATTCCTCTGAGATCCACACTGCCGTAAGCTAGGTGAGTGCACTTATCGGTCAGGATCCCCCCTGCTGTGCTGAATGTCTTTTCGGACAGGACACTCGACTAGGGGCAAGCCAAGAGTTCCATGGCAAATTGTGCCAGCTCTGGCCACAGGTCAAGCCAGCACACCCAGTAGTCAAGGGGTTCCTTTCTTCTCGTAACGTCCACATCGGCCGTTAACCTGATGTAGTCGGACACCTGTTGGTCTAGGCGTTCCCTGAGGCTGGATCCGGAGAGCAGTTGTCGATGGGTTGGCTGCAAGAATTATCTCATATCCAAAGTGACCAACACATCTTTAAACAGCCCTCTTTTTGCATGCGCTGTAGGATTGATACCTGCAACTGTTTCTCTGTGGGTGGATGCTCCATCTCTCGAAGCAAGGCCTGGAAATGCTGCATTCTGACAGCCCTCTGTGATGCTAGTAACATGTCCACCATTTTGTGATTGTACCGTGGGTCTAAGTTCATTGCCACCCAGTACTGGTCCTTGATCTTTATGCTTTTAATATGGGGGTCCATCGTCAAACACTGGAGCATAAAGGCCCCCATTTGCACTAAATTGGAAGTCGTGGAGCGGCCTGGCTCCTGCCCATCGCCCAGGAGAATGTCATCCTCTGTCTACTCCCCCCAGCCACGGACAACACCAAGGATCTCAGAAAAGTTTAAAACCTGCTCTTCTTGCTCCTCCTCCTCCCCCCAGGCATCATCCATCCTCCTCTGACTCCTCTTCAGACTCCTGCTGACTTGTCTCAGATGGAGTAGCCCCCCACCCCCCGGGAATTCATTCAGCATTGCGACTTACTCATCTTCCTGCTTCTCAACGGCTTGATCAATGACACGATGCAATGCACGCTCCAGAAAGAAGGCATAAGGTACGATGTCACTGATGGCGTCCCTGGCTGCGACTGACCAGTTTGGTGATCTCATCAAATGGCTGTAGAAGTCTGCATGCGTCGCGCATGAGCAGCCACTGGCGCGGTGAAAAAAAAAACAAGCTCCCCAGAACCTGTCCTGCTGCAGAGTTTGTACAGGTAGTCATTAATGGCATGTTTCTGCTGGAGCAGCCTATCAAGCATATACAGTCGTGGCCAAAGGTTTTGAGAATGACACAAATATTAGTTTTCAAAGATTGCTGCTAAACTACTTTTCTGTGATGTAGTGAAATATAATTACACGCACTTCATGCCTTTCAAAGGCTTTTATCGACAATTACATGACATTTATGCAAAGAGTCAGTATTTGCAGTGTTGGCCCTTCTTTTTCAGGACCTCTGCATTTCCACTGGGCATGCTCTCAATCAACTTCTGTGCCAATTCCTGACTGATAGCAACCCATTCTTTCATAATCACTTCTTGGAGTTTGTCAGAATTAGTGGGTTTTTGTTTGTCCACTTGCCTCTTGAGGATTGACCACAAGTTCTCAATGGGATTAATATCTGGGGAGTTTCCAGGCCATGGACCCAAAATGTCAACATTTTGGTCCCCGAGCCACTTAGTTATCACTTTTGCCTTATGGCACGGTGCTCCATTGTGCTGGAAAATGCATTGTTCTTCACCAAACTGTTGTTGGATTGTTGGAAGAAGTTGCTGTTGGAGGGTGTTTTGGTACCATTCTTTATTCATGGATGTGTTTTTGGGCAAAATTGTGAGTGAGCCCACTCCCTTGGATGAGAAGCAACCCCACACATGAATGGTCTCAGGATGCTTTACTGTTGGAATGACACAGGACTGATGGTAGCGCTCACCTTTTCTTCAAGCCTTTTTCCTGATGCCCCAAACAATCGGAAAGAGGCTTCATCGGAGAATATGACTTTGCCCCAGTCCTCAGCAGTCCATTCACCATATTTTCTGCAGAAGATCAATCTGTCCCTGATGTTTTTTTTGGAGAGAAGTGACTTCTTTGCTGCCCTTCTTGAAACCAGGCCATCTTCCAAAAGTCTACTCCTCACTGTGCGTGCAGATGCGCTCACACCTGCCTGCTGCAATTCCTGAGCAAGCTCTTCACTGGTGGCACGCCGATCCCGCAGCTGAATCCTCTTTAGGAGATGATCCTGGCGCTTGCTGGACTTTCTTGGATGCCCTGAAGCCTTCTTAACAAGAATTGAACCTCTTCCCTTGAAGTTCTTGATGATCCTATAAATTGTTGATTGAGGTGCAATCTTAGTAGCCACAATATCCTTGCCTGTGAAGCCATTTTTATGCAACGCAATGATGGCTGCACGCATTTCTTTGCAGGTCACCATGGTTAACAATGGAAGAACAATGATTTCAAGCATCACCCTCTTTTTAACAGGTCTGCCATTTTAACCCAATCAGCCTGACATAATGATCTCCAGCCTTGTGCTCGTCAACATTCTCACCTGAGTTAACAAGACGATTGCTGAAATGATCTCAGCAGGTCCTTTAATGACAGCAATGAAATGCAGTGGAAAGGTTTTTTTGGGATTAAATTAATTTTCATGGCAAAGAAGGACTATACAATTCATCTAATCACTCTTCATAACATTCTGGAGTATATGCAAATTGCTATTATACAAACTTAAGCAGCAACTTTTCCAATTTCCAATATTTATGTAATTCTCAAAACTTTTGGCCACGACTGTTCAAGGTGGAGTTCCAGCGCGCCAGGCAGTCACAAATCAGACGTCTGACGAGCAGGTGGTGTCACCGCTGAACGTTAGCACAGCGAGCCATTGCCGTGTAAGTTTTTCTAAAATGGCCAGAGATTTTCCTGACCTGCCGCAAGATGTCCTGGACCCCGGGGTATTTGGCAACAAATCGCTGCACTACTAAGTTCAGGACGTGTGCCATGCACGGCACGTGTGTCATTTTGCCCTGTTTCAGCGTGCTCAGCAGATTGGCACCGTTGTCGCACACCACTTTACCACAATTGTCAAATTGAGGGGGGTTAGCCACTGATCGGTTTGTGATCGCAGAGCTGAAAGGAGTGCAGGAAAGGTGTGGCTCTTGGCTTCTAGGCACAGCATAGCAACGTCTCACCTGGCACGTCGAATAGGTTCTGGGGAGCTGGGCGGGTGCAGCGGATGAGTCGGTAGCAGTGGAAAAGGAGGAATCAGCCAAAGAGGGTACGGAGGATGGAATAGGAGGAGGGGAAGAGGTAGGCCTGCATGCAATCCGTGGTGGTAACACCAAATCCACACAGGTGCCACTGGTTGCATGCTTGACAGCCATCAGAAGGTTCACCCAGTAAAAGTTATGTACCTTCCCTGCCTGTGTTTGCTAGACCATGTGTCTGTGGTCAGATGTATCTTGGCACCGACACTGTATGCCACAGATACATTCACTTGCCGCTGAACATGGCCATATAGCTCTGGGATGCCCTTCTGGAAGAAATATTTCCTTCCGGTGATCTTTCATTGTGGTGTGCCAATGGCCACAAATTTTCTAAAGGCCTCCAAGTCCACCAGTTTATATGGCAGTAGTTGGCGGGCTAGCAGTTCCTACAAGCCGACGGTCAGCCGTTAGGCAAGAGGGTTATCCGGCGTCATCAACTTTTTACGTTTGAACACTTGGGCAACGGAAGTCTACCTTTTGCCAGATGAGCACGACAACGGCACGGTGGAAGATAGAGTGGAGGACAAATAGGAGGAGAGGGGAAAAGGAGAACAGGCAGGACGTGGAGCACTAGGAGTGTGGCTTTGTTGGTTCTAACGGTGTTGCTCCCACGGAGCTCGGTGATGGGAGACCAGGTGCCTTCTTAAGGCGGTCGTCCCTAGGTGAGTGTTGGGCTTACCGCGACTTATGCGTGGACAGCACAGGCTGCAGATGGCAACACTATTGTCAGCAGCTGACACGTTAAAAAAAAGCCCACACTGTGGAGCCATGTGTCAGCGTCCTAGAAGCGCCAGATATTACCGTGTATGGTGGATGGCTTGCTCCAGATACATTTGCAGTCTGCTTTTTGCCTCCTGTGCACTACGAGTTCTGTCTGCTTCTCCTCCTGCTGCTCCGTCTCTCCCTCTGAACTCCCCTCCTCTTCCTTTCTTGTGGGCACCGACGTGACGTCCATCCACACGTCATCATCGTCACCTTCACCACCACTGACATTAGAGATCTCTGAGTAGGCAGCAACAGCGGGGACCACCCTCCTTGGGCTAATCTGGGTACAGTAGTCAGTCGCTGGGTGGCGTCAGTTGTTACCTCCTCTTTCTTCCCACTTCCCACTTAGGTTCCGACCTGGTGTACCTGCTTGACACATACCACCCCTGCGGAATGGCCTGCCTCTTCCTCTGCCTGTCATTTTCAAAATTACAGTGTCATAAAGTCCCTATAGAAGAGCAGTATTTGTGGAAGCAGGTATATAGAACCCCTTAATGACTTTGCTGGAAGCAGGTATATTAAACCCCATATTAAACCCCTTAATCAGTTTTTTGGGGGGCAACAGGTATATTACACCAGTTGCAATTAGTTGTTCCAATAGCGTTTGTATCTCTGTATAGCTGTGGTATGTCAGCAGAACCGCACACAACTGCTGCACATTACAAATGCACTATATAGAAATTATATTATAGGTATATCACACCCCTGCCTCAATAATTTTTTTTGGGGGGGAGGGGGGCAACTGGTATATCACACCAGTTGCAATTAGTTGTTCCAATAGCTTTTGTCACTCTGTATAGCAGCAGTATCGCAGCAGAACCGCTCACCACTGCTGCACAATACAAATGCACTATAATATACTTTCTATGTTAGAAATGTATATTATAAGTATATTACACCCCTCTGTATGTCACACCTATCGATAGCACACTTATACCAGTCCTTAAAAGGACTTTTGTGGCCCTATTTTAGCTAGTGTTTGGTGTCCCTAACAGTCTGTCCCTGCTCCCTACACTGCAACATCTCCCTACACTGGCAAAAGACTGAATGTAAAATGGCTGCCAGATCTAGTTTATTTATAAGGTATGTCCATGTGCTGAAACGTCTCAATTGGCTGTCCTGTACCACCTGATGGATGTGTCATGGGTAAAACCTCTGCACAATGCAAAAGAATATGGCACTGGCAGACATCGCCATATGTTCGCCTGTACCATGAACGAGCAAAGTTTGCCACGATACGACCGCCGGGCGAACCGCAAGGCCATCTCCAATAATAACAAAGTAAAAAAAAAAAAAAATAATCTGAAATAATCAGAGAAATATATCTCCTGTTATCACTCACACAGTCCTACATTACAAACCCTGTTCTTCCTTTGAGATACACAAACTTGTATACTGAATAGCAGTTCTCCCAGCGACCAGTTAATATTTTTTAACAATTTTTGTTTTGGTTATTTCTTATTTTTGTCGTTTTAAGTGAGTCTAAATTAAAAGCTAAGTTTTAATATATTAAATATAAGGAGTGGGCCCCAAGTGGGATTTGTCTGGTCAGGTGACCATTTATATTTTTGCGTGAACAGATATTGTAACACTGGGTCAAGTTTCTATGGAGATAACATTGTATTCTGCAAGTATTCATCACCTTGTTATATTGTAGTACTGTAATATTACATCTGCAGTTATTGCGAACTGCTATTTAAAGACACAGCACCCCACTAAGACTGGAACTGTACTTTGCCACTATTTTGTTTGGGACAATTCTCTTGTTGTTTCACGGAGAAAAACACATGCTTGGTTCACTTATTAAAAGGAGTCACCACAATTTGACCTTACATAGCACTGTAGCATAACTATACATGAGTCAAATGGTACCTTTGTCCTTTTGTTTTGATGTTCACTAGAGCAAAAATGCAGTTTTATTCATATCTAAATGAGGGCTCACAAGTGCCCAGTTGCGACGTTCCGGCCCGCTCTGCCCTCTTCTCAGGTAACTCCTCCCCAGCCTGTTGCTTTGCCCGCCCTCTAAACCTCTTGCGTCATCTAGTGTACTGGCTGAGATCCCGCCGGCACATGCGCACTGCATGAAGCGATGCTGCTGACCACAATGGTCATCACATGCGCCGGCGGTATCTCGGCCAGTACACTGGATGACGCAAGAGGCTTACAGGGCGGGCCAAGCAACAGGCTGGAGAGGGGTTATGTGAGAAGAAGGCAGAGCGGCCTGGGCACTTCCAGCCCGAACGCCGCTCCTGGGCACTTGCGAGCCCTAAATGCACAAAATGCTATGTGTGGCGGAAAACTAAAGCCTCATTCACATTTCCATGTCAGTATTACACATGTAAAAATTGCATCCTTATTTAATCCGTAAACATGTCTGTGATTGAGCCTTGGATGGTGCTCGTGTCCGATTTTACCCTCATCCATGGACGTTGCTCAGCTGAAAATTAATTTCAATAGCTTTTCCTGTTCTCCATGAAAAACGGATGCACCATGGATGCCATCCATATTGCGTCCATGATTTTCACTGTCCCATAGACTTCAATGGGCGTGTTTGGTCCGCCTCATGGACCAAAGTAGTGCATGTCTCCGTGATTTTTTTTAAATGATCCATGGTCAGTAAAAAATGCTGATGTGTGAACAGACACATTTTAAATCAGTGGGTATGTTTGCTGTCCATGGAAAATGCAGACAGTACACGTAAGTGAAAAATGGAAGTGTGGACGAGGCCTTACACAGCACATCACACTGAACAAACCAGCCCCACAGTGAAACATGTTGGTGGCAGCATCATGCTGTGGGGTGCTTTTCTTCAGCAGGGACAGGGAAGTTGGTCAGAGTTGATGGGAAGATGGATGTAGTTGAATACAGTGTACTCCTGGAGGAAAACCTGGTAGAGGCTGCAAAAGACTTAAAGGGAACCTGTCACCTGGGTTTTGTGTATAGCGCTGAGGACATGGGTTGATAGATGGCCGCTAGCACATCTGCAATACCCAGTCCCCATAGCTCTGTGTGCTTTTATTGTGTAAAAAAACCGATTTGCTAGATATGCAAATTAACCTGAGATGAGTCCTGTCCCTGACTCATCTCACGTACAGGACTCATCTCAGGTTAATTTGCATGTGTATCAAATCGTTTTTTTTACACAATAAAAGCACACAGAGCTATGGGGACTGGGTATTGCGGATGTGCTAGCGGCCATCTAGCAACCCATGTCCTCAGCTCTATACACAAAATTCTGATCAGAGGTTCATCTTTCATCAGGACAACCACCCTAAACATACAGCCAGAGCTAATGAATAGCATCGGTACAGGGAGGAGGAGACTGTCCTGTTTCTCAATGGGCTTCTCCTTCTTCCTGACTGTAGCACGATCCAATCACTCTCCACTGTGATTGGACAGCGCTACAGCCATGGAGAAGGAGACACCCATTGAGAAACCCTGGCGTCTCCTCTCCCTGTACCGATGCTATTCATTAGCGTATCAGACGGGCAAAGTGAACGGAGGCCACAACAGCGGAAAGGAGCGGCGCCCACAAAAATTGTAAGAGATCTTACATCCATGGACTATGCCCTACATGACCTGCTGCTTATTTCATAATGTCTGGACCCATGAAAGGTCCTCTTTAAAGCTGCACTGAAATACATTGTCAGGACTGCTGTGCATGTGCACATGTCTTCCCCCACGCTGTTAGCACAGCACCGAAGTCCAAACTGTGTGTTTTTGCAAAGCTTTGAAGTGGAGCAGTATGGCGCTGTGTGTTTTCTCTACTTTTTTAATAGATTTTTTTATTTTTATTTGGACAGGTGACCACGTGTCTGTGAGCAGCCCCCAGGGGTGTTTTAGGATGGCCCAGATTGAAGGCATAGAGGATATTTTCCTTGTGGCAGCTGGCACCGGATTTACACCAATGGTTAAATTGTTGAAGAATGTACTGAGCGGTTCACCCAGCCTCAGGTTTGTATTTAACAGGCTGAAATATATGGATGATATCTTTTCATAATGTAAAGTGAATGCCTTAGTTTTATTGCCAAAGTTTAATGACCTGTGCCCATAATGCAGATAAGACTTCACTTCTAATCTTTTTTTACATTCTCCATTTACTTACATTGTTAACCTCACCACTCTCTGGCACACAAGGTCATTATAATGAATGGCAAGTGATATAATTTTTTTACATGTTTCTCAGTGGAGAGAATGCATCAATTGCTGTTCTTCATTCTATTCATTTTATCAAGAAAAAGAGAAAGCTCTTGCCAATATGCTATTGTGGTGACCTGCATGTCTTCATACATTCCATATCCAGTTTCTTGCTACCAGGTAGTAGAAGATCACATTTTTATTACTGTTGTATCTGTGGAGGGCTGGTAGGAAGTTGTTCGCCTGCAGGATTGTAATCCTAGATATGACCTCTATAGATAACACAGGATCCAATATTCACAATAGGTGATACCACAGCTTATCTACGCCCTCCTGACCTCTGCACAGGTCACAGAGCATGCCTAGAAAACTCCCCCATAAAAGTCAGCGATGTCCCCTCCAGACCATTGTGTCTATTGCCCATGTGACTACTCAAAGAACAGGAAGGCTCTAAATAGTTTAGACCTAGTGGCCAGTGTGTGAACTACATGATTTTAGTTGTTTTTTTTTGTTAAATATAGATAGGGACATTGTATAGTGGCTGTTCTTGGTATAGTGCTCAGCTCCATTGAACTGAATGGGGCTGAGCATGTTACCAAGCACAGCCATTATACAGTACAATGTACAGTGCTGTGCTTGGTAATCTGCAAGAAGGCCACGACGCTCACAGGAACATCACTGCCTTCTCAAACAGCTGATCTGCAGGGGTTCCAGGTGTCGGATCCCCACTTATCAGATACTGATGACCTATCCTGAGGATAAGGTTATCAGTATAAAAATCCTGGAAAACCTAAGCTGTGCCTTAGCATAGCTTAATTCGAAACCTATCAGAATCTCACAGATTGCAATGGTATTCTGTTGCAGTCTATGGCACAAGCGATCAGAAGATCGCACATTTAAAGGGAAGCGGTCAGTGGGAAAAAACACCCCAAACCGCAAGCAGTACCTTGAAGTAACCAGTAGTGTGTTTATAATGATGATTTCTTCCTGCAGTAAGGTGCTGTAAAAGCAGGAAAAAACTTTCTTGATCCCCTGCGCGCGTTGTTTTCTAGTCATGTTTGAAGTCAAGGTAACCACGCCCCCTTCCCTGCCCCTTCGCCTCATCACTTTATATGATGACGACAGAGCTTCTACAGGATCTTGTATTGTAGACGGGTTAAAATAAAAAAAATAAAAAATAGATAGACCACATGGTGACAATGATTTAAAACAATATATCAGTGTTGGAATGATCTTACCAACCGTAGTAGTAGTCCTGGGACACAAGCTAATTGGTTCTATCACTTTATCTAATAATTCAACCACGGACAAATATAAATATCCTAAATATAATATTTATGAAATATTTTGTCTCAGGCAGCACAAATACTTGGTGTTTCCCTGCCCCTGGCCACAAAGCACTGAGGGAAGGGGGCCCAAGCTGAACTCTTGCACCAGGGCACATGAGCCTTTAGCTATGCCCCTGAAAGTGCTGAAAAACTCACTTTAGTACTGTTTTTTTTGCTATTAAAGGGCCTGTCCACAAATTTACTAGTGAGTCCTATACAGCGATCACAACGAAAAAAAATATTAACGTCACTATCTGAACCGCGGGGGTCCAACAGCTCACCCCCCCCCCCCCCCAATCAGCTGTTCTGCACTAGCTCTGCATGGTGGATGGAGCCGTGTAGCTCCAGCACAGACTTCTGGAGCCAAAGCTACTTCAGAACAGCTGATCGGCCGAGGTGCGGTGGAGGATGTTAGATCCAATTCGGCCAGATAGTGATGACCCATCATGAGCATAGGCCATCACTTATAATATCCTTGACAACGCCATTGAGTAATTAAAGTCTAAGATAAGTCTTTTGTTTTATGTCATGTAACACAGGGATCCTTAAGTGCCTGTTAGTGTGTAATTATGTAAGGTTCCTTAAGTGTTTTTGGGTCCAAACAGCGCAGCTGGCTCCCTGCATTGTGGTGTGACACAAGTGAGCCAACCAATTCTATTGTATGTCACAAATAAATTCATGACACATTTTATCTTCAGGATAGATTCACATTTACTGAATGAGCAGTTTATAATGGGACATGTATTATGAAACTGTATATGGAGAGCTGTAATGCAAGGACAGGACAACTCCCCGTTATTATTCCATCAGCAGAGTACACTGCGTATGGGAACAGAAATAACAGAAATGTTTTATGAAATCGACCTTCTCCTTTGTGATCATTGTAAGAGCTCAAGGATCCACAAAATGCATTTTACAGCAGTTCTCACTTTATATTTCTCTGGACAACAAAGGCATTATTACCACTGAATTGTGATTATTATTTTAAGGACCCAATGTGTTCCAATATCAGATAAAAATACTTTGTTCAGTATATATTTTAGTATGTTTTGTAATGGCTTAGTTCCAAAATGTAAAACATTTAATGTCAGCTGAATTATCACAGATGAAAAGAATCCTATCTTGTGCCCTTCATGACCAGCGTTGCACATATTAGCATGTCTTCAAGGCAGTTGTTTAGTCAGTGTAAGCCAAAAACATGGAAGACGTGTAACTGTTTCTATAGTAGTTTTTCTCAGTTTATGTTCCACTTGTGGTTTTGGCATACAAATACTGATGAAAAATCCTGACCAGAAAAATGCTATGTGTAGGCTATGTTCACACTGTCGGGTTACAATTACAGAATAGTACAATCTACTGTGCAATTCTGCTAATTAAAAAAAAAACTCGGAATAACTCAGTATCATTCACCCTGGATTCTGTAAGAATGGAAACTTAAAGGGTTTCTCCAGGCTATTTGTAAAAACAGTCCTAATGCCCTGTGGAAGGAAGATCATTGGGTTCATACCGATGCTACCGTCGCCACTGCACTACCAAAGGCTACGGGCTCTTCTGCCAGGGTCCCAACCAGATGTGTTCTTTGGTCTTCCAGTTCAGCTGCATTTAGAGTGGTCCCTCAAGTTACAATATTAATTGGTTCCAGGACGACCATTGTATGTTGAAACCATTGTAAGTTGAGTAATCAACTAACACAGATAAAACAAGTCTTCACATATAACAGTCCGGAATAGCTGCTTACTAGCATCTAATACAAAATAAAAAAAAGGTCCTGTGCCCCACTGCACCCGACTGTACTGTCCTGTGCCCCACCGCACCTGACTGTGCTGTC
Source organism: Bufo gargarizans (assembly GCF_014858855.1). Taxonomy (NCBI): domain Eukaryota; kingdom Metazoa; phylum Chordata; class Amphibia; order Anura; family Bufonidae; genus Bufo; species Bufo gargarizans. Next base: position 268,533,562 of record NC_058083.1, read on the forward strand.
CTCTGCCCCACTACACCCAACTGTACTGTCCTGTACCCCACTGCATCTTCTACAATGCAGCAACACTTCCGCCAGTAAGCCAATAAAATAGTAACAGGACAGTGGGGCGTTCTCACAAAAACCTTTGTTCAATTCTATTTAATAAATATAAAAAAATCGCAGCATTGCTGTATGATAACTCATAAGAACACACTCCGATATCGCCGCTGTTAACAAGCCGGTATCAGAAAACTGTGGGCTGGATCGGGTCATATCTCATGTCCATAGCAAAACCTGTATATGGAGTACCATTTAAAAAAAAAAAAAAAAAAAAAAAGGGGGTTACTCCATCTTTCATTGCGGCATTTTATTACATTTATGCGGTTGGTGGGCATTTTCCATGTGTGTGTATAGATATATATATATATATATATATATATATATATATATATATATATATATATATATATCTTGTATTAGCATTTTCCCCTGTCCCCAATATTTATTTTAGGGGACAATAAAAGAAAAAGAAAAAAATGACAGCATCTCGGCTTTAAACATAAAGGGGGCTGCTAAAATATGTTTTCCATACCATAGATATCAATAAATCAACATTAGTTAATAAAAGTGTGAATTAGATATAGTGTTTTGTACAGTATAATGTACATAGATAGGTAGAAAAGAGGAGGAAGGAGTACAAAGACTGTGGCATTGAATTTCCATTAACCCAGTTGCCGTACAATGCGCGCACCCATCCCCCCAAATTTCCTATTCATTGTTCACCAAGGAAACTTTTTATAAAAAAAAATATGTTCAGTACATATAAGAATATGTTAAAATTACACAGGCAGTAATAAAACCCAGCTATAGCGCTTATTAATATCATACTGGTGCAATTGTACCGGATTTTTTGCATACAGATATATAATAGAGCGGTGTGTACAGATATATAACGAAGTGTTGTATACAGATATGTAATGGAGCAGTGAACAGTATACAGATATATAATGTAGTGGATACAGAGTGTATTTATTAGCCATGTTCCTATAGTGGCTGAATGTTAATACAGTATCGAAAAACAACATGTACAGTATGGATACATTTTGTATTTAACAAAGCCTTTTGATCATTTCCTCCTTGACAGCACCCCCCACCGACCCCCCCCTTCCCCTTCTGCCAGGACAATTCCCACACCTATTCTGTCTATTCTTAATGTTGGATCCATTTCTCCACAATTGCGCAATGGAAACCTAATATGAATTATGATGTTAACACTGACACCATTAAAACAAATAATATTGTTACATGAAAAACAAAAATAAATAAATCAATACAGCTGCATCGCTGGGTAAGTTTTAAAATACACCAAAAGTTTACAGGCAAAAATAGACCAATATATACAGTATTGCTGCTATATTGATTAATTATATATAAATATTTCATATATTTATATTATATATAGATTTACATATAGTATAATTAGTGTAATATTGTATAATTTTTTAATATAAAGGTTATCTATCTTTCTATCTATATCTATATATGTCCATTATACTGTACAATACACTATATCTAAATCACCATACCTCATATGGATCATAGAATAAATAATTGTACAATATTACACTAATTATACTATATGTAAATTTATATATAATATAAATACTGTATTAACATTCAGCCACTATAGGAACATAGCTAATAAATACACTCTGTATCCACTACTTCAGAGATAAACAAATAATAAATAAAAATAAATGTGGAAAACTGCATCAAGATACAAAACAATATACAAACCGGATTCCAAAAAAGTTGGGACACTATACAAATCGTGAATAAAAACTGAATGCAATGATGTGGAGATGGCAAATGTCAATATTTTATTTGTAATAGAACGTAGATGACAGATCAAACGTTTAATCCGAGTAAATGTATCATTTTAAAGGAAAAATACGTTGATTCAAAATTTCACGGTGTCAACAAATCCCCAAAAAGTTGGGACAAGTAGCAATAAGAGGCTGGAAAAAGTAAATTTTTTTATTTTTTTAATCAATAAAATTTTTATTGAGGGTAATTTTTGCATTAGTCACAATGACCAAGTACAGAAAAAAGAAAAAAATTACAGAAATAATATCAAAAACAATAATAAGGACAAATAATAGACAAAAGGGTTCCGCACGTGAGTACTGAGAATAAGACATTCAGACAGTGTGAAACTATACTAGCCATGTTCAATAGCAATAGCAGAAGCAATAACCGCCCCGCAAACCTGTGGTACAATATATGACATAGAAACTGTGACAGATCCATCCGTATAGACCTATATTGCTGGTTCGTCTGTTTGCCTTCATTTCGCTGGATTTCCTGTCCATATGCCCCTGTTCGTGTGTTTCCCCACATACCAATTGGAACTACTGAACGGATGGCCACCCAGGAGAAGAGTGTGCTGCTAGTTAACCTAAATGGCCTAATTGTTCACAAAGGACTTGAACCAACTTGAACTCCTGGTCTAATTCGTGCCATTGTGGGATGCTAAATGTCTGTGTATTGAAAAGGGTTGTGCCATTGTGTGTTTAAATGGTGATGTCTGTTCTGTTGTCCCCACATGTGTATTGGTGATTTCCCTCTGTCTTGAGAGATAATTGGATTATTCCTCGGGTGTCGCCAGGTCAGAGAGGAGAAAACCATAATGCATTGTGGGGATGTATTGTCTCTGTAGTGCTGCATGTCTGTCCTGTGTCACAGTCTCCATTCTGGGCCCCTAGGGGCGTGTCCACCAGATGGGGACCTGCATAAAAAATGGGCGGGTAGCCCTCAATAAATCATTCCCTGTTTGACTTTCAAGACGGAGCTTGGTCTCGTTTATGGAGGGATTTATTATTGGGACAGCGCTTTCGTATATTGCTAGCTGTGGAAGGAGTTCGACTGAATTGCTGATCGGGAGTTGCCACGTTGATATGCTCCATTCGGGGGTTTGATGATCGGCTGGATTAAAAACTGCATTCCTGAAGAAAGGGGCTTATTCACTAACCAGCGGCGTCATCTACCTGGCGGTGAGTGTCGTAACAATTGGTGGCAAGCAACGGGATGAATCCTACCGCCCAGAAGGCCAGCTACAAATCCCAGGGTGGAAATGCAGTATGAGGAATTAAGGCGTGCTACCCTTAAAGATATATTGGAACGCAGAGGACGATCAGCGAGTAATCTCAAGAAGAGAGAGATTATTTCTATATTATTGGAGATGGATGCAGCACAGGGAATGGAGAGAGCTAATGAGCCTGGCACACTGGATTTAACACCCGAGGAGGTACAATTTAACCGGGCAGTCCAGATAAGGCTGGCACACTTTGGCCCCAACCCTGCAGCAGATATTGTGGTCCAGGTGCAAGCAGCAGTAGCAGCACAACAGGCGCTACAGGGAAGAGGAGCTGCAGCAGCAGAGGTACCCCATAATAACAATGGAAGGAGAAAGGTACCTTTTGCTGCATTTAGACATTTTGTGGAAGCGGAGGGAGAGATTGACGGGTTCCTGGCCGATTTTGAAAGGCAGTGTGCCTTACAACCAGGTACCTGCAGAGGAATGGGTCACTATCCTCTCTGGGAAATTATCCGGCCGGGCCAGTGAGGCTTTTCGGGCCATCCCAGAGGAGGACCTTACAAGTTACCGGGCAGTAAAAGATGCCCTTTTGGCCAGATACGCTGTCACCACTGAGGCGTATCGGCGGCGATTCCGGGACACTAACAAGCAGGCTGGCGATTCTTATGTGGAGTGGGCATGCAGGGTACACCGCACCGCAGCCCACTGGATGGCAGGGTGCCAAGCGGTAACTGGGGAAGAGGTGCTGCAAGTATTTTTTGTTGGAGCACTGCTTTGATCGGTTACCTGCAGGAGTCAGAGAGTGGGTTAGGGACCGCAAACCCGCTACTTTACCTGAAGCTGCTCGTCTGGCCGATGAATACACAGATGCACGAAGGCTAGACCAGACAGCAGCCAAGGTCCCTACCCGAGTGGAGTACAAACCGGCAGCACCTCCAACCACTACTGTGTATCACCCCCCAGCGCAACGCACCCCCACAATACCACCAGCGAACAATTATGTTCAGCCAGCTCGGTTCAACGCCCGGGATTACTCTCAGCCTATCCGGTGCTATGGATGCAAACAGTTGGGGCACAAGAGACCGGAGTGCCCATTGAACAATACCAACCCAGCGCAGTCGTGGAGAAAACCAGCCGGCGGAAATCAGCAGCCACCCCAGCCTTCCGCTCACTGTCTTGAGCAGGAGGAATTTTGGGGTATACTACATGAGGCGGATCCAGTACAAGCAGCCCAGCAGGATAACCGGCAGCAGCACAGGCAGACCGTTAGACTAAATGGCAAAGTGGTCACTGGTCTGAGAGACACCGGGGCCACTATGACCCTGCTCCAAAAGAACCTTGTTTCGGAACACCAACACACTGGAAATACTGTGGCAGTGAGGGTAGCAGGAGGCGCCGTGTTCCGTCTACCTGTTGCCCGGGTTCATTTGGATTAGGAAGTGGGCTCTGGACATGTGAATGTGGGGGTTATGAAAGACTTGCCTGCTGATGTCTTGCTCGGAAATGACCTGGCCCCTTTGGTTTCTGCTTATGCTCCAATGGGACCTGCTGATGTCCACCCAGTGACTACCCGGGCCCAGACCCGTGTTGCTGGAACCAGCCCACCTGCCGCCGAGACCCAGGTAAGACCCGATTCCCCGACTGATACCCTAGGACAGACCTTTGCTAGCTGGGATTCCCCAGAGGAGTTTGGGAGGGAAACTCAGGCAGATCCGACTCTCCAGAAGTATAGAGACAGAGCAGATACTGGAGAGGAAGGAGTAGATGGGGAGCGGTATGAATGGGTGGGGGACAGGTTATATAGGATCCCTAAACCGTCCCAGAAAAGTGTTGCCCATCCGCCGAATCGACAGCTGGTGGTGCCCCCAAAATACCGGCAGGAGATTCTGCGGATAGGGCATGACGTTCCATTAGCCGGACATCTAGGGTCCCGCCGCACAGCCTATAGGATCATGCAGAACTTCTTTTGGCCAAATTTTAATCAGGCTGTGCGGATACATTGTAGTACGTGTGACACTTGTCAATGGGTAGGAAAGCGGGGGGACCACCCAAGAGCTAGGCTTATGTCTATGCCTATCATTGGGGAGCCCTTTGCCCGCATAGCCGTTGACATTGTGGGTCCACTGGCCAGGGCTAGTCCATCCGGTAAGAAGTATATTCTCACCGTGGTGGACTATGCCACTCGCTATCCAGAGGCAGTAGCGCTGTCTGATATAGAGGCAGAGACAGTTGCTGATGCCCTGGTTAGGATTTTTACTAGGGTCGGGTTCCCTAAGGAGATTCTCTCTGACCAGGGAACCCAATTTACCGCTGTGCTCACCCAGCAACTGTGGAGGGTGTGCGGCATTAAACCGATACTTAGTTCCCCGTACCATCCACAGACTAACGGCCTCTGCGAGCGATTTAATGGCACCCTCAAACAGATGTTGAGGACCTTTTCTGACACTTGCAGAGACTGGGAGCGATTCCTGCCTCATCTGTTGTTTTCTTACAGAGAGGTGCCCCAGGAATCTACTGGGTTCTCCCCCTTTGAGTTGCTCTATGGGAGGAGGGTCCGCGGACCCCTAGATCTCATTAGAGGCCACTGGGAGGGGGAGACAGAGCAGGAAGGGACCCCCATAGTACCGTATGTCCTGGAACTCCGGGACCGCATGGAGAAACTGTCCCTGATGGTAAGAGAGAATCTCCAGGTGGCCCAGGGGAGACAGAAGAGATGGTACGATCGGGGTGCCCGGCAGCGAGTCTTCCAGGTTGGGCAGAAAGTGCTAGTGCTCAAACCTGTGAAGGCGAACAAGATGCAAGCATCTTGGCAGGGCCCGTATAAGGTGGTAGCTCAGGTGTGTGATACTACCTACCTTATAGCCAGCTGTTCAGATGAAAGGATCCAGCGATCCTTTCATGTGAACATGCTAAAGGAGTATCAGGAGAGACCGGAGGATGTCGCTGCAGTATGTGCCCCTGCTGCAGACGATACAGAGAGTTTACCCTTACCCGATTTGTTAGAGAGGGACTCCCAGACTGACCTTACTAGTCTTGTACAGCTAGGGGATAGATTAAGCCCCACAGAGAAGGGACAGGCAAGACAGCTTCTGTGGGAGAAGCAGGCGACGTTCTCCCAAGAGCCTGGCTACACTACCCTAGCTGTACATAAGGTAGAGACCCCTGGACAGAACCCTCTACGACAGCCCCCGTACCGTATCCCTGAAGCAGTCCGAGAAGGAATGCGGAAGGAGATACAGGAGATGACCCAGCTTGGGGTCATCGAACACTCCGATAGCCCTTGGGCTTCGCCTGTAGTCCTGGTGCCTAAGAAAGATGGGACCACCCGGTTCTGTGTAGACTACAGGCGGCTCAACGAGCGGACCACCACTGACGCCTACCCGATGCCCCGGATAGACGAATTATTAGATCGTATTGCCAGGGGACGCTATCTGACCACCATAGACCTGTGTAAAGGTTTTTGGCAGATCCCCCTGGCCGAGGATGCTATCCCCAAGTCGGCCTTCGTCACCCCATTTGGCTTGTACCAATTTAAGGTCATGCCATTTGGGATGAAGAATGCCCCGGCTACCTTTCAGCGTATGGTGGATAGACTTCTCGATGGATTCCAGGAATTTGCTTGTGCATACCTGGATGACATTGCAATCTACAGTGGGTCCTGGGAGGAACACCTAGTACATGTAGGGGTAGTTTTGGACAAAATTCGGGCTGCTGGCCTGACATTGAAGCCAGAGAAGTGCCATCTAGGCATGGCTGAAGTGCAATACCTGGGTCACAGAGTGGGGTGTGGGAGCCAGAGACCGGAGCCGGCTAAGATAGAGGCAGTAGCTAACTGGCCCACACCTATCACTAAGACCCAGGTGTTAGCCTTCCTAGGGACAGCAGGGTATTACAGACGCTTTGTCCCAGACTACAGCACTATTGCTAAGCCCCTGACTGACCTGACCAAGAAAAATCTCCCTAAGCAGGTCTTGTGGTCTCCGGCTTGTGAAGCTGCGTTTCAAGCACTCAAACAAGCTCTTGTAAATGCCCCTGTCCTGGCTGCCCCAGTCCCTAACAAACGTTTTCTCGTCCATACAGATGCTTCCATGTATGGACTGGGGGCTGTGCTGAGCCAGGTCGGGGAAGATGGAGGAGAGCACCCTGTCGCATATCTCAGTAGAAAGCTGTTACCCCGAGAAGTGAGTTATGCGGCAGTGGAGAAGGAATGCTTGGCCCTGGTCTGGGCATTGAAAAAGTTAAGCCCTTATTTGTATGGACAGGAATTTTCCCTTGTGACGGACCACAATCCCCTTGTCTGGCTTAACCGGGTCTCAGGAGACAATGGGAGACTGCTGCGGTGGAGTTTAGCTTTACAACCGTATAACTTCACCATCAGCTACCGACCCGGTAAGCAGAATGGGAATGCAGATGGATTGTCCCGGCAAACCGACGTTCTTGCTACCTCCTAGTCCGGTCATCCCCAAGTTGACCCGCTAAAGGGTCAAGCCGGGTCTGCCGGAGTGTCCCACAAGGGGGGAGCCGTGTGACAGATCCATCCGTATAGACCTATATTGCTGGTTTGTCTGTTTGCCTTCATTTCGCTGGATTTCCTGTCCATATGCCCCTGTTCGTGTGTTTCCCCACATACCAATTGGAACTACTGAACGGATGGCCACCCAGGAGAAGAGTGTGCTGCTAGTTAACCTAAATGGCCTCATTGTTCACAAAGGACTTGAACCAACTTGAACTCCTGGTCTAATTCGTGCCATTGTGGGATGCTAAATGTCTGTGTATTGAAAAGGGTTGTGCCATTGTGTGTTTAAATGGTGATGTCTGTTCTGTTGTCCCCACATGTGTATTGGTGATTTCCCTCTGTCTTGAGAGATAATTGGATTATTCCTCGGGTGTCGCCAGGGCAGAGAGGAGAAAACCATAATGCATTGTGGGGATGTATTGTCTCTGTAGTGCTGCATGTCTGTCCTGTGTCACAGTCTCCATTCTGGGCCCCTAGGGGCGTGTCCACCAGATGGGGACCTGCATAAAAAATGGGCGGGTAGCCCTCAATAAATCATTCCCTGTTTGACTTTCAAGACGGAGCTTGGTCTCGTTTATGGAGGGATTTATTATTGGGACAGCGCTTTCGTATATTGCTAGCTGTGGAAGGAGTTCGACTGAATTGCTGATCGGGAGTTGCCACGTTGATATGCTCCATTCGGGGGTTTGATGATCGGCTGGATTAAAAACTGCATTCCTGGAGAAAGGGGCTTATTCACTAACCAGCGGCGTCATCTACCTGGCGGTGAGTGTCGTAACAGAAACATAGAATGTGTCGGCAGATAAGAACCATTTGGCCCATCTAGTCTGCCCAATATACTAAATACTATGGATAGCCCCTGGCCCTATCTTATATGAAGGATGGCCTTATGCCTATCCCATGCATGCTTAAACTCCTTCACTGTATTTGCAGCTACCACTTCTGCAGGAAGGATATTCCATGCATCCACTACTCTCTCAGTAAAGTAATACTTCCTTTGCCCCTCTAATTTAAAACTATGTCCTCTTGTAGCAGTTTTTCTTCTTTTAAATATTCTTTCCTCTTTTACCTTGTTGATTCCCTTTATGTATTTAAAACTTTCTATCATATCCCCTCTGTCTCGTCTTTCTTCCAAGCTATACATGTTAAGTTCCTTTAATCTTTCCTGGTAAGTTTTATCCTGCAATCCATGTACCAGTTTAGTAGCTCTTCTCTGAACTCTCTCCAAAGTATCAATATCCTTCTGGAGATATGGTCTCCAGTACTGAGCACAATACTCCAAATGAGGTCTCACTAGTGCTCTGTAGAGCGGCATGAGCACCTCCCTCTTTCTACTGGTAATTCCTCTTGCTATACACCCAAGCATCCTGCTAGCACTTCCTGCTGCTCTGTGACATTGTCTGCCTACCTTTAAGTCTTCTGAAATAATGATCCCTAAATCCCTTTCCTCAGATACTGAGGTTAGGACTGTATCACTGATTTTATATTCTGCTCTTGGGTTTTTACGTCCCAGGTGCATTATCTTGCACTTATCCACATTAAATTTTAGTTGCCAGATTTTTGACCATTCCTCTAGTTTTCCTAAGTCCTTTTCCATTTGGTGTATTCCTCCAGGAACATCAACCCTGTTACAAATCTTTGTATCATCAGCAAAAAGACACACCTTACCATTGAGGCCTTCTGCAATTTCGCTGATAAAGATATTAAACAATATGGGTCCCAGAACAGATCCCTGAGGTACCCCATTGGTAACAAGACCTTGGTCTGAATATACTCCATTGACTACAACCCTCTGTTGTCTGTCCCTCAGCCACTGCCTAATCCATTCAACAATATGGGAGTCCAAGCCCAATGACTGCACTTTATTGATAAGCCTTCTATGTGGGACAGTATCAAAAGCCTTACTAAAGTCTAGATAAGCGATGTCTACTGCACCTCCTCCATCTATTATTTTAGTCACCCAATCAAAAAAATCTATAAGATTAGTTTGACATGATCTCCCTGAATTAAACCCATGCTGTTTTTCATCTTTCAATCCATGGGATTTTAGATGGTCCACAATCCTCTCCTTAAGTATGGTTTCCATTAATTTCCCCACTATTGATGTCAGGCTTACTGGCCTATAGTTGCCCGATTCCTCCTTACTACCTTTCTTGTGAATGGGCACAACATTTGCTAATTTCCAATCTTCTGGGACGACTCCTGTTGCCAGTGATTGGTTGAATAAATCTGTTAATGGTTTTGCTAGTTCACCGCTGAGCTCTTTTAATAGCTTTGGGTGTATCCCATCAGGCCCCTGTGACTTACTTGTATTAATTTTAGACAGTTGACTTAGAACCTCTTCCTCTGTAAAGACACATGCGTCAAAAGATTTGTTAGTCTTCTTTCCTAACTGAGGTCCTTCTCCTTCATTTTCCTTTGTAAAAACCGAACAGAAGTATTTATTGAGGCAGTCAGCTAGTTCTTTATCTTCTTCCATATACCTTCCTTCTTTAGTTTTTAATTTTGTAATTCCTTGTTTTAGTTTCCTTTTTTCATTTATGTATCTGAAGAATGCCTTATCGATTTTTTTCCCTGACTGAGCTAATTTCTCTTCTGCCTGTGCTTTAGAAGCTCTTATAACTTGTTTGGCCTCTCTCTGCCTAACCTTATAAATTTGTCTGTCATCCTCATTTTGTTTTTTTTTATAATTCCTAAATGCTATCTTTTTGTTTTTAATGATTTTGGCCACTTCTGCTGAGTACCACAGTGGTCTGTTCCTTTTTTTGCTTTTACTGACAAGCCTAATGCAATTTTCTGTGGCCTTCAATAGTGCCACTTTTAAGTAGTCCCATTTCTCCTGGACTCCAATGAAACTGTTCCAGTCTGATAGGGACTCGTGTACCACTAATCTAATTTTAGAAAAGTCAGTTTTTCTAAAATCTAAAACGTTTGTTTTTGTGTGGTGTGACTCAGTCACTGTACTTATAGTAAACCACACTGACTGGTGATCACTAGATCCCAAGCTTTCCCCTACAGTAATATCAGATACCAAATTCCCATTTGTGAATACTAAATCTAAAATGGCCTCCTTCCGGGTTGGCTCCTCCACTACTTGCTGTAGAGATAATCCCAGTAGGGAATTTAGAATATCTGTACTCCTGGCAGAACTAGCTATTTTGGTTTTCCAGTTTACATCTGGAAGATTGAAGTCTCCCATAATGATAACTTCCCCCTTCAATGTCATTTTAGCTATTTCCTCAACTAGTAGATCATCTAATTCTTTGACTTGGCTAGGTGGTCTATATATCACACCTACACGAGTTACCTTATGATTATCAAGCTGCAAGGTAACCCAAACTGACTCCAAATTGTTCTCGCTAACTTGTATCAAATTAGATTTTATGCTGTCTTTCACATACAGGGCCACCCCTCCCCCCTTCTTGCCTACTCTGTCTTTCCTATATAGAGAGAACCCTGGTATTGATGTATCCCAGTCATTACTCCCCTTGAACCACATCTCAGTAACAGCCACTACATCTATATTCTCAGATGCCGTTATAGCCTCAAGTTCATTGATCTTATTCCCTAGACTGCGAGCATTTGTAGACAAGACTCTGAGCTTCTCATTTCTTAACCTTTGTGCTACTGGCCTCTTCTGGCATTGTTCCGGAGGGCAGTCGGACTGCTGGATTATCTCTCTTTTGCCCCCCTTTCCTAGTTTAAATGCTTCTTAGCAAATACTTGGAACTGTTCACCGAGGACATTCGTTCCCTTGAGAGAAAGATGCAAACCATCTTTCTTGTACAGTTCTTTTCCATTCCAACAAGAGCTAACATGAGACACAAAGCCAAACCCTTGGTTCAGACACCATTCACCAAGCCATACATTGAATTCCTTAATGCGCATCTTCCTGTCATGCTGAAGGTTCTGCACAGGCAAAACTGCAGAGAATGAAACAGTTGATGCAACCTCCCGTATATCCTTTCCAAGTGTGTGAAAAGCTTCCTTCACCTTTGAAACCTCATTGCATGCCAGATCGTTTGTCCCAAGATGGAGAATAACATCCACTTCCCTTTCCTGCTTTGCTTGCTTAACAATATTTAGGATCCGTCGTCTATCCCTGCTAGCGGTAGCACCAGGGAGACATCTCACAACACCATTCTCCTCAAACTTCACACCTCTTATGATGGAATCGCCCACCAACAGCTGCTTACTATCAATCCTCACCTTCTCCTTTTTGTCTTTGGCTGCAGTCTTGCATACTTTAGGCTTGGGAGATGATTGTTTCTCACCCACTGTGCTTGAGCCATCCTCCATGTTGCTCTTGCACTCTGAAAGTGCTGCAAATGAATTATGGAGAGCCACAGACTGTGGGACATGCCTTCTATCCACAACTCTCAGTCTACCAGAACCTACAGTAACCCATCTTCCATTTCTAGGGGGCCTCTGTGGCAGTAGCATTGCAATGTTCTCAGCCTGAGTTTGTTTAGTAGTTAATTTAAAAATCTCATATTTCAAAAAGGTAATTTCCTGCTGCATTATGGAGAGCTGTCTACAGATCAGACAGTATCCAAACCTCTGAAGAGTGGAACCTGAAATAAAAGCATAACAATTCCTGCACAGAACCAGGTCTGCCATTGTAAAGAGGGGAAAGATTTTAAACAAACAAATCTTACTTGTTTAGATTGTATCCACCTCCAGATTACCTCCTGAGTATCTCCTGAATATCTCCAATGCACTTAGACCAGCAGCACTTGAATTAGCAGCAAGCTATAATTAGCAAGCTAATACTGTGTGGATATATATACACACACTCCCACAAAGGCTCCTCCCCCAACAGCAAATTAACACCTTACTTGCCTATGCTCATTTGCAATCAGACAATAGAGATACTGTGTCTAGCAAATTCCTTACCTCTTTTGAAACACAGTGTCTGAGTATTCGCCAGAAACACCACTGACGTTCTGCTCTTTTGAAACACAGTGTCTGAGTATTCACCAGAAACACCACTGACGTTCTGCTACAGTGGAAAAACTCTGAGTTAGACTGTTAGTCTCCTGAATATCTCCAATGCACTTAGACCAGCAGCACTTGAATTAGCAGCAAGCTATGAGCCAACCTGTTTGGTGTGAGGTACCAGCGTAATTGAACCTTCCTGTTCCGCTCAGTATGATTAATGCACTTGGAGCACTTCCTGGACCAGTACATAGCGTCCGACCATTCGTTCAGCGAGAATTCCTTACCCATTTCAACCTCCCATTTAACCATGAAAGGTTGTTTGCACTTTTTGCCTGAGGACAGCAAAAACGCGTACCAGAATGAGAGGTTAGAATGAGAGTTAGCGCTACCCCCCAACAATTTAGCTAGTGATCCGCATTCATCTCCCTCCCCACCATTCGTGAGAGATGAGAGAAAATGTCGTATTTGTAAAAATTGGTAAAAGAGGGAGTTAGGAAGCATATATGTGGAGTGTAGTGACTCAAATGTTTTTAGGGTGGAGTGGTCAAACAGGCTCCCCAATGAATCAATTCCACAGTTAAGCCAACTAGTAACTTGAAGTGTAGGGATATGATACTCAATAGCCGAGATGGGAAGATGCTTTTTCTCCAGGGGAAAAGATGTTTTAGGTTTGAAAACATGGGTCCATGCGAACATGGTCGCTTGCATCGTACTTAAGGGCATAGAAAAGACGAAGGGTTTTAACAGGTAAGCCGCCAAAATTGACTTCAGGGATCTCCTTCTAACATAATTCTCCTCAATGCTGAGCCATCCGTGAGATGCTTTAGGGGACCACCATTCCATAGCCTGATCTAATAGATTAGCCTTATAGTAGCTGTAAAGGTCCGGGACTCCCAAGCCACCCGTGCGAAGAGCGGGGTAAAGCGCTTTTTTGTTAATCCTTGGGTGGGTGCCTCCCCAAATAAAGTTGAGCATATCAGATTGTAATTCCTTAATACACGTTTTAGGGATCTTCAGGGGAATACATCTAAAGATATATAGTATCTTTGGTAGCACCATCATCTTAACTGTATTCATTTTTGCCATCCATGAGAGAGTAGTTTTGCTATAATTGACATAATCTTTCTGTATATCGGATCTCAAGATCTTTAGGTTGAGGGACAACATATCTGTCAATGAGCTTGTCAGTTCAATCCCCAAATATCGTATTGACTCAGCGTCCCAATTGTAGGGGTACTTCCCACATAGTTCCTGCTGCAAGTCTACAGGCACATTGATGGGCAAAACATTAGTTTTGCTAACGTTCAGCTTGTAGTACGATATCGAGGAGTATTGATCCAAGATCTCATTAACCGCCTGAAGCGATGTTAAGGGATCAGAGAGCGTCAGGATAACGTCATCCGCATATAAGCCTATAGAATGCGATCGTTTCCCCACCTTAATTCCTGAGATCCGAGTACAGGTGCGAATTTTTTCCGCCAGGGGTTCCATCACCAACGCGAATATCAGGGGCGACAATGGGCACCCCTGCCTAGTCCCGTTAGTAATCGAGAATGGTGCTGACAGGAATCCCGACGCTAACACATTTGCTGTAGGCAATGTATACAACCCCAGAATTGCCTGTAGTATATGCCCTCCGAATCCGAATTTCCGGAGAGTCTGGTCCAGGAACCCCCAGTGCACTCTATCGAACGCTTTTTCAGCATCCAGAGAGACAAAAATCGTAGGGGCCCTGGACCACCCTGCAATCTGAAGTAAGTCAATCATCCTTCTTGTGCCATCTCTACATTGCCTTCCTGTCACAAAGCCCACTTGATCATTATCAATTAGAGTAAGCAAAACTACGTTGAGGCGGGAGGCTATAATTTTGGCAAACAGCTTAAGGTCTGCATTCAGCAGGGAGATTGGTCTAAAATTCTCGGGGGCATCAGGGGTCTTCCCCGGTTTAGGTAAAGTAACTACCGTGGCTGATAACATCTCTGGAGAGATGTTCCCTGTAGTCATGAATATATTGTACAGCTTGACCAGGTGAGGAAGCAGCGTGCTTTGAAAAGTCTTATAGTACTCCACTGGGAGTCTATCAGGCCCAGGGGCTTTATTAGACGGTGAAGCCTTGATTGCCGCAAGAATTTCTGTGTCTGAAATTGGTCTATTTAAGGCGGCTAGTGCATCTGCGGACACTGTGGGGAGTTTAAGAGAGTCTAAAAATGTCGCTATTAATTCAGCTGACGGCTGTATGGTATTATCATCCGACTTTAAATTATATAAGGAAGAATAATACGACGCAAAAGCGTCTGCTATCTCCTGGGGATGCGTATACACTTTGTATTGTATTTTATTGTGGTTATCCTGGCTGCAGCTGCTCTGCTCTTTAACCTGCGTGCTAGTAGCGCCCCTGCTCTGTCACCCGAGTGATAAAAATTAGAGTGCATACGTTTCATGCCCAACTCCTGTCGATATAAAAGAAGGGTTCTGAGCGCATTCCTACATTCCTGTAAGGAAGCTAATGTTGAGGGGTTATTGTGAAGTTTATGACCCTTTTCCGCAGACTGTAGTCTATTTAGGGCATCTTGGAGTGCTTTGCGCCTATTCTTATTCAGCCTAGCCGTGAGCTGCAACAAAATCCCCCTTATAAACGCCTTATGAGATAACCATAAGAAGTTTGTGCTAGTCTCAGGGATATCATTAAACTGCAGAAACTCTTGCAAGGTGTCTGTGATCTTTTTAACTCATTTAGGGCACTTAAGAAGAAAAGTATTCATTTTCCACTGAGGGTTGGGAGGGTTAGGGAGACCATCTTCAATAACAATGCTCACAGGGGCGTGGTCTGACCACGTCGCTCCCCCAATGTCGGAACTTATGACCCTGTGCAGGAGGCCCTTGGACACTAAGATATAGTCAATATGAGATTGAGATAGATGTGAGGTGGAAATGAATGTATAATCTCTTTCATCGCTATGTTGGTACCTCCAAACATCATGGAAAGCTGACTCATATAGAGTCGTTTGCAGCTCCATGCGTCTACGCCCCTGCACCGACCTACAGTCTAATTCAGAGTTAATCGGGACATTAAAATCTCCGCCCATTACCACCTCCCCAACTGCCATTTTTTCCACCTTGTTGAACAACCTCCTGCAGAAGGCCACCTGTCCGACATTGGGGGCGTATACTGAAACCAATGTAAATGGATTCCCATCCAACGTGCAAATTAGAATAACATATCTCCCTGCAGAATCCTTTACACATTTCTTCAAGGAGAAAGTAATCGATGATCTTATACTAATAAACACCCCTGCTTTCCTCTTCTTCTTAGCATGAGAATGATAAATCACAGGGAAATTTTTATGCTTACATCTAAAAGCATCTTTCTCTATCAAGTGCGATTCCTGAACAAAAAGCACATCGCATTTAGCCTTCAGGGCATCAGACCAAAGTTGCGTGCGCTTAAACGGAGTGTTCAAACCCCGCACGTTAAGAGAGAAGATTTTAACCCCCATTATTTATACATACAAGTACCCTTAACGTGCATTGCTCATACATGGCGTATAGTAAGCATAATATACTCACAGGAACCAACCAAAAAAAAGAAATGAAAAACAATACAGAGCAAAAAAAAGTCAAATGTAAAAACAACATGGTCAGCAAGGCTTAACTAGCCCGACCAAGAAGAACACTGTCCGAGGACCAAACAGTAGAGTCCAGATAGGGCAGAGAATCAAGCTCCCTGCTACGGGCTACCGCCAACAAATGCAAACAGTTAAATGACTACTCCCGATCAGGTTAAACTCACACATCAGGCAACGTCCCAGTCCGGAGGGATCTTATCTGGTCTTAAGGCAGGTTCTTTTGCCCGATGAGAGTCCTCCGTGATAAGGCCCCACTCGATCATGTGTCGATTAGCCACCTGCGGCGAGTTGAAAACCTGCAAGCCGCCATTATGGGTGACCAGTAACTTTACTGGGAACCCCCACCAGTATTTTATTTGCTTTTGCCTTAACACTGCAGTAACCGGTGCAAACTCTCTCCTTTTTGCAAGGGTAGCTGCCGAAAGATCAGTGTAAACCGCAATACCGGTAAATTCTTCTGATGGGGTCGGATTCTGCCGCAGTACCCTCAGGAATGCTTCTTTGATGTTGTAAAAGTGGATCCTAGCGATGACCTCGCGTGGAAGAGACGGGTCGAGCCCTTTAGGCTTAGGCACTCTATGGATGCGGTCAATTATTAAGTCCCTTTCTGTGGACTCAGGCAACGCTGCTTTAATCAGTTGCTGCAGAAGGTGTTCCAGCTCATTCGCCTCGACAGACTCGGGAACCCCACGAATTCTAGCGTTGTTTCATCTGTGACGATCCTCCAAATCCTGCAGCTTAGCTGTGAGTTTAGCGATATCTTCCTCCATAGCTTCATGGGCATCGATGAGGGTATTATGAGAAGCCGCGAATTCAGCCATTTTGACCTCCAGGTGGGACGTACGTTCCCCGATGCTCTGGATATCCTTTCGGAGGTCTTTTAACACCCCTAACATGTCCTCTTTCATTGAGGAGCGCAGGTTTTCCAACATGGAGCGCATAATGTCTGCGGTGAGTTGGGTACTATCGAGGGAATCTCGCACAGGCCCTTGCCTGTCTGCAGAGCCATGCGCAGATAACAATGGCGTTCCCGCCGGGGAGGCCGACGCACCCACCGGAGGTGGGGTCCCACTCTGGTTGGGCTCCGATGGCGTCAGTTTGCCAAAGAATTCAGTTAATTTCGCTGGAGCAGGACGCCTCCTGACCGTCCCCATGTCTGCAGCGTCTTGTGAAGCCTCCGTAGGTTACGGTAGATCACAGGAGTAATAGCTGTGAGCTGCTGAAAAGCAGTTAAGCCCGGAGCAGAAGCGCTATGCGACCGGCGCCATCAGCGTGCAGGCCATGCCCCCTGGAAAAAGTAAATTTGAGCATAACGAAGAGCTGGAAGACCAATTATTACTAATTAGGTCAATTGGCAATATGATTGGGTATAAAAAGAGCTTCTCAGAGTGGCAGTGTCTCTCAGAAGCCAAGATGGGTAGAGGATCACCAATTCCCACAATGTTGCGTAGAAAGATAGTGGAGCAATATCAGAAAGGTGTTACCCAGCGAAAAATTGCAAAGACTTTGCATCTATCATCATCAACTGTGCATAACATCATCCGAAGATTCAGAGAATTTGAAACAATCTCTGTGCGTAAGGGTCAACGCCGTAAAACCATACTGGATGCCCGTGATCTCCGGGCCCTTAAACGACACTGCACCACAAACAGGAATGCTACTGTAAAGGAAATCACAGAATGGGCTCAGGAATACTTCCAGAAACCATTGTCAGTGAACACAATCCACCGTGTCATCCGCCGTTGCCAGCTGAAATTCTACAGTGCAAAGAAGAAGCCATTTCTAAGCAAGATCCACAAGCTCGGGCGTTTTCACTGGGCCAGGGATCATTTAAAATGGTGTGTGGCAAAATGGAAGACTGTTCTGTGGTCAGACGAGTCACGATTCGAAGTTCTTTTTGGAAATCTGGGACGCCATGTCATCTGGACCAAAGAGGACAAGGACAACCCAAGTTGTTATCAACGCTCAGTTCAGAAGCCTGCATCTCTGATGGTATGGGGTTGCATGAGTGCGTGTGGCATGGGCAGCTTGCATGTCTGGAAAGGCACCATCAATGCAGAAAAATATATTCAGGTTCTAGAACAACATATGCTCCCATCCAGACGTCATCTCTTTCAGGGAAGACCCTGCATTTTTCAACAAGATAATGCCAGACCACATTCTGCATCAATCACAACATCATGGCTTCGTAGGAGAAGGATCCGGGTACTGAAATGGCCAGTCTGCAGTCCAGATCTTTCACCTATAGAGAACATTTGGCGCATCATAAAGAGGAAGGTGCAACAAAGAAGGCCCAAGACGATTGAACAGTTAGAAGCCTGTATTAGACAAGAATGGCAGAGCATTCCTATTTCTAAACTTGAGAAACTGCTTCTCGGTCCCCAGACGTCTGTTGAGTGTTGTAAGAAGAAGGGGAGATGCCACACAGTGGTGAAAATGGCCTTGTCCCAACTTTTTGGGGATTTGTTGACACCATGAAATTCAGATTCAACATATTTTTCCCTTAAAATGGTACATTTTCTCAGTTTAAACTTTTGTTCCATGATTTATGTTCTATTCTGAATAAAATATTAGAAGTTGGCACCTGCACATCATTGCATTCAGTATTTATTCACAATTTGTATAGTGTCCCAACTTTTTGGGAATTTGTACACTTAAAGGATAAAAAAACAGATGAAGGATGATGGATCACCATCAGTCTTTCAAAAAAACAGATAACCTCTTTTTGGCAGATTAACTACCCCTCAGCTGGTATTGGCTGTGTATGGGATACCTTGAAGGCCTATATGAGGGGGCTGTTTATTAGTAAAATCTCTGCACTAAAAGAATCATTTAAGAGAAGGAATTAATTAATTTAGTGGCTAGCACCACAGAGCAGCTTATTATTCAAAAAACAGAACAAAATAGAGAAAAAATGAAGAAAGCTAGTCAGGACCTTAAAAACTTTCTCTTGGATAAGACCCACCATAGTTTGTTCTTTAAGGGACAGAAATATTTTTCGGAGTCAGGACGACCAGGCAGGCTCTTAGCTTTGATAGTTAAGCAACAAGAGAACAGGAGGAAGGAAATAACTGGCATTCGCGGGTCGGATGGTAGGATTGTACGAGATTTGGAGGGTATAGCTGAGGTTTTTCGGGAATACTTTGCAGCAGTTTACAGGGCGGCTCCTCCTGTGCCAGACAGCCTCGTGGACACTTATCTGAATGGTCTTTACTTTCCAGCTCTTTCAGAGGGCCTCGCTGGAGAGGGAGATAACCGTCCAGGAGATCTATTTAGCCCTTGGGTCAATTCGTCCCTTGGGCTGGATGGCCTTCCGTATGAATTCTACAGGAATTATGGGGATATACTCCTCCCGCATCTTTTAGAAGTATTTATAAAGGGGTTCCAGGGAGAAGGCCTTCCGACTTCCATGTATGAGGCACTCATAGTTTTAATTCCAAAAAAGGATAAGGATATTCTGGAGATGGGTGCTTACAGACCTATTTCTTTACTTAACACTGATATCAAGCTGCTCTCCAAGGTCCTGGCTAACAGACTTTCCAATGTGATCACATCACTAATTCACCCAGACCAATATATATCACTTGTCGTTAGATGCCACCAAGGCCTTCAACAGGGTTGAGTGGAGCTTCCTCTGGTAGGGTTATGGGAAGAATTGGATTTGGTCCATGGTTTAAAGCCATGGTGTGTTTTCTTTACAAATCCCCCCCTGGCCAAACTTAGGATTATTGGGATCCTGACTAGGTCTTTGAGGTTGGAGAGAGGCACCCGTCAAGGATGCCCTCTGTCTCCACTCTTATTTAACATTTATATTGAGCCTTTGGCCATAAATATCAGACAGGACCCGGGGGTTCTTGGATTTGGGATTGCGGGAGATCACGATCGGATCTCTTTGTACGCAGACGACATTCTGTTTTTTATGCAACAGACTAATACTACTCTGCCAAAAGTCATAGAGATTGTAGAATTGTACTCCAGGTTCTCGGGCCTGGAGGTGAATTGGTCCAAAACTACCCTCCTCCCTATAGATAAGCCACAAGCGTTGGTCGAGAATCTACCTCTGGACCTGGGGGTTGAGGATTCCATGAAGTACTTGGGGATAAACGTCTCTGCTAATATTCAGGATTATGTTCAACTTAATTTACTGCCGGCCATTATGAAAATTAGATCTAAAATTAAAATATGGCATTAGTTCACCCTTTCGAGATGAAATGGGGTCTTTTTGATGAAAATGATAGTTCTTCCCCAATTGCTTTATGTTCTCCGAAATTCCCCGGTTTGGATAGAGGATAAATTATTTAAATTGATAGAGAAGATGATCAATGATTTGCTATGGGGGAGAAAGCGGGTAAGGCTGAAACTGGATTATTTTTTAATGCCGCTGGAACAGGGGGGTTTGAACCTCCCGAGTTTCAGGGGATACTTTATTGCCTCTCAGCTATGTTTTTTTCATGAGTGGGAGGCCAGCCTCTTATGTAAAAAATTAGTGGGTCAATTTGGTTTTCTTGACTTCTTTACCCTATTAGAGTCAGGATGCCTAATGAGTCACAGGCAGGAGTTTGGAGGTTTTGTTAAGCTTGTCACCAGGGCCTGGAAACTGATCAAGAGCTGGCTTTCTATCACATCTTCATTCGTTTGCACCCCACTATGGCAAAATCAAAGACTTCCAGTGCTGGGGGACTTTGATTGCCAGCAGTACTGGAGGTCCAAGAATATTCACTACATAGAGTAGTAGTTGGTGATCGGATCCTCTCTCTTGAGGAGATAGTGCAGAAGGAAAACACAGGAGAAATACTTTGGTTTAGATATTTTCAGTTACGATTGGCACTTTGTAGTATTGTGGATAGAACTTTATTAATTATAGACACGTTGAGTTTTCTGCACAGCTTAATAAGGAAAAATAATTATGTTAAGGCTAAGATAGCTTATTGTTACAAACACTTAATTAGGGCACGTTTTTTGTATTGTCTCTCGCCTGGACAAAAGTCCTGGAGACTCACGTACCCAAATCCATCTTTGGAGGCTTGGGAAAATGTATTGAAGAACATGGGTTTGGTTTCTTTTAGCTTTAACCACATAGTTGTTCAGTTTAATATTATGCACAGGATCTATGTAACGCCGCTGTGGCTTCAGAGGCATGGATTACGAGATAGCTCCAACTGTATGCTTTGTGGGAGCCCGAACTCAGATTATCTTCATCTGTTTTGGGATTGCCCCCTCTTAGATGGTTATTGGGGAGCAATACAGGAATTTCTTGTGCGGCGACTGCAGATGGAGCTCCCTCGCCAGCCTCGGCTATGGATCCTTGGGGATCTTTCCTCTTTAAACTGCCAGAAGCCAGAGCAGTGCCTTTTGATTAGGGTGATGTTTGTGGCCCATCTCCTGAGCTCCAAGTCCCTCCTCATGTTAACCAGTGTCTGAAATTAGTCAATAAAATAAGAGATTATGAGGCCATTCCTTATAGGTATAGAGGTTCACATGATAAATTCCTCAGGATTTGGGCAGCATGGAACTGTCACGGACGGTGTACAGGAAACAAGGCAAAACAACATGCATAAATGACTCGCTGGATCCAGAAGCTAAGGAACAAAAGGGGGACCCCTGTAGAAGACCTGGGACTTTCCCTGGCTGCTCAGCCTATGCATAGATCCGAATGGTGGAGGTATGCATATCCACGTACCTTGACTATATAACCCCTGAGCACCCTGCAATAGTGAGGGGACACGACCACCGGCTCCCTACACCAGACACGGAGGGAGTCAGGGTCACCTGGGATCCAGCAAACAGAAAATAACAGATAACAGTATAACACTTAACTTTGTAGAGGAGAGGAGAACCAGATGGGCATGCACACATACTCCAGGAAGAAATATAAGCCGCCCAGAAAAGCCTTCTGGGGAAGAATTTAAAGGGAAGCAATTAGTCCAACACATAACAGCTGAGAGAGGCTAATGAGAGGAGGAGCTGAATACCACAACACAGAAACTCAAGGAGGAGGTTCTGAAAGGCCTCTGTCAGAGCTTCTCAGCTGTCTGGTTGTGACAGTACCCCTCCCTCTACGAGTGGACTCCGGACACTCAGAACCCACCTTCTCAGGATGGGACCTATGGAAAGCCCTGATGAGACGAGAGGCTTTAATGTACGTCACTGAGACCCACATCCTCTCCTCAGGACCATACCCCTCCCAGTGAACAAGGTACTGAAGAGAACCGCGGACAAGACGGGAATCCACAATCCTAGAGACCTGAAATTCAAGATTCCCATCAACCATAATCGGAGGAGGAGGCAAAGGCGAGGGTACAATGGGTTGAACATAAGGTTTCAATAAGGACTTATGAAAAACATTATGGATCTTCCAAGTCTGAGGAAGATCAAGACGGTATGCAACAGGATTGATGACAGACAGGATTTTGTAAGGCCCAATAAACCTAGGATCCAACTTCCAGGAGGGAACCTTCAATTTGATATTCTTGGTAGACAACCACACCAGATCACCAACATTCAGGTCCGGACCAAGCACACGTCTCTTATCAGCCACACGCTTATATCTCTCACTCATGCTCTTTAGATTATCTTGAATCTTTTGCCAAATAGATGACAAAGACGAGGAGAATCTGTCCTCATCAGGTAAACCAGAAGACCCCTCTCCCGAGAAAGTCCCAAACTGTGGATGAAACCCATATGCACCAAAAAATGGTGACTTATCAGAGGACTCCTGACGACGGTTATTTAAAGCAAACTCAGCAAGGGACAAAAAAGAACACCAATCCTCTTGATTCTCCGCCACAAAACAACGCAGATATGTCTCCAGATTCTGATTGACGCGCTCTGTCTTGCCATTCGACAGCGGGTGGAAAGCAGAAGAGAATGACAACCGAACCCCCAAGCGAGAACAGAAAGCCTTCCAGAATCTGGAAACAAACTGCGTGCCCCTATCAGAGACTATGTCTGAAGGAATACCGTGCAATTTGACAATGTGATCAACAAATGCCTGCGCCAGCGTCTTAGCATTGGGCAAATTAGGAAAAGGGATGAAATGCACCATTTTGCTAAAACGGTCCACCACCACCAGAATCACAGTCTTCCCCGAGGAACGAGGCAGGTCCGTGATAAAGTCCATGGACAGATGTGTCCAAGGACGGGAAGGAATGGGTAAGGGAAGGAGAGGACCTGATGGCCGTGAATGAGGGACTTTGGCACGAGCGCAAGTCTCGCAGGCTGCCATAAAACCCTCAACCGACTTACGAAGCGCAGGCCACCAGAATCTCCGAGCGATGAGATCCAGTGTGGCTCTTACCCCCGGGTGCCCAGCAAGGACCGTATCGTGGTGTTCTTTAAAAATCTTGTGTCTTAAAGCGAGAGGCACAAACAAGCTCCCAGGAGGACAAAGATCAGGAGCCTCTGACTGGGCTGCCTGCACCTCTGCCTCCAATTCAGGAAAAAGAGCAGAGACCACCACACCTTCAGCCAAAATGGGACCCGGGTCTTCAAAATTCCCACCTCCCGGAAAACAACGTGACAGGGCATCTGCCTTCACATTCTTAACTCCAGGGCGGAACGTGACAACAAAATTAAACCTAGAAAAGAACAACGACCATCTGGCCTGTCTCGGGTTCAGACGCTTGGCTGACTCCAAGTAGGCCAGATTTTTATGGTCAGTAAATACGGTAATAGGGTGTCTGGCTCCCTCTAGCCAATGGCGCCATTCCTCAAAAGCCAACTTGATGGCCAACAATTCCCTATCTCCCACATCGTAATTTCTCTCTGCGGAGGAGAGTTTTCTTGAGAAAAAGGCACACGGTCGCCAATTGGCAGGAGAGGAACCCTGAGACAAGACCGCCCCCACACCCACCTCAGAAGCATCAACCTCAACTATGAAGGGTAATGAAACATCAGGTTGCACCAAGATGGGAGCGGAAGCAAAACTCTCCTTGATATCAGAAAAAGCCTTACGCGCCTCTACTGACCAAGAAGAAAAATCTACCCCCTTTCTGGTCATATCAGTGAGTGGTTTAACAATAGAAGAATAATTCAAAATGAACTTCCTGTAATAATTGGCAAAGCCCAAAAAACGCATCAGCGCCTTTTGATTCTCAGGAAGCTCCCACTCAAGCACAGCGCGGACCTTCTCGGGGTCCATGCGAAAACCAGAAACGGAGAGAAGAAACCCCAGAAATTGAATTTCTGGAACCGCAAACACACATTTTTCTAGTTTCGCATATAATTTATTCTCCCGCAGGATGAGCAAGACCTGACGTAAATGTTCCTTATGAGTTTTGAAATTGGGAGAAAAAATCAAAATGTCATCCAAATACACCAATACAAATTTTCCCATCAAATGATAAAAAATGCTGTTCACGAAATGCTGGAAAACGGCTGGGGCATTCATCAAACCAAAAGGCATAACCAAGTTTTCAAAATGGCCCTCAGGGGTATTGAAGGCCGTCTTCCATTCGTCCCCTTCTCTGACCCTGACCAGGTTGTATGCCCCTCTTAAATCTAATTTGGAAAAGACTTTAGCCCCAACAACCTGGTTAAATAGGTCCGGGATCAGAGGAAGCGGATAAGGGTCACGAATTGTGATATTGTTCAGCTCCCTGAAATCCAGACAAGGTCTTAAAGAACCATCTTTTTTCTTAACAAAGAAAAAACCAGCGGCAACAGGTGACTTCGAGGGTCGTATGTGTCCCTTTCTCAGACTCTCAGAGATATAAGCACGCATAGCGATCCTCTCAGGTTGGGAAAGATTGTATAAACGAGATTTAGGCAGCTTGGCGTCTGGGATGAGATTAATAGGGCAATCGTACTCCCTGTGCGGGGGCAAATCCTGAACTCCACTCTCAGAGAAGACATCCGAAAATTCAGAGAGAAAAGATGGTATAGTCTTAGTAGCAACCTCAGAAACAGATGTCATGAGGCAATTCTCTCTGCAAAAGTCACTCCAACCATTTATTTGCTTCGCTTGCCAATCAATGGTGGGGTTATGCTTAGTGAGCCAGGGCAGCCCCAACACCAGAGGGGTGGGCAAACCGCTAAGGACGAAACATGACACATCCTCAACATGAGCATCACTCACAATTAAACGGATATTGTGAACTATGCCCTTTAATGATTTCTGAGAAAGTGGAGCGGAATCGATAGCAAAAACAGGAATATCCTTTCTCAAAGCGCACACCTGGAAACCATGAGTTATCGCAAAGTGATTATCAATGAGATTGACCGCTGCTCCACTATCCACAAAAATCTCACAAAAAATGTTCTTGCTCTCTAGCGCCACCCTAGCCGGCAGGACAAAACGGGAACTACAAGCAAACGGAAAATCTTCAATCTCCGCCTCAATCCTGCCAATAGTAACAGACGGAACATTTTTCAAAGATTTTTTCCTCTTTGTTTCTTTATTATACCCAGAGAACTGCCTGAATCTCCTAGAGGGACAAATATTTGCCAAATGATTAATACCTCCACAACAAAAACAAACCCTCCCATGCGGGCTGAATCTTCTATTGTCAGAAGCAATCAACCCCAGCTGCATGGGCTCCTGCTCAGAAGGGGCTGACAGCCACTGAGACCCCTGCGCAGAGAATGGGACCGCTGCACTGTCCTGGGACTGAGTATGACAGGAAGGAGAGATCTCTCCTCTCTCTCTAAGACGCCTGTCAATACGAACGGCCTGAGACATAGCAGAGTCCAAAGAAATAGGCCTTTCATGAAAGGTAAATGCATCTTTCAATCCCTCTGAAAGACCATGGCAAAATTGACTTCGGAGTGCAGCATCATTCCAACCAGTATCAGCTGCCCATCTCCGAAATTCTGAGCAGTATATTTCTGCGGATTGTTTACCCTGGCATAGGAGACGTAGTCTAGACTCCGCCAGAGCAATACGATCCGGATCATCATATATCTGACCCAGGGCTAAAAAGAATTCATCCACTGAACGGAGGGGCCGTGCCCCCTCCGGCAGCGAAAAGGCCCAGGACTGAGCGTTACCCCTGAGCAGCGATATAATGATCCCCACCCTCCGTTCCTCATCACCAGAAGAATGGGGAAGAAGGCGAAAATGGAGTTTGCTAGCCTCTCTAAAACGCACAAAATTCTCACTACCCCCGGAGAACGTATCCGGGAGCGAGATCTTAGGCTCAGAACAAACTCCATGAACGCCAGCTGAACCGGTCACTTGAAGCTGAGAAAAAGTCCTGCGGAGATCAGCTACCTCCAATGAAAGACCCTGAAGGCGTTCAGCCAAAAGTGAAACCGGATCCATGCTTGAGACAGTTATGGCGGCTTATAATGTCACGGACGGTGTACAGGAAACAAGGCAAAACAACATGCATAAATGACTCGCTGGATCCAGAAGCTAAGGAACAAAAGGGGGACCCCTGTAGAAGACCTGGGACTTTCCCTGGCTGCTCAGCCTATGCATAGATCCGAATGGTGGAGGTATGCATATCCACGTACCTTGACTATATAACCCCTGAGCACCCTGCAATAGTGAGGGGACACGACCACCGGCTCCCTACACCAGACACGGAGGGAGTCAGGGTCACCTGGGATCCAGCAAACAGAAAATAACAGATAACAGTATAACACTTAACTTTGTAGAGGAGAGGAGAACCAGATGGGCATGCACACATACTCCAGGAAGAAATATAAGCCGCCCAGAAAAGCCTTCTGGGGAAGAATTTAAAGGGAAGCAATTAGTCCAACACATAACAGCTGAGAGAGGCTAATGAGAGGAGGAGCTGAATACCACAACACAGAAACTCAAGGAGGAGGTTCTGAAAGGCCTCTGTCAGAGCTTCTCAGCTGTCTGGTTGTGACAGGAACGGGTGAGCACATATCTGTGTATTTATGTGTACGTACATTATTATTATTATTTTTTTCTTCATCTCCCGGACATGGCGGCATTTTGGGGGGAGGGAACTGGGTGGAGGGGAATGTATGTATTTTTTGTTCTTAATTCTGTAAGTATTGATTAAGATGAATAAAGAAAAAATATTGATTTAAAAAAAAAGATGAATGCAATAATATTGATTGTGTATCTGACATACTTGAAGCAAACTATCTTATTACTTGAAATTGGGACATTCTCTAATAACTTTCTTATCCCCTAAACACTGAAGGTATTTAGATGCAAATTGCGATTCATATGCTAATGCTCCCTCCATTATCACATGTTTGGCTATTTGTGAACAAGTGAGGGAGTCTGTTTAACACTACCGTATATGGTAGCCCTCATAGGGACCCTCGGGATATTATAATCAATGTATACCACGGTCACTAGGCCAAACCAAATCCCTTTAGGGGTCTCTAATATTAAAATATATATCTTTATTTTATCATACATTAAGGTTGCAAGTACATACAAAAGGATCGACTAATGGTGTACATTGCAGTATTATACCGCAGTATCGCTGACTACACTGCCTGCGCCTGACTCTGGTGAACAGCTGATGTGTGTAGGGCTCGCAAAGCTGGCCACGCACAGATAGACTGCTGGGTTGATCGAATATAGTAAAATACCCATATCCCTGCCAGACACAATTTTGGCACTGTAAGATAATGCAATATATCTATTCTCACTAACTATTGACATCAACCCGTCTGCCACAGAAATATAAATATAACACCTGAATAGGTGTCTATAATTACTGAATAAGGGGACAGGATCCTTTGGTTGCCACTGGTAATTACTAGCAGCTACTAGTTCAGTAGATATAAAACCCTGCTGCACACTGACAATTTTAAACATATTTTTTCTATTACAGTTGTTCATGTTTTAAGAATGATGAAATAAAGATATATATTTTATTATTAGATAGAGACCCCTAAAGGGATTTGGTTTTGTCTATTGACCGTGGTATACATTGTTTACTGTATATGGTGGTACTTTACACCCTACCCCCCACTCTCAGTATGGCTACAATAGGATCTAAGGCCCCTTTCACACGGGCGAGGAGGGGCTGGAGGGGTTAAAAATTAATAAAAAATAATCACATGGTCCATCACATTATCTGTTACCATGGTGATGGATCATGTGACGGACCATGTGATGAGCGTAGTGACTTCACCACAGGTCCTTTTCCTGTGCACAGCACAGAAGAAGACAGAAGAGAAGACGGGCTGCGCGAACAAGTGGATTAAGGTGAGTTAAATTATTTTATTTTTTTAACCCCTCCAGCCCTATTGTTCTATGCATTCTGTATTAACCGCTACAGGACCGCCGGATCGCGTCCTGGCGGCTGCCCTGTAATTCCTCCTGGATGCGCCGGCGCGTCCTCTCACGAGACGCGAGATTTCTGTCAAAGCCGGCCCGCGCATGCGCATTGCGGGCCGGCAAAAGTTAGAGTAGTATTTCGTCACCAGCCTGCCAGCCAATGATCGTGGCTGGCAGGCTGGCGATTTTAAAAAAATCTAATCAGAAGCCAGTTAACACTTTATATTTGCAAATATAAGGTGTTAAATGGCTGCTCTGCTCCTCTGCTGGTCCTTTTGGTCGGTTAGTCTCAGCAGAGGAACAGGCATCACAGTGAGTAGCCACAAACACTACACCTTAGCCCCAGATCACCCCCCGGCACCCCAATTAACCCCTTGATCACCCCTTCTTGCCCCTGTCAATCACCTAGTGAAAGGGAAAAAAGTGATTAGTGTAAACTGTCACTTTTTTTTTCACTTGTATTGACTGATAGTTTTTAAGATAGTTTAGGCCCCTTGGTTAGGTAGTTTAGCGATCGTTTAGCGCCCAGCCCACCGCACCGCAGTCACTGATTCGCTGATTAGCGTATCGCTAATCAGCATTTGTACTTTTATAGTATCTGTAAGTGATCAGAACTGATCACAGTCAGATCTATAATAGTATTAGTGTCACCTTAGCTCACCCTCCACCCAAAACGCAGTGTTTGCCCGATCAGGCCTGATCGGTTGCCCACACGTGCGTTCACCCACACCCGCCTCGCCGCAGTGACAAAATTTTTTTTTTTTTTTGTATCACTGCACAATCACTTTACAAGCGCTGCAGCGATAGCGGCCTCCGGTACTTCGCTAGCCTCCCATTTGTAAGACAGGCTTGCTTTTTTTTCTTGGGTAGTCTCAGGGAATACCCCTAAATTTAGTAGTCCAAATGTCAAACTGGGGGTATTCTTCTGAAGAGGCCTACAGGATTCTGACACAGTCGGATGTGGAATGGGAACCCTCATCTGACGAATCCAGCGGGTCAGAATATGAACCTGTAGAAAGCAGTGGCAGTCTGACCCAAAGTTTGAACGAGGAGGTTGAGGTCCCTGATAGCACCAGGCGTACCCGGCCCCGTGTCGCTAGACCACAGGTTGCGCAGGATCCGCTTCAAGGGCAGCAGAGTGGGGCTGGCGCTGTCGGATTACGTGGTGAGGCATACACCAGCAGCGCAGCCCATCCTGGACCTAGTACCAGCACTGCCGTACAACATGGTGAAGTGGCGAGCACCAGAAGGGCAGATGAAGCTGGTACGGTGGCACGTGCAATAGTTACCCCGGGCCTGTAGACCCCCTAGAGTCCCTGAGGTGCTGGCAAACTCTGATTG
Organism: Bufo gargarizans; assembly: GCF_014858855.1. Classification (NCBI taxonomy): domain Eukaryota; kingdom Metazoa; phylum Chordata; class Amphibia; order Anura; family Bufonidae; genus Bufo; species Bufo gargarizans. Next base: position 268,563,276 of record NC_058083.1, read on the forward strand.
GCAGTCCCCAACTTCATCCGCACCTGTAGTTCCCCCTTTCACCGCCCAGTCTGGAGTTCGGGTTGAGACAGCTCAGATCGGTTCGGCCCTGGGATTTTTTGAGCTGTTCTTGACTGTGGAGGTCTTAAACTTAGTTGTGGCAGAAACAAATCGGTATGCCACTCAATTTATATCCGCCAACCCGGGAAGCTATTATGCCCAGTCTTTCCGGTGGAAACCCGTCCAAGTTTCCGAATTAAAAAAAATTCTGGGCCTTCTCCTCAACATGGGTCTAACCAAAAAGCATGAATTGCGGTCATATTGGTCCACGAACCCAATTCATCACATGCCCATGTTCTCTGCTTCCATGTCCAGGACACGATTTGAGACCATCCTGCGTTTCCTGCACTTTAGGGCTCTTTCACACCTGCGTTATTGTCTTCCGGCATAGAGTTCCGTCGTCGGGGCTCTATGCCGGAAGAATCCTGATCAGTTTTATCCTAATGCATTCTGAATGGAGTGAAATCCGTTCAGGATGCATCAGGATGTCTTCAGTTCCAGAACGGAACGTTTTTTGGCCGGAGAAAATACCGCAGCATGCTGCGCTTTTTGCTCCGGCCAAAAATCCTGAAGACTTGCCGCAAGGCTGGATCCGAAATTAATGCCCATTGAAAGGCATTGATCCGGATCCGGCCTTAAGCTAAACGTCGTTTCGGCGCATTGCCAGATCCGACATTTAGCTTTTTTAGAGTGGTTACCATGGCTGCCGGGACGCTAAAGTCCTGGCAGCCATGGTAAAGTGTAGCGGGGAGCGGGGGAGCAGCATACTTACCGTCCGTGCGGCTACCGGGGCGCTCCAGAGTGACGTCAGGGCGCCCCAAGCGCATGGATCACGTGATCGCATGGCACGTCATCCATGCGCATGGGGCGCTCTGACGTCACTCTGGAGCACCCCGGGAGCCGCGCGGACTGTAAGTATACCGCTCCCCGCTCCTACTATGGCAACCAGTAGCGTCCTGGATGCCATAGTAACACTGAAAGCATTTTGAAGACGGATCAATGCTTTCAGTACACTTGTGTTTTTCCGGATCTGGCGTGTAATTCCGGCAAGTGGAGTACACGCCGGATCCGGACAACGCAAGTGTGAAAGAGGCCTTAGTGATAACAGCACCTCCCGTCCCAGAGGCCACCCAGCTTTTGACCGGCTCCACAAAATTCGGCCCCTCATAGACCACTTCAACCAGAAATTTGCAGATTTGTATACCCCTGAGCAAAACATCTGCGTAGACGAGTCCCTTATACATTTTACCGGGCGCCTTGGCTTCAAACAATACACCCCAAGCAAGCGCGCCTGGTCAAATTGTATAAGCTCTGTAAAAGGGCCACAGGCTATACCCACAAATTTCGGATCTATGAGGGTAAAGATCAGACCCTGGAGCCGGTCGGTTGCCCTGACTATCTGGGGAGCAGTGGGAAGACAGTCTGGGACTTGGTGTCACCCTTATTTGGCAAGGGGTACCATCTTTATGTGGACAATTTCTACACAAGTGTGGCCCTCTTCAGGCATTTGTTCCTAGAACAGATTGGCTGCTGTGGCACTGCGCGACCTAGTCGCCGGGGATTCCCCCAACGGCTCGTTACCACCCGTCTTGCAAGGGGGGAGAGGGCTGCCTTGTGTAACGAAGAACTGCTCGCGGTGAAATGGAGAGACAAGCGTGACGTTTACATGCTCTCCTCCATTCACGCAGACACGACAATCCAAATTGAACGAGCAACCAGTGCCATTGAAAATCCCCGTCCGGTTGCCAGGGCAACCATCGGGGCTGCCATCGCAGCGCAGCAGCCCCGATGGTGGAGAGAGGGAGCCCCCTCCCTCTATTAACCCCATGGATGCCGCTGCCGCGGCATCTATAGGGTTACAGAATTTACAGCAGAGTGTCAGCATAGAGCTGACACTCTGATGATGGCGGCGGCTCAGGAATGGAGCCGCCGCCATCAAACAGCAGGGGGGCAGATGGGGGTCAGCGCTGGAGGGGGGGGGGGAGAGGTATGTCACGGCAGCAGGAGGCGGACTTAAGGAGGGGGCAGCGCCGCAGCACTAGGAACAGACGGAGGGGGCACAGATAGGCAAGCACAGATCGGGGCGGGGGGGGGGGGTAAGTGTCTGCACGCACAGATCGGGGGCGGGGGGGGGGATTTGGTGTCTGCACGCACAGATCGGGGGCGGGGCGCTACACAGATGGGGGGGCTGCGAGGACACTGCTTTCAGGCTCTGATCTGCAGAGCACAGATCAGAGCCTGAAACCGGCATTTTGACACTGCCGCGATCCAATTGGTTAGTCTGCACAGACTAACCAATCGGATCGATTGCCGGCAAGGGGCCACTCTGATTGGTCCCTTGCCGGCATTACTGCACTGTATGCTGTCCGTGACAGCATACAGGGCAGGGGCAGAAGCTTTAATCCAAGCGCTTTGCAGTGCTTGGATTAAAGAGCTGCCAGAACGTATATATACGTGGTAGCTGCACGGGGTATGTGCAGCTATCACGTATATATACAGATTGCGGTCGGGAAGGGGTTAAGCTAGGGGGGCTGAGGTGGTTAAGAATGCTATTATTTTCCCTTATAACCATGTTATAAGGGAAAATAATAATGATCAGGTCTCCATACCGATCGTATCCTAGAAACCGTGTGTGAAAATCGCACCACATCCGCACTTGCTTGCGGATGCTTGCGATTTTCACGCAACCCCATTCACTTCTATGGGGCCTGCGTTGCTTGGAAAACGCACAAAGAGGAGCATGCTGCGATTTTCGCGCAACGCACAAGTGATGCGTGAAAATCACTGCTTATCTTCACAGCCCCGTAGAAATGAATGGGTCCGGATTCAGTGCGGGTGCAATGCGTTCACCTCACGCATTGCAGCCGCGCGGAAGTCTCGACCGCGTGAAAGGGGCCTTACAAGTTGAGTACGTGTTTATTAACTAAAATCAGGAAAATAGCTAAAATAATGACCAGCAATAAAAAATAGCAGTACATTTAAAATAGTGATAGATCCAGGAGCATACACAAACAAATAAATTAATATCCCATAAATATCATAGTTTATGTAGCAGCACCCGAGTTAGATAGTGTTCCAATTCACAGAGGGGAATAAGACAAGTTCAGTTCACTTCCATATTCTAATATAATTGTAGCAGCATAGAATAGGAAAATAGAGAATATATGTATCCAAGTTCACAGCAATTTGTTGCAGTTTAGACAAGGTGGCAGTAGTTGGTAAGTAAATATCAATGTCAGCGCTTCGATCTCTTAATGGAATTTGCCATATAACAGAGATATTAATTTATTTGTTTGTGTATGCTCCTGGATCTATCACTATTTTATATGTATTGCTATTTTTTATTAATTGCTATTTTTTATTGCTGGTCATTATTTTAACTATTGTCCTGATTTTAGTTAATACTTGTGGAGATGAAATTCCATGGCCAGTAAAGCGACCCTGTGGAGAATAGAAGGATACAACGCCACTACATCTGCCGTGACCCACTTAAAATGTTGTTGCCATTTGAGATTGTACACGGCTCTTAAGACATCAGCTGTATCTTTTAGGAAACCTGGTACATGCCTTACCATTGGTTGTAAGATGTTATGTAACCAATTGCCCAGGCGTTCATTCAGGGATCGTATTCTGATTCTATTGGCCGCAAGGGGGAAGGGTGGACACATTTGTGGACCTTGAGCAGGGCATGCATTATTGGAGTCACTGGTGCATCCACGCAAAGATACCTAAATTCGGCATCCTCAAACATACCCATGTCACGGCCCTTATGAATCAATGTCAGATATTTGCTGTTGAACTCTATTAATGGGTCTTTGCTAGTTTTTTATACGTGGATGTATCAGATAACATATCCAACATTTGTTTATTATACACAGCCCTGTCCAAGACCACCACCGCTCCCCCCTTGTCCGCCATTTTAATTACGATCTCGTCACACATCGGCAGCTCTGTCAGAACTTGGATCTGGGAACGGGTCAGATTGTCAAGACCCTTAGCATCATTAGTCTCTTTTTGTAACCGCCTCAATTCCTTCTCTAGTACTTCCTGAAAAATATCCATGCTGGCAGTACTTGACATTACTGGATAAAAGCATGAATTACGTGTTTTTCAATTGTTTACCTGGTTTGGCCCTTTCCATGATTCCTTGTTCCTGCTATAGCCCCGCAAGACAACATAGTGACACTTGTTCTTTGTACAATAAATCCTTGTACATAGTTTCTTCATATAGACTTTCTTGTGTCAGCGGGGGATCAGCAGGAGCAGGGATATCATGAAAATGCCTAGAAATGTTATTCCATTTGACCACAAATTCATCCAAGAAGATAGTTGTTGGTATTTTTTTAATTCTTAAACCACGCGGAATCATGCGCTTTTCGGTGTATTTTGTCAGGGTGGTATATCTTGCTTTTTAAGTCCAGATCTTTTATAATATTGAGATCCTCTGTGGAAAAGACAGAGTCTGACTTAGACTGACGGTCCGGTATAGCAGAAAAGGCCATAATAAGACAGGCACACCAGTATACAAAACAGTGGAGGTCCGCAATAGGTTTTTTCAAACGGAGTGTAAGAGGTAAATTAATCTCATCCGGGACCAGCGGTGCAGCGCGGAAACAACACTTGATTTATATTACACACATACTTTATCTAGCTCACCTCCCTGGTCTTTTATTGCTCCCGACTCCTGAAGCCTTGGGTGTGTCCCAGTTTAAGTCAGCGCAGAAGATATAGGGAAAACGGCTCCGGATTCAATAAAGGTCCTCTAAAACTTCTCCTTTATTTTGGTATAAAATAGTACAACAGACACATCCACCTTGTACAGTCGTGGCCAAAAGTTTTGAGAATTACATAAATATTGGAAATTGGAAAAGTTGCTGCTTAAGTTTTTATAATAATAGCAATTTGCATATACTCCAGAATGTTATGAAGAGTGATCAGATGAATTGCATAGTCCTTCTTTGCCATGAAAATTGACTTAATCCCCAAAAAAACTTTCCGCTGCATTTCATTGCTGTCATTAAAGGACCTGCTGAGATCATTTCAGTAATCGTCTTGTTAACTCAGGTGAGAATGTTGACGAGCACAAGGCTGGAGATCATTATGTCAGGCTGATTGGGTTAAAATGGCAGACTTGACCTGTTAAAAGGAGGGTGATGCTTGAAATCATTGTTCTTCCATTGTTAACCATGGTGACCTGCAAAGAAAGCGTGCAGCCATCATTGTGTTGCATAAAAATGGCTTCACAGGCAAGGATATTGTGGCTACTAAGATTGCACCTCAATCAACAATTTATAGGATCATCAAGAACTTCAAGGAAAGAGGTTCTATTCTTGTTAAGAAGGCTTCAGGGCGTCCAAGAAAGTCCAGCAAGCACCAGGATCATCTCCTAAAGAGGATTCAGCTGTGGGATCGGAGTGCCACCAGTGCAGAGCTTGCTCAGGAATGGCAGCAGGCAGGTGTGAGCGCATCTGCACGCACAGTGAGGCAAAGACTTTTGGAAGATGGCCTGGTGTCAAGAAGGGCAGCAAAGAAGCCACTTCTCTCCAAAAAAAAAGCATCAGTGACAGATTGATCTTCTTCAGAAAATATGGTGAATGGACTGCTGAGGACTGGGGCAAAGTCATATTCTCCGATGAAGCCTCTTTCCGATTGTTTGGGGCATCAGGAAAAAGGCTTGTCCGGAGAAGAAAAGGTGAGTGCTACCATCAGTCCTGTGTCATGCCAACAGTAAAGCATCCTGGGACCATTCATGTGTGGGGTTGCTTCTCATCCAAGGGAGTGGGCTCACTCACAATTTTGCCCAAAAACACAGCCATGAATAAAAAATGGTACCAAAACGCCCTCCAACAGCAACTTCTTTCAACAATCCAACAACAGTTTGGTGAAGAACAATGCATTTTCCAGCACGATGGAGCACCGTGCCATAAGGCAAAAGTGATAACTAAGTGGCTCGGGGACCAATACGTTGACTTTTGGGTCCATGGCCTGGAAACTCCCCAAATCTTAATCCCATTGAGAACTTGTGGTCAATCCTCAAGAGGCGGGTGGACAAACAAAAACCCACTAATTCTGATAAACTCCAAGAAGTGATTATGAAAGAATGGGTTGCTATCAGTCAGGAATTGGCCCAGAAGTTGATTGAGAGCATGCCCAGTCGAATTGCAGAGGTCCTGAAAAAGAAGGGCCAACACTGCAAATACTGACTCTTTGCATAAATGTCATGTAATTGTCGATAAAAGCCTTTGAAACGTATGAAGTGCGTGTAATTATATTTCACTACATCACAGAAACAACTGAAACAAAGATCTAAAAGCAGTTTAGCAGCAAACTTTGTGAAAACTAATATTTGTGTCATTCTCAAAAGTTTTGGCCTTGACTGTATACAGTGATTGTTGACGCGTTTCAGACACTACGTCCTTAGTCATAACAAAGTATCATAATGGAGGGCATGAATTTAAATGCGCCCCTCCTCTCCAAAATCAAGGGGAGGGAAAGGCCTCCACCATTGGTCACTCCATCATGATTAACACCTGTCCCCTAAACGCACATAATCAAGTCATAGATGCCTATCACACTATGCACAGGTCTTTCTCCAAATTAACCCCTGTTTGTCTCAAATCATGGGGCACTGACAATCTCCACCTCCAAACTTCCACCATATAAATGGATAAAAACCACATAGTGTGAATAGCATACTACCTAATAAAACATATTGTGGCTATTACTTATATGGCCTTCCCCTATACTATAAAAACCTTGGAAAGGTATCCATTTGTTGGCCTTCAATACATATTATTGATAAATATAAATCGGCTCCTTTTTTAAATTCAGGCCCGCAGGAACTCTGCTGTTCAGCCTGAATATCCAATACGCCTCCTGAAGGAGGAGTTTTTTGTGGTGGTCACCACCTCTCAAGGGTGCAAAGACCCTTTCAACTGCAAAGGCACAAAAACTCTTAGTCCTGCGGGCGTGAACCTGCACAAAGTGTCTCGCTATATTAGAGATGTTTACAGCATTAGGATTACTAATATAATTTTAATGCTCCAGTAACCTGTTTTTAAATTTACGTTTGGTGCTTCCTATATACATGAGGTCACATTCAGTGCAGCGAGGAGGGGAGGGATTAGGGCACATTTAAATTCATGCTCTCCTTTATGATACTTTGTTACGAGGACGTAGTGTCTGAAACGCGTCAACGATCACTGTATACAAGGTGGATGTGTCTGCTGTTCTATTTTATACCAAAATAAAGGAGTTTTAGAGGACCTTTATTGAATCCGGAGCCGTTTTTCCATATATCTTCTGCGCTGACTTAAACTGGGACACACCCAAGGCTTCAGGAGTCGGGAGCAATAAAAGAGCAGGGAGGAGAGCTGGATAAAGTATGTGTGCAATATAAGCTTAAGTCCTCAGAAGTGTTTTATGTTATATTTATATCCAGTGCAGCAGTATATTGTGTATATACATAGTTCCACTACCAATCGCAATGCATGACTTCATAGAAATGTAAAAACTGATATTATTGATAACTAGCGATGTATTTTTTGCAAATATAAAAATATATTACAAGTTATATTATAATATAAATAATATAATTATATGTGTGTATATATATATAGACAAACAAAAAACAAAGTGGTAGCACCGTCACTGGTGTAGACAAAAGGGTGCAGCTGGCCCAATATGGATATAAGCCAATCCAAATAAATAAAAATTGTAAAAAAAGGGCAGCACTCCAAAAGGTAAAAATGCTAAAAATTACTTTATTTGCCCAAATAGGACATGCAACGTTTCAGCTCTATACAGGAGCCTTCCTCAAGCCTTGAGGAAGGCTCCTGTATAGAGCCGAAACGTCGCATGTCCTATTTGGGCAAATAAAGTAATTTTTTGCATTTTTACCTTTTGAAGTGCTGCCCTTTTTTGCAATTTTTATATATATACATATAGATATATTTATATACATGCACAAACATATATATATATATATATATATATATATATATATTCATGCATGTACAGGTCCTTCTAAAAAAATTAGCATATTGTGATAAAGTTCATTATTTTCTGTAATGTACTGATAAACATTCGACTTTCATATATTTTAGATTCATTACACACCAACTGAAGTAGTTCAAGCCTTTTATTGTTTTAATATTGATGATTTTGGCATACAGCTCATGAAAACCCAAAATTCCTATCTAAAAAAATTAGCATATCATGAAAAGGTTCTCTAAACGAGCTATTAACCTAATCATCTGAATCAACTAATTAACTCTAAACACCTGCAAAAGATTCCTGAGGCTTTTAAAAACTCCCAGCCTGGTTCATTACTCAAAACCGCAATCATGGGTAAGACTGCCGACCTGACTGCTGTCCAGAAGGCCGTCATTGACACCCTCAAGCAAGAGGGTAAGACACAGAAAGAAATTTCTGAACGAATAGGCTGTTCCCAGAGTGCTGTATCAAGGCACCTCAGTGGGAAGTCTGTGGGAAGGAAAAAGTGTGGCAGAAAACGCTGCACAACGAGAAGAGGTGACCGGACCCTGAGGAAGATTGTGGAGAAGGACCGATTCCAGACCTTGGGGGACCTGCGGAAGCAGTGGACTGAGTCTGGAGTAGAAACATCCAGAGCCACCGTGTACAGGCGTGTGCAGGAAATGGGCTACAGGTGCCGCATTCCCCAGGTCAAGCCACTTTTGAACCAGAAACAGCGGCAGAAGCACCTGACCTGGGCTACAGAGAAGCAGCACTGGACTGTTGCATGTCATTCGGAAATCAAGGTGCCAGAGTCTGGAGGAAGACTGTGGAGAGGGAACTGCCAAAATGCCTGAAGTCCAGTGTCAAGTACCCACAGTCAGTGATGGTCTGGGGTGCCATGTCAGCTGCTGGTGTTGGTCCACTGTGTTTTATCAAGGGCAGGGTTAATGCAGCTAGCTATCAGGAGATTTTGGAGCACTTCATGCTTCCATCTGATGAAAAGCTTTATGGAGATGAAGATTTCATTTTTCAGCACGACCTGGCACCTGCTCACAGTGCCAAAACCACTGGTAAATGGTTTACTGACCATGGTATTACTGTGCTCAATTGGCCTGCCAACTCTCCTGACCTGAACCCCATAGAGAATCTGTGGGATATTGGGTAGAGAAAGTTGAGAGACGCAAGACCCAACACTCTGGATGAGCTTAAGGCCGCTATGGAAGCATCCTGGGCCTCCATAACACCTCAGCAGTGCCACAGGCTGATTGCCTCCATGCCACGCCGCATTGAAGCAGTCATTTCTGCAAAAGGATTCCCGACCAAGTATTGAGTGCATAACTGAACATAATTATTTGAAGGTTGACTTTTTTTGTATTACAAACACTTTTCTTTTATTGGTCGGATGAAATATGCTAATTTTTGTAGATAGGAAATTTGGGTTTTCATGAGCTGTATGCCAAAATCATCAATATTAAAACAATAAAAGGCTTGAACTACTTCAGTTGGTGTGTAATGAATCTAAAATATATGAAAGTCTAATGTTTATCAGTACATTACAGAAAATAATGAACTTTATCACAATATGCAAATTTTTTTAGAAGGACCTGTATACACAGACACACACATACCGGTATATATACACATATATATATAAAATTTTACTCCTGAAAAATGCTAGTAGAAAGGGGATTAAAAGGTTAATCGACAGGAGGTCAGTGGGGCGCTGCTCAACACCTAATGTCAGTATTTAATTAATATATAAAAAAATGGCAGCATCTCAGTTTCCAAATAACCGTAATCTGCCATTTTCTTCACTGCCAGATCTTTTTATAGCACGGTCATGGGAACCAATCACAGGCCGGTTCTCACGGAAATTAAGGGTAAATACCTTGTTAACCAATATGACATAATTGTTTTGACAAGCTGTCATCACCAATTAAGCTGGATTGCCAGAGAACCGGCTTCTGATTGGTTCCCATGACTGTGGAAACTAGAATGTGATTGGCTGAATATTCTGTATTGAGAGCTCCAGCTATAAAAAAGACCTGGCAGTGAAGAAAATGGCAGATTACTGTTATTAGGATACAGAGATGCTGCCATTTTTTTTAATAATATTAATTAAATACAATGACATTAGGTGTTGAGCAGCGCCCAACTGGCCTCCTGTCGATTAACCTTTTAATCCCCTTTCTACTAGCATTCAGTTATTTGCTCAGGGGATGAAGTGGTGAGATCGGTTATTGACAGTTCTGTATGGTACTTTCTATGGTTCAGTTCAGCTCCTCTGTTTTTTTTTATTATTCATAATTAAAAATCAAATTATTCATTTTTATTCATTAAAAATACGAGGATTGTGTTTGCAGTGATCTACCAGCGCTGCACCGACTTTCCTCGTGTGTAGTGTGTGTCTGCCAGCCTTAGGATGTGCTGTCATTAGTCCTCCTTATGATGTGCAGTGTGTGAGGCTGGTGGTCACAGGTCATGGCTCTGCCAGCTCTCCAGGGCACAGGATTCCTGCTGGAGACCCTTTCACTGCTGGTGCCCTGGAGCGCACGGCATCAGTCTGTACAGAGATGCTGTGCACTCCCATTGCTCTGATGTTTGCAGCGCATCCAAATGTCCATGAGATGTGACAGCTGTACTCCCCTTTGTATGGTTCCATTCAGCGCTACTGGTTGTTTTAATTATTCATAAATTAATCTTGAAAATGGGGCAAATTTGGACTGGCGATCAGTTTACAGTATTTTATGCGGGAAACTTTGATATTTACTGTATAGCGCACGGGAACTAACTAACTGACTGTAGTTCCATGCGCCATCTGGTGTTCACAAACCAACATTGCACCCTGAATTTTTTCAATAGCTATTTACGCAATTTGGAATTTCCAATTGAATTGGAAATCGCTTTGCGCTGCCGCGATTCTGAAGGGAGCGCTAGTGATGCTATATCTGTATGTTGAAAATATTGTATCCTGAGGCCATTGTATTTTGAGAGATCAGTGTACTACTATGAAGCTGAAAAGGAAAATAAGTTTACACATCCGGCTAAGACCCAGGGTGGAAAATGTAGAAGGGACGGCGACATTGGCGGTGAACCCCATTAACGGCTCCAATTACTTCTAATGTCGATAATAAACCAAAAATCTTATTTAATGTTTTTAGAAAAGTGAAGCTGATTTTCTTCAACAAAACTGAAGCTGATATCTTATGGAGAGAACAACTGGAAACATTGCGTTTATCTGACGGGAGGTAAATAATTTATTTTTTGTTATTTCTGTTTTATAGTTTTGTGAGAAACCTTGTAACTGACAAAACAATACATCTCTACAAAGTACTCCGTGACAATTGAAATGTATGCACATCTCGTGCTTTGTGTATCGGCTCTTTCACGCAAGCAAGCTTTCCTTCCTGATGCCATGCATGTTGTGAACACATAGCATCCGGACTGAATCCTGACCTATTCATTTCAGTGGGTCTGTGCACATGAGCGTCGTTCATCACTAACCATCTCTGCATTCAGGAAAAATTACAGCGTGTTCTATATTGTGCGTTTTTCACGCAGCTCTAGTTCCATAGAAGTGAATGGGGCTTGTGTGAAAAACAGAAGGCATCTAGATGCTGAGTGTTAGGCCTCATGCACACGGCCGTTGTTCGGGTCCGCATCCGAGCTGCCGTTTTGGCGGCTCGGATGCGGACCCATTCACTTCAATGGGGCCGCAAAAGATGCGGACAGCACTCCGTGTGTTGTCCGCATCCGTTGCTCCGTTCCATGGCCCAACAAAAAAAAATAGAACATGTCCTAGTCTTCTCTGTTTTGCGGACAAGAATTTCTACAATGGGCCACCCGTTCTGTTCCGCAAATTGCGGAAGGCACGCGGGCGGCTTCCATTTTTTGCAGACCGCAAAAAAATGGAATTGTCGTGCGCATGAGGCCTTATTCTTCAGTTTTTTTTCAGGTGTGTGAAAAATGCATTAAAAACTAATTTCATTGGGGTGGAAAAAAACGGAAACACTGAATGCAGTCACAGACAAAACTGGTTAAAATTATGTAAAAACCAACAGTTTGCTCTTGAACAGATCCTGACTCATTCTGTATCGCTCATGTGAAATACATATAACTGGTAACAATGGGAAAGTTAGAAATGGTATTGTGGGAGACATGAATGCATCAGCAAAAATGTAGACAGTTGCAACTAATTTATGTGGATGCTTCACCAACTCGGCAGGTTACACACTAAAATGATGCACTCCTTTTATTCTGGAAATCCATAATGGCTTGAGATCACATACTTCACAAATACAATTATGTCACAATTATGTATTTATGACACATCAGATGTTCATTTTGTCCGAATATATAAAATACCCCAATAGGATACCTCTTTCTGGACATCCTGCAGGTACCTACAGTATTTTTCCTACAGAGAGCTACATTAGCCTGTTTAGGAATAGGAAAAATCTGCTAAAGAAATCGAAGACTGACCCCCATATTCCTGCCACAGTTTTGCAGTTTGACATGCCACAGATTTCTCCACAGATTTAGCCCTAATTCACACGTGGTCATGCACTGCTGTTTCCACATGGAAACTGCAACAATAATAGCTCTACTGGTTTCCATTGTGGATTTTAGATCCAATGGAGAACTCTGTCATCATGTGAATTACCACACAAATCTGCCACTGAAATTTGTGGAGTGTGGATTATACCCAGATTTCCGCATTGAATACATGGAAAAATAACCTAATCTGCTTGAAAATTCCACCGTACCGTAAGAGAAATTAAGGGGAAATTCGTACGGCTGTTTTATTTATTTTTTTAAAGAATTTTGTCACTCTGGATAGGTCATCGTTATCTGATCGATGAATATCCGACACCCAGGAACACCGCCGATCAGCTGTTTGACACAGCCTTCTCTCTGGCTTTCTAGGCCAAGTGACGACATGTTCATGTGTCATGTGGCCCAGGAGCGGCTCAGTCCCATTCACTTGAAGCATATACCAAGCACAGCCATTATTCAATGTACAGCCTTGTATTTGGTAAGCTGCGAGAAGGCTGCGGCCCTCATAGGAGCACTGGTGCCTTCTCAGACAGCTGATTGTCGGGGGGCACGGGTGTCAGTCCCCCACCGATCAGATACTGATGACCTATCCTGAGGATAGATCATCAGTATAAAAACCCTTTTAAACTTCAATGCAGTGATGTGTCCCCAAGTGGCATGTCAATAGAGGGTCACGTACCAGTTGGCTGCAGCGGTGCATGTGACCTTGTCCATCTGGAAGTACACAGACGGGGACCAGGAAACCAATGAAGGGAGCTGGAACAGTGCAGCAGGGAGAAAGCGAGTACATTTTTTCCCCACATATTCCAGTCTGGAGTTGAAAGTTAACCCCTTAGTTACCACCAATATGTCTTTCTAAAGGGCTTAGGCTAGCCTGATGCCTTTTTGTGGCGGCCTAGTCTAAGGGCTACACGGGTCTCCTGTACAGCTAAGGCCTCTTTCAGACGGGCGTTGCGTGAAAATGTGCGGGTGTGTTGCGGGAACACCCGCGATTTTTCCGCGCGAGTGCAAAACATTGTAATGCATTTTGCACTCGCGTGAGCAAAATCGCGCGTGTTTGGTACCCCAAAAAATTACTATGCATTCTGTATTCATAATGATATTATTTTCCCTTATAACCATATTACCTTGGGCTCCTGACCAAGGTAATTTACATATAAATAAGATAGTTTTTTATAAGAATCTAACACACACAGAGCAGTAACAGTGAGATCATTTTAAACACAGCAAGGAGATTGATGGGCACATATAAATATCGCTATAGCGTTAATCCTGGTGACAGAATCCCTTTAATACAGAATGCTTACTAAAATGTGGTTTGAGGGGTTAAAAAATAAATAAAAATTAACTCCCCTTATCTAATTGATCAAGCAGCCAGCATGTCTTCTTACTTCTTCTTTCAGGACCTGCAAAAGGACCTTTGACGTAATTACGTGGTGAGTGCAATTACTTAGTCAAAGGTCCTTTTTGCAGGTCCTGAAAGAAGATATATCAGCTGCGCGAACAAGTGGATGAGGTGAGTGCATTTATTTTATTTTTTAACCCCTCAATCCACATTTTACTAAGCATTCTGTATTAAGAATGCTATTATTTTCCCTTATAACCATGTTATGAGGGAAAAATTATAGTTATTAGACTTTAATGGGGTTGCTCATCCTTATCATCTCCTAGCAACCATGCGTGAAAATCGCACCGCATCCGCACTTGCTTGCGGATGCTTGTAAATTTCACGCAGACCCATTCATTTCTATGGGGCCTGCTTTGCGTGAAAAACGCACAACATAGAACATGCTGCAATTTTCACGTAACGCACAAGTGATGCATGAAAATCACCGCTCATGTGCACAGCCCCATTAAAGTGAAAGGGTCCGGATTCGGTGCAGGTGCAATGTATTCACCTCACGCATTGCACCCATGCGGAAAACTCGCTCGTGTAAAAGGGGCCTTAAATTAAATTGTTATAACTGGAATACCCATTTAAGTGTTACAAGTTATCCCCTATCCTTAAATGTTATTTTTCCAATATACTTTATTTGTTGATTTAGCACTTGTGCCGCTGAACTTGTCTTTTGGCTGTGAGTTGCCATGGAAAACCCATCTTCACTGTTCAGCACAGCGCAGTATAAACAGTACAGATGCTTCTCGTTCAATGCTGCAGCCCTCACTGCCTTCCTCCTATATAGACAAAACTGGCCATAAATACTATGGGGGAGATTTATCAAAACTGGTGTACTGAAAAACTGGTTTAGTTGCCCATAGCAAGCAAGCAGATTACACATAAAATTTTTCCCCATTGTACTATTCATTCTGTATTAAGAATGCTATTAGAATTCTGTATTAAGAATGCTAAAATAATGCAATCTACACAACACCTAACCCAAACCCGAACTTCAATCGCGTGCAAAACGCATTACAATGTTTTGCACTCGTGCGGAAAAATCGCACATTTTCCCGTGATGCACTCACATCTTAGCCAGGTCTAGAAAAATTACGCCCGTGTGAAAGAGGCCTAATAGTCTGTAAGAGCGATTTACCTGGCTTTGGCGTACAAAATTTCTGGTGGGAAGGAGCCTGTTTCCATTGCTGTGGAGTACACAGGAAGAAGATGGTTAATAAGGAGATGACACTAACAAAAATAGGGATTACTAAGGTATACGTCCAATAATCAATATGTCAATTAAAGCTGAAGGACGTTAAAAACTGCAAAACAACAAAGTTTTTTTGGTAATGTATTTAAAATAGTAAAGGGTGTACAGCCCAAAATCTCTTGTTCTCTAGGCCCAAGTGGAGGTGTGGAACAGTGCGTCCCGAAAACTCCGATCAGATGGTATATTAATAGGGACTCCTGACTTTACATTGAAAGTCAATGAGGGACGTATCCGTTTGCAATTGCACCATATTGTGTCAACGTCAAACGGATCCGTCCCCATTGACTTGCATTGTAAGTCTGGATGGATCCGTTTGGCTCCGCACGGCCAGGCGGAGCCAAACGGAGCCATACTGATGCATTCTGAGCGGATCCGCATCCATTCAGAATGCATTGGGGCTGTATGGATCCGTTCGGGGCCACTTGTGAGAGCTTCCAAATAGAACTCACAAGCGGAGCCCCGAACGCAAGTGTGAAAGTAGCCTTAGACTAATAGATGTCGCATAGATTTTGTACTGTGCATCTAGTAGTAATCAATTAGATCAATATTGCAGCACACACTGGGTCTTCACAAGCAGGCTCAGTCAGAGCAAAGTGTTCACACCGTTTGTGTAATTTGGGTAGGGCATAAAAGGCAGCCATAATGGGATGTTTAGGAAGGAGGTATGCAACCTCAGTTTTATTTATAATAATAAAAATAATAATAATAAAATGTATTTTATATAGCACCACCATATTCCGCAGCGCTTTACAAGTTCATAGGGTTCATATACAAAACAAAAATATCTGGATATTATGCAACTAAAACACTAGGAGTCAGGGCCCTGCTCGCAAGAGCTTTCAATCTATTTATGAGTTTCGTCTCCAAGGCTCTTGATAGGATAGCTGCCAAGTCTCTCTTAAAGACGGGTGTGGGATCAGACGTTGGTTGTCTGTACGTCTGCTTGTCACTTAGAATTTTGTGGCACATACTCTGATATTGATCGTGCCCTAGAATGACAATATTCCCACCATTGTCCGATGGTTTGATGACAATATCTTTATCCTGCTGTAGCCCCCTGAGAGCTTCCCTTTTTGCCATCCTATCTGACCCACAATGTTGCATTTAAAAAAAAACACGTTTATTGGTGACAATCGACACAAAGGTGTCGATAGGAGTATTATCACCAATGGGAGGTTTTTTTTAGATGGAAGTCCTAAGTTAGAGAAGGGGCCCTCTCCTGGTTCACGTTGGCCCTCTGTGTAAAGGTCTGCAAATAATTGCACATCAGGAAGATCTTGTTCTTCAATGCCTAACTCTTCGCATTTACGGCGATCATGAGTAATGAAAAATTTACACCATTTAAGCTTACGAGCAAAAAGCTCAGAGATGACAGTTTCACTACTTGTAGATCATCCTTGCCGGTAAACTTGGGGCAATTGGGTGTCCATTTGCGTTTTTGGTCTGGAATTAGTTCTTGTTCCTGAGCATATATTGAGACATTGAGCGGGTATTGTCTAAAAATCCTCCTCTAGTGTTTTTGCCATCCTGTGCCCGCCTACCTCGACTTCTACCTCTAACCCTGTAAGGCTTTCTATATGTTTGAGAGCTGGATCCTTTTCCTGAAGATTCAGGCTTGGTGTCACACTCTGAAGATGATATCTCGGTGTCTAATTCAAGTGCGTCAGAGTAGTCAAAGATCCTGCCCTCTTTAAAGTCCTTAATGTTTCTATTGAATAGAATGTGCTTCTGTTGTTTCAACTGCGCAGTATATTTCTTATTAAAATCAGTATGTGTGCTGAACCTTTTGGTTTGTTCAATGGCCACAGTCGATAGCACAGTTCTTTCCTCCTCTAGTAGGAGTTTCATTAGTCTAGTAGAGGAATAGATTCTTTTTCCCATTTAAAAAAAAAAATCAATGGACCTCAGACGAGCCGCTGGAACAATTGGATTGCGGAGGCCACAGGGGACAATTTTATTTCTTATATATGTATCTAGCGATTGAACCTCCCACCACGACCTAATGAAATTTTTATAACTCAGGTGGCTTGTTTGAAAGCACAAGAGATGCTGAGAGTTTGCGAGGACGCAGATAATTCCTTTTCGGGAAAAAACTCACTTGGATCACCCATCAAGTGTTCAGTGTTAATGTTTCCAGACAAAAATCCTGCCATTCCCCAACGTGAACTAAAGCCAATTGAACACACTAACAAAAATAGGGATTACTAAGGTATACGTCCAATAATCAATTAAAGTGGAAGGATGTTAAAAACTACAAAACAGCATAGTTTTATTGGCAATGTATTTAAAATAGTAAAGGGTGTACAACCCAAAAGCTCATGTTCTCTAGGCCCAAGTGGAGGTGTGGATCTGTAATCCACATTTATTCACATATGACTGCACAGGTATAGCGCAATTTTGGTGCTACTCACTGGTTACACTGTATCAGCCAGGTGAACTGAACCTCTAAGTGTCTATTTGCAGGCTAATCACACCAATAGAGCAAATAATATACATAGTTGCTGGAAATCATGGTTAATGGTGTGTACCAACATTAGACTAATAGATGTTGCATAGATTTTGTACTGTGCATCTAGTAGTAATCATTTAGATCAATATTGCAGCACACACTGGGTCTTCACAAGCAGGCTCAGTCAGAGCAAAGTGTTGCTGATAGACGCAGTGAGAGTCACTCAACCTATGGCTGAACACATGCCAATAGCAGAGGACCCCTGTTAATAGGTGCTACACTCAAGCCTGTATTATGACATGCTGATATGGCTCATACACAGCCAAACACCAGCGCTAACAGGCTAGAAAGCACAAGTTGTTATGCTCAACGCGTTTCTGTCCGCAATATGTAAGCACTTCCTCAGGAGCACATTAATTTCGCACCAAAAAACTATATTGCAGCACCTGCCTAAGCCGAGCTACTCTAGTGTGAGAGTCGGCGTACTAACAAACGGCTCTGGTATGAGCCTCGGCACTCTGAGGGCCGCGAAGCAGCCGCCAGTGTGCCGAGACTTAAAGAGCCAACACCCCGCCCCCGGGATCTGCCACCGCTCGCACAACCAACCAGGCAGGAGGCTGGCTCTCACGACGCCGGTCAGCTGGCAGGTGGGAGAACAAGTATACTCCCCGGGAGAGCGCAGCAGCGCTCAAAATACTAAGGGGGATGTATAAAGGTGGCTCGACACAGGAAACAAAAAGGTATATAAAAGGGTGATCCAAGAATAAGGATGTGTAGATACAGATTGCACATATATATAAAAGGAATAAATGTGCATTGTCACAATAATGGCTATATACGTCATTAATAAAGTAGATGGAAAGAATCAGGGAATCATAGCAGCCCACTGAGGTGAATACACATTAGTTATTACCTATCCGCAAGCATATAACAGATGATAGGATGGGGTTAGATAAAGGGTGTATATGAAATCACATTGTTAAGGCCACTAGGTTTCATGGTGTTTAGCCTAAAGATCCACTGGGCCTCTTTCTGCAACACCAAATGATCCACATCACCCCCTTTTAGTGACACCCTAATCTGCTTGATACCCTGAAATTTGACAGATTCCACCCTACCCTCATGTATATCCACCACATGATGCGCTATAGGTGTGTCATTTGACTTTCTGATGTCCGAGACGTGTTTGCCAATACGTTGTCTAAGTTCGGGTTTCGTCTTTCCGATGTATTTGATGCCACAGATACATGTCAGAAGGTATATTACCCCTACTGATTTTCAGTTAATAAAAGATCTGATGTAATAGGTCTTGTTCTGCGTACTTCCAGTGAAGGATTTAGCTTTGCTAATGTATTGGCAAAATTTACATGATCCACAGGGAAAGTAATTGCCGGTTTAGGAGACATGAGACTTCCAATGTCCGGATCGGATCGTAAAATGTCCCAGTTATGCGTTAGAACCTGACGTACTTCCTCATGCGCCCTGTCATATGTCCCGATGATACGTACTACCTCATCCTTACTTGTTCTGTCTTTCGGAGAAAGTAACTGATCCCTATTGGTACTCGGAGTGTTGATATGCCTGCCTTAGTACCATATGTGGATAACCCCTAGGACAAATCTTAGCTGTAATTCCTTTGCAGCAGATCTAAAATCTGATAGTTGGGAGCAGTTTCTCCTAACCCATAAATACTGCCCTTTTGGAATTCCCTTTTTAAGGGCCACAGGGTGTCCATTCTCCCATCTCAGAAAGATTATTAGTAGCGGTGGGCTTTCTGAAATTCTTGGGGATAAGCTCGCTGGAAGTGCTCATGGTAATTGACAGATCCAAAAAAGAGATTTGATTCTCGCTAATCTCTGATGTAAAAAAATAACCCCAAAGAATTCTTATTAAGGGTCGTAACAAATTCCTGAAACCACGTACTGCTATCCATCCATAGGACCAACACATCGTCTATGTATCTAATCCATAATGGGATTGACAATGTGAAATGTTCCAGGTCCTCGCTGAATGCGGTTTCTCTCTCCCACCAGCCCAAATAGAGATTAGAAAAAGTTGGGGCGCAGGGGCTCCCCATTGCAACTCCCCTGAGCTGGTGGTAGATCTGACCATTAAAAAGAAACACATTATGTGTCAAGATAAAGTCCAAAAGTCCCATTAGAAACGCATTGTGCTGTCTTAAATGTTCTCCCCTCTGTTGTAAAAAAGAGAGCACCGCTCTACAGCCCAATATCGAGCTGTAGAGGGCCTCAACATCTAGACTTGCCAAATTTGTACCTGTGTCACAATGGATGCCATTCAAACGACCCAACACATCCATAGTATCCCTGACTATGAGGTTAAACTGATGACAAGAGGCCTTAGGATAGTATCGACATAGGTACTGACATTGGCAGTCAGACTGCCCATGCCCGACACAATCGGTCTACCCTTTAAAGCATCACATCCTTTGTGTAATTTGGGTAGGGCATAAAAGGCAGCCATAATGGGATGTTTAGGAAGGAGGTATGCAAACTCAGTTTTATTTCTGAGTTTCGTCTCCAAGGCTCTTGATAGGATAGCTGCCAAGTCTCTCCTAAAGACAGGTGTGGGATCAGACTTTAGTTGTCTTTACGTCTGCTTGTCACTTAGAATTTTGTGGCACATACTCTGATATTGTTCGTGCCCTAGAATGATAATATTCCCACCCTTATCCGATGGTTTGATGACGTGCGACATTTATTAGTCTAATGTTGGTACACACCATTAACCGTGATTTCCAGCAACACACTATAGATCTATTTGCACTATTGGTTTGATTAGCCGGGAAATAGGCACTTAGTGGTTCAGTTCACCTGGCTGATACAGTGTAACCAGTGAGTAGCACCAAAATAGCGCTACATCTCTGCAGTCATATGTGAACAAGTGTGGATTATAGATCCACACCTCCACTTGGGCCTAGAGAACATGAGATCTTGGGTTGTACACCCTTTACTATTTTAACTACATTACCAAAAAAACGTTGTTGTTTTGTAGTTTTTAACATCCTTCAACTCGTTTGTATAATAAGGAGAGGGTCAATTTATGTAATTTAATGAAGAAAATCCTTCAGGACCCATGGCCTTATTGAGAGGGAGCGAGCGGATCACCTCCATTATTTCCTCAGGGCATATGGGTTTGTTGAGGTCTTCCAATTGATTTGGAAGCAGCCGGGGAAGGTTAATCTGATCTAGGAAGGAGTTTATATCCCTTTGAGTGGGCTGAGCAGTGTTCCGATCCGTACTTAAATTGTATAGACGGGAGTAGTAGTCTTGAAAGGCATTGGCTATATCTCTAGGGGAGTCACAGCTAGAAGAAACGTTGTGAATAAGATAAAACTTAGATAATTTATTGGATAATTTATTGTATAGCTTGGAAGAAAGAGTATAGCTTGGAAGAAAGAAGAGACCGAGGGGATATGATAGAAACTTTTAAATACATAAAGGGAATCAACTCGGTAAAGGAGGAGAGCATATTTAAAAGAAGAAAAACTACCACAAGAGGACACAGTTTTAAATTAGAGGGGAAAAGGTTTAAAAGTAATATAAGGAAGTATTACTTTACTGAGAGGGTAGTGGATGCATGGAATAGCCTTCCTGCAAAAGTGGTAGCTGCAAATACAGTGAAGGAGTTTAAGCATGCATGGGATAGGCATAAGGCCATCCTTCATATAAGATAGGGCCGGGGCTATTCATAGGATTCAGATATATTGGGCAGACTAGATGGGCCAAATGGTTCTTATCTGCCGACACATTCTATGTTTCTATGTTTCTATGTTACACTAAAATAGGGAGAGGTGTGCAAGTCCCTAAATCTACATACAAACAAAAAAATGTATGTGGACTCTAGACACATGTAAGATGCATTTAGATCCCACCAGTACATATGGCTGTACGAAAGGTGCGGAACCACTTACTGCATCAGCTCGTGACAAAACATACGTATGAATGCAGGTGAAAAAATGGTAACCTAACGTGGTTAAAGCACCTGTGAAAAAACTACTGTAGCGTGCTCTAATCACAGGCTAACATGCGCTATATCAACGAAATGAGGGTATACCATATCTAGGACTGTATACTGCCAGGGGGAAGGGAACTATCAGCCTTAACATGGGTATATCTCTAGGGGCAGAAACTGGGTTCCCTGTTGTAGGGTGATGGAGACATTGTATCCTCGATTTTAGTGTTAGGGATTTTTCATTATGCATACATGAGGAGGTTTCTCAAATGCAGCCTTGCTCTAGAGAGCTCTGTCAAGTGAGCCTCAGAGATGGTCTGTTTGTTAAAGGACTCGAGCTTTTGAATGGTTTGCATTGTATTCTGAATATCTTTATCTCTTTGCTTGCACCATATACCACTCTGTTTAATGAGGACTCCCTGAATGTATGCCTTTTGACAGTAAAGGGCTGGACCTCTGGGGTAGTATTCAAAGTGAAAAATTCCTTAAGGGAAGTCTCCACTTCCCCGCTGACAAACGGCACGGATAGGAGGTAAGTATTGAGCCTCCATACATAATCTGAGATTCTAGAGGGGGATTCAGAGAGTGTCAGCACTATTGGAGCATGAACTGACCACTGAATAGAGCCAATTTCCACAGCGGAGGACTTGTCTATAAGGAATCTGCCCACCCAAAACATGTCTATATGAGAGTAAGTTTTATGGACCCCAGAGTAGACGGTTTAATCTCTTTCATAAACATGCAGGAGACACCATATGTCATACAGATCCTGGGCCCACGCCAGTTTTGTCACCAAGATCTTGTGGGATGAGGGGCCTGCTGTATTGTCTAAGGAGGCGTTACAGATGGCATTAAAATCTCCACAGATCATTACATGGCCCTTGACTTTTTGCAGTTTACATAGTAGGCGCCGGAGGAAGCATGTGTGTGTGTTAGGTGCATAGACATTCAGTAGGGTATATTCGATATTGTTGATAAGACACTGTACAATTATGTATCTACTATGTGGGTCAATCCAGGTTTGGTATATCTGGACTGCCACTGATGCCTTAAAGGCAATAAGTACTCATCTCTTTTTCTTAGGAAAGGATGAGTGAATGATAAGTTGGAGCTTGGGTGGGTTGGAGGATGAGATATGAGTCTCCTGCAAGCAAGCAGTATCACAGTTTGGGGATTTCAGCTCCCGCCACATTACAGACCACTTAAATGGGCTATTCATCTGCCTCATGTCTAAAGAGAGACATTCAAGTACCATCTTTAATTGCATAAGAGGGATATAAATATGAGCTGGTACCAGTTCTCTCAGGTTGAGGGGGTCGACTAGCTACTTCAGCAGGTATACCATGGTAAGGACATTCATTTGGACACATTTTTACATAAAGAGCAGTAAAAATAAGAAAAAGCAAATAAACGTGGAATAAACCACGAAAGTCACGAGCGGTACCCAAACCGTGAACTTACGTATAGGGCTATAGGAACCTGTCAAACTGGGGGTGAAAACAAAGAACATACAAAGGTAGCTCAAGTGGGATTCCGCCTTCTCCCTCGCCCAAAACGTACATTGGCAGACAAATTAGTTCAGGATATGGGGACTGTGTGCCATTCTGCATCCATTCTTGCCGGAGAAACGCTCTTGGTCGTTAGAGGTTACTCTTCGGTGGGGATGCGCCATTTGGTCAGGAGGGCCTTGCTCTCTTCCACCGAGGCAGCAGCATGGAAATTTTCCTTCCTGTTGATGAGTATTTTGGTGTGGAATCCCCATCGATATGGTATGGCATGTTGTCTTAATATAGATGTGAGTGGAGCAAGGCATCTGCGGGCCTGCAAGGTAGCTGCCGATAAATCTGTGAACAGCTTTGAGGAGACATAGGGCTCAGGTAGTGGCTGTTGTTTACATGCAATTTCCATAAACTTCTCCTTCACATGATATAACAAATATCTAGCCAGGACATCCCTAGGCACTGAGTCCAGGAGATTGGGTGGTTTGGGGACCCTGTGTGCTTGGTCTATGCTGAGTTCGTAGTCGACACATGTGGGAATTAATATCTTAGTAAGCTGCTGCAGGTATGCCCGGAGTTCTGAGCCTGGAATTGTCTCTGGTATGTTGTGGAATTTAATGTTGTTCCTGCGGTTTCGATCTTCATAATTTACCAATTTTGCCTGCAGGGTGTCCACTCTGTCATCTAGCGCATTGTGGGAGTCCACCAGCTCATTGTGCGCTCCAGCAAAGGATGCCATTTTAGACTCTACATGAAACTCTGTACCCTAAATCGTTAAGTAAATAAGTACAGAGTGCAGCGGCAGCAAAAGTTTGGAAAAGTCCTTATGTAGGGAAGAGCGCAGGGCCAGCAGCATATCTTTCAGTGTATTTTCGGATGCCGCTTTACCTGAAGTTTGGAATTTGGAGAAAATATTGGTATCCTCAGTGGGGGTAAGATGGAGCAATGCGGCATTACTCTGGTCTGCAGCGTGCATATGCTGTCTCTGCTTCTGTGGACTTGCTAGGGCTGAGTCCTGGTCTCCTATGGGAGTGGAGGTATGGCTGCCCTCAGGACGCCTATGGCCGTCGAGGCCTATGTAAGGCTGCTTGTCTGCGGCCTGTATTATCATCCCCCTCGGTCCCGGACGAGGCAGGCGAGTCCCAGTCACTATTCAGAGAGAATTGTTGGGCAGCGGAGGAGTTCGGTGCTGATGCCGCATCGAGGTATGTTGGTTGCAGTGGGGGATCTGATGGGGCGGCTCTGAGCGTCTGCGTTCTCTCAGCGGCGCCATCTTTGCTCACCTCCTCTCCGTAGAAAAAGTGCTCCAGAGGCCTCGAGCCTTTAGATATCGGCACCTTCTTCCAAATCTGTTTCGCTGCCATTATCGAATAGGTAGCTGCGCTGAAAGTCGCTTGTGAAGTCGCTTGGCGGGAGAAGGGAGCTGCGGGTCTTGGAGCTCCCATACTAAGCGGCCATCTTATGTGTTGGCCAAGCTCCCCCCCCCCATAAATATGTATTTTTGATATATCTATCGTTATTCAATCTGTATGAGTCGGTACAAAGCTGGTTCACAACAAGTATTCATTAGCATGGCAACAACAGGTTCTGGTGTTTGTATTTTCCTGAAAAGGGGGGGAGTGCAAGGATAGGGGCAGAGCTGGTGGCTTCACCACATTTATCATCTTCTATGCTGGTTTTCTGGTGTGGGAGAACACTGAAATGTAAACAAGCCAGGTGCTGGCATAGATTTCTGTTCAGGCACTCAGACTGGCAGATGCTGCACCTAATTTATCACAAAGCATAGTCACCGGGCTATTATAAATCTGTGCCAATATGCGGACTAGGTCTCTAGCGATGCATGCTACAGTAATAGCGATTATTACTAGAGAGAAATCTAATGTATTAGCCCTTACACAGTTATGTCATAAGAAAAATGTTCTTGGTCTTGGAGTGCAGCAACACAAAACCAGATTATTTTGTAAAAACAAGTGTTTTGTGCAAATATTATTACATAATAAAAACTACATAAATGTGACATCATCCTATTCGTACTGACCCACAGAATAAAGTTTTCATATAACATGATCCATACGGTGATCCCCATAAAAAAATATCTCACAAAATAATGAAATGTTCAAATAGCATTTTTTGTCATCCTTCTGCAAATAAAATTTAAATTATTAAGTACACCATATGTGCTTGAGAATGGTTTAAAAAAAATACAAAATTAAAGGTTTCACATAGCTAAATTAAAGAAACAAAAAAGAAAGTTCTGACCACAGGAACACATGAAGAGGGGTGGGGGTATGTTACGGGACCATAAGGCTAAAATGAGTTATGTTGCTAATGGGTTAAACTGCACTTTTTTGCAAAATCCAGGTGGGCTTACATACCGTATTTATCGGCGTATAACACGCACAGGCGTATAACACGCACCTTCCTTTTAAGAGGGAAATTTCAGGAAAAAAAATAAAATTTCAAATAAAGCCTCTGATCTGCCCCCTCTGGTAACGCAAACCCCCCCCCCCCCCTCCCCAGTATTAATAATTGGTGGCAGTGGCCACAGGGTCCCCCTCCTCCCCCCCATCATTGGTGGCAGTTTGCAGTTCCGATCGGAGCCCCAGCAGTGTAATGCTGGGGCTCCGATCGGTTACCATGGCAGCCAGGAGTCACGCTACTGAAGCCCTGGCTGCCATGGTATGTTAGCGAGCAGAGAGCAGCGCATTATACTCACGTGCGCTGTGGCCGACGGTCGCTCCTTCTCATAGGTCTGTGCGGCGCATTGCTAATGCTGTAAGCACTAGCAATCCGCCGCACAGACAGAAGAAGGAGCGACCGGCGGCCACAGCGCACGTGAGTATAATGCGCTGCTCTCTGCTCACTAACATACCATGGCAGCCAGGGCTTCAGTAGCGTGACTCCTGGCTGCCATGGTAACCGATCGGAGCCCCAGCATTACACTGCTGGGGCTCCGATCGGAACTGCAAACTGCCACCAATGATGGGGGGGAGGAGGGGGACCCTGTGGGATATGGCCGGCACATTCATTGGTGGCGCAGTGGCCACAGTCCCTCCCCTCCTCCTCCTACTCTGTCCTCGTTGGTCTTCAGCGGCAGCCGCGCACAGTGGGGAGGGAGGGACTCCCTCCTCCCTCCTCCTCCCTCCGCTGTGCCGGCCGGCTCAGTCCTGCCTCTCAGCCCTAATCAGCGTATAACACGCATACATCATTTGCCCCCTATTTTCAGGGGGAAAAAGTGCGTGTTATACGCCGATAAATACGGTATGTCTTTTAGGGCTCATGCACACGACCGTATGCCCTCCGAGACATACGGTCCGTGAGCGGGACTATTGTCGCGCACTCATAAGATCATATGAGTGTAGGACAATAGTCCTGCGGGCGGCCCGTCGTGCACAGTATCATTGTAATCTATGATGCTATGCGCTCCCGTATGCACGATGTATGCCGCTCCGGGACATATGTCCCTCTCCTTACTGAGGAGAGGCTTCTTTCTCGCCATTCTGTCATAAAGCCCAGATTGGTGGAGTGCTGCATTGATGGTTGACTTTCTGAAGTTTCTCCCATTTTCACACAGGATCTTTAGAGCAACCATTGAGTTCTTGGCCACCTCTTACAAACACCCTTCACCTCCAATTACTTAGTTTGGTGGGACGGCCAACTCAGTGTACCAAACCCTCTATTTAAGAATTATAGCAACTACTGTGTTCTTGTGAACTTTCAATGCAGCAGACTTTTGTGTACCCTTTGCCAGATTCTGAAAACTTACTGTATGTCCATGCAAAATATTAGTTTTTAATAAATTTGCAAAAGTGTCTATAATTCTGTATTCACTTTCTCTTTATGATATATTGAGTGCAGATGAAAGAGAGAAAACATGATTTTTATTTTATTTTAGAATATATATATATATATATATATATATATATATATATATACACTACGTGCAGAATTATTAGGCAAATGAGTATTTTGACCGCATCATCCTCTTTATGCATGTTGTCTTACTCCAAGCTGTATAGGCTCGAAAGCCTACTACCAATTAAGCATATTAGGTGATGTGCATCTCTGTAATGAGAAGGGGTGTGGTCTAATGACATCAACACCCTATATCAGGTGTGCATAATTATTAGGCAACTTCCTTTCCTTTGGCAAAATGGGTCAAAAGAAGGACTTGACAGGCTCAGAAAAGTCAAAAATAGTGAGATATCTTGCAGAGGGATGCAGCACTCTTAAAATTGCAAAGATTCTGAAGCGTGATCATCGAACAATCAAGCGTTTCATTCAAAATAGTCAACAGGGTCGCAAGAAGCGTGTGGAAAAACCAAGGCGCAAAATAACTGCCCATGAACTGAGAAAAGTCAAGCGTGCAGCTGCCAAGATGCCACTTGCCACCAGTTTGGCCATATTTCAGAGCTGCAACATCACTGGAGTGCCCAAAAGCACAAGGTGTGCAATACTCAGAGACATGGCCAAGGTAAGAAAGGCTGAAAGACGACCACCACTGAACAAGACACACAAGCTGAAACGTCAAGACTGGGCCAAGAAATATCTCAAGACTGATTTTTCTAAGGTTTTATGGACTGATGAAATGAGAGTGAGTCTTGATGGGCCATATGGATGGGCCCGTGGCTGGATTGGTAAAGGGCAGAGAGCTCCAGTCCGACTCAGACGCCAGCAAGGTGGAGGTGGAGTACTGGTTTGGGCTGGTATCATCAAAGATGAGCTTGTGGGGCCTTTTCGGGTTGAGGATGGAGTCAAGCTCAACTCCCAGTCCTACTGCCAGTTTCTGGAAGACACCTTCTTCAAGCAGTGGTACAGGAAGAAGTCTGCATCCTTCAAGAAAAACATGATTTTCATGCAGGACAATGCTCCATCACACGCGTCCAAGTACTCCACAGCGTGGCTGGCAAGAAAGGGTATAAAAGAAGAAAATCTAATGACATGGCCTCCTTGTTCACCTGATCTGAACCCCATTGAGAACCTGTGGTCCATCATCAAATGTGAGATTTACAAGGAGGGAAAACAGTACACCTCTCTGAACAGTGTCTGAGAGGCTGTGGTTGCTGCTGCACGCAATGTTGATGGTGAACAGATCAAAACACTGACAGAATCCATGGATGGCAGGCTTTTGAGTGTCCTTGCAAAGAAAGGTGGCTATATTGGTCACTGATTTGTTTTTGTTTTGTTTTTGAATGTCAGAAATGTATATTTGTGAATGTTGAGATGTTATATTGGTTTCACTGGTAAAAATAAATAATTGAAATGGGTATATATTTGTTTTTTGTTAAGTTGCCTAATAATTATGCACAGTAATAGTCACCTGCACACACAGATATCCCCCTAAAATAGCTAAAACTAAAAACAAACTAAAAACTACTTCCAAAAATATTCAGCTTTGATATTAATGAGTTTTTTGGGTTCATTGAGAACATGGTTGTTGTTCAATAATAAAATTAATCCTCAAAAATACAACTTGCCTAATAATGCTGCACTCCCTGTGTATATATATATATATATATATATATATATTAGACATTAAGCCCGTTACAATAACGGGCGCTAGAACATTACTGCATAAACATTAGCAGGAACAGTCTATATTAAATGGCACTGACTGGTGGTGCTGAGACTGCTGGCAGCGACTGGTGGTGCTGAGACTGCTGGCACTAACTGGTGGTGCTGAGACTGCTGGCACTAACTGGTGGTGCTGAGACTGCTGCCACTAACTGGTGGCTGAGACTGCTGCCACTAACTGGTGGCTGAGACTGCTGCCACTAACTAGTGGCTGAGACTGCTGCCACTTACTGGTGGCTGAGACTGCTGGCACTGTGACCGGTGGCTGAGACTGCTGGCACTGTGACCGGTGGCTGAGACTGCTGGCACTGTGACCGGTGGCTGAGACTGCTGGCACTGTGACCGGTGGCTGAGACTGCTGGCACTGTGACCGGTGGCTGAGACTGCTGGCACTGTGACCGGTGGCAGAGACTGCTGGCACTGTGACCGGTGGCTGAGACTGCTGGCACTGTGACCGGTGGCTGAGACTGCTGGCACTGTGACCGGTGGCTGAGACTGCTGGCACTGTGACCGGTGGCTGAGACTGCTGGCACTGTGCCTGGTGGCTCTGGCTAGTGGCTAAGACTGCTGGTACTGTGGCTGAGAGTCCTGGGACTGTGTGGCTGTGTAATGCTGGAACAGTAATGGCGGCGCTCCGACCTGGAGAGCACACCATAACCTGCGAGCGGTGGCGATTGTCCGGCGATACGTGCGGTATGTCGTGTGATGATTGGTCGGTGCACCGTGCGCACTGGTGTGGGCATCGCGGTTGTGTGTGGGGCAGCGGTGATAGGGCGGCGCGCTGGTGTGGGCATTGTGTGTTTACTGGACGGGCGCCGCACGTGCGCAGTTCAATTATCGCCACACGCACGGACATGCAGCCCTGAGCACGCACACAGGGCTTTTATTATAGTAGATATATATCCTCTATAATAAAATCCTTGTGTGCGTGTGCGACCATGCGGTTTTGCTGATTAGTTAAGTGTGCACCGCCCACCCCTGCGCATTGGCTCCACCGTGCCTCCTCCTCCCTCTCCAGCTTCCTTCACAGGACACCCTTACACACTGCCCACACCTGCGCATCGGGGAGAGAGTGGCCCTGTACCTGCTGAAGCATTACATCCTAGAGTTCATAGAACTCCCAAAGAGCCTGGGAGCAGCGGGGGCCTCTGATTCTGAACCCCGGGTATCTGTCAGCACAGGGGGCACATGTTAGTCCCCGCAGCGGCGCATCTTCCTCGCTCCTATTTCGCCCTAACCCCGTCCACCAAAGTCAGGAAATGGCCGCATAGTAGCAAGTGAGGGAAGCTTTCACAGGCAGAGAGCATTACACATGTATTACACTCCAACCCCCATCATTGTACACATATTACACTCCAACCCCCATCATTACACTACAGCCCTCATTGGAGTGTAATGATGGGGATTGGAGTGTAATATGTGTGTAATGATGGGGGTTGGAGTGTAATGTGTATAATGATGGGGGTTGGAGTCTAATATGTGTATAATGATGGGGATCCTGGGGTGTGAGGCGGCTGCAGAGGAAGCTAGAGGGGTAGGAGGAGGCACGGCGGAGCTGGGCTCAGCAGTGGGCCAGCGTGCAGGTGCGGGCAGCGTGTGGAGCGCTGTGTGCTGATAGGTCCCCGTGCCACGCATGCCCAGTATAACAAACGGCACACACACCCACGGACAGAGGGCACTCACACAGGGATTTTATTATGTAGGATTACACTCCAGCCCCCATCACATAAAATCCCTGTGTGAGTGCCCTGCGTCCGTGTGCAGTTTGTTATATTAGGCATGCCCGGCGCAGAGACCCATCAGCATCATTATACCCACATCATTATACACATATTGCACTCCAATGAGGGCTGTAGTGTAATGATGGGGGTTGGAGTGTAATATGTGTACAGTGATGGGGGTTGGAGTGTAATATGATAGATTTTGGAGTGTAAAATGTATACAGCACAATGTATTTCCTCCTGTATCCCCCTCCATCTCTATAATATATTCCCTGTAGCCCCCTCCCTCTTTCTAATGTCATGGCCGGAGTGTACAGATGCAGTCAGAGATTTTATTATATAGGGGATATATATATGTATATATATATATACATACATACATACATACATACATACATACACATACCTCTGAACTTTACAAATCAAGGACAAGCAGAAAGAAAACGTCCTTACATTGCTGGCTACATTCAGAGACCTGGACATAATAGAAAAATAGAAGTATAGAACCCTTTAGAACACTATTGATCCGCAGCAATTCTGTCTTTTCACAAATGTATCCACAGGTTACACATTAACAGTCTCTGATAAAGTGTAGTAACACATAAATGCTACAAATGTACTCTGCACATTTTCTATAAAACAGACTATTCTATTAGTAGCGCTGTATGTCAAGATGGAGAATCTACAGGCTAAGGCCCCATGCACACGGCCATGTTTCACAGCCGTGTGCGGGCCGTGGAACCGCGGCCTGGATCCCTCCTGAGAGCAGGAGCGCACGGCGTCACTGGTTGCTATGATGCCGTGCGCTCCCTGCTGCCGCCGCAATACAGTAATACACTGGTATGATCTATACCAGTGTATTACTGTACTGTGCCGGCAGCAGGGAGCGCACGGCGTCATAGCAACCAGTGACGCCGTGCGCTCCTGCTCTCAGGAGGGATCCAGGCCGCGGTTCCACGGCTGTGAAACACGGCCGTGTGCATGGGGCCTTAGCCTGTAAATGAAATGCAGAGTATGGATTATTGATTAACGTGCTGAAGGGCTCTTAAAGGGATTGTCCGGGTTCAGAGGTGAATCTGGACATACCCATAATTTCACCCAGTTCATGCTCCGATGCTCTGCCCTGCAGGATCGCGCAGGGCAAGGGCTCTTTTATTTACTATAACACACTGCCAGGCGGAGGCTTCCGTCCGGCAGTGTGCTCGGTGACTTCACCAGCTCTGATGGGCAGGCTTTAGCACAGCCCTAGCTGTTTTATAGGCTAGGGCAGCGCTAAAGCCCACTCGTCAGTGCTGGTGAGGTCACCGGGGGCTCACTGCTGGGTGAAGCCTCTGCCTGGCAGCCCGAAAGAGAGCCCGATTCGTCACTGGAACTCCACAAAATGCCTTTGCCCTGCGCGATTCAGCTCATGAACTGCTCCCATGCTCTTGTCAGGGAGACTGCCTTAGTGAAATTCTGGGTGTGTCCAGGTTCAGCTCTGAACCCGGACAACCCCTTTAAGTGTTTGAATGGCTGAAATATGATACTTGATTAGTCTCAAAGCTGTGTGTAGTCTCCTTTGGTTGCCACTTGCTACCATTGAATGTAAAATGCATTCTGCACTGCGCGTACAGGAGGACGCTGTGTCCCTCACTAGGTTTTCAGATGAGATTATGTGAATATGAATTAGTTCTTTGTTCCCATTTCCCACTTGGACATCAGGATGCTAGGTGTGCATTTGTAGGAAATGAAAATAACTGCCACCTCACTAAAGCTACTTTCACACTTGTTTTCCGGTATTGTGATCTGGCAGAGGATCTCAATACCAAAAAAACTGTTTCAGTTTGATCCTCATGCATCCTGAAAGGAAAGAGATCTGTTCAGGATGTCTTCTGTTCCCACAGCATTCTCATCATAAAAACTGAAAAAAAACTGATCCAGCACTGAAAACAATGTAAGTCAATGGTGACGGATCCGATTAAAAAAAAGACGGATCCGGCACCTATTGACTTTTAATGTATTTAGTGACAGATCAGTTTTTTGCCGTTTTGATTTCACACATCCACATCCTTATGGAATAGATGCATCCAGATGTGCAAAAACAAAACGGATCTGTTTAATTCCAGCATTGAGATCCTCTGCCGGAATGAACAACGCAAGTGTCCTTCTTTACAGATGTGACAGGCAGTCTAAAAAGCTGTGAGAAATTTACAAATTGTTCAGACACTTTTGTCTAGCTTTACTTGGTTGGCTTGCTTTACAGCAAAATTTAGTTTTGGTGCAAGTTGGTACATCCTAACCCACACCTCTTTCTTGTTTGGCCATGCCCCCCGTTGAGCCTGGCACAAACACAGTTGCTAAAACACTTAGTAAACACATGTATGCCAGTTTTTTTGTCACACATTATATAATACAATTCTGTATAATTCAACTGTATTTTCCAGGTTTGAAGCCCAGTTTATCCTTTCCGAACCTAGTGAGTCATGGGTTGGACATAAAGGTCAGATATCATCTTCCCTTCTTTCAGAGGCCTTAACAAGAAGTAAAGAAGGTTCCTCTGCTTGGATTTGCATTTGTGGCCCAAATGGTTTTGTTGATCAAGGATTAAGGTAATTTAAGATTGTAGATACATGTTGTTATTGCCAAGCACCAGTAAAACGAAATAACCAAAATATGCTCACCTAGGCCCCAAGGACATTAGCATTTGTTTCTCAGCTCTCCCCTCTTCAGACTCTTTTACTGTTCCACCCTAATGTTGAAAGGGTAATGTACTAACTTTCTAGGCCAGTGTGTTGTTGTAGAAAAATTGCAAGTTTTGTCACAAGTAATTTGCAACCTTTTTTTTTTTTTTTTTTAACACATTCACCACTTTTCCAAAAAAGTGGGCAGGTGGAGGTGGGCCACGGAACAGAGCCCTGCAGTTCAACTCATTTAACAACATATGTGCCAGAAAACTGGTGCCATATTACACAAGAAATCTACTCCAGCTCCAGGCTGAAGTAGATGTTTGTACTGGTGCACAGATAGCAGGAGAGGCATGCACCCCAGAATATATAGGTCAGGTCTTTCTTTTACTAAGACTGGTGTGTCAATCGCCTGTCCTGGTAAATAACCCTCATTGTCTTATATTCTTTCCACATTTACTGATGAGGGGAGAGGAGAATAAGAGTTATTTTATAAATATCTTACAACTTCATGTTAACCTATGGCAAGGTCTACACAATAGCCGTCTGTGATGGTGCCACAGTTTTAAAATAACCCACCTTTTATTTTTTTTCCTCAACAATAACGTTAATACATTCCGTGAGTGTAAGTTATAGAGGCAGCTGGAAACTGACCACTTGGTGTGTAGTAACAATGTTGTTTCTTATTCATGAATAGAGTCCCACTGGACAGAGTTGTCTGATATATAATAATAATTACAATAAAAGCTTATGGGTGGCTGTCAGCCACAACTGCCAGATTAAAGAAGCACAGTGTAAAAGGGTATTGGGGGGTGCTTGACTCAGCCTCCCTCTTAACATTCAAACTGCTGCTAAACATATATATATATATATATATATATATATATATATATTTATATACAGTACAGACCAAAAGTTTGGACACACCTTCTCATTCAAAGAGTTTTCTTTATTTTCATGACTATGAAAATTGTAGATTCACACTGAAGGCATCAAAACTATGAATTGACACATGTGGAATTATATACATAACAAAAAGTGTGAAACAACTGAAAATATGTCATATTCTAGGTTCTTCAAAGTAGCCACCTTTTGCTTTGATTACTGCTTTGCACACTCTTGGCATTCTCTTGATGAGCTTCAAGAGGTAGTCACCTGAAATGGTTTTCACTTCACAGGCGTGCCCTGTCAGGTTTAATAAGTGGGATTTCTTGCCTTATAAATGGGGTTGGGACCATCAGTTGCGTTGTGGAGAAGTCAGGTGGATACACAGCTGATAATCCTACTGAATAGACTGTTAGAATTTGTATTATGACAAGAAAAAAGCAGCTAAGTAAAGAAAAACGAGTGGCCATCATTACTTTAAGAAATGAAGGTCAGTCAGTCCGAAAAATTGGGAAAACTTTGAAAGTGTCCCCAAGTGCAGTCACAAAAACCATCAAGCACTACAAAGAAACTGGCTCACATGCGGACCGCCCCAGGAAAGGAAGACCAAGAGTCACCTCTGGTACGGAGGATAAGTTCATCCGAGTCACCAGCCTCAAAAATCGCAGGTTAACAGCAGCTCAGATTAGAGACCAGGTCAATGCCACACAAAGTTCTAGCCGCAGACACATCTCTAGAACAACTGTTAAGAGGAGACTGTGTGAATCAGGCCTTCATGGTAGAATATCTGCTAGGAAACCACTGCTAAGGACAGGCAACAAGCAGAAGAGACTTGTTTGGGCTAAAGAACACAAGGAATGGACATTAGACCAGTGGAAATCTGTGCTTTGGTCTGATGAGTCCAAATTTGAGATCTTTGGTTCCAACCAGCATGTCTTTGTGTGACGCAGAAAAGGTGAACGGATGGACTCTACATGCCTGGTTCCCACCGTGAAGCATGGAGGAGGAGGTGTGATGGTGTGGGGGTGCGTTGCATTCAAAATTGAAGGCATACTGAACCAGCATGGCTACCACAGCATCTTGCAGCGGCATGCTATTCCATCCGGTTTGCGTTTAGTTGGACCATCATTTATTTTTCAACAGAACAATGACCCCTAACACACCTCCAGGCTGTGTAAGGGCTACTTGACCATGAAGGAGAGTGATGGGGTGCTGCGCCAGATGACCTGGCCTCCACAGTCACCGGACCTGAACCCAATCGAGATGGTTTGGGGTGAGCTGGACCGTAGAGTGAAGGCAAAAGCGCCAACAAGTGCTAAGTATCTCTGAGAACTCCTTCAAGACTGTTGGAAGACCATTTCAGGTGACTACCTCTTGAAGCTCATCAAGAGAATGCCAAGAGTGTGCAAAGCAGTAATCAAAGCAAAAGGTGGCTACTTTGAAGAACCTAGAATATGACATATTTTCAGTTGTTTCACACTTTTTTGTTATGTATATAATTCCACATGTGTTAATTCATAGTTTTGATGCCTTCAGTGTGAATCTACAATTTTCATAGTCATGAAAATAAAGAAAACTCTTTGAATGAGAAGGTGTGTCAAAACATTTGGTCTGTACTGTGTATATATATATATATATATATATATATATTGTGACAACTCGGTGCCACTTAGCTCTCCAGGATCGCCGCCTTCTCTGCTTAATCGTTTGGCACACCTCAAGGATCTATACTAATACTGCAGATTTGGGAGCAAACTGGCCACAACCAGCTTTAGGGTCCATTAATACGTCTGTAGTGTATTGCTGATCTGCAATTGCGGACAAGAATAGGACAATGTTCTATTATTTTTCCGGAGCCACGGACCGGAGGATCGGGGCCGTGCTCCAGAAATGCGGATGCGGAGAGCACATAGTGTTAAGAATTAGTGTGGCTGTAAGATCTGAGAGGTGAGTGGTTCATTAATTCTCAGCCTCAACAAACGTTAAAATGAAACAAAAACTAACTTTATTGCGGATTCAATACTAAAATCTGGGGCAAAACAGCCCACAAAAAGCGTCAAATGCAGGCTAAGGTGCAACAGTTAATCAGAGGTATGTCTATTGCTCCACATAAGGTGTAAGGATACACTTACACTGTGTCAGCCAGGTAGTTTTCCACACTAGTATCCACCTCAACTAAGTATCAGCTGCTACAAAGAGCAGCAATCGCGACCGGCCGTGCTAGTAAACATCCCAGTCTATACCAGTGAGGGTTTAGGCAGTAAGTCAGCGCTCTGTGTTGTGTTTTACAGCAGCGCTCACTTAGTAATAGTGTTACTGATGTAAGGTGCCAATATTTGCCCTACACACTATCACCCCGCCTGTGGAATACTATCTTCTAGATGATGACACCTGCCTCCCCCCCTTCATATCCTGCCATATCTCATCCTCATGGAGCCCCTGTTGTCTCCTTTCCTCCCTCATGTATCCAGAGCTCCTGTTCCACCCTCCTATCTCCTATTGCTGCCCTGCACAGACCTCCTGCCCCTACTTCTTGTATGAATCCCCCTCAGAGCCCCTTCTACCTACTTGCTGTGACCACCCTTCCTGTCCATCCAGGGCTCCGGGCCCCTGTCTCACTCCTCTGCCTCTCATTATGGTGGCATCTGAAACGCATTTACCATAAGTACCTTCTAACATCATGTGACTGTGCCCCCCACCCCGTATTGTGCCCCCTTATACCCTGCATTGTACTCTTTTACCACACCCTGTACAGTGCTCCTAGTCATTCCCTATACTGTGCCCCCTTATACCCTTTTATCCAGTCACTGTATAGCAGTGTTATCCGGTCACTGTATGGCGGTGGTATCCAATAACTGTATGGCCATAACTATATCCCATTCCCTTCCCACACCACCTTTTTTAGACCTGGCATGAGTGGGGAAAGTTGCAGATTGCGGTGCTAAGGACCTTTGCACCATAATCTGTGTCAGAAATATGCCTAATATAGACATATTTCTATATAATAAATGACCACCTAATTGTATTATTATTCCAGCATAGGGCTAATATCTTTATAGTATATAGATTCTAGTGTATTATATTGTGCCCTGTATTTCCCAGTAGAAAATGATCCTTGGGAGACACAGTCGTCATCCCTGACCACCAGGACCAGGTAGGGCTCTGTCAGTACATGGCGGCTTCCCCTCTCTCCTCCGCTGTGTACTGGTGCTTATTCTGACACTAGGGCTGGGTTCACATCAAATTTTTGCCACCGTTTAATGCATACCAAAAATTTATACATTAATAACAGATGCCTCAGACTGATGCTTTGGAGAAGTCCAGATATACGACATCCATTGATTCGCTGCTGTCAAGTCTAGAACTTACCTCCTCATAGAAACTGATTAAATTAGTTTGACATGACCGATCCCTCATGTAGCCATGCTGATATGGTGTTATTTGCTTATTTTCATTGACGTACTCCAAGATAGCATCTCTT
The DNA here is from genome assembly GCF_014858855.1 of Bufo gargarizans. Taxonomy (NCBI): domain Eukaryota; kingdom Metazoa; phylum Chordata; class Amphibia; order Anura; family Bufonidae; genus Bufo; species Bufo gargarizans. The sequence continues at coordinate 268,600,744 of NC_058083.1, forward strand.
AGAAAACCTTCAAACAGTTTACCCACAACAGATGTTAAACTTACCGGCCTATAGTTTCTGGGCTCTGTTTTTGGACCCTTTTTGAATATTGGCACCTGATTTGCTATGCGCCAATCCTGTGGGACATTCCCTGTCAGTATAGAATCCTTAAATATCAGAAATAAGGGTCTGGCTATAACATTACTTAATCTCTCAGGATACGGGGGTGTATGCCATCTGGTCCTGGCGATTTGTCTATTTTAATATTTTATTTTTTCGCTGTTGTACTTCCTCCTGGCTCAGACAGGGCACTTTTAATGGGGAATTTACTTTTACATTCTGCATTTCATCTGATAGTTTATCTTCCTCAGTGAATACAATGGAGATTTTTTTTTATTTTTTTATAGCTTTGCTTTCTCCTCACATCGCTCTCTGCAACTCCCCCCTCATCACGCTGTAAAGGGCCGACACCTTCAGATTTATACTTTTTACCATTTATATAATTCAAGGACATTTTTGGGTTGGTTTTGCTCTATAATTTGTGGCCATGGAAAATTATAGCGGTGATCTATTAGACCCTTACACGCATCAAGTATTGTGTCTAGAATAAAGTACTGTACATTATCCCAGGCCAATTAGGTAATAGTTCCAAATAATGAGAAGGGTGTTAATGGATAAAAGTAAATGATGCGCATGCTTGGTTAAAGGAGAAAACGTTATTGAATGCCACATTCCCTATAGTTCACAAGCCTCAACTTTCCATTAGGCCTCATGTACATGCCCGATGTTTCGGTCCGCATCCACTTCAATGGGGCCGCAAAAGATGCGGACAGCACTCCGTGTGCTGTCTGCATCCGTTGCTCCGTTCCGTGGCCCCGCTAAAAAAATATAACATGTCCTATTCTTGCCCGCGCTTTGCGGACAAGAATAGGCATTTATATTGAAGGCTGTCCGTGCCATTCCGCAAATTGCTGAATTACGTGTTTTGTGGTTCAGCGATCTGCATACCGCATAACACACCACAGTCGTGTGCATGAGGCCTTAGAAAAAGACCTCGCCATTGGCTTTGCCATTCATTCTGAAATCTAGGGTTGTCACACAGTCCCTAGGAGAGTGCTGCATGGCTTGATAAGTTTCCATTGTTCAGGTACACCACATAGAGATGAATTAGGGCGTTTTCTTTAAACGGGTTGGCTGAGTTATATAAAAAAAAAAGAAAGGAAATCTAATATAATAACAATTTGAGATTTGCCTCATGAATATTTGAGGGTGTCAACAAAGACTGCCATTACCCTCCCCCGCAAAGGTAGCGAATAAAAGTGCTGCCCTGCCTTCAGTCTGACGGCTAGGATACTCATGTTCTATGTGTGGGACTACAAGTCCCAGCTGTACAGTACGATGGCATTGCTTATACACGCAGGATCGTCCCCCTACCTGTTCTTATACAATGCTCTGCAGACACTTCCTCTGTGTTTGCAGGGGTGAGGAGGGAGGGAAAATCCTGTGCACAGCATTTGTCTCTTCACTGCCTGGGGAAGAGGAAACCCTACAGCTGCCCTACTGGGACAGAGCCTTCAGCCCTGAGTCTGTTCTGCTGGTGGTAGAAGGGGATAAACTCCTCTGGTCTTTGTCAGCTGTGTTTGCAGGGTGAGGAGGGAGGGGAAGATCCAGTGCACAGCATTTGTCTCTTCAGTCCCTGAAGAACAGGAAACCCTGCAGCTGCTCAGTACCTGAGGCAGAGCCTTCAGCTCTGAGTCTGTGCTGCTGGTGGTAGAATGAGTTAAACTGCTGAAGAATCCAGTGGGAGGGAAGACACAGGGCAGACAGCTCAGCCAGAAGATCGGGCAGTGCAAGGGGCGTGGCTTGTTGGAGCAACAGACCACAGTGACATTCAGTACACAGAGGCAAACCTACTCCCTCAGGCTTGTGCACCGAATGTCATCAGAGCAGGGAAAGAAGCCGACATCACTGGTCATGTGACACTCAGCTAACTAAGAGAACAAGGCCACTGTAGATTAATTAAGTGAACTGAAAATTACTTACATTTGCTTAGTTAGGAACATACAAAGAACAAAGAAAATAACTTGTAAAATCCCTTAAAATCTTTTTGAGAAAGGGGATGTCATAAAAACTCCTATAGTTGTGACAGTATTGTTGTCCTTTTAGTGAATATGCTTTATATTTTAAAATACCATAATTTTCCCTTTTTTGTAGGTGTCTAGAAGACCTTGGCTTTACTCAAGAACAACTCTTTGTTTTCAGAGAATAGCTGTTCTCCTGGTTCCATTTGTTGATCAGCTACCAATAAAACGTCTATGCATCTTCATGGTCATTCACTATGCACAACAATCATCACCAAATGATTATGTTGAAATTTCTTTTGCCCATATTTCTCTTTTTCTTCAGGTTTACCGTACAGTGATTGTTATACAGGAACATGCAAAACTTATTTTTCACTGTTAATATTCTTTATAATAAATTTTGAATATTATTAATGCACAGGTCTATTATTCAGAATGTAAGAATGCTTTAAAAATGTGGTGCAGCCGTTTGTGTTTGTCTTTTTACCAATATTTGTGGTTGTGTTTTTGCTCTTTTTCTGGTGTGTTTTATGAACAGATTTTTCAGTAAAATTAAAATGTTATTGGTAGTATAAACATACATAGAGCTTTAATAAAATAAAGCCCCTGTGAAAATTGGCTATGGCATTTATGAGAAAATAAAGATTTTTAATATGCAAATTAGGGCTTCAGTGCACTAATAAGTGAGGACTAGACCCTCTGTGCACCTCCAGCCTTCTGAGCACTATACTATTAAAGTTTAAACTGCATGTAAGAAAAAAAATCACAGCAGTTATACATTAGTGCTTCTTAGAGTACGGTAGGTTCCTATGTCTTTTAGTATTTTAAAAGGACACTTTAATAATGCTCTTTGATTAGTGTAGTTCAAAATATAGCAAGACCGGGTTTGACCTAACCGAGCCAGAGGAAGGACATGCCTTCAGCATCTCCATCTTTGGATCTGCTCCTATCTTTCCACTTAAAGCAGATTACAGCCATAAACCCCCCAAATCACTCCCTTTTAGAGTAAATTGGCCTCTATATTGTGGAGATCGCCCACCACACTTGGTCTCCCCAGATCACAGCCTAGATTTTCATCTGCTGATGGGGGACCTGTCTCTTCATAGGGGCCAATATGTGAGGAAAAGAGCCAGTGGTTAGCGTCTTACTACTGTGGAGCCCTTTGGGTTGCAGTAGTGTCCTTGTCTATGGAAATATGTATTTAGATATTTGCAATAACAATTATATACACTCTGCCTGCTATCATCTAATATTTTCATAGAGGGACAGTGTTAGACAAAAAATTCACAACCAAGCCTGGTTTCCTAGTGGATGGAGTCTATGTACGACCACCACATAAAATTTTATTTGGTGCTACACTGTTGTAATAAATATTCAAACACCAAAGATATGGTGAACACACCAATTTAACTCTTTGAGAAGTCTCTTCGGGAACAGGTGGTGCATTAAGGGTGGTCAGATAACGTCTGCCAAGACAATGTGACCCTGCAATACAACCGCTGCAATTTAGAAAAATACATTGAGGCACTTTTACATCAAATGGCATGTGAAAACTGGAACTGTTGAATAATGCTTGAATTTTGGGACATCAGCCTGTTGACAGATGTTATAGGTGACACACCCATTCATAACAACCTATCAATAGTTGGGGTTACTAAATCAATTAAAGGAAAGACCTACGCGACATGGTTACGCAGTAGTGGCTGCCCATAGATTTGGCAGTGGTCTTGCCCAGTTCCTCCATAACAGCAGAAAGGTCCACTGAATTTAAAGTAATGCATTATGAAGACAAAATGGTGCTGCTACAGGCTACAGAGGGGCTTACAATATGAGAGCAACCAGCCATTACAGTATGTTTCAGAAATGTTGGGCCCTGGTGGCACCAAAAAGGAAAGAATTCAACCAATACTGCAAACAAATGACTAATCAAGTCTGCTTTTCTGTTATACCTGGACAGACTAAATATCTTCACAGATAAATGGTAGAGAATTTGTAAGACCCTTTGGAGGCCAATGAACTTCTAGGTGCTTTAATTACATGTTTGCAGACAAATTAATTCTAGAATTATTATTATGCTCATCAGCTGATTAGCAAAGGGGCCATGGGTAAGTAAACAGCTGCATTTCCATTGGATCAATTTTTTCTAGATCCAATCAAATTGATCCTTTCATTTTTCTAGCAAGCAATAAAATTGATCCTTTCACTTTCCAAAGGAGCTCTGAAAAATTAAATGTGGAATCTTATTGATTGCTATGGGCAACTAACTTGGTTTTTCTTTCCACCTGCTCCACATTGAATAGTGAAGTGCCTTTTGGACTTCTTTCAAAACCGTGCCTGAGGTATTGTGACATGTTGTTCTTTTGTTTCCTGGTCACATTTTTTTTTTTACAGATATGAACTGAAACTAACAGTTCATACATGAAGATTAGTGTTGTAAGTCTTAATTCGGTATTGACACTTTAATTTATGATGCATGTGTATGTGGTGTGGCCATTTGGGATTTGTAACCATTCCAGGGAGGGTGTGGGGGAGGATAAATTTTAGGGAATCTAATAATGGAAAAACTTCATGTTATGTTGGTGAGGGACGTGATGACGTAGAGTCGGCTGCTTCACGCTCCTCCTCCTCTCCTCTCGCAATGCCACACTTGGGCCTGCATGCTGGCTGAATCGTGGAACGCTGTATGCCAGTCTGAGCTGATAGGTGCAGATGGGAGTGAAGTGCCCTGAACTGCAGTGCTCTGGACGGCGGTCCTGCTTGGACGATGTGTCTGGCTGCCTCTGGTCCTCCTTGCCTCCCCTAGCGCTGGCTCCTGAACTAGGAGGCTTGAAAAAGTTCTGGGCTTCTCCTGGTCTTAGCTTTAATTCATTATCGTCCTATGTGCTGTACTCGCCTCCATCGCTGTCTGCTCGCTGATGATTACCCTCCGGCACTCCTTCTAAAGCCATTTTCCTCCCTGCTGCGATGTCCTCTCCTTCTGCTGGAGTCCCCCTGTTGATGTCCTGAACAGATTATTCACTATTCCTGCTATGAAGAGTGGTGAGACCTGCCCACAGTGGCATTTTTTTTTCTTCATTTCTTTTGTTTTTTGGTGGTGCCCTAGTTATGGACAAATATACTTAAACAAATTCTAGAAACCCCAGCTGAATAGTATAAAAACTGTATTGATACTGGACCTTTTGCTGAAAAGAAAGAGGAGGAAAGGAAGGAAAACGGTAAAGGAGAGAGGGGGGAGAGAAGGGAGGAGAGCGGGGAAGAAGAGAAAAAAAAGGGACGAGGAGAAGGGGGAAAGGAAAGAAAAAAAGAAAGTAAGGGGGAGGAAGAAGAAAAGAAGAAATAAAGAAAGGAAGGGGAAAAAAAGGAAGGAGAGAAGGAAAAATAAGAAAAGGGAGGGAAAAAAGGGTCCCTAAGAAAAATAGGCACTCAGTGGATCTTTCAAAAACAGGCCAGAAGCATCTAAAGTCAGCCAAAATTGATCAGTTCCTGAAATACCCCAACGTAATGACAAGAGCAGGGGCAGGTCAAAAAGGGATACCTGACTCTAATGTAGAGTTGTTGCGATACCAAATTTTTTTTATTCGGTTTCGATACCATGAAAAAGTATTGCGATATTCGATACCACACGAAAAAAATAAACCAAAAAAGCCACGTGCATTCCGCACTTTTAAAAATGGCGAATCGCGCATTTTTTTTTTTTTTCTGTTCCGGCAGTCACCACCTAGATTTTTTTTTTATATTTTAATAGTTTGGACTTTTCTGACGTGGCGATATGTAATATGTTTATTATTTATATATTTTATATGTGAAATTGGGAAAAGGGGGTGATTTATACTTCATATTTTGGTGGGGGGTTTTAAACTTTTTTTTTTTTTTTACACTTTTTATTTAAGAACTATTTCCCCCCTTAGGGGCTAGAACCTGGGATCTTTCATCCCTTGTCCTATTCAGCCTGATAGAGCTCTATCAGGGTGAATAGGACTTCACACTGTCCCTGCTGCTCTGTGCTTTGTGCACACAGCATCAGGGATGTTACCATGGCAACCAGGGCTTCTGTAGCGTCCTGGCTGCCATGGTAACCGATCAGAAGCTGCCACTGCACCACCAATGAGGGGGAGGGGGAGAGGTCCCTGTGGCCACTGCCACCAATGATTTTAATACTGGGGGGTTGAGAGGGGCCGGCGCACTGTGCCACCAATTATTTTAATGGGATGGGGGGTTGAGGGGGGGGGCACACTGCACCACCAATGATAATTACCCCTTTATACGGCAGGCGGGTACTGGCAGATCAGCGGCAGTTAACCCCTTAGGTGCTGCACCTGAGGGGTTAACTGCCGCTGATCGCAGCTTCCTGTCAGGGGCAGGGTGCCGGCAATGCGATTCTGCTGCCGGCACCCGCCTCCTGTATTATGTGTTAAAGACTGACTACTTTATATGGGACTCCAAACTTTCACTATCAGGCTACACAGAGCGGCGCCCAGCGATGTCTCAGCACTCACCATTAGTCCTGGGCGCCGCTCTGTTCGCCCGCAGTGCCCCATTACTGTATCCTCTCCTGCTCGATACGATACCGGGATTTCTGTTTTTTCGATACTGGGCTGCGCTTCTGCTATATGTTATATGGGCACTGTATGGCTTATTTAGGCACTGTATAGCGATGTTATATGGGCACTGTATAGCGATGTTATATGGGCACTGTATGGCTATGTTATATGGGCACTGTGTGGCAATGTTATATGGGCACTGTATGGCGATGTTATATGGGCACTGTGTGGCTATCTTATATGGGCACTGTATGGCTATGTTATATGGGCACTGTGTGGCTATATTATAAGGGCACTGTGTGGCTATATTATAAGGGCACTGTGTGGCGATGTTATATGGGCACTGTGTGGCGATGTTATATGGGCACTGTATGGCGATGTTATATGGGCACTGTATGGCGATGTTATATGGGCACTGTATGGCTGTGTTATTTGGGCACCGTATTGCGATGTTATTTGGACACTGTATGGCTTATTTAGGCACTGTATGGCTATGTTATTTGGACACTGTGTGGCTATGTTATTTGGACAATGTATGGCTATGTTATTTGGACACTGTATGGCTTATTTAGGCACCGTATGGAAGTGTTATTTGGGCACCATATGGCAGTGCTATTTGGGCAACGTATGGCAGTGTTATTTGGGCACTGAATGGCAAGGTTTTGGGCTCTGTATGGCGATGTACTTTGGGCATTGTATAGCGATCTTATGTGTGCACTGTATGAACGTTGTGCACATTATATGGTGGCGTTATTTAGGCACTTTACACGGTTCTATGATGTGTAGTATTTAACCAAAAGGGCAAGAATTTGCCCAGGAGCCCCCTGACTACTTTATATGGGACTCCAGACATTCACTATCAGGCTACACAGAGCGGCACCCAGCGATGTCTCAGCACTTACCATTAGTCCTGGGCGCCGCTCCGTTCGCCCGCAGTGCCCCATTACTGTCTCCTCTCCTGCTCCACATGCTGCTGATTACAATCGGAGTGATGGGAGGAGACATCAGCTTCACTAGTGGGCGTTCTTTCTCCCTGGCTGTAGCGCTGTCCAATCGCAGCGCAGGGAGAAAGAACGCCCACTAGTAAAGCTGATGTCTCCTCCCATCGCTCCGATAGTAATCAGCAGCATGTGGAGCAGGAGAGGAGACAGTAATGGGGCACTGCGGGTGAACGAAGCGGCGCCCAGGACTAATGGTGAGTGATGAGACATCGCTGGGCGCCGCTCTGTGTGGGAATAGTCCTATCATTGGTGGCGCAGTGCGCCCGGCACTCCTCCGCCCCTCTCTTCTCATTGGTGGCATCGGCAGCAGCACAGGGGGAGGGAGGACAGCTTCCTTCTCCCCGTGCTGCTGAGAGAACATGAGCGGCGATAGCTGCGCGCTCATGTTCAGAGATACTAGGCTGCGCAGAAGCGCAGCCCAGTATCGAAAAAACTGAAATCCCGGTATCGTATCGATACCGGGACAAAAGTATCGATTGGGTATCGAAATTTCGATACCCGCAACAACCCTACTCTAATGTCTAAAAATGGTGCTGAAACCAGAGCGGAAGAATCAGTGGATGATTATTCCCGGGAAGGAGGGAGCGCGGGAGAGGTTATAAATGTTCTGCCTACCCCTGAATCTGCCCCACAGATTTTTTTTTTTGTGGCGGTTAAAAAAAAATGGAGAGCTAATTCAAGATGTTTACTTGCAGCTGGGAACAATCCAGACCGATGTGATGTTGATAAGGGAAGATGTCTCAAAGATACGAGACAGAGTTACAACTATAGAAAAATATGTGGGGGTGTTGGAGAACAAAGCTAAAATATTTAAAAATGAAATCTCCACCCTGAGTACGGATACTAATTCCCCTAAATAAAAACTGGTGGATCTGGAGGATAGCGATGCAATGTGAGAATTATAGGTTTACCTGAAGTCCAGCTGAAATGGTACATTGATAAATTTGGAAAGGAACATTTCTCACCATTATTCCTGGTGGAAAGAGCACACCGGATCCCATGGGGAAAACCTGTCCTGGGAAGTTATCCACGGGTACTTTTGGCATAAATTTTGGTCTCGCAAGACAAGGACATGATTTTTTTTATTGATTTTTTTTAATAATTTATATTTTTCTTAACGCAAATGGAATGTATAGAGACATTAATGACTATGCATACATAAATTGGTGTACATTGAATGCAGTTACAACCACTAGAATGTGTTCTATCTTGTCATACATAATCCCCCCCCCCCCCATATCCTTCCCTTCCTATCCCCCCCTCTTTCCCTCCCACTCCCTCTTTCCCTCCCACTCCCTCTCTCAGTACAGTCTACCGTTCCTGTTTCCACTTCTCAGGGTCCATTCACACGTCCGTAGTGTATTGCAGATCCGCAATACACCCGACCGGCACCCCCCATAGAACTACCTATTGTCTGCAATTGCTGTTCTATTTTTTTGTGTAGTCGCGGCCCAGTTTGGGGCCGCACTTCAGAAATGTGGATGCGGAGAGCACATAGTGTGCTCTCCGCGTCTCTTCTGGCCCCGTAGAGAATGAATGGGTCCGCACCTGTTCCCATATTACGGAATGGATGCAGACCCATTAGCGGATGTGTGAATGGACCCTAATACTAATAGAGGTGCAGTATAATTTTCTGCGCTTTCATCTGTCTTCAGTATATTGCATTCTGTTTGTCTATTTGGAGCCTACCTAGACTATCAACTTGTTTCTCTAGAAGGTACCATGTTGTCATTTTAAAAAGTGCAACTATCATTTGTAGTTTTTCATCTGTTTTCAATAAAGGATTGACATTTTTTTTTTATGTTTGTCATCTTTGTTTTTTTCCTTTTTACCTCCACTAAGGCTACTTTCACACTAGCGTTCGATCGGATCCGTTCTGAACGGATCCGATCATAATAATGCAGACGGAGGCTCCGTTCAGAACGGATCCGACTGCATTATTTTGGCATATAAAACCTAAGTGTGAAAATAGCCTCGGACGGATCCGTCCAGACTTTCAATGTAAAGTCAATGGGGGACGGATCCGCTTGAAGATTGAGCCATATTGTGGCATCTTCAAACGGATCCGTCCCCATTGACTTACATTGTAAGTCTGGACAGATCCGCACGCCTCCGCACGGCCAGGCGGACACCCGAACGCTGCAAGCAGCGTTCAACTGTCCGCCTGTCCGTGCGGAGGCGAGCGGAGCGGAGGCTGAACGCCGCCAGACTGATGCAGTCTGAGCGGATCCGCATCCATTCAGACTGAATCAGGGCTGGACGGAAGCGTTCGGGTCCGCTCGTGAGCCCCTTCAAACGGAGCTCACGAGCGGACAGCCGAACGCTAGTGTGAAAGTAGCCTAATTCTTTTTTATTTTTTTATTTAATATTTCTTTATTAATTTTCTCAAAATCAAGACAATATACAAGTATATATGAAAAGGAGGGAGCATAAGGGGTATACATATTATATCTTAAAGTGTGTAATCTTGGTGATAAACATACTAATTATATTCCAACATGTCACATTGACCTGTCAGTCAAACCAACATATAACAGAAAGAACAAGACACCCAAAGGATAATAAACCCGGAATGGGTACTCCTCTCCCTCCTTCCATAACAGAACCTCCCCCCCCCCACCCATTCCCTACCTCCCTGGCCAGGCCACGGCTGTCGCGGGTGCTGCGGGCGACTCCCACCGCGATTCCTAGTTATTTCCTACTATCACGTAACACGCTATAAGGCGTACCATTCTCACTATATGTACGAGGGTGCTTCCACCTGGGGTTACCCTATATCATTAATTCTCAGTTCCACTCCAGTAGCACTCCCTTCACTCATGTCCGCTCTTTCTCCCCCTTGCATTTAATATGCTCAAATTCCTTTACTCTGTGCATTAGTCTTTCCCACTCTGGTAATGTGGGGGCCCTATCCATCATCCAGTTCCTCAAAATTAATAGCTTGGCCACCAGGAGTCCCCTCAACCAACATCTCTGAACATTTTTGGATACTTTAGATTTAAACTCCGGGGGGATTATCCCGAGTATGGCGAATTTAATGGTTAGAGGGGGGCTATTCTCAGTCACTAATTCCATGCTCTGGGGTATACTTTGCCAAAAGGTTTTTATACATATAGATCAGATGGGGTTTATCCCCGGGAGACAAATTCAGACAAATATACGACTGACCTTTTTGAACGTGCAGTCGGGGGGGGGGGGGGTTGGGGACCGCTCCATTCTGTCTTTAGACGCTCCCAAGGCATTCGACAGGGTGGAGTGGTCCTTTCTCTGGCAGACCATGGCCAAGATGAACCTGGGGGAAAAAATTTTTGGATGGGTCAGAATGCTATATAATGCCCCAGTGGCTAGAATTAATATAAATGGAATGATCTCTCTTGCGATCTGCCTGCAGCGGGGAACTCGGCAGGGTTGCCCACTCTCCCCACTACTCTTTGCAATTTTTATGGAACCCCTGGCCTGCAGGATCAGGGCTGATGATGGAATTGTGGGATTTGGAGAAAGGGGGGTGGGAGATAAGATCAGTCTATATGCTGATGGCGTATTACTTTATTTGAATGACGGGTGGAGAGCGGTTCCACGCGTCATGCAAATTATAGACGAATTCGGTCGGGTGGCCGGGTATGAGATTAATTGGTCCAAATCTGTCCTTTTTCTTCTGAGCCGGGCTCCCCCACAAAACGCGCTAAAGGTAAAAGTTATATCCCCATCGGATCATTTGGATTACCTAGGGATAAAGATTAGCAGCTCAGTAATGGACTATAATAAACTAAACATCATCCCTTTGGTAAATAGAGTAAAAGAGAGGGTTCGGGTCTGGCAGAAACTCCCCCTCTCTCAGATTAACAGAATTGCACTGATCAAAATGGTCCTGTTGCCCTGGATATTATACGTGATTGCCCCCTGCCCCATATGGATCGAGGATGGTCTTTTCAATTGGATTGATAGACTAATCAACGATCTGGTATGGGGCAGAAAAAGGGTTCACATCAAGCTACGATTATTAATGTGGGGGACAGTATGCTGATATCCCACCTTACTAAACAACAGAAGTGCCCTATATTGAATATATTTAGCATATTAGAGACTGGACTTCTTGGCTGCAGTGAAAATACTACAGAAAGTATGGAACAAGACTAAATCTATTCTGCGGGTAACGTATGCCCAGGATTTCACCCCGGTATGGGATAACCCCCTCCTAAAAGTATTTGCAGCTTTAAACGACAATAATTATTTGACCCGGAGAGGAATTACGATGTTGTCACATATTTGCACGTTCGGTAAACTAAAACCTATAGGGGAAATATTTCACGAGACACCAATTACGGCCTTATACCATTATAGATATGCTCAACTTAAACATGCATGCGCATATATTCGAAGCAAAATTTCCCAAACACCTGTCACGCAGGCACTATTAGGCTTTTGTTATACTTCTTATGGGAAAAAAGTAAGGGTTTCACAAATTTATACTAGATTTAGAAAAGAATTAAGTAATCGCCTTAAATTCAAGAGTGTTGGTAAATGGGAAGCGGATCTAGGGGTAGGTAATCCACTACAGTGGCGAGAGGTATATCAAAATATTTAAAAGGCCTCTCTCTCGTGCCAACAGCGGTTGACACAATTCAAAATAGTACATCACTTATTCCTCACGCCGGGCCTTCTTTCCAAAATGTATGGAGAAAAAGAATTTTGTTGTTTGAAATGCAAATACCCTGCAGCCGGATATGTTCACATTCTGTGGAACTGCCCGGCTGCAAAAACTAATTCCAGTCTTATACATTTCTTTAACTGGAGAATCACGTCAGAGGGTTGTGGACACTCTGATTTCAACCAATATAACAATAAGCATCTCTTCGCTGCCAGTAGGAAGAGGTGTACTATCAACGGAATATGTTGTTGGGATGCATCATTTTGGAATATACATTGCATTGGTGAGTCTAAGAGTTGTACAGTACAGACCAAAAGTTTGGACACACCTTCTCATTCAAAGAGTTTTCTTTATTTTCATGACTGAAATTGTAGATTCACACTGAAGGCATCAAAACTATGAATTAACACATGTGGAATTATATACATAACAAAAAAGTGTGAAACAACTGAAAATATGTCATATTCTAGGTTCTTGAAAGTAGCCACCTTTTGCTTTGATTACTGCTTTGCACACTCTTGGCATTCTCTGGATGAGCTTCAAGAGGTAGTCACCTGAAATGGTTTTCACTTCACAGGTGTGCCCTGTCAGGTTTAATAAGTGGGATTTCTTGCCTTATAAATGGGGTTGGGACCATCAGTTGTGTTGTGGAGAAGTCAGGTGGATAAACAGCTGATAGTCCTACTGAATAGACTGTTAGAATTTGTATTATGGCAAGAAAAAACCAGCTAAGTAAATAAAAACGAGTGGCCATCATTACTTTAAGAAATGAAGGTCAGTCAGTCTGAAAAATTGGGAAATCTTTGAAAGTGTCCCCAAGTGCAGTCACAAAAACCATCAAGCGCTACAAAGAAACTGGCTCACATGCGGACCGCCCCAGGAAAGGAAGACCAAGAGTCACCTCTGCTGCGGAGGATAAGTTCATCCAAGTCACCAGCCTCAGAAATCGCAGGTTAACAGCAGCTCAGATTAGAGACCAGGTCAATGCCACACAGAGTTCTAGCAGCAGACACATCTCTAGAACAACTGTTAATAGGAGACTGTGTGAATCAGGTCTTCATGGTAGAATATCTGCTAGGAAACCACTGCTAAGGACAGGCAACAATCAGAAGAGACTTGTTTGGGCTAAAGAACAAAAGGAATGGACATTAGACCAGTGGAAATCTGTGTTTTGGTCTGATGAGTCCAAATTTGAGATCTTTGGTTCCAACCACCGTGTCTTTGTGTGACGCAGAAAAGGTGAACTGATGGACTCTACATGTCTGGTTCCCACCGTGAAGCATGGTGGAGGAGCTGTGATGGTGTGGGGGTGCTTTGCTGGTGACACTGTTGGGGATTTATTCAAAATTGAAGGCATACTGAACCAGCATGGCTACCACAGCATCTTGCAGCGGCATGCTATTCCATCTGGTTTGCGTTTAGTTGGACCATCATTTATTTTTCAACAGAACAATGACCCCAAACACACCTCCAGGCTGTGTAAGGGCTATTTGACCATGAAGGAGCGTTATGGGGTGCTGCGCCAGATGACCTGGCCTCCACAGTCACCGGACCTGAACCCAATCGAGATGGTTTGGGGTGAGCTGGACCGCAGAGTGAAGGCAAAAGGGCCAACAAGTGCTAAGCATCTCTAGGAACTCCTTCAAGACTGTTGGAAGACCATTTCAGGTGACTACCTCTTGAAGCTCATCAAGAGAATGCCAAGAGTGTGCAAAGCAGTAATCAAAGCAAAAGGTGGCTACTTTGAAGAACCTAGAATATGACATATTTTCAGTTGTTTCACACTTTGTCTTTCCTAGCATAAAAGCAATAGATTGCTCTTTTAAAAAAAGGGCCATGGAATGCCCTCCTATTTTATGTAATGGAAATAAAGTGTCATTCTTTCCTGATTTTTCTAAAGATCCAAGAAAAGAGACCTAGTTGTACCACTGTGAAAAAAATGGCTGCAAGAAAGGGACATTAAATACTCATTTGTCTACCCAGCGAAACTTCAGACAATATTTAATGGGGAAACTCTAGCTATTGTTTGTTTGGTGGAGACCCATCTTACTGAGGAGACTTCCCGTGTCAGAGGATGGTCTGCCCACACTTATCACTCTACCTTTACTAGCTATTCTAGAGGAGTAACAGTTCTTATACATAGGCCAATTGATTATGTCTGTGAGGCATCCTCTGTTGACAGACAGGGGAGAAATGTTTTTTTATATGGTAAACTTGTTGGAAAACAATGTATCTTGGCCTTTTTTAATATTCCACCTCCCTTTTCCCTATATGTACTTAACTCCTTGTTAACTTTTATGGAGAAATGGCTTGAATGTCTCTTGTTAGTTATTGGGGACTTTAATTGTGTTATTAACTCTATTACAGATAGGTGCTCTATGGGGGGGACTGCCATACTCTTCCTCAGGGGTCGGCCTTAGCCCGATTCTGTCAGGAATCTGGCTCTGGGGACGTCTGGGGAAGTTTGGGGCAGGGGAGAAGAGTGTACTCTTGCGTAAGCAAATCTGAAAAATCTATGTCCAGGATAGATCTGGCCTTAATCAACGAAAAATATATGAGATGAAATATGAGGCCAGGTCCCTCTTGGACCATGTTCATCTTTCCCTTGCGTTATGTATGGCTGAGGATAAAAATACGGTAAGACCCCCATTTAGAATAATTCCCTATTTGATGTCAGTAATGGATAATCATGAATTACCGGTAATACAACAGGAAATTGTGCACTTTTGGTAGATTATTCATAATTCAGCTAAGACCCAAGTAGTATGGGACGCATTCAAGGCCTTTACGGGGGCGATTTTTGTTAGTAACATCTCTAATTTAAGGAAAGGCTATAGTATCAAGGAGAAGGCTTTAAAAGATGCAGTGACAGCAGCAATGAATGATTTCTCTAAGAACAAGATAGAATTAAATAAAAGAGACATGCAGAACGCAAGTCAAGCATATTCCGACTTGTTGCTTGATAAGGCCCACCAGAGGCTATTTTTTAAGGGCCAGAAATATTTTACTGAATCAGGTCGCCCAGGGAAAAATTCTGTCGAGGGTGATCTCTAATCAAGATCTGAAAAAACAGATAGGTAGCATCCATTTAATAGGTAGAAATGTTAATGATCAAGAGTCGATAAAGTTTTGTCAGTTTTTTTTTGCATTTTTCAGATTTTTATAAAGCAGATACCAATATTACTGATGACATGATGGATTCCTATTTAGACGCCATTTATTTTCTAATTCTTACATATATCTAAAGAGAATCGCTTGAGGTAGATTTCTCCTTACAAGAAGTAGAGGCTGCATTAAAATCTTGTTCTGGCAATTCCTCTCCTGGGTCAGATGGTTTACGTAGATATCGGGAAGTTATTCTCCCTAGCCTACTAAAGGTATTTGTTGATTCATTAAAGGATGGGATTTTACAATCCTTTGGATTTGGGGTCATAGACCTATATCTTTACTGAATACCGATGTGAAGCTTCTTTCAAGGATTCTGACTACAAGATTCTCCAAGGTTGTCTCTTTGGTTATACACCCAGATCAGAATGGTTTTATTCCAGATAAGGGTACCCATTATAATCTTCATCGGTTGTTTACTAACATTCAGTCTCCCGAAGGGGTCTCTCGCTCCCCTCTGTCTTTAGATGCCTCTAAGGCCTTTGACAGGGTGGAGTGGAGATTCCTCTGGAAGGTTTTTGGTAGGATGGGATTTGGGGACAGATTTATAGATATGATTATTGTATAGATCTCCCTTGGCGAGATTGAATCTTAATGGGAGTTTGACAACGAGCTTCACTTTGAATAGGGGCACTCGCCAAGGCTGTCCTCTCTCCCCATTGTTATTTGATATTTATATTGAGCCCTTAGCTCTGGCTGTTAGGCAAGACTCTAAGGCCCCTTTCACACGAGCATGACGGATTAGGTCCGGATGCGTTCAGTGAAACTCGCACCATTTTGCAAGCAAGTTCAGTCAGTTTTGTCTGCGATTGCGTTCAGTTGTTCAGTTTTTTCCACACGGGTGCAATGCGTTTTGATGCGGTTTTCACGCGCGTGATAAAAAACTGAAAGTTTACAAACATCTCTTAGCAACCATCAGTGAAAAGCGCATTGCATCCACACTTGATTTCCGGATGCAATGCGTTTTTCACTGAAGCCCCATTCACTTCTATGGGGCCAAGGCTGCGTTAAAAACACAGAATATAGAACATGCTGCGTTTTTCACGCAACGCACAACTGATGCGTGAAAAAAAGGTGCTGGTGCAGGTGCTATGCGTTCACGTCACACATTGCACCTGCGTGGAAAACTCGCTTGTATGAAAGTGGCCTAAAATTGAAGGGTTTGGAGCAATGGGGGTGGAGGACTGCATTTCTTTATATGCGGATGATGTCTTATTTTATATAGATCACACTAACACAACTCTTCCAAGACTCATCCATTTAGTTAATTCTTTTGGCAAGGTTTCTGGCCTAAAAATAAACTGGTCAAAAACCACCCGGGGCGCTCCAGAGTGACGTCAGGGCGCCCCACGCTCATGGGTGACGTGATCACATGGCACGTCATCCATGCGCATGGGGCGCTCTGACGTCATTCTGGAGCGCCCCGGGAGCCGCACGGGCGGTAAGTATACTGCTCCCCCGCTCCCCACTACTACTATGGCAACCAGGACTTTAATAGCGTCCTGGCTGCCATAGTAACACTGAGCGCATTTTGAAGACGGATCCGTCTTCAAATGCTTTCAATTCACTTGCATTTTTCCGGATTCGGCATGTAATTCCGGCATATGGAGTACACGCCGGATCCGGACAACGCAAGTGTGAAAGAGCCCTAAGTGACGTTACGCCACCGCCTGCTCTGCCTGTTACTGAAGCTTCATTGTAAGGTAATAAAGATGCAGTGATATAAAGTAAAAGTTGCTGCAGGTTAAGGAATACTGCTGTGAGCGGCGGGGCCGGGGCTGTTATGGGAGGGGGATCTGTGGATGACACGGTTATGGGAAGGGGGATCTCTGGATTACACTGTTATGGGAAGGGGATCTGTGGATGACACATATAGCATAAGATGCTATATAGTGTCATCCATAGATCCCCCCATAGCATGGTCATCCACAGGTCCCCCTCCCCATAACAATGTCATCCATTTGTTTTAATATGGCCTTTGAACATAATTTATCAAGTAAAATCATATAAACCCCTTTTTTTTGTCATTTTGGTGTTTTTCCCCGATTAATCGATTAACTTATCGACAACAAATCGATTATTCAAATAATCATTAGCTGCAGCCCTAGTTGGAAATAACAGGATCTCTTCAGTGTACTCCCCTTTGGTATAATTCCCAGTTACAGGCTTTAGACAAAATAGCCGGGGACCAGTATTGGCAAAAAAATATATATTTTGTATATAGCACAAGTAGTGAAGGATGGAGAGATACTTCCGTTCTCAGTGTTAGCACAAACTAAGACTATGGTTGGTTTGTCTTGGTTTAGATATTTTCAACTCTGTTTGGCACTTTCTAGTGTAAAGAATAAATCACTGTTGGATATAGATATTTCTACCTCCTTAAATGAATTTCTAGGGAATTTACACTATAGGGTTAAGATTGCACACTTGTATAAATGTTTACTTAAGGCACTATTTAATAAAACACAATCACCAGGACAAAGGGCCTGGGGAGTTGATTGTCCAAGGATTCAAGTTCAATATCACGTAGTGATAATATTTAATATTTTACATAGATTATATGTCACTCCTTTGTGGCTTAATACATGTGGGTTAAGAGATGGTTCTACAGTAAGTGTCCATGTTGTGGTCTTTTTGGGGGTGATCACTTACACATGCTCTGGTCCTGTCCAGAATTAAAAGAATACTGGTTAGCCATCAGTAAATGTATTAATCAGAAATTAAGGCTCCTGATTACATTCTTGATTGAATGTTGTATATTGAGTGATCTCTCTAAGGTAGATTGCCATAAGTATAGGAAGATTTTTCTAAATAGAATATTGTTTTTGGTGAGACTGATGATTACTAGAGTTTGGTTCTCACGAGATGTTCCAAATTTGAATACTTGGAAAAATCTGGTAAATAGGGTTAAGAACTAGGAGAAGGTCCTATATAGACAAAGAAACAGTCAGGAGAAGTGGACTAAGATATGGAAGGCCTGAACCTCTTTTTTTAGCCACCAAAATTATGTTTGTACAGCTTGTAAATGCTTTTTTAGCCAACAGTCTTTTAAAGTAAGTCTTGTTTAAAGGAGTTTCATCCAATCTTCCTTGCAAAAGTTTTCCAGTTCTGTGAGATATCTGGGCCGCCTTGCGTGCACTGCTCTTTTGAGGTCGATACACAGATTTTCAGTGATGTTCAGATCAGGGGACTGAGGGTAATGGTAAAATTTTCAACTTATGCATTTTAAGGTAGTCTATTGTGGATTTTGAGGTGTGGATCATTATCCATTTGTAGAAGCCATCCTCTTTTTCGGCTTCAGCTTATTTACAGTTGATGTTATGTTTGCTTCCAGAATTTGCTGGAATTTTATTGAATCTATTCTTCCCTCTACCCGTTAAATGTTCCCCTTGACATTGGCTGCAACACAACCCCAAAACATGATTGTTTCCCCCCCATGTTTAATGGTTGCAGAGGTGTTCTTTTCATGAAATTCTGTGCCCTTTTTTTTTCTCCAAACATACTTTTGCTCATTGTGGCCAAAGAGTTATATTTTAATCTCATTGGTCCACAGTATTTGTTTCCAAAATGCATCAGGCTTTTTTAGATGTTCCTTTGCAGACTTCTGATACTGAATTTTGTGGTGAGTTTGCAGGAGAGGTTTGCTTCTTCCAAGAAGGCTATATTTATGCAGGTGTCTCTGAACAGTAGAACAATGTACCACAACTTCAGAGTCTGCTAAATCCTCCTGAAGATCTTTTGCAGTCAAGCGGGGGTTCTGATTTGCCTTTGTAGCAATCTTACGAGCAGCTGTCTAAAATGTTTCTTGGTCTTCCAGATCATCTCTTGACCTCCACTGTTCGTGTTAACTGCAATTTATTAATTACATTTTGAACTGAGGAAATGGCAACCTGAAAAGGCTTTGCTATCTACTTATAGCCTTCTCCTGCTTTGTGGGCCTCAACCATTTTTATTTTCAAAGTGTTAGGCAGCTGCTAAGACGAACCCATGGCTGCTGTTTTTTGGGACAAGGTTAGAGGAGTCTGGGTATTTATAAAGAGAGCAAATATAGGAGCTCACCCCCTTGCTATCAAGCAATAATAATATAATACATCCACATTAACGATAAATAAAAAATAAAATAATAATAATCAATGGACCATAGATAAAAACTGAATAAAAATAGAATAATAGAAGATGTTGTATACAGTACAGTGGCGATATTATACCAAGAACTGTATGTATGATAAATCTAGTGATGTTGTTATTTAGAATAGTTACCATCCATACAGCTGTAGAAAATCGCCACAGTAAAGTACCTCAATTATAAACAGTGGTGTATAGACAATACCTTTAAAAAATAACACAGTAAAAGTAACACAATTTGTTTAGCCCATGAGACTGCTGTTTTCCTTTATAGAGATAATGTCTCCTTGGAAAATAGTTAACGCTTAATGATACTTATGCAACGCTCAACCTTGTTAATAATGATGCTTCACTTAACCTTGTTAATAATAGACAGCACTATTATTACCAAGGTTGAGTGAAGCATCGTGATTATCATACATACAGTTCTTGGTAAAATATTGCCACTGTACTATATGCAACATCTTCTATTATTCTATTTTTATTTTATTGTATTCTATGGTCCATTGATTATTTTTATTTTAATCTTTATTTATAATGTGGATGTATTATATTAAAAATATATATTTTACGTTATACTTTCTCTGACTGGTTTCAGGTGCAGAGTGCCTGTCTTCAATCTATAATATACTTTATGGGTATTTATAAAGCTTTGAAATTTGCATCACGTGGCCTTTCCTAACAACGACTGTGATCAAGCCTTAAAGGGGTTATCCGAGTTATGGAAAAAACAAGCAAAAAAATAAATAAATATAACACTCATCAGGACTTACATTAGTTAAGCTTGATTTCTTAAGAGAAAAACCCATACTTACACCTTTGCATGGTTCTGTTATTCATGCTTTGTTTACAAGCTGCAGCAAAGCTGTGGGGGCGTGTAAACAACAATGCCTGAGCCCTCCCTCATGAATATTAGTGGCCGTGAATAATCTGCCCTTCCCCTCACCCTGCTCTGCACATCTTAACTTTGCATAAAAAAAAAGAGTCACATGATCATCTCCTAGCTCACACAGGCAGAAGATCTTCTAAGATCTAAGCTATATGACACCTATATGTATCTAAGCTATATGACAGCTATGTCTATCTAAGCTATATGACAGCTATGTCTATCTAAGCTTTATGACAACTATATGTATCTAAGCTCTATGGCAGCTATATGTATCTAAGCTATGTCTATCTAAGCTATATAACGGCTATATGTATCTAAGCTATATGACGGCTATATGTATCTAAGCCACTCTGCAGCTATAGGTATCTAAGCTATATGACACCTATATGTATCTAAGCTATAGAACACCTATATGTATCTAAGCTATAGAACACCTATATGTATCTAAGCTATGTGCAGGCTATATGTATCTAAGTCACATGGCAGCTATATCTATCTAAGCTATATGTATCCAAGCTATATGACGGCTATATGTATCTAAGCTATATGACAGCTATGTCTATCTAATCTATATGACGACTATATGTATCTAAGCTCTAAGGCAGCTATATGTATCTAAGCTATATGACGGCTATATGTATCTAAGCCACTCAGCAGCTATATGTATCTAAGCTATATATGACACCTATATGTATCTAAGCTATAGAACACCTATATGTATCTAAGCTATGTGCAGGCTATATGTATCTAAGTCACATGGCAGCTATATCTATCTAAGCTATATGTATCTAAGCTATATGACGGCTATATGTATCTAAGCTATATGACGGCTATATGTATCTAAGCTATATGACAGCTATGTCTATCTAAGCTATATGACGGCTATATGTATCTAAGCTATATGACAGCTATATTTATCTAAGCTCTGCCACCTATATGTAGCTAAGCTCTATGCCACCTATATGTAGCTAAGCTATATGACGGCTATATATATCTAAGCTATATGATAGCGACATGTATCTAATCTATATGACCACTGTATGTAAGCTATGACGGCTATATGTATCTGAGCCACATGGCGGCTATACTGTATGTATCTAAGATATATGACACCTATATGTAGCTAAGCTATATGACGGCTATATATATCTAAGCT
Source organism: Bufo gargarizans (assembly GCF_014858855.1). Lineage (NCBI taxonomy): Eukaryota > Metazoa > Chordata > Amphibia > Anura > Bufonidae > Bufo > Bufo gargarizans. The sequence continues at coordinate 268,622,329 of NC_058083.1, forward strand.
ATATGATAGCGACATGTATCTAATCTATATGACCACTGTATGTAAGCTATGACGGCTATATGTATCTGAGCCACATGGCGGCTATACTGTATGAATCTAAGCTATATGGCAGCTATATTTATCTAAACTCTGACAGCTATATCTATCTAAGCTATATGACACTTATATGTATCTAAGCTATGACAGCTATATCTAAAATAGCTTAGATACATATAGCTTAGATACATATAGCCATCATATAGCTTAGCTACATAGCTGTCAAATAGCTTAGCTACATATAGCTGTCATATAGCTTAGATACATATAGCTCTCATATAGCTTAGATGCATATAGCTGTCATGGAGCGTAGATGCATATAGGTCTCATATAGCTTAGATGCATATAGCTGTCATGGAGCGTAGATGCATATAGGTGTCATATAGCTTAGATACATATAGGTGTCATAGAGCTTAGATATATATATATATAGCAGTCATATAGCTTAGATACATATAGGTGTCATAGAGCTTAGATAAATATATCTGTCATATAGCTTAGATACATACATCAGTCATATAGCTTAGATACATATAGGTGTCATAGAGCTTAGATAAATATAGCGGTCATAGAGCTTAGATACATATAGCTGTCATATAGCTTAGATAATATAGGTGTTATATAGCTTAGATACATATAGGTGTCATATAGATTAGATACATATAGGTGTCATAGAGCTTAGATACATATAGCGGTCATAGAGCTTAGATACATATAGCTGTCATATAGCTTAGATAATATAGGTGTCATATAGCTTAGATACATATAGGTGTCATATAGATTAGATACATATAGGTATCATAGAGCTTAGATACATATAGCTGTCATATAACTTAGATACATATAGGTGTCAGAGCTTAGATACATATAGGTGTCATAGAGCTTAGATACATATAGGTGTCATATAGCTTAGATGCATATATCTGTCATATAGCTTAGATGCATATAGCAGTCATATAGCTTAGATGCATATAGGTGTCATATAGCTTAGATACATATAGGCGTCAGAGCTTAGATACATATAGGTGTCATAGAGCTTAGATAAATATAGCTGTCATATAGCTTAGATAATATAGGTGTCATATAGCTTAGATACATATAGGTGTCATATAGATTAGATACATATAGGTTTCATAGAGCTTAGTTACATATAGGTTTCATAGAGCTTAGATACATATAGCTGTCATAGAGCTTAGATACATATAGCAGTCATAGAGCTTAGATACATATAGCTGTCATATAACTTAGATACATATAGGTGTCAGAGCTTAGATACATATAGGTGTCATAGAGCTTAGATACATATAGCTGTCATATAACTTAGATACATATAGGTGTCAGAGCTTAGATACATATAGGTGTCATAGAGCTTAGATACATATAGGTGTCATATAGCTTAGATGCATATATCTGTCATATAGCTTAGATGCATATAGCAGTCATATAGCTTAGATACATATAGGCGTCATAGAGCTTAGATACATATAGGCATCATAGAGCTTAGATACATATAGGTGTCATATAGCTAGATACATATAGGTGTCATAGAGCTTAGATAAATATAGCTGTCATAGAGCTTAGATACATATAGCTGTCATATAGCTTAGATAATATAGGTGTCGTATAGCTTAGATACATATAGGTGCCATATAGATTAGATACATATAGGTTTCATAGAGCTTAGATACATATAGGTTTCATAGAGCTTAGATACATATAGCTGCCATAGAGCTTAGATACATATAGCAGTCATATAGCTTAGATACATATAGCAGTCATATAGCTTAGATACATATAGGTATCATAGAGCTTAGATACATATAGGTGTCATAAAGCTTAGATACATATAGGTGTCATAGAGCTTAGATACATATAGGTGTCATATAGCTTAGATGCATATATCTGTCATATAGCTTAGATGCATATAGCAGTCATAGAGCTTAGATACATATAGGCGTCATAGAGCTTAGATACATATAGGTGTCATAGAGCTTAGATACATATAGGTGTCATAGAGCTTAGATACATATAGCTGTCATATAGCTTAGATAATATAGCTGTCATATAGCTTAGATGCATATAGGTGTCATATAGCTTAGATACATATAGGTGTGATATAGCTTAGATGCATATATCTGTCATATAGCTTAGATGCATATAGCAGTCATATAGCTTAGATGCATATAGCAGTCATATAGCTTAGATGCATATAGGTGTCATATAGCTTAGATACATATAGGCGTCATAGAGCTTAGATACATATAGGCATCATAGAGCTTAGATACATATAGGTGTCATAGAGCTTAGATAAATATAGCTGGCATAGAGCTTAGATACATATAGCTGTCATATAGCTTAGATAATATAGGTGTCATATAGCTTAGATACATATAGGTGTCATATAGATTAGATACATATAGGTTTCATAGAGCTTAGATACATTTAGGTTTCATAGAGCTTAGATACATATAGCTGCCATAGAGCTTAGATACATATAGCTGTCATAGAGCTTAGATACATATAGCAGTCATATAGCTTAGATACATATAGCAGTCATATAGCTTAGATACATATAGGTTTCATAGAGCTTAGATACATATAGCTGTCATATAACTTAGATACATATAGGTGTCAGAGCTTAGATACATATAGGTGTCATAGAGCTTAGATACATATAGGTGTCATAGAGCTTAGATGCATATATCTGTCATATAGCTTAGATGCATATAGCAGTCATATAGCTTAGATGCATTTAGGTGTCATATAGCTTAGATACACATAGGCGTCATAGAGCTTAGATACATATAGGCATCATAGAGCTTAGATACATATAGGTGTCATAGAGCTTAGATACATATAGGTATCATAGAGCTTAGATACATATAGGTATCATAGAGCTTAGATACATATAGCTGTCATAGAGCTTAGATAATATAGCTGTCATATAGCTTAGATAATATAGCTGTCATATAGCTTAGATACATATAGGTGTCATAGAGCTTAGATACATATAGCAGTCATATAGCTTAGATACATATAGGTGTCATATATGACACCTATATCTATCTAAGCTATATCACAGCAATATCTATATTACATCTATACAATTATTTACGTTGAGATGTTCCTGGGGGTGGTTTTGAGCTACCAGCTGAGGCTAGTAAAGATCGCCGGACGCAGGGCAATGGGCACACTGGTGGACAAGAGGGAGGGAGCTTTGGAATCCATGGAATCTTTCTTCATGGCTGCCGGCACTGATAAGGATCGCACATGAGCGATCCCTCACAGGAGCCATGGCAGCCTGATACAGAGAGGGGGGGGGGGGCAGGCACCAAAGGGTCTGATGTTTCGATTACAGAGCCAGGCCCCTCCCTCAAGCAGGGAGAAGCCTGTAAACGAGACGTCACCGCTGGAGCCTGGTGAGTGACGTCAGGGGTCACGTGACCCTCATCGGGCGTGTGGAAACACAGCAGAATAAATAATGAATGTACATTAGAAATTTATTTTTAATAATGTTTTAAGCCACCTTAACATATATTGATTTAACTCGGATAACCCCTTTAACCCTAACAGGCTATTTAAGGTCTGAGACCAAGGGTTCCCATACCTTTGCGAGGTACTCCTTTCCTTTTTTTCACTCTAAAATTGTACAATACCAAACTAATACATTTATATTGCTTAAAATGTTGAAGTGTGTTTCATAATTTACTTTATGCCTTTTGGAGATCATTTCATCTTCAAGTTGCTTAACTGTTCACAGTAACAGTAATTTTGACCAGGAATGCTAAAACTTTTGCAGGCCACTGTATATAGTTTAAATATAACAAAGAGGTAGATGGAGTTTTGGAAACTGCCTGATATTCCAACAATGTGGGTGACACAGGCTGGGGTGGCTACCTGGTTGTTCAAAGATATTAAAGCTGCTTGTGCGGTTCTTTAGATTTGAGAAGTCATAGGGAAAACTACTCTCTAGATGCTAGTCTTTCCAGTGCCTAAACCACATATCTTAGGGTACTTTCACACTTGCGGCAGGACGTATCCGACAGGCTGTTCACTGGCGCAGCACGGCAGTTCACGGTCAGAGGCCGCCGGACTAAAAAGTCGGACATGCAGGACTTTTAGTCCGGCGGCCTTTCGCCGTGCACTGCCGTACTGCGCTGGAGTGCCGCCCCTGTCCCCGTTATAGTCGATGGGGACGGAGCGGCGGTCCGGCGAAACAGCAGAAGGACGGATTCGACAGGGGGAACAGCCTGTCGGATCCGTCCTGCTGCAAGTGTGAAAGTACCCTTATCTCTCCTTCCTCAACTCAAATATTTACAATCAAAAAGGGATTATGATCATATGAAAGAGTTGGCAGCTCAAAAGATACATTAGTGGAGATCTAAATTCTAGAGGGGGAATAAGCCTGGCAAGTTAGTTTGCAGAATGACTAGCAAATACACTGATTGACAAAAAATAAATGCACCAAGACAATGTTGCTGGATTCGAATTAAACTTTATATCAGTGAATGTAATGATGATATATGTAATAGATTCCAATATTAGAGCGAAAATATCCATTTAATGGGAAAAACTGTAAAATTGAAAGAAGGCACCAGTAATGAATAAATATCTTGTTCCAAATATTATGTGAAAATGTAAGCTTAAAAAAACCTGAATAAGAACAAATTTTTCTCTTTATTTCATTAATTTAAAATAATGTATTGTTTCCCAACACATTAGTTCATCAGTGTTTGTAGGCAACACAGCATGGAGTAGAACCAAGAATACTTGGCTCATGGGCCCCTAGCAAATATGGGCTATCTCTGAACTGCCCCAGTTCATACATGCCTGTCCCTACACTGAATCGTGATTCAGTTAATGCCTATACTTTCACCCTACCCCTATCATCAGGGGTATAGTGGCATATGGAGCTGCGCTGTAAGGAAACAGCAGACATGCAGTATTATGACACATATATACAAAGAAAGCACACATAAATACACATACATCATAAATATGCTGTACTCACACACATACATAACCATTGACCTTTGCTGCCAGGGACATTTGGACATTTTTCACCTCTCGTAGCCAGGATATTTTTTTCAGTTTTGACATGGACAAATAAAATGCAAATTGCAAAAACAATATCCCTATACTCATATTTTCTGAAAGTAGATACCCAGGCCACTGACAAAATGCCCCTCAGCACTTTATAGACACAAACACATTCATGGAAAATTTCATCAAAGTTAAATTTTTCATAAAACTTGGAAAAAAGGTATTAGTGGTGGTTTTGCCCTATTAGATGCACCTGGGTTTTAGAGGAAGAAAAAAAAAAAAAATTCTTCACACCTCAGATCAGACCCGCAATGTTACTCAGACCTCAGCTCAGACTGCCAATGTTAATTTGAGCTGAGGTCTTCTTAACATTGGGGGTCTGATTGGGGCTCTGAGCTAAAGGTCTAAATAACATTGGGGATCTGAACTGAGGTCTGATTAGCCCCTGAATGCTATATGACATATATCCTTGTCATGGAGCACTGCTACTTAGTGCTCCATAACGAGTATATTCATCATGGCACTAAACCAGGCATCCTCAAACTGCGGCCCTCCAGCTGTTGTAAAACTACAACTCCCACAATGCCCTGCTGTAGGCTGATACCTGTAGGCTGTATACTTGTTCGGGCATGCTGGGAGTTGTAGTTTTGCAACAGCTGGAGGGCCGCAGTTTGAGGATGCCTGCACTAAACTGTCACCATGTCTATACACATGATTGCAGCCAATGAGGGTGGTCCCGAGCTGGTGATCCCTTTGATTGGCTAGGCTGAACAGACTAGCTAATCAGGGGATTCTAATGCCGCCTACAGGTTCTTATCCCCAGAGTCCATGACTGTGGGGATCAAAACCTGATGAGATGTATGTTGGTGAAATAGGTTTTTGTAACTCCAGGTCTAAGTTCTGGATGGCCACTCGGCCGTAGCAGCGAGTGTCAGCTTTAATATACAACTGACTCTCTGCTGCAATGAGATAAGGAGAGAGTTTCACAGCAGCATAGCCAGTGTGACTTTTTATTTGGGGACCAAGAGTGCACACACAAATACGCAACGTTTCGGCTACACAGTAGCCTTTCTCAAGTATTCTCTGCTGCAATGGTCAACAAAGATGCTGGCACCGATCCTAGCCATTTAATCCCTTCTGTACCGCGGTCATAGAGACTGCTGTACAGAAAGGGTTAACAGAGGAAGGGAGCTCCCTCTACTATTGGGCCGCTGTGCAGCCTTGGCAGTGTCCCGATGGTTACCATGGCAACTGGAGGCTTTAGAAAAGCCTCATGGCTTGCCATGTTCCCTAAGCCTGACAGGTTCTGCCAGAGGCAGGAGCCTGATCAGGCTTAGTGTCAGTGACAGGCTTACAATACAGTGGAATACACTATTGCAGTGTATTGTACAGCAATCAGACCCATTGGATCGTCAAGAACCAAGTGGGTCTTGGTACAAAAAGTGTTAAAAAAGTGAAAAAAAGTTTAAGAATAAATAAAAATTTCAATTAGAAAACAAATATAGCTTTTTCCTATATCCGCACATTTATAATTGGTTAAAAATGGAAAAAAATATATATACTAACATGAGTGGTATAGCCGCATCTGTAACAACTTGATCTATAAAACAATCATGTTACTTATCCAGCACAGTAAACGCCAGAAAAAAAGCAAAACAATGATGGAATTGCTATTTTTGGTACCAATAAAAACTGCAGCCCGTCCCGCAAAACAACAGCTACGTTAGCAGAAAAATAAAAATGTTAAGGCTATTAGTATGTGCTGATGTAAAATATTACTTCTTTTTAATAAAAAATTATTTAATGCAAAAAAAATTGTGAAATATGAAAAAAGTATATAAATGTGATATAGGATAAAATGTTGTGGGTACCTCTGGGTCTCTTTAAAGGGACATGGCATCCAAAAACCATCCATACCAAATGTGCCCTCCAAAAGCCATATGATGCTCCTTCCCTTCTGAGCCCTACGGTGTGCCTGGTAGTTTGACCACATATGAGGTGCTGCTGCATTCAGGATAATATGGATACCCCTGTAACCCCTTGTTAAAATGAAAGATTTGGGCCAAAAGTGACATTTTCTAGGAAAATATGTAATTTTTCATTTTCACGGCCAAGTGTTTATTTTTTCTATTAAACAAAGTGCTCACTATCCCCTTGAAATATTCCTTGGGGGTGTAATTTCCAACATGGGGTCACTTTTTTGAGGTTTCAGAAGGCCTTCAAATGCAACATGAGCCCAGAAAATTATATCAGCAAAATCTGCCCTCCAAAAGCTATATTGTGCTCCTTCCCTTCTGAGCGCTGCTGTGTGGCAGTGTCTTTGTGCCATGTTTCTGTAAACTGCAGAATCAGGGTAATACATATTTTGAAATGTCTCCTCTATTTTCCTTATATTTATGCAGGACACCTAAAGGGTTAGCACAGTTTGAATAAGATAAAGAGTTATTACCACATAATGTGACACATGTCAGATTTCCAAAACGCTCCGCCGGTGAAACGTGCAGCTAAACTAAGACACGATCACTTTATGTCTAGTTTTATACTAAAATAAAGTGTGGTTAAATCTTAGCGCCCCGGCAGTACTGCTATTTTCCCCCCTAAACCTGCATTTATAATATGGGCCCAAAAAAAGACCCTGTGTTACAACTGAAAAGCAGCTAAATACTGTTCTGTTTTAAAATATGGTAATTAAAAACCATTATGGGTACAGTCGGGGAGTGAAAATGTATTTTCTGATGAAATTTGTTTTTACCTGTCAAATATATTAGACATTCCTTTCTAGTGATAATTGTAATCGCTATTAGTGCAGCATGTAACGGTTAATTAGGTGCTGTATATTTTACTCTCTAGATCAGTATGCATAGAATAGGTACAGTGAAAATGTAAACTTTATTGATGTTTGTGTGTTTGGTGCTACTTATTTGGCATTGTGAACTGAACAATGGGGTCAATAGATTACCTAATTAGGTGCAGAAGGGTGATTAGATGAGAAAGCTCTCATCTTCTTACTCCTTTTCTGAAAAAAAGACCTTCATATGTGACAATCAGAGAGGAAGTATACTATCTGACTGATGGGGGGAAGCGGACTGAGGGTCCATTGTCCGTAGTGCAATTACGAATCCGCAATACACCTGGCCGGCACCCCCATAGAAGAGCCTATTCTTGTCCGCAATTGCAGACAAGAATAGGACATGCGCTATTTTTTTCCAGAGTCGCGGACCATAAGATCGGCAGCGTGCTCTGGAAATGCACTGTGTGCTGTCCGCATCTATTCAGTCCCCATAGAGAATGAATGGGTCCGCACCCATTCTGTACAATTGCAGAACGGATGTTGACCACACTTGCGGATGTGTGAATGGACCCTGATAACAGAAATCCATGCTATCTTCTCCCTGGGAATATATCTAGTCAGACAGAAGGGACAGGCTATATCTCTCCCTGTCGACTAGCTAACTTCTTCGCCGGATGAAGGGGGAGACTATTTTCTGCTGGCATATGTCAGGCTGTGTAGCTGCTAGAAGTTCATGTCAGGTCTTGTTTTAAAGATGACAGTCTCCTACTAGGGATGAGCGAACTTGTGTTTCAAGGTCGGCGTACAAGGTTTGGGGTATCTAAGAATTCTGTTATGGATTCCACTACCACGGACCATAACTTATGGTCCGTCATAGCGGAATCCATAATGGAATGCTTAGAAAACCTGAACCAGAACCATGTACGACAAACTTGAAACACAAGTTCGCTCATCCCTAGTAGCTAGCACCAGTCAGCTTTACAAGACCTGGCAAGAATGAATGTCTAGCTGTTACACAGACTGAGATGCAGCCATCAGTAGAAACGGATGTACAAGGTAAGCCCTTTGCTTTTAAATTGCCACCCTGCCAGGACATATGACATACAGTATGTCCCAGGTAAGAGAGTTATACATAGGAAAAATCCACAGCATCACCGTTAACAATAGCAGAAATCATTATTTTTAGTACTTTATTACAGGTAATACAAGGGAGACAAACACATGTAGATTGGTCTTGAAAAGTGTCAGAGCACACAAAACAGCCACTGGCTGTGGCTGATCTACATGTCTTTGTTTGCTGTGTATTACCTACAATGAAGCACTAAAAATAAATATCTGTAAAGAATAAATCAAGGCAACTGGACTGAACTCAGCAGAGAAGAGCCTCTGGTCAAGATTCAGCCGCGTACTTACATCTAAAAGAAACAGGTCACACCTTTGAAGACAGTCAAGTACGTGTTTTGGATAAGGAGGCCGATTGGTACAAATGAGGTGTGAAGGAGCCCATCTACGTAAAAATGGAGAAACCAAGCTTGAATAGAGGTGGGGGGGGGGGGGGGGGGGTTTAAAAATCTATTGTCTGCCACATACAATGCTGTCTTGACACCTTTTTCTGGGAGGTCATTATCACCTACTGACTCCAATTAGGATAATGGTATCAACACCTTTGACCCCATGCTGGGTATAATGACCTCTGACCCCATGCTGGGTATAATGACCTCTGTCCCCATGCTGGGTATAATTACCAGATGTTGATTCAGTTACATATTTATTCCAAGAGAATTCTTGTACAGTCACTCAGAATTGAGAACGCTCGCTGGAAGAACAAGTGAAACGTTTTTTTCAAGAAATCTACAGTACGTCCAGTTGCTTTGATTTATTCTTTACAGATATACCATGACCTGGATAAATGAGAACCTTCACAGACACAAAAAATAAAGTCTGTCACTACTGTTAATAGCGAGTGTCATGGGTTTCCTTTAATTTTAACAACTACTATTAGAAATAAGTATCGATTATAACCACCTCCCGACCGCTGTACGCATATATGCGTCCGGGAGGTGGTTGCTTTACTCCTCCTGGACGCATATACGCGTCATCTCGCGAGACGCGAGATTTCCTGTGAACGCGCGCACACAGGCGCGCGCGCTCACAGGAACGGAAGGTAAGCGAGTGGATCTCCAGCCTGCCAGCGGCGATCGCTCGCTGGCAGGCTGGAGATCCGAATTTTTTAACCCCTAACAGGTATATTAGACGCTGTTTTCATAACAGCGTCTAATATACCTCCTACCTGGTCCTCTGGTGGTCCCTTTTGTTAGGATCGACCACCAGAGGACTCAGGTAGGTCAGTACAGTCGCACCAAACACCACACTACACTACACCCCCCCCGTCACTTATTAACCCCTTATAAACCCCTGATCACCCATGATCACCCCATATAAACTCCCTGATCACCCCCCTGTCATTGATCACCGCCCTGTCATTGATCACCCCCCTGTCAGGCTCCGTTCAGACGTCCGTATGATTTTTACGGATCCACGGATACATGGATCGGATCCGCAAAAAGCATACGGACATCTGAATGGAGCCTTACAGGGGGGTGATCAATGACAGGCGGGTGATCACCCATATACACTCCCTGATCACCCCCTGTCATTGATCACCCCCCTGTCATTGATCACCCCCCTGTAAGGCTCCATTCAGACGTCCGCATGATTTTTACGGATCCATGGATACATGGATCGGATCCGCAAAACACATGCGGACGTCTGAATGGAGCCTTACAGGGGATGATCAATGACAGGCGGGTGATCACCCATATACACTCCCTGATCACCCCCCTGTCATTGATAACCCCCCTGTAAGGCTCCATTCAGACGTCCGCATGTGTTTTGTGGATCCGATCCATGTATCCATGGATCCGTAAAAATCATGCGGACGTCTGAATGGAGCCTTACAGGGGGGTGATCAATGACAGGCGGGTGATCACCCATATACACTCCCTGATCACCCCCTGTCATTGATCACCCCCCTGTCATGGATCACCCCCCTGTAAGGCTCCATTCAGACGTCCGCATGATTTTTACGGATCCATGGATACATGGATCGGATCCGCAAAACACATGCGGACGTCTGAATGGAGCCTTACAGGGGGTGATCAATGACAGGCGGGTGATCACCCATATACACTCCCTGATCACCCCCTGTCATTGATAACCCCCCTGTAAGGCTCCATTCAGACGTCCGCATGTGTTTTGTGGATCCGATCCATGTATCCATGGATCCGTAAAAAATCATGCGGATGTCTGAATGGAGCCTTACAGGGGGGGTGATCAGTGACAGGGGGGTGATCACCCTGATCACCCCCTGTCATTGATAACCCCCCTGTAAGGCTCCATTCAGACGTCCGCATGTGTTTTGTGGATCCGATCCATGTATCCATGGATCCGTAAAAAATCATGCGGATGTCTGAATGGAGCCTTACAGGGGGGTTGATCATTGACAGGGGGGGTGATCACCCTGATCACCCCCTGTCATTGATAACCCCCCTGTAAGGCTCCATTCAGACGTCCGCATGTGTTTTGTGGATCCGATCCATGTATCCATGGATCCGTAAAAAATCATGCGGATGTCTGAATGGAGCCTTACAGGGGGGGTGATCAGTGACAGGGGGGTGATCACCCTGATCACCCTGATCACCCCCTGTCATTGATAACCCCCCTGTAAGGCTCCATTCAGACGTCCGCATGTGTTTTGTGGATCTGATCCATGTATCCATGGATCCGTAAAAATCATGCGGATGTCTGAATGGAGCCTTACAGGGGGGGTGATCAGTGACAGGGGGGTGATCACCCTGATCACCCACTGTCATTGATAACCCCCCTGTAAGGCTCCATTCAGACGTCCGCATGTGTTTTGCGGATCCGATCCATGGATCCGTAAAAATTATACGGACGTCTGAATGGAGCCTTACAGGGGGGTGATCAATGACAGGGGGGTGTTCAGGGAGTCTATATGGGTGATCACCCCCCTGTCATTGATCACCCCCCTGTCATTGATCACCCCCCCCCCCCCTGGTAAGGCTCCATTCAGACTTTTTTTTGGCACAAGTTAGCGGAAATTTTTTGTTTGTTTTTGTTTTTGTTTTTTCTTACTAAGTCTCATATTCCACTGACTTGTGTCAAAAAATAAAATCTCACATGGACGCACCATACCCCTCACGGAATCCAAATGCGTAAACATTTTTAGACATTTATATTCCAGACTTCTTCTCACGCTTTAGGGCCCCTAAAAAGCCAGGCCAGTATAAATACCCCACATGTGACCCCATTTCGGAAAGAAGACACCCCAAGGTATTCTGTGAGGGGCATATTGAGTCCATGAAAGATTGAAATTTTTGTCCTAAGTTAGCGGAAAGTGAGACTTTGTGAGAAAAAAACAAAAAAAAAATCAATATCCGCTAACTTATGCAAAAAAAAAAAAAAATTCTAGGAACTCGCCATGCCCCTCATTGAATACCTTGGGGTGTCTTTTTTCCAAAGTGGGGTCACATGTGGGGTATTTATACTGCCCTGGCTTTTTAGGGGCCCGAAAGTGTGAGAAGAAGTCTGGGATCCAAATGTCTAAAAATGCCCTCCTAAAAGGAATTTGGGCCCCTTTGCGCATCTAGGCTGCAAAAAAGTGTCACACATGTGGTATCGCCGTACTCAGGAGAAGTTGGGGAATGTGTTTTGGCATGTCATTTTACATATACCCATGCTGGGTGAGAAAAATATCTTGGTCAAATGCCAACTTTGTATAAAAAAATGGGAAAAGTTGTCTTTTGCCAAGATATTTCTCTCACCCAGCATGGGTATATGTAAAATGACCCCCCAAAACACATTGCCCAACTTCTCCTGAGTACGGCGATACCACATGTGTGACACTTTTTTGCAGCCAAGGTGGGCAAAGGGGCACATATTCCAAAGTGCACCTTTCGGATTTCGCAGGCCATTTTTTACACATTTTGATTGCAAGGTACTTCTTACACATTTGGGCCCCTAAATTGCCAGGGCAGTATAACTACGCCACAAGTGACCCCATTTTGGAAAGAAGACACCCCAAGGTATTCCGTGAGGGGCACGGCGAGTTCCTAGAATTTTTTATTTTTTGTCACAAGTTAGCGGAAAATGATGATTTTTCTTTTTTTTTCTTTTTTCCTTACAAAGTCTCATATTCCACTAACTTGCGACAAAAAAAAAAAATTCTAGGAACTCGCCATGCCCCTCACGGAATACCTTGGGGAGTCTTCTTTCCAAAATGGGGTCACTTGTGGCGTAGTTATACTGCCCTGGCAATTTAGGGGCCCAAATGTGTGAGAAGAACTTTGCAATCAAAATGTGTAAAAAATGCCCTGCAAAATCCGAAAGGTGCACTTTGGAATATGTGCCCCTTTGCCCACCTTGGCAGCAAAAAAGTGTGACACATCTGGTATCGCCGTACTCAGGAGAAGTTGGGCAATGTGTTTTGGGGTGTCATTTTACATATACCCATGCTGGGTGAGAAAAATATCTTGGTCAAATGCCAACTTTGTATAAAAAAATGGGAAAAGTTGTCTTTTGCCAAGATATTTCTCTCACCCAGCATGGGTATATGTATCGCCGTACTCAGGAGAAGTTGGGGAATGTGTTTTGGGGTGTCATTTTACATATACCCATGCTGGGTGAGAGAAATATCTCTGCAAAAGACAACTTTTCCCATTTTTTTATACAAAGTTGGCATTTGACCAAGATATTTTTCTCACCCAGCATGGGTATATGTAAAATGACACCCCAAAACACATTCCCCAACTTCTCCTGAGTACGGCGATACCAGATGTGTCACACTTTTTTGCTGCCAAGGTGGGCAAAGGGGCACATATTCCAAAGTGCACCTTTTGGATTTCACCGGTCATTTTTTACACATTTTGATTGCAAAGTTCTTCTCACACATTTGGGCCCCTAAATTGCCAGGGCAGTATAACTACCCCACAAGTGACCCCATTTTGGAAAGAAGACACCCCAAGGTATTCCGTGAGGGGCATGGCGAGTTCCTAGAATTTTTTATTTTTTGTCGCAAGTTAGTGGAATATGAGACTTTGTAAGAAAAAATAAAAAAAATAAAATCATCATCATTTTCCGCTAACTTGTGACAAAAAATAAAAAGTTCTATGAACTCACTATGCCCATCAGCGAATACCTTAGGGTGTCTACTTTCCGAAATGGGGTCATTTGTGGGGGTTTTCTACTGTTTGGGCATTGTAGAACCTCAGGAATCATGACAGGTGCTCAGAAAGTCAGAGCTGCTTCAAAAAGCGGAAATTCACATTTTTGTACCATAGTTTGTAAATGCTATAACTTTTACCCAAACCATTTTTTTTTGCCCAAACATTTTTTTTTTTACCAAAGACATGTAGAACAATAAATTTGGCGAAAAATTTATATATGGATGTCGTTTTTTTTGCAAAATTTTACAGCTGAAAGTGAAAAATGTCATTTCTTTGCAAAAAAATCGTTACATTTTGATTAATAACAAAAAAAGTAAAAATGCCAGCAGCAATGAAATACCACCAAATGAAAGCTCTATTAGTGAGAAGAAAAGGAGGTAAAATTCATTTGGGTGGTAAGTTGCATGACCGAGCGATAAACGGTGAAAGTAGTGTAGTGCCGAAGTGTAAAAAGTGCTCTGGTCATGAAGGGGGTTTCACCTAGCGGGGCTGAAGTGGTTAAACGAATTAAATTTTGGGTGAAATTTGGGTCAAATCCAACTGATTTGGGTGAAAAAACTGATTTGGGTGAATTCATTAAAATGGCAAAAAGAGAAAAAAGATGAAGAAGCAGAATCAAGTGACCCCAGGCGTGTGTATATGCAACAGCAGACATTTGCCACCAAAAAGCAAAAATCTTTAGGATTTTTTGTGTTCAATTCTGTTTTTATTGAAGTATTAGAGTATCAGGCACTGCCCACCCGATTATGAAGTGTTGGTCTGTCTGTTTATTGGATTTGTTTGAAGGGTGCCCAGGAAATCAATCCAAGCCCTCGTTTTTTTATGTTCGTTTTTACGGGGAAATCGCTAGTACCCTATATACCCTGGCAGTTACACATTGCTGCTTTTATTTTTAACCTCCTAAATACCTAACCGCTAAACTGGTAGGAGATGGAGTCATATGACAGAACCTGGTGATAAACAACATTTGCAGTTTTATTGCCAGGTGCATAGACATAACAATTTTTACATGATCCAACTCAGGAGCAGGCAAGGTAAAATTCTCCATACAAGAAAGATGCAGGAGGAGATTTATCAAAACTGGTATAAAGTAGAACTGCCTGTCATGGAACCATGAACCAGACGTACAACAGAGATGAGTGGAAATAAGAAGGCTTTATTGGAAATCAAGCCGTAGCAAAAGTCCAAACGGATGGCTAAACCGAAGCAGGGTCTTGCGTAGACAGAGGTCAGGAACCAGGAGGGTGGTCAGACGAAGCCAGGATCAGGAACCAACGGGGTAGTCAGACGAAGCCAGGATCAGGAACCAACGGGGTAGTCAGACGAAGCCAGGATCAGGAACCAACGGGGTAGTCAGACGAGGCCAGGATCAGGAACCAGAAGCAGCAGCAGTCTTAGAAGCATGTGAACACAGGAGGACCAAGCAAGGAACTGAAGCCACAGACCTTCTATATATATGAGCTAGGCATCCAGCTCCTCCCAGTGGGAAGGAGAAGCCGCAGGGTGGGAGGCTACAAGAAACCCAGAAACCAAGATGGCCGCCAGCACATGTCAAACGAAGGTAAGACCATGACAGTACCTCCCCCTCAAGGGCCCCTCCTCCGCGGAGTAAGGAACGGTTTCTGAGGGAAGCGTGCGTGGAAGGCTCGGAGCAAAGCAGGAGCATGGACATCTGCGGAGGGAACCCAGGAACGCTCCTCTGGACCATAACCACGCCAATGGACCAAAAACTGCAACCGACCGCGGACCAGGCGTGAGTCCAGGATATTGCTCACCTCATATTCCTCACGATTGCCCACTTGGACCGGACGGGGCCGAGGAACCGAGGAAGTGAAACGATTACACACCAACGGCTTCAACAGGGAGACATGAAACACGTTGGAGATCCGCATGCCAGGAGGAAGCGCAAGGGCATAGGCTACCGGGTTTACCCTGCGAAGCACTCGGAAGGGACCAACAAAGCGAGGCGCCAGCTTGGGAGTGGGCACTCGAAGGTTGAGGTTGCGGGTGGACAACCATACACGGTCTCCGACCTGGTAGGAAGGAGCGGGCGCTCGTCTGCGATCAGCCTGGAGTCTCTGGCGCTGCGCAGAGACCTCAAGGGACCTCTGGATCTGTACCCAAGAAGCACGTAGGACGGAAAGGTGATCCTCCACAGCCGGAGTATCCTGGGGAGAGAATACCTCCGGTAACACGGCAGGTTGGAACCCATAATTGGCCATGAAGGGAGACGTCCCAGAGGAAGAGTTCACCGCCGTGTTCCTGGCAAACTCAGCCCAAGGCAGGAGGTCAACCCAATTGTCTTGGTGATCGGAGACATAGCAACGAAGGAATTGCTCCAAGGCCTGATTAGATCGTTCTGCGGCCCCATTGGACTGAGGGTGGTAGGCCGAGGAGAAAGAGAGATGAATCCCCAACTGGGAGCAAAAGGCGTGCCAGAACCTGGACACAAACTGACTCCCCCGATCCGACACAATCTCCTTGGGCAAACCGTGCAACCGGAAGACCTCCCTGGCGAAAATCGTGGCCAACTCTTGTGCAGAGGGTAACTTCTTGAGAGGAACACAGTGGCACATTTTGGAAAACCGGTCCACAATCATGAGAATGACCGTATGGCCTCGGGATGCAGGGAGGTCCACAATTAAATCTATCCCCAGGTGTGACCATGGGCGCTCCCCGGTGGCTATGGGTTGCAAAAGGCCCAACGGAAGGTGCCGAGGGGACTTACTCTGGGCACAAACGGAGCATGCCGCTACATATGCGGCGATGTCGGAACGTAGAGAAGGCCACCAGAACAGACGTGAAACAGCCCAGGACAGCTGGTTCTTTCCAGGATGCCCCGCGGCCTTGGAGTTATGGTAGGTTCGCAACAACCGAGTGCGCAACTCCTCAGGCACAAAACACCTGCCGTTGGGTCTCCCAGAGGGAGCACCAGATTGAGCCGCCAAAATCTGCTCACCCAGGGGAGAGGTCAGGCTGGTGCGAATGGCGGCCAGGATCTGATTCGGAGGTATGACCGAAGTCGGAATCGACTCCTCCCCGGACAGCTCGGAGTACTGCCGTGATAAGGCATCCGCTCTGATGTTCTTGGAACCGGGTAGGTAGGAGACCACGTAATTAAAACGTGACAAGAACAGAGCCCATCTGGCCTGACGTGGTGTCAATCTCTTGGCCTCAGAAAGGTAGGTCAGATTCTTGTGGTCCGTCAGGATGAGAACCGGAACCACCGAGCCCTCGAGCAAGTGCCTCCATTCTTTAAGGGCCTGCACGATGGCCAATAACTCCCTGTCACCAATCTGATAGTTGCACTCCGCGGAAGACAGTTTCCGGGAGTAAAACCCACAGGAAAGCAGAGGACCCTCTGGTGTTCTACGCTGAGACAGAAGGGCGCCTACTCCCGTCTCAGACGCGTCCACCTCGAGGACAAAGGGCAACCCAGGGTTGGGATGCGACAGAATCGGAGCCGACACAAAGGCGGACTTTAGAGCCTCAAAAGCTCGGATGGCCTCGAGCGGCCAGACCTGGAAATTACTGCCCTTCCTGGTCAGATCCGTGAGAGGCTTGGCTAGCATGGAAAAGTCCCTGATGAACTTCCGATAATAATTGGCGAAGCCCAAAAAGCGCTGCAGGGCACGGAGACCACTGGGCTGGGGCCACTGTAAGACAGCCGAAACCTTCTCAGGATCCATGGAGAACCCCTCAGCGGAAATGATGTAACCTAAGAAGGTTACCTGGGATCGGTGAAATTCGCATTTCTCAAGCTTACCGAACAGCCTGTTCTCTCGTAACCGTTGCAACACTCGTCTGACATCCATAATGTGGGCCTCCATGGATTCAGAATATACCAAGATGTCATCCAAATAGACCACCACACACTGCTGCAACAGGTCACGGAAAACATCGTTGATGAATTCCTGGAAGACTGCGGGCGCATTGCACAACCCAAAGGGCATAACCAAGGATTCATAATGACCGGTCCTGGTGTTAAACGCGGTCTTCCACTCATCGCCCGCCTTGATCCTTACCAGGTTATATGCCGCCCTCAGGTCGAGTTTGGTAAAGACCGTGGCCCCTTTGAGGCGATCGAACAGCTCGGAAATCAAGGGTATCGGGTAAGCGTTCTTGATCGTGATGCGATTGAGACCCCTGTAATCGATGCAAGGCCTCAACTCACCGCCCTTCTTTTTCACAAAGAAAAATCCAGCCCCTGCCGGGGACGAGGATTTGCGAATGTGTCCGCGTGAAAGCGCCTCCCTCACGTACTCCTCCATGGCCTCATTCTCCGTTACCGACAGTGGATAGACTTTGCCACGAGGAGGAACGGCACCGGATTGTAACTCTATGGCACAATCGTATGGGCGGTGCGGAGGTAGGGCAACCGCGCGCACCTTATCGAATACATCCCGGTACTCTTCGTATTCAGGAGGCAACAGAGAGTCCGAGGAAGTACACAGCAACTTGACAGGCCCATGGATGCAACTAACCCCACACTGCGGTGACCACGAGAGGATCTCGACCGATCTCCAATCGAAAGTCGGGTTATGCTTCTGGAGCCAGGGGTACCCCAAGACCACCGAGTAGTGTGGAGACGAAATAACCTGGAGACAGACCGACTCTCTGTGAACGGCACCAATGGCTATCCCCACTGGAAGGGTCTCATGAGTCACGTGTGGCGGCAGAAGGGGTCTGCCGTCTATCGCCTCAAGAGCCAGTGGGGAACCTCGAGGCTGCAGAGGAATGGAATTGGCGGCAACGAACACTCTATCAATGAACAAACCACCAGCACCAGAGTCCACCAACGTCTGGGTCGTCACCGAGCCCCCGACCCAGGAGAGGACAACCGTGATCAGTGGTTTGTCAACACGGGAAACCGGGGACGAGGAGACTCCACCCAAGATCTGCCCCCGACAGGACCTCAGGTGCGAGCGTTCTCCCGGACGGTTCGGACATGCCAACCGAAAATGCCCACCGAGACCACAGTACATGCATCGGCCCTCGCGTCTCCGGAGTGCCCTCTCCCCCTCGGACAGGCGAGCAAACCCCCGCTGCATGGGTTCACCCCCAGACAAGTCATCCCCAGGAGGCGTGGGAGGAGAGGGAGGCACGGGTGGGACAGCAAACGTAGGCGCCAATCTGTTAGGAGACCTCCGCAGGCTCTCCTTAAAGGAAGGTCTCTCCCTGAGTCTGGTGTCAATCAAAATCAGGAAAGAAATAAGAGACTCGAGCTCCACTGGTAGGTCCTTAGCTGCAACCTCATCCTTCAAGGCATCCGAGAGACCATGAGAGAAAGCAGCGACCAGAGCCTCATTATTCCAGCCCACCTCTGCTGCCAGGGTACGAAACTCAATGGCGTATTCAGCTACGGATCGTGAACCCTGTCTGATGGACATAAGGAGCTTCGCAGCAGAGGCAGCACGAGCCGGCACATCGAATACCTTCCGAAGAGAAGCAACAAAACCGGAAAACTCGGCAACCACCGGATTGTTGTTCTCCCATAAAGGGCTGGCCCAGGCCAAGGCCTTGTCCGAGAGCAGCGAGATCAAGAAGCCCACCTTTGATCTCTCAGTAGGAAAGGCATGTGGCAGCAACTCGAAATAAATGCCCACCTGGTTAAGGAAACCTCGGCACTGAGTTGGCTCTCCCCCAAAGCGCTGTGGAAGGGGGGCAGAACCGGTCATACCCCGAGACACCGCAGGCGCAACAACCGGGGCGGCAGTAGGAGCGGGCCCAGGAGCGACAACCGACCCATCGGCAACGGAAGCGAAATGAGCCGTGCGTTCAAGCAGGGTTTGCAACGCCACAGCGAACCGACCCAACAGGTGATCCTGCTGATCAAGTCTGGCAACCAGCGTAGGTAGCGAGGATGGCCCTGTACCGTCAGAATTCATGGCTTGGTCCTAATGTCATGGAACCATGAACCAGACGTACAACAGAGATGAGTGGAAATAAGAAGGCTTTATTGGAAATCAAGCCGTAGCAAAAGTCCAAACGGATGGCTAAACCGAAGCAGGGTCTTGCGTAGACAGAGGTCAGGAACCAGGAGGGTGGTCAGACGAAGCCAGGATCAGGAACCAACGGGGTAGTCAGACGAAGCCAGGATCAGGAACCAACGGGGTAGTCAGACGAGGCCAGGATCAGGAACCAGAAGCAGCAGCAGTCTTAGAAGCATGTGAACACAGGAGGACCAAGCAAGGAACTGAAGCCACAGACCTTCTATATATATGAGCTAGGCATCCAGCTCCTCCCAGTGGGAAGGAGAAGCCGCAGGGTGGGAGGCTACAAGAAACCCAGAAACCAAGATGGCCGCCAGCACATGTCAAACGAAGGTAAGACCATGACACTGCCTTAGTTGCCCATAGCCACCAAAAAGATTACACCTTTCATTTTCCAAAGGAGCTCTGAAAAATGAAAGGTGGAAACTAATTGATTGCTATGGGCAAATAAACCAGTTTTTGTTTACACCAGTTTTGATTAATTGCCCCAGCAGAGTCCAGATTTATGCCAGCCACCTGCAATAATTGGCCTTGGTCCTTAGTTATTGTCATTGCAAATTATAGCTTAATTGGAAACTGTAATGTCAAAGGATGCCACTCAAGTCGGGAAGATTAACTGGTATTTGTGTTCTCTCTCTACAAGAATTAAGGCTGAAAACATTAATATGTGCCCAAAAGCATTAGATGCAATGGGGATGATTTGTCTTAACTGGTGTAAAAGAAAAGCGTGGCAGTTGCCCATAGAGACAAACCATATTACTACTTTAATTTTGTCCCTTTGAAAAGGAAAGTAGTAATCTGGTTGCTATGAGCAACCTCCACTATACCTTCCCATCTAGACTTATCTAGTAATGTGCACTACCCGGTACTGAAAACCTCAGAGACCAGAAAGCATAATGAGTGATGTGGTGAGCTTAGAAACAGACAGTCTTAACCACCTCCCATCCACCCATAGACTAAAAAAAGTCTGGTAGGTGGTTGTCTATTTCTGAATAGACGTTCCTGAACGTCCATTCAGAAACTGCAGCTGCACCCTAATTGTGCAGCTGCTTATCGGGTTGCTCGCTCTCAGTGACAGCAGGGCAACCCTTAGAGAAGGCAGGGACAGTGCCCAGGTGTCCCTGCCTTCTAGATCGCTGTATACTCATGTGACCGCAGGAGTCGGGTGAGTGCAGGAGCTGTGAGGTCTTTTCCAGACCTCGATCAGCCCTGCTCTGAGGCTGTACAGCGCTGTATTGCACTGTACAGCCTCTCTGGGGGGTGTATTTCTCCTGTAACTGGGGCTACTATGTCAACCCTAGTTACAGGAGAAATCAACAGTGAAAAAAAAAAATAAAGTCTAATCTCCCCCAGAGGTCTTTTATGACCTTATGGGGGATGAAAAGTGTAAATAAAATTAAAAAAAATGTTAAAAAAATTAAAAAAAAAAAAGGTTTCACATGTAATTTTTTTTCTCCAAGTAAGGAATTAAAAAAATATGCTAACATTAGAAAAAAATAAATAAAATAGACCTATTTGGTATTGCCGCATCCGTGACGGTTGGCTCTATAATCTATAAATATATCACATGATCGACCCAGTCCGATAAACACCATAAAAAAAAAGAAACGGTGTCATAAAAAGCCATTTTTGTCACCTTACATCACAAAAAGTGTAACACCAAGTGATCAAAAAGGCGTATGTCCCACAAAATGGTACCAATGAAACAGTCACCTCATTCTGCAAAAAATGAGCCCCTACATAATGTCTCAAAAAATAAAAAAAAACTCTAGCTCTCAGAACATTGAGACACTAAAACATATATTTTTTTTGTTTAAAAAATGCTATTATTGTGTTAAAGTGAAATAAATAAAAGTATACATATTAGGTATCACCACGTCTGTAACAACGAGCTCTATAAAAATATCACATGACCTAACCCCTCGGGTGAACACCGTAAAAAATAAAATAAAAGTGTCCAAAAAAGCCATTTTTGTCACCTTACATCACAAAAAGTGCAACACAAAGTGATCAAAAAGGCGTGTGTCCCATAAAATGAAACCAATAAAACTATCATCCCGCAAAAAATGAGCCCCTACATAAGAAAATCTCTCAAAATAAAACAAAAAACTATAGCTATAGCTTTTTTTTGTTTCAAAAATGCTATTATTGTATTCATATTAGGTATTGCCACGTCCGTAACGATCTGCTCTATAAAAATGTCACTTGACTGAACCACTCAGGTGAACGCTGTAAAAATAAATAAAAAAAACTGTGCTAAAACAACCAATTTTTGGGTCACCTTGCCCCATAATGAATGATCAAAAAATCATATGTACCCAAAAATAGTACCAATAAAACTGTCACCTTATCCCCTAGTTTCCAAAATGGGGTCACTTCTTGGGAGTTTCTACTGTAAGGGTGCATCAGGGGGGCTTCAAATGGGACATGGCATCTAAAAACCATGTGGCCCTCCTTTTCTTCTGTGCCCTGCCATGCGCCCATACAGCAGTTTATGACCACATGTGGGGTGATTCTGTAAACCGCAGAATCTGGGTAATAAATATTGAGTTTGTTTGGCTGTTAGCCATCGATGTGTTAAAGAAAAAATTTGATTAAAATTGAAAATTTTCCCAAAAATTTAAATAAAAAAATGTGATCTCCATTTTCCTTTAATTCTTGTGGAACGCCTAAAGGGTTAACAAAGTTTGTAAAATCGGTTTTAAGTAACATGAGGGGTGTAGTTTCTACAATAGGGTCATTTATGGGGGTATCCACTATGTAAGCCCCACAAAGTGACTTCAGACCTAAACTGGTCCTTAAAAAGTGGGTTTTGGCAATTTTCTTAAAAATTTTAAGAATTGCTTCTAAACTTCTAAGCCTTCTCACGTCCTAAAAAAAAATGACATTTCCAAAATGATGCCACATTAAGTACACATATAGGGAATGTTAAGTAATAAATATTTTATGAGGTATCACTTTCTGTTTTAAAAGCAGAGAAATTAAAATTTAGAAAATTGCGAATTTAAAAAAAAATTGGGTAAATTTGGGATTTTTTCATAAAGTGAAATATATTGACTCAAATTTATGACTAGCATGAAGTACAATGTGTCACGAGAAAATAATCTCTGAATGGCTTGGATAAATAATAGCGTTCCAAAGTTATTACCACATAAAGTGAGATATGTCAGATTTGATTGCTGATGCAATTTGTGCATGACATCTTCAGCATAATTTGGCATCTGAATGGCCTTGGTGATAAAGAAATTTTGTCGACATTCTAGCTACTTCATCAGGCATGTCTGTGTCTAATGAAGTTGGCAGAATGCAGACGAAACGTGTTGCCTGAGCTCTCTTTTAGCACCCTCAATTTGCCTTTTTTGACAATTTTTTGTAACATAAAAAATGCCTACGGGGCATCAGAGGAGAGGCTGATACATTAGAAGTCAGCCATTGATTAGCTGAATAGCCAGCTGACATCTAATGTGGAAGCCTAAGTATGGACTCATGCCTGTGTTTAATCCCAACATTGGGCATTGCTAGGGTCTCAAAACTCATAATGCAAAATGCATATATGCCGAATTCTTGATCCAAACAACTCACATCACCAAGCCCTAGCACTAAATACATATTTGTATGGACATTACATTTACTAAACATATAGGAGTATACAGTAATACATACCTATTACATGCAATGAAGTTTCCTCTGATTATACACGGTTTTTCTTCATCCTCTCCATTTGGCCCAGACCACCACGATGACTTTTTTCAGCCATGTCTCCTCTTTGCAAAGTTTGCCACAAACATATCTTAAGTTTTGATCTGTTATATCATCCTCCCCCTTTTGTTGCCCCAACAGAGTTATTCTGCTCCTACCCCAATAATGAGCCCTCTGTGCTGCCCAATGCCCCCAAATACTATACTACAGAAAAAATTAGTGCCATACAGATAGCTCCCTAATCATAATAGTGCTCCCAAAAGTTCTACCATTTGTAATAATTGTGCTCTTATTAGCAATAGTGCCCCCTACAGTTGCAAATGGAAACAAGACAAAAATCTAATATGAACAGCCAGTCTCATAGATGAAACTGCTCTCCTGACAAGCAAGATGGTGCACGGCAGTTAAGTCTGTATCGGCAACAGTCATAGTAAGGTCCCCTATAGTGTCCACCAGTAGTAATATAGCCCCTCTATCGTGTCGTCCCCAGTAGTGATAAGGCCCCTGTATACTTGCCACAGTAATAATAGTGCCCTCTACAGTGCCCCCAGTAGTTATAATAACCTCTTTAGTGCCCCATGTATTTAAAATGCTCTGTAATATTGCCCTTAGTAGTCAAAATGCTTCCTAATAGTGTCCCAATAGTTATAATGCTTACAAAAAAGGGGGGATTTAACCTGGGTAAAGGTATTTGTATACACATACTGTATATATTAATGCCAAGAATGGGCTAGACCTATCTTTACCCGGTATAAAGTGTGTATTAAAACTTCACTTTTAATTCGACATAATGATAAAACGGCTGTGAGCCATAACAAACAATTAAAACACTTTGTTTCCATCGCAAAGAGTTGACGACTTAGTTGCTGCCAAGGTGAGGGAGATGTGCACTATCTCCTATTCACCACAACTATATCTCCAGAGCTTGAACATAGGGGGGCAATGTGTGGATGGAGTAATGTAAGCAAACTACCTGTAGTTGCCTGCAAAAACTGATTAAATGGAATAGGTAACTGTGCACCTACATGCAAACATTCACAGCACAGCACAATTGTCTGACACTACGTTAGTAGCTGTGAAGACACATTCACACACTGCACACACGCTGCTAAGTGCTCCACCTAGCTCAAGAAACCTTGCTATATTGAATGAAATGTCCTACACATGGACTTCTAAGCTAATGAGCAACACTGGAGTGGACAAAACAATCAACTGCCCCCCAACATGTTTCACCAGATATAAGACACAAAGAAAGTTTCTGTGCGATATCAGGAGTGGTTAAAGCAGCAGTCCCAAAAAAAGGAGTAAGTCCCTTCTCCAGAAAGACAACCAAAGTACATGTAGATAGGTCCGCGCTAGGTTTCCACAGGCAGGAGTTTCACTCACAGGAAGATTCTATGGAGATTCCACGATATCACCAGTGCATCTCCAATATCAATCCCGATACCGACCAGCAAAATTTTTCTCTCCTTCAGGAGAAACAGAACATAGAGCAATACCCAGGGTGTTTAATATTCAGTAAGATTTATTGTACTTACAAACATTGGTAAAAACCGTATATAGATGCCCGACCCAGGTTTCGCCTTAGCTTCATCTGGGGCATTACAAACTAATCAGCCGAAGCTGTGTTTTTATCCCTCCCAACTCTGATGTCATATCCGGTTTCCCGAATCAGGATTCATATATAATCGTATCAATTCATATCGATAAAACATTTGATTATTTAAAAATATCGATAAAACATTTGATTATCTAAAATCACTGATTTTTAAAAAAAACAAATCTATAATCAGGATTCATATATAATCGTATAAATTCATATCGATAAAACATTTGATTATTTATATCAATAAAACATTCGATTATTTAAAATCGCCAATTTTTTTAAAACTATTCTATAATCGTATGTCGACATTGCACACATACAATTGCCAACACATTGCTACATTCATAAAATAGTGTCTGACTTCAATGCCAATACAAATGCGCGTGTTCTGAGATGAACATGGGTCGCACATGTGAAAAGGTGTCACTTTTCATTATCATTTGTACATATTGTATACGATCGGAAGATTGTACTTATTACCCAAATACCTACATATATATAAACACGCCTATGGTAAGGATACTATTAATCTACTAAGGACCACATAAATCCCCAATATGCTGGATCCTCTGTCAACCCACCCCACACCCAAACCACCTATTTTCCTACACATACCATACAGAAGCAACTAATGGACACTGAAATCTATCTAAGCTGGTGATTACATTCAATTCATGCTAACTGCCTTCATGTCCCATTTTATGTTGAGACCGTTAGGTTGTAGGGTGTTTAGTTCATATATCCATTTTGCTTCGATTTTATTAATCTGTTGTGCTGCATCCCCACCTCTCCAATTTTTTTGTACAAGTTTGGCTCCAACAAATCTTAATCCTGCAGGATTCTTTTGGTGGACTCGTTTGAAGTGAGCAGATACACTGTGTGTCTCAAGGCCTCTTTTTATATTACCTATGTGCTCACTAATCCTAGTTTTTAATTTTCTCAAGGTTCTGCCCACATATTGTAGCCTGCAGGGGCACTCTAAAACATAGATGACCCCTGCAGACTCACATGATAGTTGTCCTCTCATGCGTAATTCTTTTTGATTTGAGGAGGAGGATATGGTATTTTGAGTGCTGCGTTTTTTATCCATCATGGATCTGTTTTTACAAGCCGAACAGAAGCCGCACCACACAAAGTTATTTTTAGTGGACTTCTTGTTTATTTTTCTTTTAGACATCCTCGTACTATTCTATTCCGTACAGTAGGTGCCCTGTTAAAAATGAAAGGTGGTTTATTTGGGATCAAAGGACCAATAACCTTGTCATTCTTCAATATTCTCCAGTTCTTCCTAATTACCTGCTTAATCTCAGGACATGATGCTGTATACATAGTTTTAAATGCCCACTTGAATCTTTCAGTGTTTTTCTCTCTAGCTGTTTTTATTCCGATATTATTTTCGCCAATTTCCCTTCTTTGATCTTGAAGTACCTCCTCATTGTAACCCTTTTCTTTAAACCTTTCAAGAATGATATTACTCTGTGTCTCATAGTCAGCCTGATGGGAGCAATTCCTTTTTATGCGTTGGAACTGACTCTTGGGGACCCCCTGTAACCATAGGCTATAATGACAGCTGGTAGCATCAATATAGCCATTCCTGTCTGTGGGTTTGAAGAAGGTTTTGGTTGTCAGACGTTGGTTGGTGATGGATATTTCCAAATCGAGGAAATTAACCCTGATTTTACTACTCTCTTCCGTAAATTTAATGCTCCATTGGTTATTGTTGATGTACTGGATAAACACCATTAGAGAGGACTCGTCACCTTTCCAGATACACAGACAATCATCGATGTATCTTCTCCAAAGAATCAACATACCTCCTGCTCCTATTTTTTGTATAATTGGGGTGATAATTTTTTTTCCCCAATAAGACATAAAAAGATTGGCGAAACTGGGTGCGAATTTCGCACCCATCGCCACACCAGACGTCTGTAAATAAAATGATTCACTATACCAAAAATAATTATGGGTTAAACAATATTCAATACAATTTAAAATTAATTATTTTTGTTCAATTGCCATACCCTCATCATTATCCATGAAATATCTCACTGCTTCCAATCCCTTATCGTTAGGAATTATGGTGTAGAGTGATGAAACATCCGCTGTCACCATATCAACCTCATTTAGGATCTGCAGGACATGACCTGTGTCTTTGAGGTAGGATGGCGCAGTTGGCACGTACTTCTGAAGAAATATGTCCACATACTCTGAGATCCCGCTGGTAATAGATCCGATCCCAGAGACAATGGGTCTCCCTAGTGGATTTACTGGATCCTTGTGGACTTTAGGCAAATAGTAAATGAAGGGTGTAATTGATGAGTATTATGGAGATAATCAAATTCTTTTTTGTTCAAGACTCCTTTTTTTAGACCTCTATCAAGTAATATTTTTAGTTCTTTTTTATATTCGTTGATTGGGTCCTTTTTTTTTAAAAACTTTATAAGTTACCTTGTCACCTAGAATTCGGGCCATTTCTTTTTGATACCACTCCTTATTAAGAACAACTATCCCCCTCCCTTATCCGCAGGTTTTATTATTATATTGGTGTTATTCTCTAAATCTCTTAAAGCATTTTTCTCTTTCTGACTGAGGTTGTTTTTTATATTTTTATTGTCTTTGATCCTTTCTACTCCTTTTTTCACTCCTTTCTTAAATGCCTCAATACATTCGTTGTCCTTATTATTTGGGTAGAATTTTGATTAATTTTTTAGGGAGGTATGCGGTTGTTGATCTGTTAGCCCAACTTCTGTTATTGGTTTGGACATCATATATTTAAAGATGTTGAGTTTCCTTACATAACGATGTATGTCCAAATAAACTTCAAATTTATTACCCTTATGTGTAGGGGCAAATTTTAGGCCTGTATTGAGAACGCTTTTCTCTTCTTCTTCTGTTAACTCATAGGAACTCAGATTATATATCCCTATTTGCTCTCTCTCCCTTGAACAATTTAACAAAAATAATTTATTTTAAATTGTATCGAATATTGTTTAACCCATAATTATTTTTGGTATAGTGACTCATTTTATTTACAGACGTCTGGTGTGGCGATCGGTGTGAAAGTTTCGGTCATCTATGTTTTAGAGTGCCCCTGCAGGCTACAATATGTGGGCAGAACCTTGAGAAAATTAAAAACTAGGATTAGTGAGCACATAGGTAATATAAAAAGAGGCCTTGAGACACACAGTGTATCTGCTCACTTCAAACGAGTACACCAAAAGAATCCTGCAGGATTAAGATTTGTTAGAGTCGAACTTGTATAATAAAATCAAAGCAAAATGGATATATGAACTAAACACCCTACAACCTAACGGTCTCAACATAGAATGGGACATGAAGGCAGTTAGCATGAATTGAACGTAATCACCAGCTTAGATAGATTTCAGTGTCCATTAGTTGCTTCTGTATGGTATGTGTAGGAAAATAGGTGGTTTGGGTGTGGGGTGGGTTGACAGAGGATCCAGCATATTGGGGTTTTATGTGGTCCTTAGTAGATTAATAGTATCCTTACCATAGGCGTGTTTATATATATATATATATATGTAGGTATTTGGGTAATAAGTACAATCTTCCGATCGTATACAATATGTACAAATGATAATGAAAAGTGACACCTTATCACATGTGCGGCCCATGTTCAACTCAGAACACGCGCATTTGTATTGGCATTGAAGTCAGACACTATTTTATGAATGTAGCAATTGTTGGCAATTTTATGTGTGCAATGTCTACATACGATTATAGAATTGTTTTAAAAAAATCAGCGATTTTAAATAATCAAATGTTTTATCGATATGAATTTATACGATTATATATGAATCCTGATTATAGAATTGTTTTAAAAAAATCGGCGATTTAAAAAAAAACTGTGATTTTAAATAATCGAATGTTTTATCGATATGAATTGATACGATTATATATGAATCCTGATTCGGAAAACCGGATATAACATCAGAGTTGGGAGGGATAAAAACACAAACTGATTAGTTTGTAATGCCCCAGATGAAGCTAAGGCGAAACCCGGGTCGGGCATCTATATACGCTTTTTACCAATGGATGTTTGTAAGTACAATAAATCTTACTGTATATTAAACACCCTGGGTATTGCACTATGTTCTGTTTCTCCTGAAGGAGAGAAAAATTTTGCTGGTCGGTATTGGGATTGATATTGGAGATGCACTGGTGATATAGTGGAATCTCCATGTTTCACCAGATCACTGGCTTCTTCAGGGTTTTGGACAGAATTCTGACTATTAATATACAGTCAGGTCCATTAATATTGGGACATAGCCACAATTCTAACATTTTTGGCTCTATACACCACCACAATGGATTTGAAATGAAATTAACAAGATGTGCTTTAACTGCAGACTGTCAGCTTTAATTTGAGGGTATTTACATCCACATCAGGTAAACGGTGTAGAAATTATAACAGTTTGCATATGTGCCTCCCACTTGTTAAGGGACCAAAAGTAATAGGACAGAATAATAATCATAAATCAAACTTTCACTTTTTAATACTTGGTTGCAAATCCTTTGCAGTCAATTTCAGCCTGAAGTCTGGAACTCAGACGTCTCCAGACGCTGGGTTTCATCCCTGGTGATGCTCTGCCAGGCCTCTATTGCAACTGTCTTCAGTTCCTGCTTGTTCTTGGGGCATTTTCCCTTCAGTTTTGTCTTCAGCAAGTGAAATGCATGCTCAATCGGATTCAGATCAGGTGATTGACTTGGCCATTGCATAACATTCCACTTCTTTCCCTTAAAAAACTCTTTGGTTGCTTTTGTAGTATGCTTTGGGTCATTGTCCATCTGCACTGTGAAGCGCCGTCCAATGAGTTCTGAAGCATTTGGCTGAATATGAACAGATAATATTGCCCGAAACACTTCAGAATTCATCCTGCTGCCTTTGTCAGCAGTCACATCATCAATAAACACAAGAGAACCAGTTCCATTGGCAGCCATACATGCCCACCCCATGACACTACCACCACCATGCTTCACTGTTGAGGTGGCATACTTGGGATCATGAGCAGTTCCTTTCCTTCTCCATATTCTTCTCTTCCCATCACTCTGGTACAAGTTGATCTTGGTCTCATCTGTCCATATGATGTTGTTCCAGAACTGGGAAGGCTTTTTTAGATGTTGTTTGGCAAACTCTAATCTGGCCTTCCTGTTTTTGAGGCTCACCAAATGGTTTACATCTTGTGGTGAAGTCTTCTCTTTATTGTTGACTTTGACACACATGCACCTACCTCCTGGAGAGTGTTCTTGATCTGGCCAACTGCTGTAAAGGGTGTTTTCTTCACCAGGGAAAGAATTCTTTGGTCATCCACCACAGTGGTCTTCCAGGTCTTTTGGTGTTGCTGAGCTCACCGGTGCGTTCCTTCGTTTTAATAATGTTCCAAACTGTTGTTTTGGCCACGCCTAATGTTTTTGTTAGCTCTCTGATGGGTTTGTCTTGCTTTTTCAGCCTAATGATGGCTTGCTGCACTGATAGTGACAGCTGTTTGGATCTCATCTTCAGAGTTGACAGCAACAGATTCCAAATGCAAATAGCACACTTGAAATGATCTCTGGACCTTTTATCCTGCTCATTGTAATTGGGATAATGATGGAATAACACACACCTGGCCATGGAACAGCTGAGAAGCCAATTGCCCCATTACTTTTGGTCCCTTCACAAGTGGGAGGCACACATGCAAACTGTTGTAATTCCTACACCTTTCACCTGATTTGTATGTAAATACCCTTAAATTAAAGCTGACAGTCTGCAGTTAAAGCACCTCTTGTTTGTTTCATTTCAAATCCATTGTGGTGGTGTATAGAGCCAAAAATGTTAGAATTGTGTCTATGTCCCAATATTTATGGACCTAACAGTATATGAAGAGTTATAATGCCCCACTAGTATGTTCCCCAAAGTGACAAATAAAAATAAAAAACCCTGTCTGAGTTGCCTGTGTCCTAGCTCCGGTGGTTGTGATGACGTCATCATGCCACTGACAAATAGATTTGCCCTCTCCTAGGCTTTAGGACTAATTACCTGTGGGGTATGAGAATGAACGGCGGGGACAGAAGTCAATGGCTCCCTAACAGGCAAGTCAGACAGCACCCTAACTTATAACTGCACCTATGTCCTAATGACTACTGTGTGGGGGCACAATGTGGGAATAACTACTGTGAGGGGGCACAATGTTGGTATAACAACTGTGTTGACATAACTACTGTGAGGGGACACTGTGGGCATTACTACTGTGTTGGTATAACTACTGAGAGTTGACAAAATATGGGCAGACCTACTGTGTTGACATAACTAATGTGAAGGGACATAATGTGGGCATAACTACTGTGAGGGGGCATAATGTGGGCATAACTACTATGAGGGGCAGAATGTAGGTATATAGTATTTCACAAAAGTGAGTACACCTCTCACATTTTTGTAAATATTTTATTATATATTTTTATAGGACAACACTGAAGATTGACTACTTTACATTGTATCAAAGAGTCATGTGTACAGCTTGCATAACAGTGTAAATTTGGTGTCCCCTTAAAATAACTCAACACATAGACATTAATGTGTAAACCGCTGGCAACGAAAGTCAGTACAGCCCTAAGTAAAAATGGCCAAACTGAATTGGCAGGTGCAAAGGAGGAGGAGCATGTGAGTGTACCCAGCATGTAGTATGCGCTGCTCCCTCGGGGTCTGCATCTAGTGAGTGGCGCAAAAACTGCCCCATTGAATGAATATGGAAAGCAGAAGTTTCGGTGCCTGAATCCTGTGTGGTATTTCTGTACCTTCTTGAAGATCTGGGAATGGTCCTGTGGGTGGGCAGAGGGCGGACACGGAGTGGAGCAGAGCGGCGTCGCCAGTGTGGCGGCTTGGTGGGAGTATTCTGCCTGCAGGCTATGGAAGTAGATTGATGCAGACCCAAACAAGTGGAAGGGGAGAGAGAGTCTTGAGGAGTGCAGTGGAGAGGGCAGATGTCCGCTTGAAGACCTCAGTACAAACGGAAATGCTGAGGAGAGAGACAGCCAGGACTAACCATTGAGATATGTGAGACAGTGGCTCGCCACTGTATAATAAACATGTTAAATAGAGGTTGTCTGATTTTGGTTATTTGCTGCACCTCCAAAAAAGATAAGAAGTTATGGCCTGTTTTGTGCTGTATAAACTGAACTGATGCCATATTAGAATTGGGGTCTTTTAATCTCATCCTTTAACCCCTTGAGGACCCTAAGAATTCCCTTTTTTGCGTTTTTGTTTTTCACTCCCCGAGTTTACCATAGTCCTAACTTTTTTATTTTTCCATTCACATAGCATTATAAGGGCTTATTTTTTGCGGGACAAGTTGTACTTTCTAATGGCACTGTTTACGGTTGCATAATATGTAGTAAGAGGCGTAAAAAAAAATCTATGCAGTAAAATTGACCTGTTATCTTCATTCTCCAGGTCAGTACGGTTACAACGATACCACACTGGTATAATTTTTCTTGCGTTTTAATACTAAAAAAATAAATTAAAACCTTTTAACCATAACCAATTATAACCATATTCTGACCCCTATAACTTTTTTGTAGTTATGTGTATGGGGCTGTGTGAAGGCTCATTTTGAAGTGGGTGCGACTTTTTCATCACTTTTTTATATAAAAAAAATGATTGGGTAGTTGAAGTGACAAAAAATGGCAAATTGGCTTTTTTTTTCTATTACGCCATATGCCATTAATATTGTTATATTTAAATTGTATGGGAATTTTCGAACGTGGCAATGCCCATAATGTTAATTTTTTTTATTGGTTAAGTATTTTTATTTGAACCCCTTCCTGACATATGATGTACAAACCGGATTCCCAAAAAGTTGGGACACTAAACAAATTGTGAATAAAA
Organism: Bufo gargarizans; assembly: GCF_014858855.1. NCBI lineage: Eukaryota > Metazoa > Chordata > Amphibia > Anura > Bufonidae > Bufo > Bufo gargarizans. Next base: position 268,655,627 of record NC_058083.1, read on the forward strand.
ACTGAATGCAATGATGTGGAGATGGCAAATGTCAATATTTTATTTGTAATGGAACGTAGATGACAGATCAAACGTTTAATCTGAGTAAATGTATCATTTTAAAGGAAAAATACGTTGATTCAAATTTTCACGGTGTCAACAAATCCCCAAAAAGTTGGGACAAGTAGCAATAAGAGGCTGGAAAAAGTTAATTTGAGCATAACAAAGAGCTGGAAGACCAATTTACACTAATTAGGTCGATTGGCAACATGATTGAGTATAAAAAGAGCTTCTCAGAGTGGCAGTGTCTCTCAGAAGCCAAGATGGGTAGAGGATCACCAATTCCCACAATGTTGCGCAGAAAGATAGTGGAGCAATATCAGAAAGGTGTTACCCAGCGAAAAATTGCAAAGACTTTGCATCTATCATCATCCGAAGATTCAGAGAATCTGGAACAATCTCTGTGCGTAAGGGTCAAGGCCGTAAAACCATACTGGATGCTCGTGATCTCTGGGCCCTTAAACGACACTGCACCACAAACAGGAATGCTACTGTAAAGGAAATCACAGAATGGGTTTAGGAATACTTCCAGAAACCATTGTCAGTGAACACAATCCGCCGTGCCATCCGCCGTTGCCAGCTGAAACTCTACAGTGCAAAGAAGAAGCCATTTCTAAGCAAGATCCACAAGCTCAGGCGTTTTCACTGGGCCAGGGATCATTTAAAATGGAGTGCGGCAAAATGGAAGACTGTTCTGTGGTCAGACGAGTCACGATTCGAAGTTCTTTTTGGAAATCTGGGACGCCATGTAATCCGGACCAAAGAGGACAAGGACAACCCAAGTTGTTATCAACGCTCAGTTCAGAAGCCTGCATCTCTGATGGTATGGGGTTGCATGAGTAGCTTGCATGTCTGGAAAGGCACCATCAATGCAGAAAAATATATTCAGGTTCTAGAACAACATATGCTCCCATCCAGACCTCATCTCTTTCAGGGAAGACCCTGCATTTTTCAACAAGATAATGCCAGACCACATTCTGCATCAATCACAACATCATGGCTGCATAGGAGAAGGATACGGGTACTGAAATGGCCAGTCTGCAGTCCAGATCTTTCACCTATAGGAAGGTGCAACAAAGAAGGCCCAAGACGATTGAACAGTTAGAGGCCTGTATTAGACAAGAATGGGAGAGCATTCCTATTTCTAAACTTGAGAAACTGGTCTCCTCGGTCCCCAGACGTCTGTTGAGTGTTGTAAGAAGAAGGGGAGATGCCACACAGTGGCGAAAATGGCCTTGTCCCAACTTTTTGGGGATTTGTTGACACCATGAAACTCTGATTCAACATATTTTTCCCTTAAAATGGTAAATTTTCTCAGTTTAAACTTTTGTTCCGTGATTTATGTTCTATTCTGAATAAAATATTAGAAGTTGGCACCTCCACATCATTGCATTCAGTTTTTATTCACGATTTGTATAGTGTACCAACTTTTTTGGAATCCGGTTTGTACTATTACGTCATGGAAGTCAGTGACTTCCCGCATTTTGACGTAATAGTACGTCATGGTGATCGGGCAGGCACCAGAGCGGTGTGCTCCTGTTAACTGCAGGGGTCAGGCAGTCCCTGGTAGCCGGGCCCCTGCTGAATCCGCCAGCATCGCTGTAAAAGCAAATACCGGCAGATTAACCCCTTCTATGCCACAGCCCACGCTGACTGCGATATGAAAGGGGTTTGCTGGGGGTGATGGAGCCCATTGGGTTCCTGCGCTACTGTGGCAGTGACAAGGCAGCCCGATGACATACAGAGGCTGCCCAATGCCTTGCACAGCATCGGGACCTGCCTTCTACGGGTGCCCTGGAGATCCAGTCCCAGGCTGGGTTTCCTAGTCTACCTATTAGTGTATTACTCTGTGTAATACACTAAACAGGCAATGCATTACAATACAGATGTATTGTAATGCATTGCAAAGGGGATCAGGCCCCAAAAAGTTGAAGTCCTAGAGTGGGAGAGAAATAAAGCTTTTAAAAAAAAGTGTTTTTAATAAAGAAAAAAGATTTTATAATAAAGAGAAAAAACACACATTTTAGGTATCGCCGCGTCCGCAACGACAGGCTCTATAAATATATCACATGATCCATCCTGTCCGATAAAAAAACTGTCAAAAAAAACATTTTTGGTCACCTTACATCACAAAAAGTGCAACACCAAGCGATCAAAACGGCGTATGTCCCACAAAATAGTACCAATAAAACCGTCACCTCATCCCGCCAAAAATGAGACCCTACATAAGAAAATCTCAAAAAAATTAATAAAAAATGTAGCTCTCAGAACATGGAGACACTAAAACATCATTTTTTGGTTTCAAATATGCTATTGTTCTGTTAAAGTGAAATAAAAAAAATTATATGTATTGGGTATTGCCCCGTCCGTTACAAACAGCTATACAAAAATATCACATGACCTAAACCCTCAGATGAACACCGTAAAAAAAATAAAAAAACCTGTAAAAAAAAGCAATTTTTGGTCATCTTAAATCACAAAATTTGCAACACCAAGTGATCAAAAAGGCGTATGCCCCCTAAAATAGTACCAATCAAACAGTCACCTCATCCCGCAAAAAATGAGACTCTACCTGAGACAGTCAAAAAATAAAAAAAACTATGGCTCTCAGACTATGGAGACACAAAAACATCATTGTTTTGGTTTCATAAATGATATTGTGTAAAACTTAAATAAATAAGAAAAAATTATAAAGATTAGGTATTATCACGTCCGTAACAATCTGCTCTATAAAAATGTCACATGACCTAACCCCTCAGGTGAACGCTGTAAAAATAAATAAATAAAAACTGTGCCAAAATAAAAAATGTTGGTCACCTTGCCCCATAATGTGTAATAATGAATGATCAAAAAATGGTACCAATAAAAACGTTCACGCTTCCTGCAAAAAACGAGCCCCTGCACATGACGATTGGCAGAAAGAAAAAAAAGGCGATCAGAAAATAGAGACACAAATATATTTCTTTTTCAAAAATGCTTTATTATGAAAAACTGAAATAAACAAACAAACAAACAAAGTAGACATATTTGATATCATTGCGTCCGTAACAACCTGCTCTATAAAAAGAGCACATGATCTACTCTGCCAGATGAATGTTGCAAAAAAAAAAAAACTGTGCCAAATCAGCCATTTTTTTGGGGTTACCTTGCCTCACAAAAAAAGTTATATAGAGCAATTAAAAATCATATGTACCCCAAAATAGTAACAATAAAACTAGCACCTTATCCCCTAGTTTCCAAAATGGGGTCACGTTTTGGGAGTTTTTACTGTAAGGTGCATCTGGGGGGCTTCAAATGGGACATGGCATCTAAAAACCGATCCAGCAAAATCTATTTTCCAAAAACCATATGGCGCTCCTTTTCTTATGTGCCCTCTCGTGTGCCCTTACATTAGTTTACGACCACATGTGGCGTGTTTCTGTAAACCGCAGAATCAGGGTAATAAAAATTGAATTAATAACCCTCAATGTGTTAAAGAAAAAAAGGATTAAAATGGAAAAATCTGCCCAAAAAGTGAAATTTAGAAATTTCATCTCCATTTTTCTTTAATTCTTATGGAACACCTAAAGGGTTAACAAAGTTTGTAAAATCATTTTTGAGTAACTTGAGAGGTGTAGTTTCTACAATGGGGCCATTTATGGGGGGGGGGGGGGGGGTTCCACTATGTAAGCCCCACAAAGTGACTTGAGAACTAAACTAGTCCTTAAAAAGAATTGCTTCTAAAATTCTAAGCCTTCTCACATCCCCCAAAAAATAAAATGACATGTACAAAATGATGCCAACATAAAGTAGACATATGGGGAATGTTAAGTAATAAATATTTTGAGGTATCACTTTCAGTTTTAAAAGCAGAGAAATAGAAATTTGAAAAAAAAAAATTGGTAAATTTGAGCTTTTTCATTAATGAAGTGAAATATATTCACTCAAATTTATGACTATAATGAAGATAATGTGTCATGAGAAAACAATCTCAGAATGGCTTGGATCAGTAAAAGTGTTCCAAAGCTATTACCACATAACGTGACACATATCAGATTTGCAAAAAATGGCCTCGGCAGAAGAGCGAAAACTGGCCCGGGGTAGAAATAGTAAAAACTTTTTTTTTTGTCATCTTGGGTGACAACTGGCAATCATTAGATTGCCCATTGTGTTCATTGAACACTTCATTTGGAATATAACAATACAATGCTGCCACCTAGTGGCCTGTATTGGTATATTCCTGAAATAGACTTTAAAGCCTGTTTGAGGCTTCAGATTATTTCAGCAATAAATGCTGTTACTGGAGCGGAAGGGTGCGACTTCCACTTCCGGCTTGATCAGATGCCATGGTCACATTTGTCCACGGAATCTAAAGGGTAAAATGTATGCGATCAGCCTTATGACTGATCGCATACATGTGCCGCGGGTCTCTGCTATTTAAAATAACAGAAACCTGACGGTTATGGCGACCGCTGCGCGTGCGAGTGGGCTCCATGTTTAGGGACAAGACTTCCGCCATACATATACAGCAGAGGTCCTAAAGGGTTAAACGTGGGTATGCAACTGGATTATTGTATATAAACTTTTTCCTTTGTTTGATTTAATACATTTTCTATGAAATAACTATTTAGGATTTATGGATTGGTTACGAATCATGGATTATTTATGAATTAACGAATTGTGTGACCATTGATATATAGTATGCACTTCGTATATGAATTTTATTCAATTTTTATTTTTATATCAAATTTGATACATTGACTAATTACTGCCACAGATTATTATGAATAATTGATTATCAATGAATGGATTATTTGTGAATTTTTGAATATCTACAAATCATGGAATATCCAAGAAATATGAATTAACTGTCTAACTGCATATTTAAATCATGGATACTTTATTTGGAATGGATATCTAAATTATGGACATCAACATATTGGAATTTTTGATTAAATAAATGGTCTTCTATGAATTACTTGAAAGAAATATAGCATCTTAATCTGTGTGTGTACAGTACAGACCAAAAGTTTGGACACACTTTCTCATTCAAAGAGTTTTCTTTATTTTCATGACTATGAAAATTGTAGATTCACACTGAAGGCATCAAAACTATGAATTAACACATGTGGAATTATATACATAACAAAAAAGTGTGAAACAACTGAAAATGTCATATTCTAGGTTCTTCAAAGTAGCCACCTTTTGCTTTGATTACTGCTTTGCACACTCTTGGCATTCTCTTGATGAGCTCCAAGAGGTAGTCACCTGAAATGGTTTTCACTTCACAGGTGTGCCCTGTGAGGTTTAATAAGTGGGATTTCTTGCCTTATAAATGGGGTTGGGACCATCAGTTGCATTGTGGAGAAGTCAGGTGGATACACAGCTGATAGTCCTACTGAATAGACTGTTAGAATTTGTATTATGGCAAGAAAATAGCAGCTAAGTAAAGAAAAACAAGTGGCCATCATTACTTTAAGAAATTAAGGTCAGTAGTCCGAAAAATTTGGAAAACTTTGAAAGCAAGGGCTATTTGACCATGAAGGAGATTGATGGGGTGTTGCGCCAGATGACCTGGCCTCCACAGTCACCGGACCTGAACCCAATCGAGATGGTTTGGGGTGAGCTGGACCGCAGAGTGAAGGCAAAAGGGCCAACAAGTGCTAAGCATCTCTGGGAACTCCTTCAAGACTGTTGAAAGACCATTTCAGATGACTACCCCTTGAAGCTCATCAAGAGAATGCCAAGAGTGTGCAAAGCAGTAATCAAAGCAAAAGGTGGCTACTTTGAAGAACCTAGAATATGACATATTTTCAGTTGTTTCACACTTTTTTGTTATGTATATAATTCCACATGTGTTAATTCATAGTTTTGATGCCTTCATAGTCATGAAAATAAAGAAAACTCTTTGAATGAGAAGGTGTGTCCAAACTTTTGGTCTGTACTGTATATATATATATATCTATATATATATATATATAGATATAGATATGTATATTTATATATATTGTAAGAAGGAACATGGGGCCGTCATTGACGGAAGATACGTGTCACCGAGGTTCCTGGCCTCGGTGAATGTAAGAACCGGAAGTGTCAGTTTTTTCAGTTGCATACTGTTAGTATGCAAAATATATTCCCCATACGGCAATTGGGGAATATATATAATACACAGCGAAACAGAAAAAAGCGTCCAAATGGCCGATTCACCGTTTTTGGTTGCTTAATTTTCTACAAAAAATTAAATAAAAAGTCATACACACCCCAGAATGGCATAACTGAAAAGTTCAGATTGCCCCGCAAAAAATTAGCTCCCATAGAGCTCCGTACACATAGATACAAAAATGTTATAGGGGTCAAAATATGCCGATAAAAAAATTAAACAGATTTTTTCCCACATTTTTTTAATCACTATTAAAACGCAAGAAAAACTATACATATAAGGTTTCACCGGATTCATACTAATAAAAGTAACTGGTCAGTTTTATCGTACAACGAACGTCGTAATGAAAAAAAACGTAAAACTGTGGTGGAATTTTTTCCCCGCTTCCCACTACATGATATGCAATACTAAATGGTGGCGTTGGAAAGTACAACTTGTCCCAGGAAAAACACACCCTCATGTTAACAGACAAATAAAAAAGTTATGGCTCTAGAAAGGCAGGGAGCGCAAAACTAAAATGTAAAAATAAATAAAAAATTCGGTCCTGAAAGCGGACACAGTACAGAGGCAAGAACCAGTTTGTAAAGCAAAACTTCACTGTTTATTCACACAAGGCAAAAACAAAACAACACTTTGTAGTCTTGGTGTTAGTTCACACAAAGTCCACAGAACAAAAATCACCTTGTTTGCAGTTCTTTCTCCAGCGGTCCACAGCCTGTTTCCCCAGCTTGCGGCTCTCAGTCCTCCAGCACGGCACAAAAATATGTCAGCGACGGAACACCCTGTCCAGAGATTAGTAAAAGACTGCGAAAGGATTATGGCTTAAAATAAAGAGATACAAAGTAAACTCCTTGATCTGGAAAATAGATTGAGAAAAGCCAATATAGGATGTATTGGCTTTCCAGATGGAGTGTAAGGGCAAGACATATCAGTATCTCCAGACTTTATAGAATGTGCACACAGACTACCAAATAAAGTGTCGCCCCTGGGCACAAGACCCAGACCAATATCACTTAAAATATTATCATCAACAGATAGGGATGAGATACTCTGTAGGGCTAGAGGAAGGGGAAGACTGGAATAAAATGGTAGCCCTGTAATGCCATTCCCTGATTATGCACGAGAGACACAATTGGATAGAAGCCGGTTTATTGATATTAGAAAAGAGTTATGTACAAAAGGGGTTCAGTATACAATGATATTTCCTGTAAGGTTACAAGTGGTCTGGAAAAACAGCACATGGTTCTTTTCTACCACACAAGAAGCCAAGGTCTGGTTAGAGGCAACATTTTAATGAGTAATAGTGGGGTTGAAACATGATTAATATTAAAGAGCTGTCCTGGGAGGGAGACAACGCTAGGCTAGGGGATCCAGTGGCGAGTGCAAAGCCATATCTATCTGTAAAGAATAAATCAAGGCAACTGGACGTACTGTAGATTTCTTAAAAAACGTTTCACTCGTTCTTCCAACGAGCTTTCTCAATTCTGAGTGATTGTACAAAAAATTCTGGGAATAAATATGTAACTGAATCCACATCTGGTAATTAGACCCAGCATTGGGTAAAAGGTGTTGATTCCATTATCCTAATTGGAGTCAGTAGGTGATAAAGACTTCCCAGAAAAAGGGGTCAAGACAGCATTATACGTGGCAGACAATCGATGTCTAACCCCCCCCCACCTCTATTCAAGCTTGGCTTCTCCATTTTTACGTAGATGGCCTCCTTCACGCCTCGTTTGTACCAATCGGCCTCCTTATCCAAAACACGTACTTGACTGTCTTCAAAGGTGTAACCTGTTCCTTTTAGATGTAAGTACACGGCTGAATCTTGACCAGAGGTTTTGGCTCTTCTATGCTGGGCCATACGCTGATGTAGTTGTTGTTTTGTTTCGCCGATATACAGTTCTGAGCATTCCTCATTGCACTGGACTGCGTACACAATGTTGTCCATCTTGTGTTTAGGCGTTGGGTCTTTGGGGTGAACCAGTTGTTGCCTCAGTGTGTTTCTGGGTTTAAAGCAAACAGGAATGTGATGTTTATTAAAAATCCTTTTGAGTTTCTTAGACACCCCAGCTATATATGGGATAACCATATTCTTGCGTCTATCATGCTTCTCGCCCTTACTGGTAGTCTTGGTGGTCTTTCTTCTCCTTCCTTCTGTTTTGACAAAGGCCCAAACTGGATACCCACAAGTTTTAAGTGCCCCTCTGAAGTGTTTGAGTTCCTTCGCCTTGGCCTCTGTGCTAGTGGGGATTTTCTCTGCCCGGTGGTGTAGAGTCTGGATGACTCCCAGTTTGTGGTCTAGAGGATGGTGGGAATCAAACAGCAGGTACTGGTCTGTGTGTGTTGGTTTTCGATAGACCTCTATTCCCAGCTTCCTTCCCTCTTCCACTGTTATAAGACAGTCCAGAAATCGCCAGTTTGTTGTTCTGCATATCTTCCCGCGTGAAATTAATTTTATGATCCATTGAGTTGATGTGGTCGGTGAAAGCCTGTAATTCTTGTTTATGAATTTTAACCCAAGTGTCATCCACATATCTCAGTGATGGTGAACCTTTTAGAGACCGAGTGCCCAAACTGCAACCCAAAACCCACTTATTTATCGCAAAGTGCCAACACGGCAATGTAACCTGAATACTACAGTCCAATATAGTATATCCTCCATGTACTTTATCGTTAGCTATAATAGCCTGCCTACATTCAGTGCGCTGATGAATGGCAGGAAAAGTCTAAGGCATATTGGTACACCATAGATCTTTCCAGGGTGCGGGTGCCCACAGAGAGGGCTCTGAGTGCCACCTCTGGCACCAGTGCCATAGGTTCGCCATCACTGACATATTTGAACCAATGACTCGGTGTAATTCCCTTGAAAGTGGTCAGGGCTTTCCTTTCTACTTCCTCCATATACAGGGTCGCTACAATAGGCGAGACTGGCGATCCCATAGCACAGCCATGTTTTTGCTTGTAGAACTTGTTCTTATACTTGAAGTAGGTGGTACTCAGACAAAGGTCCAGTAAGGCACACACTTGGTCTGGGCTAAGTTCTGTTCTGCATCCTAAGGTGTTGTCTAATAGCAACTGTTTCCTGACTGTTTCAATTGCCTCTGTAGTGGGTATGCAGGTGAAGAGGGATGTAACATCATAGGAGACCATTGTTTCTTCTGTGCCCAATATCAAGTTCTGGATTTTGGTGGTGAAATCTTGAGAGTTCTGTATGTGATGTTGTGTGTTTCCAACCAAGGGCGCTAGGATTCTGGCTAAGTATTTGGCCACATTGTAGGTCACAGAGTTGATGCTGCTGACAATTGGCCTGAGAGGGGTCCCGTCCTTATGTATCTTAGGAAGTCCATAAATACATGGAGGGGCTTCCCCAGGGTAGAGGCGATGATACATGGCCTGCCACGTATAATGCTGTCTTGACACCTTTTTCTGGGAAGTCTTTATCACCTACTGACTCCAATTAGGATAATGAAATCAACACCTTTGACCCAATGCTGGGTCTAATTACCAGATGTGGATTCAGTTACATATTTATTCCCAGAATTTTTTTGTACAATCACTCAGAATTGAGAAAGCTTGTTGGAAGAACGAGTGAAACGTTTTCAAGAAATCTACAGTACGTCCAGTTGCCTTGATTTATTATTTACAGATATACCATGACCTGGATAAATGAGAACCTTCACAGACACAAAGCCATATGGGTCATTCAGTAGGGTATACAGAAGATTCTAGGGGTTTGATTGGGGTTTTGTTTAGGTTTTTTTCTTCTACTCTCCTCCCTGCCTATGCTTTCTCTTGTCCTCTCTCCCTCTAGCAGGGATACACTGCTCCGTTATGACCTATGCAAAGTTACATGGAATATTAGAGGCTTAGGATTTGGGCTAAAGAGAGGAGCAGTGTTTAATGTGATAAAAAACTTTTTACCTGAAATTATTTGTCTTCAGGAAACACATTTGATCAAAGATAATATACATATATTGGAAAAACCATGGGTTAATATGCTTCTCTTATGCATATTCATGTTTCTCCACATATTCCTGGGGTGTAAGTATTTTAATACATAAGGGTGTAAATATACAAATAAAAGAAGTGGTGAAGGATAAAGAGGTATAGTATGTAATACTGGACTGTGAAGCGGATAATAAACCATGGATAATAGTGAGTATTTATATACCACCCTCTTCCACGGTGGACATGTTAATAAATATACATTACTTTTGGTTACACAGAAGTAATAGGGCACTTTTGTTAGTAGGGGATTTTAACATGGTGTTAGATGAGAAATTAGATAGATGTCAGATAGGATTCACCAATGACTCACATAGAAAGTCTAGACTTTAAAATACTTTGGAAGAAATGGGTTGGGAGGATTTATGGAGGTTGTTAAATTCAACACAGAGAAGGTATTCTTGCTTTTCAAAGACACATCGGGTATTATCTTGTATAGATTTGGTGGTGGTAAAAGGAATTGCATGACATAATATTATAAAGGTGAAATATGAACAGAGAGGAATTTCTGATCATTCCCTGACGCTCACCATCAGGGGGGGGCAGCTCCAGTAAATATTTCAGACTTAATATTAATCCAGAATGGATAAATATATTAGGAACACAGGGTAAAATTCAGAAAGAAATTCAGGAATTTCTTTGATGCGAGTGATGGAACGGTGGCACCGATGGTGGTATGGGGGGCTAGTAAGGCCTATATTAGGGGAACATAGTATAGCTCTATGTACAGGGGTGCACCACTAATAAGGCCAGTTGAGGAGATCACCTCAGGCAGCACCAGGTAGGGACAAGAGGGGGGCAACGAAAGGGCAATGAGCGCTTTTATTGTGGCAAAGGGGTTAGGTTAAGAAATTGGGAGGTGCCGTTTAGGTTTTGGCCTCAGGCAGCAGAAAGACTAGGTAGACCCCTGTCTATGTACAAAAAACTGTTATTTCAGAACAGCTAAAAACTAAAGTAGAGTATATAAAAACCCCCAGAGATGGTAATTATGAGATCTGGAAGGAATGTCAAAATCAGTATAAAGACAAACTTTATTTAATTGCTGAAAATAAAAGAGCATTGAATGTAAAAGAACAATATACTCAGGGACATTTACCGGGAAAGAGGTTAGCATCAATAATAGCCTCTCAGGGGCAAAGTAATTATATTACTAAATAATAAAGGACAAGAGATAAACTTGCATTAATACAAGTACAGATATTTAGAAAATATTATGAAGAGATATATAAAAGTAAGTTTCAGAAGGTAATTGAGGTAATAGAAGGCTATTTGGAACAAATAAAACTGAATAATATAACAGAATGAAAATAAGGAAAATGTTAGATGCCCCTATAACCCATTAATACATTGATAAAGTATAAAATTTAATCTCAAAGAATAAATCTCTAGGGTTGGATGGCATACCTTTCGAGATTTACTCTAATTATAGGAACATTTTAGTGCCCAAATTGTTGGAGATATGAAATGCTTCTAAAGACAAGAAACCATTACAGTCTACTTACGAGAAGCACTTATAACGTGAATATTAAAAATGGATATAACCCCCCATTTAGCAGTTTCATATCAACCAGTATCTCTGATATAGATGATAAATTATATTTGCAAAGGTATTGGCATCTAGGGGTAATTTTAACTATTCTATATCTACATTGGAGAATATTCGGAGATGTTTTCAGAATGTGGAAATGGAACCATCTAATATTGGGGAATGATTAATTGTTTTTATGAAAGCTTCAAAGGCATAGGATACAATAGAATGGATATTTTTTAGAGCCACACTGAAAATATGGGGTTTGAGGATATATTTATCTCATGGATAATTATCTTGTATACAGATGTAAAGGCTTGAATTCTTCTGAATGGTGAGATATCAGAGCCCATTCAGATTCTGAGTGGAGCAAGGCAGGGTTGTCCCCGTCTCCCTTGCTTTTTGCTATAGCACTAGAACCTATAGCAGCCATAATACGACAAGATAAAAAAAAATAGGATTTCAATATGGAGGACATGAAAAAAAGATTTCACGTTATGCAGATGCTATGTTGTTATTTCTTGGATCCCAAGATTGCCTTCCTTTTGGAATCAATCCACATGTAGCCCCTGGACAATCTGGGGGAATTATAAGCCAGGACCCTTAGAGGTTAAAAATGTTGGGGACTATATTACATACTTGGAAAATAATGCCTTTTCTTGATGGCCGGTAGAATCTCTCTTATTAAAATGTGTGTATTACCCATGGTTAATTATGTACTTTGGAGCTCCCCAATTGTGGTACCAAATAGGACTATAAAAATAATAACAGTCTACTAGGTAATTTAATATGGAGGGGCATTTTTAATACCCATTAGGAGAAGGTGGATGTTCGGTATCCAACTTGAGCACATATTATTTGGCAAGCCAACTTAAGAATTGTCTTGAATGGAGTAAACCCCCCCAATACAAGTGAATAATAAAATTTATAGATAAGCATATGCTTAAAAGTGGGGTATGCCACATTTTGTTTGTCCGGTATCCAATTTGCAACAAGAATTAAAGAAGTCTCCCAATTAAGATGTTGAGATCAGATTGTGGAACTAACTTCATTGGTGCTTTTCGACAGTGGCGTAGTGTGTGTGTGTGGGGGGGGCAGGGGGGCAAATTGCAGGGGGCACCGGGGCAACAGGCATTTCAATAAGGGCCATGGGAGCCTATGGCTCCCGTCCCCCCTGTCCTGCCTCATAGGCTTCAAGCCACCAGGCCTGAAGCCTATGAGGCAGCATAGCGGTGCAGGAGATCGTGATTACCTCACTGTGACCTCCTGCGCCAGGTCTCGTGAGATGATGTGATGACGCGGCGCAGGAGGCCACAGTGATGTGTTAATGACCGCCTGCGCCGGGATGCGCGAACTCAGGCCAGAAGCAGTGATGGAGTGAGAAAGAGAGGTGAGTATTTTATGTAAGTATCCTAAGGCAGGCAGCAATCGGGGCATGATGGAGGAGGGGCCATTATCAATACCAAAAAAGAGGAAGCATACCAAGGAGGCAATTATGTATAAAAAATGTGGGCCATTGTATATGACAATGCTAATAAAGAGGAGGCCATAATAACACAAAGGGGGGCATAATAATATTAATACAGAGGGGGTTGGTCATAATATTATTATTGCCCCTTCTGTATTAGTATTGTGATATATAATGTCCCCCTCTGAATTATTATTATTATTATTATTATTATTATGGCCCCCTCTGTATTAGTATTGTGATATACAGTCCTGATAAAAAATTTAAGACCACTTGAAAAGTGGCAAAAAATCTTATTTAGCATGGTTGGATCTTAACAAGGTTCCAAGTAGAGCTTCAACATGCAACAAGAAGAAATGGGAGTGAGACAAAACATTTTTTGAGCATTCAATTTAATGAAAACAACGAATAAACTGAAACAGGCTGTTTTTCAGCTGATCAAAAGTTTAGGACCACACCTCCCAAAAAAACTAAACCCCCCAAAACAGAAATCCAACTTCCAAACTTGAACTCAGTAATTAGTAGCTCCGCCGTTATTGTTGATCACTTCAAAAATTTGTTTCGGCATGCTTGATGCAAGTGTTTCCATGAGGTGAGTGGGAACATTTCTCCAAGTGGTGAAGACGGCCGCACGAAGGACATCTACTCTCTGGAATTGTTGTCCATTTTTGTAAACTTTCCTTGCCATCCATCCCCAAAGGTTCTCAATAGGATTTAGATCAGGGGAACACGCAGGGTGGGCCAAAAGAGTGATGTTATTCTCCTGGAAGAAGTCCCTTGTCCTGTGGGCATTGTGTACTGTAGCGTTGTCCTGTTGAAAAACCCAGTCGTTACCACACAGACGGGGGGCCCTAAGTCATGAGGAATGCTCTTTGCAACATCTGGACATAGCCAGTGGCCGTTTGACGCCCCTGCACTTCCTGAAGCTCCATTGTTCCACTCAAGGAAAAAGCACCCCAGACTATTATGGCGCCTCCTCCACTGTGGCGCGTAGAAAACATCTCAGGTGGGATCTGCTTGTCATGCCAGTAACGTTGGAAACCATCAGGACCATCAAGGTTACATTTTTTCTCATCAGAAAATAAAACTTTCTTCCACCTTTAAATGTCCCATGTTTGGTGCTCTCTTGCAAAGTCCAAACGAGCAGTTCTGTGGCGTTCAAGGAGACGAGGTCTTTGAAGAAGTTTTTTGTTTTTGAAGCCCTTCAGTCTCAGATGCCGTATGATGGTTATGGGGCTGCAGTCAGCACCAGTAAGGGCCTTAATTTGGGTCGAGGATCGTCCAGTGTCTTGACGGACAGCCACTTGGATCCTCCGGCTCAGTGCTGATGAATTTTTTTTGGGTCTTCCACTTGACTTTTTTGTTCCATACCCTCAGGATCATTTAAGAAATTCCAAATGACTGTCTTACTGCATCCCACCTCAGCAGCGATGGCACGCTGTGAGAGACCCTGCTTATGCAGTTCAACAACCCAACCACGTTCAAAAAGGGAGAGTTTTTTTATCTTTGCCATCAGAACGTGTGACTACCTGACAGAAAATGACAATGAATCCACATCTTTGCACAGATTTGGCCTTTAAAAGGCATGTGGTCCTCAAATTTGGATCAGCTGAAAAGCAGCCTGTTTCAGTTTAATCGTTATTTTCAATTAATTGATGAATGCTCAAAAAATATTTTGTCTCACTCTCATTTCTTCTTGTTGCATGTTGAAGCTCTACTTGGAACCTTGTTAAGGTTTTTGCCATTTTTCAAGTGGTCTTAAACTTTTGATCAGGACTGTATAATGGCCCCCTCTGTAATATTATTATTATTGCCCCCTCTGTATTATTATAATGACCCCCTCTGGATTATTATTATAATGACCCCCTCTGGATTATTATATTGGCCCCCCTCTGTATTATTATTATTATAATGATCCCCTCTGTATTATTATTATTATAATGGCCCCCTTTGTATTAGTATTGTGATATATAAAGGCTCACTCTGTATTATTATAATAATAATAATAATAATAATAATAATACAGAGGGGTACATAATTATAATAAAAATTACAAAAGGGGCAATAATAATAATAATACAGAGGGGGCCATAATAATAATAATAATAATACAGAGAGGGCAATAATAATAATACAGAGGGGGTCATAATAATAATAGAGGGGCCTTGTTACTGCTGGGGGCACTATAGGAGGCCTCATTTCTACTAGGGGACCTATGGGGCCATTTTTATTTAGCACATATTAACCTCTTAAGGACACATGACTTACCGGTACGGCATGATGTCCTGGTACTTAAGGACACATGACGTACCGATATGTCATGTATGGTTCCGCGCGGTGGGCGGTGATCGGAACCCGATGCCTGCTCAAATCATTGAGCAGGCACCTAGGCTAAATGCGCCGGGGGGTCCTGTGACCCCCCATGTCGGCGATAGCAGAAAACTGCAGGTCAATTCAGACCTGCAGTTTTCAGCGTTTTAGGGTTATTCGGGTCTCTGAAGACCCGATAACCCAGAACAGGATGGTGATGGTGGTGTGATTTCACCCCACCAATCACCATCCAGGATCGCTTCTGATTGGTCTGTGGGCGGTCCGGCGGGATATTCAAAAGAGGCAGGCGCTCCTCTCCTCCTCCTTTTGTGTTCCGGAGCCGAGGAGAGAGGAGCTGCCTGCACGTGTCTCCGCCATCGCTGCCAGCACCCCGATCTGTGCCCCCAGGACCCGATTTGTGCCCCCAGCAGCCCATCAGGTACATAGGGACACAGCATAGGGAAAGTTTGTGTTAGGCAGGAAAAAAAAAAGGGAAAGTTAGTTTGTGAACTTTTCATTGCATCACCCTAAGTTAGGGTGTCTGGGGTCCACAGCACAGCTGTGTGACCCTAGACCCCCAAGGGGTGCTGCCGCTTGACCCCCCCTGCCCCCCCGCAGGATAATTTTTTTATTATTTTTTTGTGTACGTTGACTGTGGCCGGCACTCTTAGCGTCCGGCCACTGTTAGGCTACTTTCACACTTGCGTTTGGGGCTCCGCTTGAGAGTTCTGTTTGAAGGCTCTCACAAGCGGCCCCAAACGGATCTGTCCAGCCCTAATGCATTCTGAGTGGATGCGGATCCGCTCAGAATGCATCAGTCTGGCACCATCTGTCCTCCGCTCCGCTCAGCAGGCGGAGGCAAACGGATCCATCCAGACTTACAATGGAAGTCAATAGTGGTGGATCCATTCAAAGGTGACACAATATAATGCATTTTTCAAACGTATCCGCCCCCCATTGACTTTCAATGTAAAGTCTGGACGGATCCGTTTGCATTATCATGAACCAAAAAAAAACAAAAAACTAATTTTTTTAATTTTATTTTTGTTCATGGTAATGCAAACGGATCCGTTCTGAACGGATCTAAGCGTTTGCATTATAGGTGCGGATCCGTCTGTACAGATACCAGGTGTGAAAGTAGCCTAAGTGCATCGCACACCCCACTGCTGATTAACTTCGGACGGTTGATCAGCGGTTTTGATTTTTATTTTCACATTTTTGGGCCTTTTTTTTGTTATTTATTCATTTTTTTTCTGTTAGTTTTAGGGTTAAGTCCGCGAACACCCGTGCCCCCACACACACGCACACAAAATTAAGATTTCCACACACGCACATATACACGCAGACACACACTCCCCTATGGCCCGCCGGACGTTCTCGGCCGAGAAGGCATAAGCCCAGCTTGCCTCTGACTCCGAAAAAGTCCCAGTGAGGACGAGGATGACCCCACATTCCTTTTATCATCCGCGTCCTCCTCATCATCTAGCGATGATGATGAGCCCCCAAGGCGGCGGAGACGCCGCCAGGCGGAGCAAGGGGACCGCCATGTTAGGGACCCTGTGGCCCAGCCTAGTACGACCAGCTCTGGGGCTTGTACTGGTTTCCCGGCCCACCAGTTAATTCCACCGGAGCACCCTGCCGGTGAACTTGTCTGATGTAGCCCAGAGCGATACGAGCCCGTGATTCCTAATTTTGTAGGCCAATCAGGAATCCAGATTTCCACAGTGGGCTACACTGAATATGACTTTTTTTGTAATTTTTTCAGTGACCCACTGGTAAATCTGATGGTGGAGCAGACAAATCTATACGCCCAACAGTTCGTCGCTCAACACCCGGGCTCCTTTTTGGCCAGGCCCGGTGGCTGGACGCCGGTCAGTGCAGACGAAATGAGGACATTTTGGGGCCTCGTGCTGCATATGGGCCTGGTCAAGAAACCCAGTGTCAGGCTGTACTGGAGTGGGGACTTTACAGTACGGCCATGACACGCTCCCGGTTTGAGGCCATCCGGAAATGTCTGCATTATTCCGATAATGCAGCATGTCCCCCCCCCCGAGGTGATCCTGCCCATGACTATCTGTATAAGATACGGCCGGTCATCGATCACTTTGGGGCCAAATTCATGGAGGCCTATGTACCTGGAAGGGAGGTCGCGGTTGATGAGTCTCTTATTGCGTTCAAGGGGAGACTCATTTTCTGCTAGTATGTGCCCTCCAAGCGGGCGAGGTATGGCGTGAAGCTATACAAAATTTGTGAGAGCACCTCAGGGTACACTTACAAGTTTCGTATATACGAGGGGCGAGATTCCCAGATTCAACCCCCAGAATGTCCCCCCACTCTGGGTGTTACCGGGAAACTTGTGTGGGACCTTATGTACCCACTGCTGAATAAGGGTTACCACCTGTACGTGGATAACTTTTATACCAGTATCCCCTTGTTCCAGTCCCTTGCCGCCAGATCCACGTTCGCTTGTGGGACCGTGCGGAAAAATCAATGCGGCATCCCTGCCCTCCCCCTCCAGGTATCTATCCCCAGGGGTGAGACCCATGCCCTTACCACTGGAAACCTGTTGCTGGTCAGGTATAAGGACAAGAGGGATGTCCTTATGCTGTCCACAATTCATGGTAACTGCATCACCCCTGTCCCTGTGCGAGGTACCGCAGCAACGGTCCTCAAGCCCGATTGTATCGTCGCCTACAATTGGTATATGGGAGGAGTTGATCTCTCTGGTCAAGTCCTCAAGCCATATAAAGCCATGCGCAAAACCCGGGCATGGTACAAAAAAGTTGCGGTCTACTTGGTACAGGTTGCCATGTACAACTCTTTTGTACTATCCCGAAGCGCTGGCAGCACAGGGACATTCCTCCAGTTCTATGAGGAAGTCCTCAAAGCCCTGATCTTTTCGGACCGGGAAAGAGCAGGCCGGAGTACCTCGGGAACTGTAGGCGCCCGGATCGTCCCTGGCCAACACTTTCCAGGTGTGGTCCCCCATACTGGAAAGAAGGGACGAACCCCAAAAAGGTGCAGAGTGTGTCACAGGAGGGGGATACGGAAGGACACCACTACTCAATGTGACACGTGCCCCGATCATCCGGGCCTCTGCATTATTTGTTGCTTCAGGGAGTATCACACTTCCATGGAGTACTAAATTTATATCCCAATTTAGCACTGACATCGGATAAAAAAAACTGGTTCTCAGACTTGAGACACCCAAAAAAACTAAAATAATTTATTAAAAGTAGACTTATTAGGTATCGCCGCGTCCGTAAGAATCTCCTCTATAAAAATACCCCATGACCCAACCCCCCAGATTAACACGGTCCCAAAAAAAAGGTGCAAAAAAAGAATTTTTGCGTCACCAAACATAACAAAAAATTTAATAGCAAGCGATCAAAAAGTCATATAGCCCCCAAAATAGTGCCAATAAAACCGTCTGCTCGTCCCACAAAAAATAAGCTCCCACATAAGATAATCGGATAAAAAATAAAAAATGACACTTAGACTTTAGAGATACAAAAAAATTATTTTTGTATCAAAAAGGATAATTTAGTCAAAAACCAAAATAATTGTAAAAAAAAAAAAAGTTGACTTATTAGGTATCACCGCGTCCGTAAGAATCTCCTCTATAAAAATTTCCCATGACCTAACCCCCCCAGATTAACACGAAAAAATAAAATATATAAAACGGTGCCAAAAACGCAATTTTTGGCACTTTTCCATTTCAATCATTTTTTTCCGGTAACAAAACAATGGTTAACAACCAAACAAAAGTTAATATTTATTACCCTCATACTGCAGTTTACAAAAATGCCACATTTGTGGTCGTAAACTGCTGTATTAGTAAAAGGGAGGCCGCAAAAGGAAAGGACCGACATGGTTTCTGGAAGGCCGATTTTGATGGCCTTTTTTATTGACACAATGTCCCTTTTGAAGCCCCCCAGATGCCCCCTTAGAGTAAAAACTCCCTAAAAGTGACCCCATCTAAGAAACTACACCCCTCAAGGTATTCAAAACTGATTAACCCTTTAGGTGTTCCTCAACAGTTAATGGCAAATAGAGATGAAATTTCAGAATTAAAATTTTTGGTAACCTTGCCTCACAAAAATGTAATATGGAGCAACCAAAAATCATATGTACCCTAAAAATAGTCCCCCAAAAAATTCCACCTTATCCCATAGTTTCCAAAATGGGGTCACTTTTAGGGAGTTTCTACTCCAGGGGTGCATCAGGGGGGTTGAAACAGGACACGGTGTAAATAAACCGGTCCATAAAAATCAGCCCTTCAAAAACCAAACGGCGCACCTTTCACTCTACGCCCCCTTGTGTGGCCGTACAGTAGTTTACGGCCACATATTGTGTGTTTCTGTAAACGGTAGAGTCAGGGAAATAAAGATACAGTCTTGTTTGGCTGTTAACGCTTGCTTTGTTAGTGGAAAAAATGGGTTAAAATGGAAAATTAGACAAAAAAATGAAATTCTCAAATTTCATCCCCATTTGCCAATAACTCTTGTGCAACACCTAAAGGGTTAATGACGTATGTAAAATAAGTTTTGAATACCTTGAGGGGTGTACTTTCTTAGATGGGGTCACTTTTAGGGAGTTTCTACTCCAGTGGTGCATCAGGGGGGTTGAAACAGGACACGGTGTAAATGAACCGGTCCATAAAAATCAGCCCTCCAAAAACCAAACAGCGCACCTTTCACTCTACACCCCGCTGTGTGTCCATACAGTAGTTTACAGCCACATATTGGGTGTTTCTGTAAACGGCAGAGTCAGGGCAATACAGATACAGTCTTGTTTGGCTGTTAACCCTAGCTTTGTTAGTGGAAAAAATGGGTTAAAATTGAAAATTAGACAAAAAAATGAAATTCTCAAATTTCATCCCCATTTGCCAATAACTCTTGTGCAACACTTAAAGGGTTAACAACATATGTAAAATCAGTTTTGAATACCTTGAGGGGTGTAGTTTCTTAGATGGGGTCATTTTTGGGTGGTTTCTATTATGTAAGCCTCGCAAAGTGACTTCAGACCTGAACTGGTCCCTAAAAATTGGGTTTTTGTAAATTTCCGAAAAATGTCAAGATTTGCTTCTAAATTTCTAAGCCTTGTAACATCCCCAAAAAATAAAATATCATTCCCAAAATAATTCAAACATGAAGTAGACATATGGGGAATGTAAAGTCATCACCATTTTTGGGGGTATTACTATGTATTACAGAAGTAGAGAAACTGAAACTTTGAAATTTGCAAATTTTTCTAATTTTTTGGTAAATTAGGTATTATTTTGTGCAAAAAATAATAATTTTTTTACTTCATTTGATCATTTTACCAGTGTCATGAAGTACAATATGTGACGAAAAAACTATCTCAGAACGGCCTGGATAAGTCAAAGCGTTTTAAAGTTATCAGCACTTAAAGTGACAGTGGTCAGATTTGCAAAAAATGGCCTGGTCCTTAAGGTGAAATAAGGCTGTGTCCCTATGGGGTTAATGGGGATGCTATTGGAGGTACTGTAGGGTAGTGTTCCTCAACTCCAGTCCTCAGGATCCACCTACCGGTCATGATGTAAGAATATTCCACAGAATGAATACCTGTGGTAAGTACTGATGCATTGATACTAATTATATCACCTGCTCAATACTAAGGAAATTATGAACACATGACTGGCAGGTGGTCCCTAAGGACTGGAGTTGAGGAACACTATTACCACCGAGGACAGTTTGGGAGCATGATATTATGGGGAACTATCTGTCTGGCTCTACCACAGTATTGGGGGGCAGCAGGATGACAGTGTTGAGGCATCAGGAGGAAGAAGACAATAGTAAAATTAGGAATAATTTTTTTTTTTTCTGTGAAACTCTGCAGAGATAAGACACAGCTGAAAGAAGGTGTCATGGCGGTCTTATCTCCGAATGAAGACCCTGAGGAAAGAATCTTCATCACAGGAGATGTCACTGGATGTAAGAGGTATGTGCTGCTGTATTCTACTGTATATTTTGTAGCGATGTATGAAATATCCATCCACATATCTGTTTACAGTAGGGTTGGGGGGAGGTTGGATATAGAATTTGGCCCACACTGCCGCAGTCCGGCCCCAGACTTCAGGTCACACCGTGTGTTCTGAATTCTGGGGGCTCACACCCATCTACTACATTATCTGTACCCAAAGAGTTATCACTGTGTTATCTGTGGTGTTGCGTGATGTAGGACTGCAGGTAACATCTACTGCACTATCTGCAAAAAAAAGCTGAGTGGCCACAGTTTGGGGGGAGGGCGCAATACTTGACTTGCCCCGGGTGCTGGCAACCCACGCTATGCCACTGCTTGTAGAGAGTTACAAATAGACTGACAACAAGTTGGAAATTATTTCAGTGATCAAGGCTGCGTATGGAAATTCAACCCACCACACTCTTCACACATCGGCGGAGCATGGGAATGCATGATTAGGATGGCAAGGCACATACTGGATTCAATGTTGCTTGATGTGAGTTCTTCACACCTTACCCATGAGGTGCTCACCACATTCCTTGCTGAGGTTGCAGCAATAATTAACTCAAGACCATTGACCGCCGTATCTACAGACCCAGAATTTCTTAACTCCAGCTACATTATTGAGCCAGAAGATTGGACAGATTCCAGTGCCAAAGGGTATCTTCGATGAAAAGGGCCTATATAAACGTCAGTGGAGATACGCACAATACCTTGCAGATCGTTTCTGGGACAGATGGAGGAAGGAATACCTCACACTTCTCTAAGGACGTAAAAAGTGGCAAACCCAGAAACCCAACTTAAAGGAAGGGGACCTGGTCCTGCTAAAAGACCAGCAGACTCACTAGATCCAGTGGCCAGTTGGACTTATTACAAAGGCCATTGCCAGTGATGATGGAAGAGTCTGAAGTGTGGAAGTCAGGATCCCTAAGGACGGGGACTCCAAAAACTTCTTCAGACTAGTCACTGAGATTGTCCTAATTATGCCTGCTTCCGAAAATTCTGATTCAGTGTTATGTGAGGGAGTCAATCAAGACCTCTAATATAGCTAACTTATAGACTTGAGAAGGTTAGATAGCATTTTACTGTATGTAATGTTAAATGTTAAAAAGGGAAAATAATTTTGTAGTGGTATCTCTCGATACCAGGCGGGGAGTGTGTTGCCACGCAGCTTTACTGTTTAGCACTAGCAGTTGTTATTACATGTTATGTTACAATGTTATTTGGTATCATCCTCACACCTCTGCTGTTTCTTGCTAGTTGGTTGCTCCCACCCTCCATTTCCTGCTGTAACTCCATTTTGTATAGTTGTTATGAAGAGACTGCAAGAGTGTGGGAGCTGTGTAACTTTGTTGGAAATTTACCTATGAAAAGACCTCTATGTTTATACCTTTGCTACCTTGAAGCATAAAAAAGCATTGGAAAACACCTCTGGAGTTGTTATTCATTGAGTAAGTTATCTGTTAAGGTGATCATTCTACCTGCTGCACGCATCCTCACAGACTGGGTCTAAACAAAGCTCGCCACAGGTACAAGCGATGCTGAGACAGAATACTAAAATATTCAATTTCTTGTGAAAAAATGTCTCAAAGGACCCCCAAAAAACTTGAGAGAATCAGGCCACTATGGAGGGAGTGGGAGAGTGGGCAGGCTGAAATGGCAGGAGACTAAAAGTTATTGGAAGAGATGTGGAAGTACAGAATTTTTTTTCTTTTTTTTTTACGGGGGTTTTGAATGTTTTAGAAGGGAGGTGGGAATTTGGGTTGGTATAAAAGTACTGTATTGTTTTATATTAGTTTATAATGCATACTCAAAGGAAAAAAGAGTATGAAATATAAATAATGGAAAAAGGATTTCTTTTTTTTTTTATAAGTAGCCATTTTCCCTTCCCAGTGTCATGTGACTCGTTAGTGTTACAAGGTCTCAGGTGAGAATGGGGAGCAGGTGTGTTAAATTTGCTATCGCTCTCATACTCTCTCATACTGGTCACTGGAAGTTCAACATGGTGTCATGGAACCATGAACCAGACGTACAACAAGAGATGAGTGGAAATAAGAAGGCTTTATTGAAAATAAAGCTGTAAGGCAAAAGTCCAAACGGATGGCTAAACCGAAGCAGGGTCTTGCGAAACCAGAGATCAGGAACCAGAAGGGTAGTCAGATGAAGCCAGGATCAGGAACCAACAGGGTAGTCAGACGAAGCCAGGATCAGGAATCAGCAGGGTAGTCAGACGAAGCCAGGATCAGGAACCAGAAGCAGCAGCAGTCTTAGAAGCATGTGAGCACAGGAGGACCAAGCAGGGAACTGAAGCCACAGACCTCCTATATATATGAGCTGGGCATCCAGCTCCTCCCAGTGGGAAGGAGGAGCCGCAGGGTGGGAGGCTACAAGAAACCCAGAAACCAAGATGGCCGCCAGCACATGTCAAACGAAGGAGAACAGCAAGGAGGTAAGACCATGACAGTACCTCCCCCTCAAGGGCCCCTCCTCCGCGGAGTAAGGAACGGTTTCTGAGGGAAGCGTGCGTGGAAGGCTCGGAGCAAGGCAGGAGCATGGACATCTGCGGAGGGAACCCAGGAACGCTCCTCTGGACCATAACCACGCCAATGGACCAAAAACTGCACCCGGCCGCGGACCAGGCGTGAGTCCAGGATATTGCTCACCTCATACTCCTCACGATTGCCCACTTGGACCGGACGAGGCCGAGGAATCGAGGAAGTGAAACGATTACACACCAGTGGCTTCAAGAGGGAGACATGAAACACGTTGGAGATCCGCATGCCAGGAGGAAGCGCAAGGGCATAGGCTACCGGGTTTACCCTGCGAAGCACTCGGAAGGGACCAACAAAGCGAGGCGCCAGCTTGGGAGTGGGCACTCGAAGGTTGAGGTTGCGGGTGGACAACCATACGCGGTCTCCGACCTGGTAGGAAGGAGCGGGCGCTCGTCTGCGATCAGCCTGGAGTCTCTGGCGCTGCGCAGAGACCTCAAGGGACCTCTGGATCTGTACCCAAGAAGCACGTAGGATGGAAAGGTGATCCTCCACAGCCGGAATATCCTGGGGAGAGAATACCTCCGGTAACACGGCAGGTTGGAACCCATAATTGGCCATGAAGGGAGACGTCCCAGAGGAAGAGTTCACCGCCGTGTTCCTGGCAAACTCAGCCCAAGGCAGGAGGTCAACCCAATTGTCTTGGTGATCGGAGACATAGCAACGAAGGAATTGCTCCAAGGCCTGATTGGATCGTTCTGCGGCCCCATTGGACTGAGGGTGGTAGGCCGATGAGAAAGAGAGATGAATCTCCAACTGGGAGCAAAAGGCGCGCCAGAACCTGGACACAAACTGACTCCCCCGATCCGACACAATCTCCTTGGGCAAACCGTGCAACCGGAAGACCTCCCTGGCAAAAATCGAGGCCAACTCTTGTGCAGAGGGTAACTTCTTGAGAGGTACACAGTGGCACATTTTGGAAAACCGATCCACTATCATGAGAATGACCGTATGGCCTCGGGATGCAGGGAGGTCCACAATGAAATCCATCCCCAGGTGTGACCATGGACGCTCCCCGGTGGCTATGGGTTGCAAAAGGCCCAACGGAAGGTGCCGAGGGGACTTACTCTGGGCACAAACGGAGCATGCCGCTACATATGCGGCGATGTCGGAACGTAGAGAAGGCCACCAGAACAGACGTGAAACAGCCCAGGACAGCTGATTCTTTCCAGGATGCCCCGCGGCCTTGGAGTTATGGTAGGTTCGCAACAACCGAGTGCGCAACTCCTCAGGCACAAAACACCTGCCGTTGGGTCTCCCAGAGGGAGCACCAGATTGAGCCGCCAAAATCTGCTCACCCAGGGGAGAGGTCAGGCTGGTGCGAATGGCGGCCAGGATCTGATTCGGAGGTATGACCGAAGTCGGAATCGACTCCTCCCCGGACAGCTCGGAGTACTGCCGTGATAAGGCATCCGCTCTGATGTTCTTGGAACCGGGTAGGTAGGAGACCACGTAATTAAAACGTGACAAGAACAGAGCCCATCTGGCCTGACGTGGTGTCAATCTCTTGGCCTCAGAGAGGTAGGTCAGATTCTTGTGGTCCGTCAGGATGAGAACCGGAACCACCGAGCCCTCGAGCAAGTGCCTCCATTCTTTAAGGGCCTGCACGATGGCCAATAACTCCCTGTCACCAATCTGATAGTTGCACTCCGCGGAAGACAGTTTCCGGGAGTAAAACCCACAAGGAAGCAGAGGACCCTCTGGTGTTCTACGCTGAGACAGGAGGGCGCCTACTCCCGTCTCAGACGCGTCCACCTCGAGGACAAACGGCAACCCAGGGTTGGGATGCGACAGAATCGGAGCCGACACAAAGGCGGACTTCAGAGCCTCAAAAGCTCGGATGGCCTCGGGCGGCCAGACCTGGGGATTACTGCCTTTCCTGGTCAGATCCGTGAGAGGCTTGGCTAGCATGGAAAAGTCCCTGATGAACTTCTGATAATAATTGGCGAAGCCCAAAAAGCGCTGCAGGGCACGAAGACCACTGGGCTGGGGCCACTGTAAGACAGCCGAAAACTTCTCAGGATCCATGGAGAACCCCTCAGCGGAAATGATGTAACCTAAGAAGGTTACCTGGGATCGGTGAAATTCGCATTTCTCAAGCTTACCGAACAGCTTGTTCTCTCGTAACCGTTGCAACACTCGTCTGACATCCAGAATGTGGGCCTCCATGGATTCAGAATATACCAAGATGTCATCCAAATAGACCACCACACACTGCTGCAACAGGTCACGGAAAACATCGTTGATGAATTCCTGGAAGACTGCGGGCGCATTGCACAACCCAAAGGGCATAACCAAGGATTCATAATGACCGGTCCTGGTGTTAAACGCGGTCTTCCACTCATCGCCCGCCTTGATCCTTACCAGGTTATATGCCGCCCTCAGGTCGAGTTTGGTAAAGACCGTGGCCCCTTTGAGGCGATCGAACAGCTCGGAAATCAAGGGTATCGGTTAAGCGTTCTTGATCGTGATGCGATTGAGACCCCTGTAATCGATGCAAGGCCTCAACTCACCGCCCTTCTTTTTCACAAAGAAAAATCCAGCCCCTGCCGGGGACGAGGATTTGCGAATGTGTCCGCGTGAAAGCGCCTCCCTCACGTACTCCTCCATGGCCTCATTCTCCGCTACCGACAGTGGATAGACTTTGCCACGAGGAGGAACGGCACCAGATTGTAACTCTATGGCACAATCGTATGGGCGGTGCGGGGGTAGGGCAACCGCACGCACCTTATCGAATACATCCCGGTACTCCTCGTATTCAGGAGGCAACAGAGAGTCCGAGGAAGTACACAGCAACTTGACAGGCCCATGGATGCAACTAGCCCCACACTGCGGTGACCACGAGAGGATCTCGGCCGATTTCCAATCGAAAGTCGGCTTATGCTTCTGGAGCCAGGGGTACCCCAAGACCACCGAGTAGTGTGGAGACGAAATAACCTGGAGACAGACCGACTCTCTGTGAACGGCACCAATGGCCATCCCCACTGGAAGGGTCTCATGAGTCACGTGTGGCGGCAGAAGGGGTCTGCCGTCTATCGCCTCAAGAGCCAGTGGGGAACCTCGAGGCTGCAGAGGAATGGAATTGGCGGCAGCGAACACACTATCAATGAACAAACCACCAGCACCAGAGTCCACCAACGCCTGGGTCGTCACCGAGCCCCCGACCCAGGAGAGGACAACAGTAATCAGTGGTTTGTCAACACGGGAAACCGGGGACGAGGAGACTCCACCCAAGATCTGCCCCCGACAGGATCTCAGGTGCGAGCGTTTCCCGGACGGTTCGGGCATGCCAACCGAAAATGCCCACCGAGACCACAGTACATGCATCGGCCCTCGCGTCTCCGGAGTACCCTCTCCCCCTCGGACAGGCGAGCAAACCCCAGCTGCATGGGTTCACCCCCAGACAAGTCATCCCCAGGAGGCGTGGGAGGAGAGGGAGGCACGGGTGGGACAGCAAACGTAGGCGCCAATCTGTTAGAAGGCCTCCGCAGGCTCTCCTGAAAGGAAGGTCTCTCCCTGAGTCTGGTGTCAATCAAAATCAGGAAAGAAATAAGAGACTCGAGCTCCACAGGTAGGTCCTTAGCTGCAACCTCATCCTTCAAGGCATCCGAGAGACCATGAGAGAAAGCAGCGACCAGAGCCTCATTATTCCAGCCCACCTCTGCTGCCAGGGTACGAAACTCAATGGCGTATTCAGCTACGGATCGTGAACCCTGTCTGATGGACATAAGGAGCTTCGCAGCAGAGGCAGCACGAGCCGGCACATCGAATACCTTCCGAAGAGAAGCAACAAAACCGGAAAACTCGGCAACCACCGGATTGTTGTTCTCCCATAAAGGGCTGGCCCAGGCCAAGGCCTTGTCCGAGAGCAGCGAGATCAAGAAGCCCACCTTTGATCTCTCAGTAGGAAAGGCATGTGGCAGCAACTCGAAGTAAATGCCCACCTGGTTAAGGAAACCTCGGCACTGAGTTGGCTCTCCCCCAAAGCGCTGTGGAAGGGGGGCAGAACCGGTCATACCCCGAAACACCGCAGGCGCAGCAACAGGTGTCAGGGTAGACTCTGGCGCAACAACCGGAGCGGCAGTAGGAGCGGGCCCAGGAGCGACAACCGACCCATCGGCAACGGAAGCTAAATGAGCCGTGCGTTCAAGCAGGGTTTGCAACGCCACAGCGAACCGACCCAACAGGTGATCCTGCTGATCAAGTCTGGCAACCAGCGTAGGTAGCGAGGATGGCCCTGTACTGTCAGAATTCATGGCTTGGTCCTAATGTCATGGAACCATGAACCAGACGTACAACAAGAGATGAGTGGAAATAAGAAGGCTTTATTGAAAATAAAGCTGTAAGGCAAAAGTCCAAACGGATGGCTAAACCGAAGCAGGGTCTTGCGAAACCAGAGATCAGGAACCAGAAGGGTAGTCAGATGAAGCCAGGATCAGGAACCAACAGGGTAGTCAGACGAAGCCAGGATCAGGAATCAGCAGGGTAGTCAGACGAAGCCAGGATCAGGAACCAGAAGCAGCAGCAGTCTTAGAAGCATGTGAGCACAGGAGGACCAAGCAGGGAACTGAAGCCACAGACCTCCTATATATATGAGCTGGGCATCCAGCTCCTCCCAGTGGGAAGGAGGAGCCGCAGGGTGGGAGGCTACAAGAAACCCAGAAACCAAGATGGCCGCCAGCACATGTCAAACGAAGGAGAACAGCAAGGAGGTAAGACCATGACACATGGCACCTCATGGCAAAGAACTCTCAGGATCTGAAAAAAAAATGAATTGTTACTCTACATAAAGATGGCCTAGGCTATAAGAAGATTGCCAACACCCTGAAACTGAGCTGCAACATGGTGGCCAAGACCATACAGCGGTTTAACAAGACAGGTTCCACTCAGAACAGGCCTCACCATGGTCGAACAAGCAAGTTCAGTGCACATGCTCAGCGTCAGATCCAGTGGTTGTCTTTTCAAAATAGACGTACGAGTCCTGCCAGCATTTCTGCAAAGGTTAAAGAGGTGGGGGACAGCCTGTTAGTGCTCAGACCATAAGCCACACACTGCATCAAATTGGTCTGCATGGCTGTCGACCCAACAGGAAGCCTCTTCTAAAGATGATGCACAAGAAAGCCTGCAAACAGTTTCCTGAAGACAAACACACTAAGGACATGGATTACTTGAACTATGTCCTGTGGTCTGACGAGACCAAGATAAACTTATTTGGTTCAGATGGTGTCAAGCGTGTGTGGCGCCAACCAGGTAAGGAGTACAAAGACAAGTGTGTCTTGCCTACAGTCAAGCATGGTGGTGGGAGTGTCATGGTCTGGGGCTGAATGAGTGCTGCCGGCTGTGGGTAACTAAAGTTAATTGAGGGAACCATGAATGCCAATATGTACTGTGACATACTGAAGCAGAGCATGATCCCCTCGGAAACCGGGCCGCAGTGCACTTTTCCAACATGATGACCCCAAACACACCTCCAAGACGACCACTGCCTTGCTAAAGAAACTGAGGGTAAAGGCAGTGGTGTATCTTGGTTTTGTGCTGCCCTAGGCGAGACTAAACTCGGGCACCCCCCTAATATAAATTTTACCCATTTTATTTACCCAGCCATTTTATTTAATACATTTGTGCTAATTTCTGTGTTGGTTGGAGGGGGGTGAGGGGCAGTATTACACAATCTGTATATGTATAAAAAAAATATATAAAGATTGTTTAATACTGCCCCTCACAACCCCCCCCCCCCCCCCCTCCCCCCAACAGCACAGAAATTAGCACAAATACATTAAATAAAATGGCTGGGTAAATAAAATGGGTAAAATTTATTATTCTAAATCATTATTCTAAAAATTAAAAAAGCACAACTTCTAACACAAATGTATTTTACAGATTACTTTTTTTTTTTTTTTTAAAACAATGTGCAGCTAGAGATAGTACAGTATTAACCCCTCCCTAATTCTCCGCCCTCTAATCACCCAACGGGTCCCAACCCCCTTAGCCCATAAAACAACTAAGTAATAGATTTTTTGTGAATTACTGTAATTTAGGTACAGTTTTTGAAGACAACAGGCTCAGGGATCAATGCATTGGTGGCCGGGGCCTGGCCTCAGTGTTCACGGTGACCGTGTGCAGGATCCATTCTGCACTTGGAGGAGATAAGGCTCAGCCTAGCTTTGTCAGCCCGTGACTGCACCTCTGTGTGACGTCACGACGGAAACTCGTAGACGCAAAAGGCAGGGGAGGTCGGGAGGAGGAAGTAAGTCTTTCAACATCTTAACAATGCGGCGCCGGCGATGCTGCTCGCATAGTGAAGGATCGGATCGGAGAAGGGGCAAAAAAAATATTTAGCATATTGTGTAACTATCACTAAGCAAACAAGGCATTTTGCCGCCCCATTGGCAAGTGCCGCCCTAGGCAAATGCCTTGTTTGCCTTGTGATAGATACACCCCTG
Organism: Bufo gargarizans; assembly: GCF_014858855.1. Lineage (NCBI taxonomy): Eukaryota > Metazoa > Chordata > Amphibia > Anura > Bufonidae > Bufo > Bufo gargarizans. The sequence goes on from NC_058083.1 coordinate 268,686,093, forward strand.
GGTAAAGGTGCTGGACTGGCCAATCATTTTTCCAGACCTAAACCCTATTCAGCATCTGTGGGTCATCCTCAAACAGAAGGTGGAGGAGCACAAGTTCTCTAACATCCACCAGCTCAGTGATGTCATCATGGAGGAGTGGAAGAGGATTCTAGTGAACGCCACGCCCAAGAGTGTTAAGCAGGGCTAAAAAATGATGGTGGCCACACAGAATACTAGCACTTTGGGCACAATTTGACCATTTTCACTTAGGGGTGTACTCACTTTTGTTGCCAGTGATTTAGACATTAATGGCTGCTTGTTGAGTTATTTTGAGGACACACCAAATATACACTGTTATACAAGCTGTACACTAACTACTTTACATTGTATCAAAGTGTCATATCTTCAGTGTTGTCCAATGAATAGATACAATAACAAATTTACAAAAATGTGAGGGGTGTATTCACTTTTGTAAATTAATGTATGTAATGGGCTTGATTCTGGTGCTGTATTTGTGTAAATTACTTGGTTCAGGTGAAGTATGTATGTAATGAGCTTGGTTCTGGTACTGTATTTATGTACTTTGCTTGGTTCTGGTGCTGTATTTGTGCACCATGCTTGGTTGTTGAGTTGTATTTGTGGGCTTGGTATGGCATCACAACTACTGTGCATGCATGGCTTTCTCTCCATTCACTGCTATAATACCCAGAAAATACCTAGTGTTTATCTATTTTCGAAAGACACGTAGTGGTGAATGGAGCAGTGGTCCTTCACGGTTGTAGATTTGTGTTTTGGAGGAGAGGAAGGGGTGCCAAAAAGACTTCTGGTACAGGGCAGGGGTGTATCTATCACAAGGCAAACAAGGCATTTGCCTAGGGCGGCACTTGCCAATGGGGCGGCAAAAGGCCTTGTTTGCTTAGTGATAGTTACACAATATGCTAAATATTTTTTTTGCCCCTTCTCCGATCCGATCCTTCACTATGCGAGCAGCATCGCCGGCGCCGCATTGTTAAGATGTTGAAAGACTTACTTCCTCCTCCCGACCTCCCCTGCCTTTTGCGTCTACGAGTTTCCGTCGTGACGTCACACAGAGGTGCAGTCACGGGCTGACAAAGCTAGGCTGAGCCTTATCTCCTCCAAGTGCAGAATGGATCCTGCACACGGTCACCGTGAACACTGAGGCCAGGCCCCGGCCACCAATGCATTGATCCCTGAGCCTGTTGTCTTCAAAAACTGTACCTAAATTACAGTAATTCACAAAAAATCTATTACTTAGTTGTTTTATGGGCTAAGGGGGTTGGGACCCGTTGGGTGATTAGAGGGCGGAGAATTAGGGAGGGGTTAATACTGTACTATCTCTAGCTGCACATTGTTTTAAAAAAAAAAAAAAAGTAATCTGTAAAATACATTTGTGTTAGAAGTTGTGCTTTTTTAATTTTTAGAATAATGATTTAGAATAATAAATTTTACCCATTTTATTTACCCAGCCATTTTATTTAATGTATTTGTGCTAATTTCTGTGCTGTTGGGGGGAGGGGGGGGGGGGGGGGGGGGGGTTGTGAGGGGCAGTATTAAACAATCTTTATATATTTTTTTTATACATATACAGATTGTGTAATACTGCCCCTCACCCCCCTCCAACCAACACAGAAATTAGCACAAATGTATTAAATAAAATGGCTGGGTAAATAAAATGGGTAAAATTTATATTAGGGGGGTGACCGAGTTTAGTCTCGCCTAGGGCAGCACAAAACCAAGATACACCACTGGTACAGGGTGCCATAAAAACCGAAGTCTGGCCCTGATTATTAGTAATATATATCACATTATTACCCCACAGACATAGTTTTTTCAGCAATTTATCTCCAGTGAACTTGACATTGACAGGACCTGGACACTGAGGACCTTCCGCCTGATCTGAGCCCCAGACTGCCTCAATCACTCATTGCTGTTCATTTGTAAGAGGAGGAGCAATAATATCTGCCATATTTCATCAACATCATTAGGTAAGAGTCCTTATTCTCCAGATGTATGTCGGCCAACCCTATAGTCTATTACCCGGCAAGCAATGGTCTTGACTGAAACATCTCTGTAGTAGTGCACCAGTTACATTGAGCACAGTGAGTTGCACAATTGTCTCTAGGGCTGTCCTAGGGCAGCTGTACTGGTAAAGTAGTGACATTGCTTATACCTCCTCTTCTCTAGTGAACGTGACATTGACAGGACCAGGACACTCAGCCTCAGATTGCCTCAATCACTTATTGATGTTCATTCGGAAGAGGACGAGTAATATTATCTGCCATATTTTATCATCATCATTAGGAAAAGACCAAAGCTCAGCTAACAGATTTTCCCATATTCAAATGGGTCTTTGTAGGAAACTGTTTCCATCTTGATGACAGTGATGATACCAGGCCCACATGGAAAGAAGCGTTTAAGTTACCAGATGTGACCACTGCCCATTACAGTACTGGGGAGAAGTGGAGTGTATGCGTATTGGAATGAGAGTTTGACCACTTACAACTAGCACTTATGGGGGTTGCTGAAATGATCACCCTCCAATACTGTACAGAGTTTTACACCTACATAGGCTTGCCTTTAAGGTTTTCCTTCTCCTGGCACTTCCATTCACATGTATCTGAAATTCAGAGCCAGAGTAATTGGGTGGCACCCCCTTGACTCACTGCAGACTGCAGCCAGTTCTATTTAGGGTACCCTGTAAGTCTGTAACCAACCTGTGGTTCAAAAACAAAAGTTCATTGCTACAGGGATAGAGTGATCAGTTATTGGCATGGGATATTTAGGCACATTTGTATATAGTAGCAGAGAATTTCTGGGTTAGGATTGTTCTTATGATGTTTAATTGAATGTGGATACTTAAAACATTCTTTATTTCAATGACACTAGATAACCTAATAGGACTCTTGAACACAACAATGAAATGCTCGTATCCCAGTGGTGCTGAAAAAAAGAAAGAAAATAAACTCTAGCGTAGAAAGCCTGCCAAAGCTCTCCAATTCCTTCACTAGGATGTCAGAAGAAGCTGCACCTGTGCCTTAAGTTGCTAGTCCTACCATTTCTCCCGAGGTTTCTCTTTATCATCAGTTAAAGGGATATTCTCATCTTAGACATGGGGGCATATTGCTAGGACAGACACTAGCACGGCTTTTTCCATAAGCTCCATAGAAGTGAATGGAGCTTTGGCTGCGCTTGTATGGTGCGCTTCCCATTCATTTCAATGTGGCTTCCAAAAATAGCCAAGTGCACTGCTCAACTATTTTTGGAAGTCCCACAGAAATGAATGGAGAGCAGCAATACATGCGGGGTGCGCCTTTTGGCATATTGTGGGTCCTCTAGCTATATACTAACATATACCGTATGTCCAAGATGGTAACACACCTTTAAGCACGGAGGAGGTAATAAGTGAACCTAACCTTACCATTCTTTCTGATGACGTGACAATTTGTAAGCAAAAAAAACTCAAGTGGGAAAAATATATCAAAATATCACTTTATTCTCAGATATAATAAATAAGGGAAAAGACAGGATGGAAAACAGTATACAGAGAGCCGTAGGGCAGTATACACAATGCGGGACCATGTATGTCCACACAAATAAGCATGGATAGCCTACAGGTAAAAACAATTATGGTGCATGAATAATCAATCCTGCATAGAAGATAGAGAATAAATGGATAAATAGAGGGCCCAACAAGGGGATATATCCTATGCAGCAGGATCAATTAGATTACTGATTATTCATGGACCTCACATCAACAGAAGTTATGTGTACATATATAGACTTGCAAGACTCCAGCATGTATAATACAATGAATATCACATATAAGTGCAGTCACTGGATGTCAGATTATAACAATATCCCACAGATGATATCATGGGCCTAATATGGATGTGAAATGAAACCATGTCTAGATACACCATAGTACTATACATGGAACGTATACATGGAACGAGGACATGATGAACGCAAGTGTAAGCCCAAAAGCGCAGACCTCGACGCGCGTTTCACCTCAGCCGCTGTGGGATATGGTTGTAATCTGACATCCAGTGACGGCACTTATATGTGATATTCATTGTATTATACATGCTGGAGTCTTGCAAGTCTATATATGTACACATAACTTCTGTTGATGTGAGGTCCATGAATAATCAGTAATCTAATTGATCCTGCTGCATAGGATATATCCCCTTGTTGGGCCCTATATTTATCCATTTATTCTCTATCTTCTGTGCAGGATTGATTATTCATGCACCATAATTGTTTTTACCTGTAGGCTATCCATGCTTATTTGTGTGGACATACATGGTCCCGCATTGTGTATACTGCCCTATGGCTCTCTGTATACTGTTTTCCATCCTGTCTTTTCCCTTATTTATTATATCTGAGAATAAAGTGATATTTTGATATATTTTTCCCACTTGAGTTTTTTTGCTTATAGATTAGATGATATACAGGTGGTGTGTGTTGCTGTCTAGGTTAGACAGAGAGGTGTTTTGTAGGTTTAATAGACGTGACAATTTGGCCTGAAACATTGGCTAACCAACTATGGTGTAAAATTGCCAAACGTGAACCAATTCAAATATAGGATTCAGATTTTTCTGATATTGGCTAGTTTAGTCAATGAGCAGCGACTCTGTGTTTTCCTTCTTTTGTGCACTCTTTAAAACGGGAAGCAAGTTTGCTTTAAGAAGTGGTGGATATCTCTTGTGGATCAATATTCATAACCATTTAAGAGAGCACGAAAAAGGCAGGGCCAGTACAGGTATGCATAGCTGGCATGAATTGGCAGGGACAACCATTGCAGTGCTAGTCAAGAACTGCATGCTCTTCAAGTACATCACTGGTGAGCAGTTTTAAGATGGATAATTGCTATTGTTTGTTTTAGCTGAACACAACCTGGTACTGAGAGGGCATTCAGACAAACTATTTGAGGCCCATAATGGCAATTTTCTTGGCTAGATAGAGTTAATGACACAGTTCAATCAGGAACTGAGATCGTGGAAGCCTTATATGCACCGATTAAAAATGCTGTGGAGAAAAGGGACGGAGAGGCTCTCTTCAGCACAGAAGACGTGTAAGGAATTGATGTCATAGCGATTTATCCTCGGTGTTGTTTCACATTAGTCATATAAGCAAACTCCTACAGAGCCCTAATAGGGCAACTGATGCAGTGAAGAGAGACTGACAAGGTTAAACAGTTTCTCCAAGACTACCAGGATCACAGACTTTCGTCAGCCCAAAGAGAAGCTAGAGAAATTACAGATAGATATGATATTCCCTGTGGCAATGACTAAGAAGAGCTCGCAAGTTTATGACTTTATGAGGGAAATGAGCAAGCTCAGATTGCACCAGAACAGCTTTTCAACCAGGATTTCTTCCTTCCCCTGATTGATACGGCACTAAATAGTACCAGTGAAAGGTTCACCAAATCTGATATTTTTTCCCTCTGGATTTTTGTACTCAGCAAATGGCATGAAAAATGCAGTTCCAGAGAACACACTGGAGGATGTAAAAACTAGAGACACACTGGGTTATATTGATGTCCAAGACCTGGTTATGGAAGTGAGAGCAGCTGACAGTGTTTTTCCAGATCACGTATCTTCTCCTGCAGACATGTAAGATTACATTTGGAAGGAGAATCTCTTGGAGCTTTATGGCAATTTAAGCATTGCCCTGCACTTACTCTTAACATTGCCCATCACTGTTGTTTCTGCTGTTTAAAGCTGATTAAAAATTACCTGCGCTGCGTCTCCTCCATGTCTCAAGAAAGACAGAACGGCTTAGCAATGATCTCCACTGAACAGAGAGTCTGCATGTCATTGAACATGGAAGACATAATCAAAACTTTTGTGGAAACCCGAACCAGAATGGTTCATTTCTGACTGCAGTAAGAACATTGTAGAAGGTGGGTAGATATATTTTTGTGTAGCAAAATAGAGTATTTTATTAAAGGGGTTGTCTCATCTCAGACAATGGGTGCATATCGCTAGGATATGCCCCCATTGTCTTATAGGTGCAGGTCCCACAACTCGGACCCGCACCTATCTCCTAAATGGAGCCTCCCAAAGTGGTGGCTGAAGGACTCAGTCTTGGTCACCACCAAGCACTCTCCCCATAGAAGTAAATGGGAGCGCACTGTGCATGACTGGCCACCGCTCCCATTCTCTCCTATGGGCCCGACGGAAATAGCTGAGCCAGCGCTCTGCTATTTTCATCAGCCTCATAGAAAATTAATGGAGGGTGGCTGCACATGCGCAGTCACCGGCCACCCCTTTCGGGGCTCTGTTCTTGATATAGGTGTGAGACTCTGGAACCCGCACCTATAAGACAATGGGGGCATATCCTAGCAATATCCCCCCATTGTCTGAGATGAGACAACCCCTTCAAGGTCTCCAGACACAACTTTGTTTGGGAGAAATGCCAAGCCCACTCCGGTCTGTATTTCCGGCCTGAAGACAGTGATACAGTTGTCTGTGACATGCAAGTGTAGGGATCCCAGTTACAGAAGATCAAAGGGGCCCTGTACTGCTGTCAGCAACTGACAGCAGGACAAAGAACCGGAATGGAATTCAGCCAGCAAACTGGATCGGGAGAACTGTCCTGAACTGGCTGAATCCCACCAATGGACATGCAGCGAAGAGTTGATGATTGCTCTGTGGGGCTGGTACGCAGAATTCCTTGACAACCATGGCAGAACAACCTCCCCTCTCCCCCCTCCCCCAAAAGCTTTTGTAAAAGATAGCTCTGTGGGGCTGGTCCGAAAAGGACTGGGCCCAAAACAAATAAGAGGCACAAATCTTTCCATTATACTTTTCTATGTAGAAGGATTTGACTTACTGATGCAAAATACTGACCGAACACAGATGGTGTCAAAGTTGCCTAAACGCAGGTGTCACACTGGTTGTTTTTCTGGAATTTTGCAGGTTTTGGTGCATTTTTAAATCACTGCCTCAAAGGAACATTTAAAACTAAAACTAAAAATCTTTATTCCGATAATCAAAAAATAAGTTGGAGGGAAAGCCCTGTATGACCGGGTGTGTCAAGGCTAATGTGATCACTGAGGACCTGGATGAGATACCAATCACCTAAGTGGAGTTCAGTAAATGAAATGACGCCACTAGGTGTATCTACAAACAGAGACTAATAGGCCCCCAGAAGAAAGTAGTAATAAGTGCACAGTTGTGTGTAACCTGACACAGCACAATGCTTTGATAACATTGTGAGTAGAGATGAGCAAATTTCATGTTGTGAAATTCGTTCACGCTTTGGTGGTAAAAGGTGAATTGCGTTATGGATTCTGTTACCACGGACCATAATGCAATTCTATGACGGAATGCCTTTAGAGGCATTCCGTTGTTCATTCCGTCATAACAGAAGTCTATGGACTGCATAACGGATCCGTCCCGTTTCCGTTATGCAGGAATAACGGAATGCCTCTAAAGGCTAGTGGGGACACACTATTGATTCAAGACACCCGGTGTCAAGAATAAACACTCCAACGGTGAGGATAGACACCTGTGCCCTATTAGTCAAGTGCCACTCGATGCAATGTCTGCACCTAATACTCCAGCTGTGAGAAAGTGAAAGCCTATTATTAGCTCAGTGCTAGCTATGATAAGTCATGTACGCGACTGTCATCAAACTAATCCTATCTACAGCTCTACGTGTTTCGCCTATATTAGGCTCATCAGGAACACGGGGTAAGTTAAGCTAAGACAGACAAACATGCGACACGCCGTCCGCCTCGTGTTGTGAGGCGGCAGCCTCAGCACTAGAATGCTGTGACTTGGCCACTCACAGGCGCTGACTAAATAAAGGAAACCCCTCCCATCGGGCTGATCAAGCCCCTAAACCACCAGGGAGACGTGGCTGAACCACAGTGTGCCGCCACCCACTGTGCCAGCTTACTCACAAGGGGGCGATCCAGCGACGAAGTGTCATAACACTTCAATTATATCAGAGACCAAAACGGCGGCATAATGATGTAAGTGCAGCAGGTATTAAGGCATAATGTACAGAGCTAAAGGAGTGATAGGAGTAAAAAGGACAGGGGTAATGTCCACTAGAGACAACGTGCATATTTTTTATTAATTACTACCCTCCAGGCCACATCCAGGCAACGGGTATAGAGAATTACTCCAAACCGGACATAAGGAGACTCAAAATGTATCATGTACCAAGGGGTAATGTCCGCTGGAGACAGAGCACAAGGTTTTGGTGCATTTTTATCCATATTTTTTTAGGCTAAAACACCAGCTTCAGAAATTACATAGAAATACCTAACGCAGGACCAGGGCTGGCGTCAGCACCCGGCATACCCGGGAAAGGGTCGGGGCCTGCTGCTCCTGTGGGGGGGGGGGGGGGGGGCACTGCCAGTGGTGTACCTCCAATAGAGGCAGACCACAGAGTTTCTATGGGGCCCCTGGGGGAAAGAGGTCCGGCCGTGGATGCCCCCTAATTACACACACACACACGCTCCTGTCACTTTCCAAGACCTGCCTTGGGCTCAGTCCTTGCCTTTCAGCTCCCTGTACTCCCCCTCCTCCTTAGGGCTCATGCACACAGCCATTGCCTGGCCATGGCCGCATTGCAGCCCGCAATACACGGGCACCAGCTGTGTGCATCCCGCATCACGGACCCATTCATTTGAATGTGTTGTGTTCGCAATCCAGGAGATGCGGAACGGAGAGACTGATCGGAAGCACTACGGAGTGCTTCTGTGGGTTGACTGTTTGTGCCTCTGGACCGTTGGATGAGGATCGTGGACCCCATACAGGCAATTTGCTGTCCGCAGCATGGGCTCGGCCAGTACACGGTGGTGTGCATCAGCCCTTACCCAGCACTACCTCAGTGTCTGGCTGCCGTCTCTCAAGTCCAGTCCAGCACTCACTCTGTTTGTGTGTGTTGTCTCTCTGCTGGCTGGCCAATCAGCATTTGCAGTGCTAGCAGAGACACATTACATATTATATGCAGCAGTAAGCATAGTTCTTGGCTGGAATGGTACACTATATAGGCATACAGTATAATGTCCCCAGCGCCCCCTCCATACAGTTTGACTCCCCAGTGAGGGGGCCAATGGGGAGGTCATTATACTGTCTGGAGCCACTAGAGGTCATTATTCTGAATGGGGGGACACTGGAGGGTCATTATACAGTGTGGGGGGCCACTGGCGGTCATTACACTGTGTGTGGGGGCATTGGGGGGGTCATTATACTGTGTGAAGCGCCACTGGTGGTCGTTATACTGTTGGGGGCCACAGGGGGTTATTATATGGTGTGGGAACCACAGGGCGAAAGGTCAATGTAAAAAAATGCCACAAGGGGGCCCACTGAGATTTATCGCCCAAGGGCCCACACGAAACTGGAGCCAGCCCTGCGCAGGACAAAAATCTTTTCTTTCTAGTGGCAATTTTTTCTCCCCTCAGATGTGTTTTTTGGGGGTCAATGGTGCTTTTCTGCGTGCATTTTTGCATGTTTTTAAAAAAATAAATAAAAATATCATAACAAAAAAACAAACCTGTTTGTCCAGCTTTAATATTTCCCATAGACTTCCATGCAACATCTAGAGCTGGCGTTTTTGTCTAAAAAAAATGTTGCGAAAGTGCCAATAAAAACACACCAAAAACCACTAAAAATACCAGCCTAAGGGCTCTTGCACACGAACGTAAGGGCTCCGTGCCCGTACTGTGGACTGCAAATTGCGGTCCGCAATGCAGGTGCACCGACCGTGGGGCAGCCGCATGCGGATCGCAGACCTATTCACTTGAACAAGTTCTATCTTTTTTTTGCGGAATGGAAGCACGGAACGGAACACCACAGAAGCACTCCGTAGTGCTTCCGAGGGGTTCAGTTCTGTGCTTCTGTTCCGCACCGCATCTCCAGATTTGCGGATCCATTCAAGTGAATAGGTCCGCATCCGTGATGAGGAATGCACACGGCTGGTGACCCGTGTATTGCTGAACCGCCTTATGCGGTCCGCAGCACATGCACTGAGCCCCTACGTTCGTGTGCAAGTGCCCTAATAGGGTAAAAACAGCTGGATAAAACCGGAATTCATACTTTTATTTTTTCTTCAAAACAAAGACAACTAAAAAAGGCCATAAAAAGATGTGATATGTGAAAAAAAAGGCAAGACTGTGTTAACAAAGATTAAAAATTTTTTTAAAAAAAGCTTACTTTTCCAAACACTCTGGATTCCAGCTCCGGGCCTCCTGGTGGACCCCACAAGATGAAAGTGACAGAGACTGCTGCAGCCAATCTGTGGACTCTGTGGTCACATGAACTGCACCTCACTGCCATCTGGCTCATCAGAAGGGACATCAGCAGGTCCTACAAACATGGAACATGTCACCCATGTAACTAGTATTTTCTTCACTCTTTTTCTACTGAAATACTGTTCGTGCAGGTTTCTTTCCCACCGTCTGCAATAAATACTGAGCCATGGCTGCTGAGACCACCACGAAAACGCTATAACACGGTTATGACAGGAATGAAGGGACACTTGGCCGGGCTGACAGCCCACAATCATTCCCACAGGTTCTTATTATGACATCCAGTCCTGGAGCTGCGAAGAAGCGCTCTGCACTTGTGTAGCAAACAGCGCCACCTCCTGTTCAAACTCTCCCACTACCTTCTATGGAGGCTCAAGCTACACTCGCGCATGCGCATGGATTTCAATCCGACAGGCTACTAAAGAGCCGGAGAAGTGTATTGCAGCCGGTGGGATGTGAAATGTTTAGCGCGTTGCTGCACTGGACGGTGAGTACAGTACATAGGCATCCCGTGTGTTCTGCCGTGTCCGGACTGTCCTGTACGCAGGGTGTTACTCGCTCAAACTTTTAAGTTAGTATGTGAAGAGTAGTAATTGGTGTGTGCAGACTAGTTAGATTGGTGTGTGTGCAGCACTGCAGACTAGTTAGATTGGTGTGTGCAGACTAGTTAGATTGGTGTGTGCAGACTAGTTAGATTGGTATGTGCAGACTAGTTAGATTGGTATGTGCAGACTAGTTAGATTGGTGTGTGTGCAGACTAGTTAGATTGGTGTGTGTGCAGACTAGTTAGATTGGTGTGTGTGCAGACTAGTTAGATTGGTGTGTGTGCAGACTAGTTAGATTGGTGTGTGTGCAGACTAGTTAGATTGGTATGTGCAGACTAGTTAGATTGGTGTGTGCAGACTAGTTAGATTGGTGTGTGCAGACTAGTTAGATTGGTGGGTGTGCAGACTAGTTAGATTGGTATGTGCAGACTAGTTAGATTGGTGTGTGTGCAGACTAGTTAGATTGGTGTGTGTGCAGACTAGTTAGATTGGTGTGTGTGCAGACTAGTTAGATTGGTGTGTGTGCAGACTAGTTAGATTGGTGTGTGTGCAGACTAGTTAGATTGGTGTGTGTGCAGACTAGTTAGATTGGTGTGTGTGCAGACTAGTTAGATTGGTATGTGCAGACTAGTTAGATTGGTATGTGCAGACTAGTTAGATTGGTATGTGTGCAGACTAGTTAGATTGCTGTGTGTGTGCAGACTAGTTAGATTGCTGTGTGTGTGCAGACTAGTTAGATTGCTGTGTGTGTGCAGACTAGTTAGATTGCTGTGTGTGTGCAGACTAGTTAGATTGCTGTGTGTGTGCAGACTAGTTAGATTGCTGTGTGTGTGCAGACTAGTTAGATTGCTGTGTGCGTGCGTGCAGACTAGTTAGATTGCTGTGTGTGTGCAGACTAGTTAGATTGCTGTGTGTGTGCAGACTAGTTAGATTGCTGTGTGTGCAGACTAGTTAGATTGCTGTGTGTGCAGACTAGTTAGATTGCTGTGTGTGCAGACTAGTTAGATTGCTGTGTGTGCAGACTAGTTAGATTGCTGTGTGTGCAGACTAGTTAGATTGCTGTGTGTGCAGACTAGTTAGATTGCTGTGTGTGCAGACTAGTTAGATTGCTGTGTGTGCAGACTAGTTAGATTGCTGTGTGTGCAGACTAGTTAGATTGCTGTGTGTGCAGACTAGTTAGATTGCTGTGTGTGTGTGCAGACTAGTTAGATTGCTGTGTGTGTGCAGACTAGTTAGATTGCTGTGTGTGTGCAGACTAGTTAGATTGCTGTGTGTGTGTGCAGACTAGTTAGATTGGTGGGTGTGCAGACTAGTTAGATTGGTGGGTGTGCAGCACTGCAGACTAGTTAGATTGGTGTGTGCAGACTAGTTAGATTGGTGTGTGCAGACTAGTTAGATTGGTATGTGCAGACTAGTTAGATTGGTATGTGCAGACTAGTTAGATTGGTGTGTGTGCAGACTAGTTAGATTGGTGTGTGTGCAGACTAGTTAGATTGGTGTGTGTGCAGACTAGTTAGATTGGTGTGTGCAGACTAGTTAGATTGGTATGTGCAGACTAGTTAGATTGGTGTGTGTGCAGACTAGTTAGATTGGTGTGTGTGCAGACTAGTTAGATTGGTGGGTGTGCAGACTAGTTAGATTGGTGGGTGTGCAGACTAGTTAGATTGGTGTGTGCAGACTAGTTAGATTGGTGTGTGCAGACTAGTTAGATTGGTGTGTGTGCAGACTAGTTAGATTGGTGTGTGTGCAGACTAGTTAGATTGGTGTGTGTGCAGACTAGTTAGATTGGTGTGTGTGCAGACTAGTTAGATTGGTATGTGCAGACTAGTTAGATTGGTGTGTGCAGACTAGTTAGATTGGTGGGTGTGCAGACTAGTTAGATTGGTATGTGCAGACTAGTTAGATTGGTGTGTGTGCAGACTAGTTAGATTGGTGTGTGTGCAGACTAGTTAGATTGGTGTGTGTGCAGACTAGTTAGATTGGTGTGTGTGCAGACTAGTTAGATTGGTGTGTGTGCAGACTAGTTAGATTGGTATGTGCAGACTAGTTAGATTGGTATGTGCAGACTAGTTAGATTGGTATGTGTGCAGACTAGTTAGATTGCTGTGTGTGTGCAGACTAGTTAGATTGCTGTGTGTGTGCAGACTAGTTAGATTGCTGTGTGTGTGCAGACTAGTTAGATTGCTGTGTGTGTGCAGACTAGTTAGATTGCTGTGTGTGTGCAGACTAGTTAGATTGCTGTGTGTGTGCAGACTAGTTAGATTGCTGTGTGCGTGCGTGCAGACTAGTTAGATTGCTGTGTGTGTGCAGACTAGTTAGATTGCTGTGTGTGTGCAGACTAGTTAGATTGCTGTGTGTGTGCAGACTAGTTAGATTGCTGTGTGTGTGCAGACTAGTTAGATTGCTGTGTGTGCAGACTAGTTAGATTGCTGTGTGTGCAGACTAGTTAGATTGCTGTGTGTGCAGACTAGTTAGATTGCTGTGTGTGCAGACTAGTTAGATTGCTGTGTGTGCAGACTAGTTAGATTGCTGTGTGTGCAGACTAGTTAGATTGCTGTGTGTGCAGACTAGTTAGATTGCTGTGTGTGTGCAGACTAGTTAGATTGCTGTGTGTGTGTGCAGACTAGTTAGATTGCTGTGTGTGTGCAGACTAGTTAGATTGCTGTGTGTGTGCAGACTAGTTAGATTGCTGTGTGTGTGCAGACTAGTTAGATTGCTGTGTGTGTGTGCAGACTAGTTAGATTGCTGTGTGTGTGTGCAGACTAGTTAGATTGCTGTGTGTGTGTGTGTGCAGACTAGTTAGATTGCTGTGTGTGTGTGTGCAGACTAGTTAGATTGCTGTGTGTGTGTGTGTGCAGACTAGTTAGATTGCTGTGTGTGCAGACTAGTTAGATTGCTGTGTGTGCAGACTAGTTAGATTGCTGTGTGTGTGTGTGCAGACTAGTTAGATTGCTGTGTGTGTGTGTGTGTGTGGTGCAGACTAGTTAGATTGCTGTGTGTGTGTGTGCAGACTAGTTAGATTGCTGTGTGTGTGTGCAGACTAGTTAGATTGCTGTGTGTGTGTGCAGACTAGTTAGATTGCTGTGTGTGTGTGCAGACTAGTTAGATTGCTGTGTGTGTGTGCAGACTAGTTAGATTGCTGTGTGTGTGTGCAGACTAGTTAGATTGCTGTGTGTGTGTGTGTGCAGACTAGTTAGATTGCTGTGTGTGTGTGTGTGTGCAGACTAGTTAGATTGCTGTGTGTGTGTTGCAGACTAGTTAGATTGCTGTGTGTGTGTGCAGACTAGTTAGATTGCTGTGTGTGTGTGCAGACTAGTTAGATTGCTGTGTGTGTGTGCAGACTAGTTAGATTGCTCTGTGTGTGTGCAGACTAGTTAGATTGCTCGTGTGTGTGTGCAGACTAGTTAGATTGCTGTGTGTGTGTGCAGACTAGTTAGATTGCTGTGTGTGTGTGCAGACTAGTTAGATTGCTGTGTGTGTGTGTGCAGACTAGTTAGATTGCTGTGTGTGTGTGTGCAGACTAGTTAGATTGCTGTGTGTGTGTTAGTGCAGACTAGTTAGATTGCTGTGTGTGTGTGTGCAGACTAGTTAGATTGCTGTGTGTGTGTGTGCAGACTAGTTAGATTGCTGTGTGTGTGTGTGCAGACTAGTTAGATTGCTGTGTTGTGCAGACTAGTTAGATGGGTGTGTGTGCAGACTAGTTAGATTGGTGTGTGTGCAGACTAGTTAGATTGGTGTGTGTGCAGACTAGTTAGATTGGTGTGTGTGCAGACTAGTTAGATTGGTGTGTGTGCAGACTAGTTAGATTGGTGTGTGTGCAGACTAGTTAGATTGGTGTGTGCAGACTAGTTAGATTGGTGTGTGCAGACTAGTTAGATTGGTGGGTGTGCAGACTAGTTAGATTGGTATGTGCAGACTAGTTAGATTGGTGTGTGTGCAGACTAGTTAGATTGGTGTGTGTGCAGACTAGTTAGATTGGTGTGTGTGCAGACTAGTTAGATTGGTGTGTGTGCAGACTAGTTAGATTGGTGTGTGTGCAGACTAGTTAGATTGGTGTGTGTGCAGACTAGTTAGATTGGTATGTGCAGACTAGTTAGATTGGTATGTGCAGACTAGTTAGATTGGTATGTGTGCAGACTAGTTAGATTGCTGTGTGTGTGCAGACTAGTTAGATTGCTGTGTGTGTGCAGACTAGTTAGATTGCTGTGTGTGTGCAGACTAGTTAGATTGCTGTGTGTGTGCAGACTAGTTAGATTGCTGTGTGTGTGCAGACTAGTTAGATTGCCGTGTGTGTGCAGACTAGTTAGATTGCTGTGTGCGTGCGTGCAGACTAGTTAGATTGCTGTGTGTGTGCAGACTAGTTAGATTGCTGTGTGTGTGCAGACTAGTTAGATTGCTGTGTGTGCAGACTAGTTAGATTGCTGTGTGTGCAGACTAGTTAGATTGCTGTGTGTGCAGACTAGTTAGATTGCTGTGTGTGCAGACTAGTTAGATTGCTGTGTGTGCAGACTAGTTAGATTGCTGTGTGTGCAGACTAGTTAGATTGCTGTGTGTGCAGACTAGTTAGATTGCTGTGTGTGCAGACTAGTTAGATTGCTGTGTGTGTGTGCAGACTAGTTAGATTGCTGTGTGTGTGCAGACTAGTTAGATTGCTGTGTGTGTGCAGACTAGTTAGATTGCTGTGTGTGTGTGCAGACTAGTTAGATTGGTGGGTGTGCAGACTAGTTAGATTGGTGGGTGTGCAGCACTGCAGACTAGTTAGATTGGTGTGTGCAGACTAGTTAGATTGGTGTGTGCAGACTAGTTAGATTGGTATGTGCAGACTAGTTAGATTGGTATGTGCAGACTAGTTAGATTGGTGTGTGTGCAGACTAGTTAGATTGGTGTGTGTGCAGACTAGTTAGATTGGTGTGTGTGCAGACTAGTTAGATTGGTGTGTGCAGACTAGTTAGATTGGTATGTGCAGACTAGTTAGATTGGTGTGTGTGCAGACTAGTTAGATTGGTGTGTGCAGACTAGTTAGATTGGTATGTGCAGACTAGTTAGATTGGTGTGTGTGCAGACTAGTTAGATTGGTGTGTGTGCAGACTAGTTAGATTGGTGGGTGTGCAGACTAGTTAGATTGGTGGGTGTGCAGACTAGTTAGATTGGTGTGTGCAGACTAGTTAGATTGGTGTGTGCAGACTAGTTAGATTGGTGTGTGTGCAGACTAGTTAGATTGGTGTGTGTGCAGACTAGTTAGATTGGTGTGTGTGCAGACTAGTTAGATTGGTGTGTGTGCAGACTAGTTAGATTGGTATGTGCAGACTAGTTAGATTGGTGTGTGCAGACTAGTTAGATTGGTGGGTGTGCAGACTAGTTAGATTGGTATGTGCAGACTAGTTAGATTGGTGTGTGTGCAGACTAGTTAGATTGGTGTGTGTGCAGACTAGTTAGATTGGTGTGTGTGCAGACTAGTTAGATTGGTGTGTGTGCAGACTAGTTAGATTGGTGTGTGTGCAGACTAGTTAGATTGGTATGTGCAGACTAGTTAGATTGGTATGTGCAGACTAGTTAGATTGGTATGTGTGCAGACTAGTTAGATTGCTGTGTGTGTGCAGACTAGTTAGATTGCTGTGTGTGTGCAGACTAGTTAGATTGCTGTGTGTGTGCAGACTAGTTAGATTGCTGTGTGTGTGCAGACTAGTTAGATTGCTGTGTGTGTGCAGACTAGTTAGATTGCTGTGTGTGTGCAGACTAGTTAGATTGCTGTGTGTGTGCAGACTAGTTAGATTGCTGTGTGGTGGTGCAGACTAGTTAGATTGCTGTGTGTGTGCAGACTAGTTAGATTGCTGTGTGTGTGCAGACTAGTTAGATTGCTGTGTGTGTGCAGACTAGTTAGATTGCTGTGTGTGCAGACTAGTTAGATTGCTGTGTGTGCAGACTAGTTAGATTGCTGTGTGTGCAGACTAGTTAGATTGCTGTGTGTGCAGACTAGTTAGATTGCTGTGTGTGCAGACTAGTTAGATTGCTGTGTGTGCAGACTAGTTAGATTGCTGTGTGTGTGTGCAGACTAGTTAGATTGCTGTGTGTGCAGACTAGTTAGATTGCTGTGTGTGTGTGCAGACTAGTTAGATTGCTGTGTGTGTGTGCAGACTAGTTAGATTGCTGTGTGTGTGTGCAGACTAGTTAGATTGCTGTGTGTGTGCAGACTAGTTAGATTGCTGTGTGTGTGCAGACTAGTTAGATTGCTGTGTGTGTGCAGACTAGTTAGATTGCTGTGTGTGTGTGCAGACTAGTTAGATTGCTGTGTGTGTGCAGACTAGTTAGATTGCTGTGTGTGTGTGCAGACTAGTTAGATTGCTGTGTGTGTGTGTGCAGACTAGTTAGATTGCTGTGTGTGTGTGCAGACTAGTTAGATTGCTGTGTGTGTGTGTGCAGACTAGTTAGATTGCTGTGTGTGCAGACTAGTTAGATTGCTGTGTGTGTGCAGACTAGTTAGATTGCTGTGTGTGTGTGTGCAGACTAGTTAGATTGCTGTGTGTGTGTGTGTGTGTGCAGACTAGTTAGATTGCTGTGTGTGTGTGTGCAGACTAGTTAGATTGCTGTGTGTGTGTGCAGACTAGTTAGATTGCTGTGTGTGTGTGCAGACTAGTTAGATTGCTGTGTGTGTGTGCAGACTAGTTAGATTGCTGTGTGTGTGTGCAGACTAGTTAGATTGCTGTGTGTGTGTGCAGACTAGTTAGATTGCTGTGTGTGTGTGTGCAGACTAGTTAGATTGCTGTGTGTGTGTGTGTGCAGACTAGTTAGATTGCTGTGTGTGTGTGTGTGCAGACTAGTTAGATTGCTGTGTGGTGTGTGCAGACTAGTTAGATTGCTGTGTGTGTGTGCAGACTAGTTAGATTGCTGTGTGTGTGTGCAGACTAGTTAGATTGCTGTGTGTGTGTGCAGACTAGTTAGATTGCTGTGTGTGTGTGCAGACTAGTTAGATTGCTGGTGTGTGTGTGCAGACTAGTTAGATTGCTGTGTGTGTGTGTGCAGACTAGTTAGATTGCTGTGTGTGTGTGTGCAGACTAGTTAGATTGCTGTGTGTGTGTGTGTGCAGACTAGTTAGATTGCTGTGTGTGTGTGTGCAGACTAGTTAGATTGCTGTGTGTGTGTGTGCAGACTAGTTAGATTGCTGTGTGTGTGTGTGCAGACTAGTTAGATTGCTGTGTGTGTGTGTGCAGACTAGTTAGATTGCTGTGTGTGTGTGCAGACTAGTTAGATTGCTGTGTGTGTGTGCAGACTAGTTAGATTGCTGTGTGTGTGTGCAGACTAGTTAGATTGCTGTGTGTGTGTGCAGACTAGTTAGATTGCTGTGTGTGTGTGTGCAGACTAGTTAGATTGCTGTGTGTGTGTGCAGACTAGTTAGATTGCTGTGTGTGTGTGCAGACTAGTTAGATTGCTGTGTGTGTGTGCAGACTAGTTAGATTGCTGTGTGTGTGTGCAGACTAGTTAGATTGCTGTGTGTGTGTGCAGACTAGTTAGATTGCTGTGTGTGTGTGTGCAGACTAGTTAGATTGCTGTGTGGTGTGTGCAGACTAGTTAGATTGCTGTGTGTGTGTGTGCAGACTAGTTAGATTGCTGTGTGTGTGTGTGCAGACTAGTTAGATTGCTGTGTGTGTGTGTGCAGACTAGTTAGATTGCTGTGTGTGTGTGTGCAGACTAGTTAGATTGCTGTGTGTGTGTGTGTGCAGACTAGTTAGATTGCTGTGTGTGTGTGTGCAGACTAGTTAGATTGCTGTGTGTGTGTGTGCAGACTAGTTAGATTGCTGTGTGTGTGTGTGCAGACTAGTTAGATTGCTGTGTGTGTGTGTGCAGACTAGTTAGATTGCTGTGTGTGTGTGTGCAGACTAGTTAGATTGCTGTGTGTGTGTGTGCAGACTAGTTAGATTGCTGTGTGTGTGTGTGCAGACTAGTTAGATTGCTGTGTGTGTGTGTGCAGACTAGTTAGATTGCTGTGTGTGTGTGTGCAGACTAGTTAGATTGCTGTGTGTGTGTGTGCAGACTAGTTAGATTGCTGTGTGTGTGTGTGCAGACTAGTTAGATTGCTGTGTGTGTGTGCAGACTCTTTTGCAGTGAACAAGCAGTAAACATACATGAGGACTACAGGCTAGACGGGGTGCTGGCCGTAGGAGCTGACAATCTAAAGGTTGATTGTATAGACTTGTTCTGCATTATTTATGTACCAGAACCCCAGAGGCGGCCTGCACCTAGGTGCTCCACCACCTCTAGTGTACATGTGAGAGAACTGAGCTTGTAGGGTAGTCCGTTACAGCTATGGGGGCATTGGCTAAAATTTCTTTGCATTGCATGTACCCCATATATATGCAGTACTCTGGGAATAACCGTATTGTAAGTGCTTTAGAGATGTATCCCTTAGGACCCTGCACCATCCCAGCTGTGGTGAATCTACAATGCCCAGCATCCTGTGTTCATTTCTGTGGGCGTTCTAGTTTCACAACAGCAGAAACCTGCCCTAGGATGTGTTCCTATGTGGCAGATTTGGTGCAGAAAGTGGCTGTTCCATCCGTCTGGATAAGGTTTGTGTCGGATTCCGATTCTGCTACAAGTCTGGCCTGTGTGAAAATGCTCTTAAAGGGGTTGTCTCATTTCAGCAAATGGCATTTAAGTTAAAGGGGTTATCCCATCTTAGACAATGGGGGCATATCGCTAGGATATGCCCCCATTGTCTGATGGGTGCGGGTCCCACCTTTGGGACCCGCACCTACAAGGAGAACAGAGTCGGGGAGAGTTGTGGCTGGAGGACCCTGGGTTTCCCGGGGTCCGTCCACCACCAGGCGCAGCTCCCCGCCTCTCCCATTGAAGTGAATGGGAGCGCTCCGCACATGCGCGGCCACAGCTCCCATTCATTTCTATGGGGCCGACGGAAATAGCGAAATGCCCCCATTGTCTAAGATGGGATAAAGAGGCCCTGTCACCATGACCAACCCTCTTAAACCAGGCATATAGCCTGGTACAATTGATCATGCTGTTTAAAACCATACCTGCCATGCCACTGTAGGTGCCAGCCTTGGGCAGAAATTATTTATTTTGTTATTATGCAAATTATTGATACAATTTATTGATACCATTTTGGAGTGTGTGACTTTTTGATCACATATTACATTTTTGGGGGTAAGAGAAGCAATGAAAAAATAGCAAATCAGCTAATTTGACCCTTTTTTCCCCATTACACAATTCTCAATATTGGATTATTTTATTTATTTTTTTCTATTTTAGTAGTATGGGCGTTTTCAGTCACGGTGATACCCATGATCTGTGTGTGTGTGTGTGTATATGTATGTATGTATGTATGTGTGTGTGTGTGTGTGTGTGTGTGTGTGTGTATATGTATGTATGTGTGTGTGTGTGTGTGTGTATGTATGTATATATATATATATATATATATATATATATACACAATGTGTATTTTTAAATTATTTGGAAAGGGGGCTGATTTAAACTTTTTTTCTATATTTTTTTTGTGATCATTTTGTGCCTCATATGAGTTTATTAATTATATTTAAAAAAAAATGATTTTGGTTTATCAGGGATGTTATATTTGCCATTTACAGTCAACTTTGGTCGTTTCTTATCCTGGCCTGCCATCTGGTGGCCAAAATAAGAATTGCAGCATGACCACTTTCAGCCTTAGGCCGCATGCACTCGAGTGTATTACTGTAATGCAGCGGCGGCATGAAGCGCATGGCGTTATAGCAACAAGTGACACTGTGCGCTCAGCAGAATGCCAGGCTGGGATACCACGGACCGCTCACGGCCGCGTTCATTCGGCCTTATCAGCAAGGCGGAGAGTGTTCAGCCCAACCACCGATGCACGAATTGGCCACACGGGGCATTGGTTTTTGTGCATTTAGGTGTAGTGATCTCACTTGATCACGACATCTAAAGCATTTAATTACCGTGATTGGCATTATTGCTGGTCACGGTAATTAGCCGCAGGTCTCTGCTGAGTGAAACAGTAGAGATCTGCTGGCCATAACGCCCACTGCATGTGCGAGCAGGGCCATGTTCGAACATCGCTCCAGCGCTGTACATGTACGGCGCTGGTATCGAAAGGGTTAATCTCTCAGCATTATTAATGTTAAATATCGTACTTTCAATATTTTTTTGTGCCCTAGAATATGTTGTCATTTTTGTATGCTATAAAAATTCCATAAAAGTGATCTGATTTACAAAAAATCTAACTCTCCTTATTGTCCCTACACTGTAAAATGTCCCATAGTGCCCCCATCCAGTAGTGCTGCTTTGATCGAACACCTCTGAAGGTGGTGGTGGTGGAGTGCTGTTGTTTCTACCGTGGAAGTAATGCCTCATTCACATGTCAGTGTTTGGTCACCGGGAGCAGGCAGTTCCGGGAAAAGCCAGATGAAGGCCCCCGGCGGCTGTTCTCGGAACTGCCTGCTCCCGGTGACCGCATTTGCTTCAGACCGGCTCGCAGCACAGGCACAGGTAAGGACTTACCTGTGGCTCTCTGGACTTGTGAATTAAGATGGCAGCCCGCATGTGTTCGCGGGCAAACATGGCGAACTGGCCATCACTGCAGCTGAGCATGTTGCCTGCCGGGAGTTCTAGTCTCACAGTAGCTGGAGTGCCGAAAGTTGCTGATCCCTGTCCTACACTCTGGCACTGCTTGGCTGAGTCTCTGCCGCAAGCAGTCAGTTGCTGCTTTGTTTTCTTTTTTGCACCCAAGTTCTGCTCCTTTCTGTGACCAGCCTCTCCCTTGCTGATTAGATTGACATGGCCAGGCAGTGGCAGAGCATAAAAGGAGGAGCTGGCCAAAGAAGTAGTGGAGCCTGGGTGCAACAAGAACAATGGTGTTGCCCTCATTACACCAAAGGCCTATTTTGCATATTAAGAAAAGTATCATAACTCTGGAACGGAGCCTTAGATCAACTAAAGAAAAAACGCGTTTCAGTCAGGTGGACCACAGCTCAATAGGGAGGTTGCTATGGACAGATTCCTTTTAAAGGGTTTCTACCACTTAGGTGTCACATATTTAGCTGTCAGACACTAGCGATCCGCTAGTGTCTGCTCTGGCCAACCATCCTAATATAATTGCTTTTGGGGCGGTGGTTTGGCTAAAAAAACTACTTTTATTAATATGCTAATGAGCCTCTAGGTGCTATGGGGGCGTCATTAGCACCTAGAGGCTCCGTCTACCTTCAGAAACTGCCGCCGCCCAGCGCGTCCCTCCAGCCCGCCCATCTCCTCCTGAATGCGATCCTCCTTGTGAGCGCCTGTATTCGGCGCATGCGCAGTGAATGTCTGACAGCTTCCCTGCTCAGACATCTCCACTGCGCCTGTTCCTCGGAGCACTATGGCGTCATCGCGCAGGCGCAGTGGAGATGTCTGAGCAAGGAAGCGGTCAGACATTCACTGCGCATGCGCAGAATACATACGCTCACAAGGAGGATCGCATTCAGGAGGAGATGGGCGGGCTGGAGGGACGCGCTGGGCGGCGGCAGTTTCTGAAGGTAGACGGAGCCTCTAGGTGCTAATGACGCCCCCATAGCACCTAGAGGCTCATTAGAATATTAATAAAAGTAGTTTTTTTAGCCAAACCACCGCCCCAAAAGCAATTATATTAGGATGGTTGGCCAGAGCAGACACTAGCGGATCGCTAGTGTCTGACAGCTAAATATGTGACACCTAAGTGGTAGAAACCCTTTAAGGAGGAACAGCCCTCTCTCGTGTCTGAAATACATTCAGACTACTGTAGTGCACATGTTGCCGGCTATGAACCCTCCTCCGCCTCCCACTCCTATATCTTCTACCTTTCCTCCGGGCCATTGCACACACTCTTCTACCCGTAAAAGACCTAGTTTGTAACTACCGTCTGACGAGAAATCGGATTCAGGGTTTAACGATCTCTGTGAAGGGGAGTTAGAAGAGAGAACCACTATGGACATGTCTGGAATTGAGGAAGATGAGCAATATTATTTCTCCTCAGAAAACAGGGACTCCTTACTGGGCTGTGTGCTTACAGTGTGGGCCCTCTGTTCCAAAGACATCTTTGGCTCCCTGATAGGCATCTATATTCAATGGAGGACTTTGATCCCTTGCTCAAAGGGCTGTGTGCAACATACAGGTTCCAGTCGGTGCCTGTTTAGAGGTATGGATGTCCTGTTCCCTTATTAAATTGGGAGACTTTCTGGCAGATCAGGAGCACCCTTCCGTAAAGGTTCTCCCTGACTCCCTTAGGGAATCCCCTTCTTTCTTCTTGACCTCTGTCCATTTCAATACAGTTTGCCGGAAAGCATTGAGAAAACACACATTTCAGAGACCACTTACGGCCTTTGAAAAACTCATCACCACACCAATAATGGAACAGTGGAGGGTTTCTGCTCTGTACTTACTGCTGGGGGCCAGGGGAGGGACTTTAAGCCACCATATGTGTTGGAATGAGAAAAAGAGCTTAAAGGGAACCTGTCACCTCTACTATGCTACCCTCACTGAGCATTTCTAAATGTTCATTGTGTTACCCTAAACATATAATTACACTTTTAATTTTATTTGCAGACAAATTCAATAAGTATTATGCATTTTTGTACTTCCCGCCTTTTATGCAAATTATTGAGTCATATCTGTGACCAGAGAAGAGTCATATTTTCTCTGACTCATCAGGTTAATTTGCATATGTCTCAAATTGTTTTTTTTACACAATAAAAGCACATAGAGCTATGGGTACTGGGTATTTCGGATGTGCTAGTGGCCATCTCAGCTCTATACCCAAAATCCCGGTGACAGGTTCCCTTTAAGGGGAACCTGTCATCAACTTTATGCTGACCTCACTGAAGGCAGCATAAAATAGTGACAGAAATGCTGATGTCAGCGGTGTGTCAGTCATGAGCTAAAAGTAAGTTTTTGCAGAGAACCAGCATCATAATCATTGCAGCCCAGGACTTGAAAAGAGTCAAATCTACCTGAGAAGAGTCCTGGTTATTCCTAATCTCCTGCTCTCTCATCCATCTCCTGATGATTGGAAGTTCTCTCCTAGAGAAAGCTTCAAAATGTCACATTAACTGTCAAGAAAAGAGGGTGGGGGGTAGGTCTAAGGAAGAGAGAGGTGGTTAAAGGCACATAAAGACAGATTTGGTGTGTATTGACCCCCAGCTCAATGTTCAGCATAAGAAACTCTTGCAGCATATGAAATTAAGTATACAATCACACAAATGAACGTTCTACTAGGAGACACACACAGATGGAACGTACCCAAAAATGTATCCACCGATAGTGGACAGCATGTCCATCCACCCTCTAGAGGTGGTAAACAATAATAAAAATAACATTCAATAAACGTCAAGCAGCCATGGACAATTTTCTTTTAGCAACATAAGAAAGGAGAGCAAGAGGAATTGAAGCTGAGTGGGTTGGTATAGTGTAATGAACATTTCAGTTTCCTCACCCATCTCAAAACCTGAGACGGTCTGGTGTTTTTAGATTAATCAAGTTTTATTAGAGTTTTCAGATTAAACTTTACAAAATAACAAAGCCCCAAGTAGGAGCGCCATGACAATTTATGACAGTATTGGTACAACATGTCAAGACAGCAAGAACTTACATAAATTGCACAATATTATCAAATGTATTCCGTCCTGTCATAATTTGCTGTTTCAGATTGTCAACAAAGCACATAAATCAGAGAAAGAGAAGAAAAAAAAAAAGTGACCAACAAGAAAGAGAAGAAAGAAGAGGGAAAGGGGAAAGGGAGGGGAAGGAACCATATCCCTATCGCTAAAGGAGATATAAAGCCTGAAGCTTACATCACCACCGTACACTAAGGTCATCCTACCTCACATAGCCAGAATAGAGAGAAAGTCTGGGGATTCTATTGCCGTAACCCAGCTCGCCCATGTCCTGTTATATTTATCCGACAAATCGGACGCCTCCGCCGAGATCTCCTCCATTATGGCTATTGCATTTCTTGAAACCAATCCCTCATCGTGGGAACCTGTGTTGAGCACCAGTATCTAGGGATCACTGTCCTAGCTGCTGTGATAAAAAATCTTAGTAATGACCTCTTTTGAGACGACATAGATCCCGGAAGGATGGAGAGGAGCGCCACCTGAGGAGAATTATTAGTTGGTTTTGAAGAAATTTTATTGAATGCTTGGAATACTGAGTCCCAAAAGGGTTTAATTAAGTCACAGCCCCACCATACATGAAGCGTCGTACCTCTGTCTTTGCAACATCTCCAGCATAACTCTGAAACTGAAGGAAAAATTCTATGGAGTCTGACCGGGTATCTATACCAACGGGATAATATTTTGTAGTTCTTCTCTTGAGCGGCACACGCCATAGAAAGCTTGTGAGAGTATATGAAAGCTTTTTGACAATCTGCTTCTGCTATGCTAGTGCCTAAATCTGACTCCCAGCCCTTGATGAAATTCGGGCTGCCTTTTTGAGAATCCTTTAGAAGAATCTGATACAGGTAGGAAACAAGGTGAGTCGGTGGAGAAGACAAAGTAAACAATTTTTCAAATTCTGTGAGTGAGGCCCCAAAAGAACACTGTGCTCCCCTGGACAAGACGAAAGATTTAATTTGCTCATATTCCAGCCAGGACATCTTCTTGTCCGGGAATCTATTGGATATAACTGATAAGGACGGAAATGCACCTCCTTGCATCAGGTGATGAAAGCGAGGGTCATCCGAGGTCCTAAAGCCCAAAAATGAATCCCTACCTGTTCCAGCTGGGAATGCTGGGTTATGAAAAATAGGAGTAAGTGGGCTAAGTCCTCTGATACCCATCCCCTTGCGAATTAATGAGTCCCAAAGTCTGATAGTGTGTTGTAATAAGAAGGGGTGGTTAGAAGATCGTGGGCGATCCACAGGTGATAGCCAAGTAATGTGTTTGAGAGGAAGGGTGCATAAGGTTTGTTCTAAACTAACCCATTGTTTCGTGTCTGAGTTGTGATGCCAGTGATGTGATGATACAACCTGAGGTCCGGTAAACCTACGCCCCCTTGGGGTTTAGATCTGGTCAAAGTAGAGTGACCTAACCGCGGGCTACCCTGCCCCCATATAAAATGAGAGAATGCCGTTTTGGCTTTCCGGAAAAAGGAGGATGGTGGAGAAAGTAGAATTGCCTGACGGTCTGGTGTTTTATTAGTAGACTAAGTACCTGGGAGTCCGAAAAATCTAGGTCTTCGGATAGTACCACAGTCTCTCAGTAGAAGTCTAATTACTCGTTAAGAATGATGGAATATCTTCCAGGGCTTCCACAAATGGGCATATTTAGAGTATGTTCTATTTGACCAACTTGCCAACTCTTCCATCAAACATACCTGGTCTACTTTTTCATACCGGTGTTCTAGTGTCGGAGGGTTGGTGTTCAACCAACGGAGTGGGATTATCAATCTAGCTGCTTGTATACGAAGAGTTGGTAAATCTGTTAGTGCAGATTTCCAGCCTGTTGATGGTAGCCATAGTAGGACTGAATACGGTGAAAGTGGTTTTTTTTGTTCTACTTGACTCCAAAAGGGACGTAAGAGAGGGCAAGACCATATAATGTAACCCAATGTGCCCTTATGCTTTTTACATCTTCAACATAATTCTGAATCCGTGAGTCTAAATAACTTACTTGGATAATTGTACCATAGTGTCATTTTATAGGAGTGCTCTTGTATCTTTATGCATCTGGAAAACCCATGGGACCTTTGATGGATTTGTCTTATT
Source organism: Bufo gargarizans (assembly GCF_014858855.1). Classification (NCBI taxonomy): domain Eukaryota; kingdom Metazoa; phylum Chordata; class Amphibia; order Anura; family Bufonidae; genus Bufo; species Bufo gargarizans. The sequence goes on from NC_058083.1 coordinate 268,712,629, forward strand.
TCTTGTGGGGGAAAAAGACCTGTCAAGGTCTCGCTCCCATTCTCTGATATATGCAGGTGTAGCTTTCTCAGAGGTGAAGTTCAATAACTTAGAAAGAAATGAAATAATATGTCTTGGAAGATTTTCACCTATAGCTAGTTTTTCAAACCATGATGGGGCTGTAGTGGTATCGTATTTGTCGGCTAGTATTTTGCAGGAGCACTCCAATTCCTGTCTAGTGCGATTGGCATATTTTTCAGAAGCTTCCAAAACTGGGGAGTATGAGTTGTGGGCGCATGTAGTAGGTATGGAATGCAGTCTGCTATCAGGTGTCTTAGCAGGTCAGAGAAAACGGGGGTTTCAGCGTGTATAGAGCTGGGTAGTTAGATATATTCTTTTAGTGAGACGTGCTGGAGCCTCTGCCGGCTGGTCAAAGCCCAATAGCCCTGCGAGTTGTCTATCTGACATGAGTGCTAACTCGATGTTAGAGCCTAGTGTTCTATATTTGGGGATACATAATTGAAGCCACCTTTTTAATTGTAAATCCTTATAATATGTCTTTAAATCGGGCAGTCCAAAACCACCTTCCGCACAGCTCTTCATCAGTTTGTCATATGCCAACCTCGTTTTTTTTACCCTTCCAGAGAAAGGTTGTAAAGATGGTTCTGACCTGTTTGAAGAATACCTGTGGGAGATGTATGGGAACCATGTGTAATAAATATATTTGTTTTGGGACAATGACTTTGCTTCTGATGCGGGTAGAGAAAATTGGGAGAATAATGTTTTGTAAATGTTTTAAAAAATATATTTTAAAAAAAATTGTAATCTATTACACCTGTTTTCAACTTTTTATAGTAAACCAATCAGGGTATTGTCATTAGGGATAAACACATACTGTGTTCTCCATCTGTGATTGCCGTGGCATCACCCACACTATTGGGCCAGCTGTAGCCCTGCTATAGCCTGTCAAACTGCTAAGACATGGCTACAGCTAGGCGTTCACAGACTATGAAATATACAAACGCAGTATTTGTAGGAATTCCCCGCCAAGCAGTGTGTTATTGTCAGCCCTTTCTCTGCGTGATCCAACGCATGGCAAGGGAGAGCATTCTAGCTTGAACGGCTGAGTTCTTTGGCTGGGTGCAGTTCCATATTTGACTCTGAACCCGGACAAAAACTGACAGCATTATGTTCCTTTCCTGTCCCTTGTGGTAATGACGCTACTTTCTTTGCCAGCGTCATCTTTGCTAAAGAGCAAAATATAAAAATATTTTTTTACTCTCTAGTAAATTCAATTATTGATGAGGCTGATTCACATGTAGCGTGACTCCCACAAGGGTTCATGTGGATTTGCACCAGATTGGCTGATGAACATGCTTTTGCTTGCTCATGAGCCAATCAGCCAGAATCTGATCAATAAGGAGCTTTAAGAAAGACCGTTATTGATCATGCTACATCAAATATTTCCCTACCTTTGGGACTTCACGCGTGGGAAAAATAAAATTCCTATAAAACAATTTTTTAAATTAAGAAACTCTAATTATATTTTTCCTAGGAATTTGACATTCCCCACAGCTGAAGTGGACACAGTTGATGATATAGAAATAAAAAAAAAATTCACACAGTAATGTAAAGAAAACATCTTTATTTTTTACATAAAGAAATATTTTAATTTAAACAAAAAATAAATACATAAAATTACAAAACTATAAAGTTGAAAAATGTCGAGGTGAGGGGCGGACGTACGCAAACCGGCAGCAGTAGCCCCCCTGACTTGAGGACTGAAAACGACGGGCTGCAGGAAAAGATGCAGGAGGAATTCTGGGAGTGTGGAGAGTGGAAGGGTCGGAACTGGATTGTTCCCGAGCACGATAGTGAGGAGGAGAAGGCGTGGAAGAGAGAGATGGCAGATTGTACACATGCTCGGGGTGGGGGGGTTGGGAAAGGGACAAATGGTGGAAATGGGAAGGTTGGCGGATGGGGGCAAGTTGTAAAGAGTGGGATGGGGGTAGGTGGTGGATGGGGGGGGGGCGGTGCAAAATTTTCCACTACCCCGTTTTCCATCAAATTTCTGAACTTATGCACCTGCTCAGGAGTCATTTGGTCCTTTTGGGGAACGTAAGTTTGCAGGTAATGTTCGTTTGGTGTGAATTAACGCACAGACTCCGCCCCCTCCACTCGGTGTGCCAAGTATTCTAACGCTCGACGCATCTCATCTGCAAAACCTTCTAGAGCATTGGAAACTATCACTACAAGGTCCCCATAGTCCTCCCTACGGCTCCTACCAGATCTCCTGCTCTCACATTTTGCCTCTAATGTGAGAGTGTAGCTGAAAAGAGGGACCCGGTAGGGGACCCGGATTGACCCGAATAGGTGTATGAGGGACAGGAGGGCTGGTGGTAGTGGCCGGTTCTGGGGACGCTTCAAGAGAAGGTTCAGGCGTCCAAGTGCTGCTGGCAGTTCTGTGGAGAGAAAAAATATAAGGCCTTGTATTACTGCTTACAGTATATGACATTGTCTACTTCATAATATAGGGGGCTGCATGAAAAAGAGGTGTCAAACCATCGTTTGTCTCATACAACCCTTTGCAGACAGAAGTGGAGAACAATTGTCCCTTCCTGCATAAAAAACAAAGGTGTCAAACCATCCTTTGTCTCAGACAACCCCTTGCAGAAAGAGGGTGATGAAAGCCAAATCATTTTAAAATTAAAATTAAAAATTTACCTTCTAAGTGCCAGCGTTCTTCTTAAGAACCCCAAGACCGCACTGTAGACATACTGCGGCCTTGAGGTTGCTCCAGATGCACTGAGGGCCTGACTTGAAGCAGTCCTGCATTGTCCGCCACCGAGGGGTAACCTTGTCCACTGTGGGGAAAAATAATAATAATAAAATTTAACAATATTATCATAGACTTAGGTTTACATTATACATGTTAGTACTTACCACATTTTTTTTGATCCACTGCATTAAGATCCTCCCAGCCACTGAACAAAGAGTCACAGATCTGCCTCCAGAGTCGCTGGGTCAGGTGATGGTCTGCATGGTGGCGGTTGTTGTGGTTCTATAATGCGGGACACGCCTCCACCAACTGGATAAGGAGTTTGTTGGCTATATGAGGGACAACGAACTCCCTATCTTCCCCGGTGGAGACTCTGGAACCCTGGAAGAAAAAGGAAAAGATAGTCTATAGAATGTACAAATGAAAAATTCAAATTAAAACTAAGTATTTGATAAAGTATTTGATACTTGTATGTCCCTGACCACCACAGCCTTTCCCACGGACTCTGGGGGATCCTGCCTGGCGGATCTAGTAAAAGGTTTCTAAAAAATCATTTTAGAAAAATTGTTAAAACTTGAAAATATTTTTTTAATATAGATATATACTTACTTGCTGCCGCTCCTGGTCCATGCTATCTCCACCTCCCCTCAGTAACTCAGAGGCCCGCGATGACCGGGCCCCAGCAGATGATGGTGCTGGCGTGGCGGCAGAGCTGGTCGATGATTAAGACTAGAAAAAATGAAAATAATATTTAATAAAAAGAATGCTATTGGAATATAGAAAACTATTGTTGCGTGTACTTATCGGTTCTTGGATTCGACAACGCCTTCTTGGAGGCCTACGTCTTCCATGTTCTGATTTGGACATCTGTAGAGATATAATACAAAAGTGTATTTTAACATGCGAAACAACATAATTGACATAGATATCCCAAATTTTTGTTACTTACTTTTGGATACTTTTCTGACAGATGTCACATTTGTTTTGGCTTGTAGATGCTAAATCACATTGCCATCTGCCTCCACTTGTACTATCCGCCCCACTCCAAGTGCCATGCTCCCAATCGGTGCCATATTTTCCCCACCCCACGTCGTTCACTACCCAAAATTGCCATTAGCCCGACCGCTGAGCCATCTGCCCAACCCCCCCCCCCTCACCTTTCAACAATCGGCCACCTATTCCATGACCGCAGCAAAATTTCATAAACCCCCCTTCCCCAGTGCTCTGGAATCTGACCCCTCTATGA